>NC_086386.1:24054430-25254430 GCF_036588685.1 Mytilus trossulus | reverse complement strand
TTGCTTATTCCTAATTCTTTCCATAACATTTTTACCACAATTATTGCGCATGCATAACCGCACTTCTATAACAGCATGCAAAACAAATCATTGATTAACTTGCTTCATTTGTTTGGATGTTTGTTTCTATTTACTGGAACCTGATTTGACAATAAACATTAAATTCATAAATTAAACTTTCTTTTTGGCGACTGATCGAAGATATTTCCCAACAACCCATATAACATGATTTGTCTTTATTTAAAATATAGATATGGATGTAAACTGGATAATCCTTTTGTGTTTTGTTTATTCCTATTGATTTATTTTTTATTTATCTTTTATTTCTTTATCTTTTCAATAGAAAATGTAAAATATTTCCAATTAAAATTTATTCATAAAAGTGAAATTGTATTTATCTTATATGTATTAACATAACCTAGGGGTATACTGATTAGTAATCCATACAAATTCAACGAGGACATATTAGAACAGTGGATCGCTACCGACATATAGAAATCAAGCAAATTAATCAATTCCGATTTGGATATTGTTATTTGTACCCTTTCGCTATTTTCACACCACCTAGTCTATTTCTAGTACGGGTCAACGATATATTACATATAGAAATTGGAAATGGAGATTGGTTGAAAATAAAACTTTACAAAAAATGAGATGAAGAAACAACTGCTTATTTACTGAGTATATACCCCGCATTTGATACTCATGCGCAAGCATTTCCTACCATAATTTCCTTGATAGAGTGCTGCCGTTCATGAGGAGGATATAACCAAAGAGTTATAAGTGGTGAAGTTGAAACCATTCCTTCATAAGTTTAGCGGACGTCTTTACGAGTTGGGTG
Source organism: Mytilus trossulus (assembly GCF_036588685.1). NCBI lineage: Eukaryota > Metazoa > Mollusca > Bivalvia > Mytilida > Mytilidae > Mytilus > Mytilus trossulus. The sequence goes on along the minus strand of NC_086386.1, from coordinate 25,253,589 downwards.
ACCGTTAAGGAGCATGTGTTTTACAGATGATAACGAACAGGTCCGAATGTTTTAATTGCAATCCCGTCTCCTTTTCCCGAATGCTGCCTATCGAATTAGGTGTATTACCGGGTTTGTACTTACATGAGCAAAACTAGGGATGCAATACTTGATCAGGGTCGGCTAACACCTCTGGAGCACGTGAGGTCAACTTCTAGTTTTTGGTGGGGTTCGTGTTTTGTGTAATATTGTTTGTGTTCTCTGTTTTATTTTTATTTTTCAGTCAAGGTGTTGTCTTTTTATTTTCGACTTATGAGTTTGAATGTCCCTCTCATATCTTCTGACTCTCTTTTATATCGCGTTCGACTTGCAGGACATTCCATACTTTCGATCTTCATCTTTAGAGGAACAAGACATGGTGTTCTGGCTATGTTCCTAAAAACCCCTAGACAAATAACCTTACTACTGGTGGTGATTTGTCCAAATTTCTCACCAAAAAGTAAATACTTGGGCAGATTTCTACAAGCCTTGTAGATAAACTCATCATAGATACCAGGACTAAATTTGGTATATACGTCAAACGCGCGTTTCGTCTTTAAAAACCCCATCATCGACGCTCGAATCAAACAAAGTTAAAAAGGCAAAAAAAAGTACAAAGTTGAAGAGCATTGAGGACCAAAATTCCTAAATGTTTTGCCAAATACAGCTAAGGTAATCTATGCCTGGAGTAGAAAAGCCTTAGTATTTCAAAAAATCTAAATTTTGTAAACAGTTAATTTATGAATATAACCATATCAGGGATAATTCATGTCAGCACACAAGTGCTGACTACTGGGCTGGTGATACCATCGGGGAAATAAATCTCCACCAGCAGTGGCATCGACCCAGTGGTAGTAAATAAACTCATCATAGATACCACGACTAAATTGTGCATATACGCCAGACACACGTTTCGTCTACAAAAGACTCATCAGTGACGCTCGAATCAAAAAAAAGTTAAAAAGGCCAAATAGAGTACGAAGTTGAAGGGCATTGGGGACCAAATTTCATAGAACATCGTATATAAAATGCTGAATATTTATGGCTAAATCAGTTTCTTATCAACTAATCAGCTTTAAATGTCTTTTTGGGCACCTTTAGTTTTTGCTTTCTCTATCTTCATTTTTGTTTAACTTTGATGATACATTTAGTTATGCTTATCACATAATCGAAGCCTTAGTCTGAGTGAATTTAAAAAAAGAATGTTGGACTGATAGTTGTACACACTATAAGCACGTTTAAATGATGTTCCGTTGTTTGTCTTTTATAGTTGATGTGTTTTCCTTTAGTTTTATTTTGTAACCTGGATATGAGTTTTCTCTCACTCGATGTATGACTTTTGAACAGCGTTATACTACTGTTGCCTTTCTTTATATAATGTTTTATACAAATATCTGATGAACATAAAACTGAATTTCAGAAAAGTGAATGTTGATACTCATTTTTTTTTATGAAGCAAGAAACACAATCACAAACTGATTCACCTACATGTAGATGTATGTTAAAAGCTATCATACATACAAAAATATGCAATTTTATAAAATCTGAATATTGTCAGTTTCAAATTCAACGGTTTTTGAAACTTGTAATTCTATAACACAGCAAAGTAGACAAACAGGGATGACAATGTCAAAACTAATTTGAACCTAGATATCACGGACGTATTCTTGCCGTACCCAGTAGATATTGGTGCGGATTTGTTCTGTGCTTCTTCATTACCACCGGTCTCAAAAGGCGTCCTTGTAATACAAATCTGTCCTGTAGTAAAATCGCCTGATTGCATATTCAGATGTCTTATTGTCTGGTTTAGGAAATTTTTTATGAACTCTTTATTTTCATTTAGCATAGTCAGGTCTTCGTAACAACCAGCCTCTGTTCCGTTTTCAACATCTAAGCATCCACTGATTGAAACAGTCGTAGGTATTTCTGTAAATAACAATATGTAAACATTAGTTATTAGTATTTTACAGAAACCAATGTTCATCACAAGGTTGGAGATAGATGTGTAAGAAAGATATATATAAGTTTGTGTGCTTGGTATATCCCACATCTTACTTTTTTGCAATAGGTAGTTTAGTCGTTTCACTTTATATTTTAAGCAAAACAATTCATAAATAAAGTTTCTCCCAATTTGCTTCATCAACTACGAGTTGCCATCATTTATATTTGATGAGTTTTTCAATCTGTTGTAATAGTAACAATGAAGAGTTCATGATAAAAACGAAAAATTCAAGATTTCCTTTTAAAAACATTGTAAAATAAACGACAGAAGCGAGTGAGATAACACGTTAGATACCAACAAACGTATATTGCTAAATTTTTAACAAAATAAAGCTTTATAAATTTGTAAATTTGTAGTTCGATTAAAAATACTTACCTACTTGCAAGTATGCTTGATGCAGGACAACATCACCGATGATGGTCCCACATTTGTGTTCTCTTTGTAGAGCTGAAGATGGTTTACATGAGAGGAGGTTTGTGTTTGCTGCATTTGATATTGTCTTTACACATTCTGACCTCCTAAGATTTGAAAAATCGGCAATATTGTTTTTGATTTTCTCTAAGTTATGAGCTTTACTGATATCAGTTTTGACATCTACACAACGAACGCATTCCATTCCTGAAATAAATCATTCTAAATCATACTAGTATGAAATTATATTCAATCAAAATTTTTAGAAACGGCAAATTTGCAAAACTTGAAATGATTTTGAATAAAGGAAGATATATAACTGATGTGTGTGAAAACAACGAAGAAACACATTAAAAATAGATTTCGGATATGAAACATAATGACTGTTATTGGACTAATACAAACAATAATTTGTTTCTAAATAATTTATCAGTTTGAATATGGTCGTTATTTTGAGATCAGCATCAGTTCAGAGAGCATAGAATGTAGAGGCTCTCAAGTTGAAATATCCTTAAAAATATCTTTCCAAATATCGCGGATGCGCCTAATGAACTCCACATAACCATGGCAACATACTTGTTGTGCAACTTAATTTAAAGTATATAAAATATTTAACAACTATTGAATATGATATTCCAAACATCAGGATCCAATAGATATCGGAAGATATGGTATGATTATCAACGAAACAACTCTCCATTCAAATATCAATTTATAAACATAAGCCGTTATAAGTCAAAGTACGGCCTTCAACACGGAGCTTTGCTCACACTGAACAACAAGCTATAAAGAGCCCAAAATGACTAATGTAAAACCATTCAAACGGGAAAACCAACGGTCTTAACTACATAAAAAAAAACATGTTTAAATGCTTACCTGTTGTTCTATGTAAAACCGAAGCCATGCCTACCAATAAGGCAGTTAGTTTAAACATGATTTCTAATATATACAGCTATAGACAGAACATAAAAAATTATGGTTTGTATCCTTCTACAACGTAGAATGACTAATCTTGAATCATCTGATATATTTGTTTGGAATAATTCACAATTACTCGTTTGTGTATGAGAAGGAAGTACTTCAACAATAATAGATCAATACAAACGATTCTAAACTCTCACTTCCTTTGTTTTTGCCGGTTTGGTCGAAGTCCAAAATTTGCTTATTTTATGGTAATGTTCGGTCGGGGGAAAGGGGGTACATATGCACCTAAATGTGAAATGTAATACTCAAGTTTTGACCATGTTCCCTTAAATTTCACAGAAAGTCTGCACCCTATCAGTATCGATTTGGAATCCCAGTATGTTCTTATCGGTTACTCGTTCCTTGCCATTGCATTTGTGAAGCATCCTTAGCATCTTAGGTGACCGTATCCCATATTTCGTATATTATTGTTTTTATATTTTGTATATTTATATTAAGGAGAAACGAATCAGATGAGAGTCAGAGTTGGGGTAATTGTAGTTGTAATCGTTAATCAGCTGTAATTGATTACAAAAAAATATTGTTCAAGTTATCATTGTAATCATTAATCAGCCTAAAATATGATTACATGTAATTTAATTTAATCAATTACTTTTCAAAATGCCCTGTAATCCTGGTTACATTTTGATTACATTCTGATTACAATGAAAAAAAATTTGAACTGTGTTTATTGCCAATAAATGAACCTTTTTGTTATTCTTACTTAATAGATATTTAACAAGTTAAGATAGTTTGGTTTACTTTATCAAGCATGTAAATGATTTGTATATTTCAGTAAAAAATAAACTGTTACAATATTAAAAAGTCATCAGTAGTCTAAAAATATTGTACATATATTCATAATTTATAAAAGATGTACATATATATATATTTGATAAAAAAAATTGTGATATTTAAGCAAAATTATAATAATTTTTCTTTAACCTTAAATTATAATCTTTTGTTAATAATGTGATTATTCTAAACTTTGAATCAACAGGTAGGAAACAAATTAAGGTTTGTTTTTATTGCAATTTCTAATTAAGAATAGCTGTAGGACAATATATATGATAACAGATTAATCAGATATGTGAAAATTACTCTTAATTAGCACACACTACATTGGACAAATATCTTGTTTAAAATAAGCAAATTTTTAAATTATTTTGATCTCGTGACTTTATTTCATCCATATATTAACTTCCAAAAACTGCATATTGATATACATATAAAGTCTGGAAATTGTCAAAAGACTAACATCAAACTCTTTATAAAGGCTTTCGGAGATGATACAGTGTAATGGGTGACATAATGTTCATGTATGTCTATAGTGAACTTTTATGGTTTAATAAATAGATGCAGTTAGAAGTTATCATTTTAAAATATATATAAAAAAAATCCTTTAAAAAAATACTCTTGTTTTAAATAAACGTTAATTCATTCACATCATTCAAATTTTTTTTTTTTAATTCATTCATTGTAATCAGATGTAATCATGATTACTTTGCCAATGTAATCATTAATTTAATCAGACACTTTCAGAAATGATGTAATCATTAATTTGATTTAATCGTACAAATGACAAAGTAATTGTGATTTAATCAATTACATTGAAAGTAATTGGACCCATCTCTGATGACAGTGACTGTTCGTATGTTTGATTACATTGCATTTATTGTTTTGGGTAATGTTAACTTTCTTGTAGTAAAACCCGTTACGTCCACGCTTGGAAACTGGGAAGGCAAAAACTCACATTTAACTTGTATCGATGCAGTGTGTTAAATGTCCGCCTTATACCTTAACCATGGCGATGCTATCAAAGGAGGAGGATACAGAAAACACATACAATTGGAACTTCATGTGACAAAAACCATCGGTATCGTTATCGAATATGACCTGGACCTTGTTACTTATAGTTATATTATATATGATCAATAGGGCAATATTGAACCCCTATCTCCTGAGACGGCGTGCACAAAGTTGACGGCAACTGTAAAATGCGCCTTTTCAATAGCTTTAAACATATAATATTTAAATGTATCTTTAATATTTTTTTATGAAGATTTCTTTTCATAATAAAATGATGATGCATGCCATTAGAATCCACATTACTAGTAAGGTAAATTAATATTTATCTATAAAGCATGAAACGGACATATAGAAAACGGCAAAAAAACGATGTAACTTGTAACATTAAATTAGCATAAAATAGAGTATTTGACCTAAAACTTATACAAATTTAACATCGTATCCCACATTTCGTATTTTAGAATTGTTCAGATTCGGACTCTGACATTATATGAAATTTAACGCAAAAAAAAATTAAAAAAAAGACCATGGTAGATATACTTGGAATGATCTTCGGAATGTGTAAGAAGTAGTAATTTGGAAGGACTATTAATCAAAATGGAAGAATTGGTAAGAAAAAAATGTAAATGCAATCTTTTTATTTTCAAAATAACTTGGAATTCGAAATGTGCAAAACCAGAGGTTTAATAAAATCTTTAACATATGAATGATTCGATAGTCAAGACTGAAGACCTGAATTTTTTAAATGTCCAGCTGTTATGTTACAATCTAAAGAAATGGCGTTTGAGGCTGTTTTCTGAAAAGGATCCACGACATCGTCGCTAATTATTTCCATTATACTGCTCGTAGCAAAATTTCCATTATACTGTTCGTAGCAAATTTTTATTTATATTTTCAAAATGTGCATTTGCTGCACTTTTTAGTTCGAAAAAAAAAGAAATATGTTGAACGTGAATGTTTAGAATTATGTGGTAATCTAAGTGTCCAGTGATTTTGTTACGCTTCCGTTTTCTGAGGGAAAATACCGACGTCTTAAATGTTTTTTTGTAATTTGAAGACGTTACATTTGTAGACTCAGCTTTGTGCACGCCGTCTGAATAAATAAATAAGTTAAGAGTGTATATCTGTATGTTTGAACCTGTAAAAGTGCCTTCGTTTTATTAAAGTTAATTTGTTAACTACCATATGAGATATGAATACTTTATCTTCATGGTACTTATCTAAACTATAATTCTATTATTGTATATCAATGGTTCGGATTGGATGATAGCGACCATAATACTCGCTTTCGTTCGGTCGGTTACTAAGGAAGCCGACATTTTGAATACTGGAATGTATTGGCATGTGATTTGTTCAACAATAATAATAAATAAAACAACACCCAAAAATCTTCTTTGCTCACTTTGTATTAAATTCGGAAGCAAACAAGAACCCAAGAAACACTTGTTAAATTTACAATTTACTTATTTACTTGAGTAATCCTGATAATTAAAGAAAAATTGCATATGAATTTTACAAATGAGACGCATTTGACTGTGAGAGCAACTAATCGACAGAAAAAGCAACACAATTTATAAGCAGAAGGATTTATTACATCATGTTTAACTTAAGTAACAGGTTTAAACAGATAACAATAATGCCGTATTTGGCAAAACCTTTTCAACTTTTGATCTTCAGTGCTGTACAATTTTGTATTTTTTTCGTCACTGGTGAGTCTCGTGTAGACTAGACGCGTTTTTGTAGTATTGAATTTTAAACCTGATGCTTTTTGTTATCTATTAATCATGCTTTTCTTTGTCTAATATGTTCTGCTTTTTATTTGTATTGTAGTCCTGTAATATTTTGTTTTCATATCAATGTTATATTTAACTGTGCCATTAAAGTGCGAGGTTTGGCATGCCTTTAAACCAGGTTCAACCCACCACTTTTATTCCCCTTTAAAAGTGCCCTGTACCAAGTCAGGAAGATGGCCGTTGTTATAATATTGTTCGTTTCTGTGTGTTAACATTTTAACGTTGAGTCGTTTCTGTTTTCTCTTATTTTTGAGATAAGACGTGGCACGGTACTTGTCTATCCCATATTCATGTATTTGGTTTTGATGTTATATTTGTTATTCTCGTGGTGTATTGTCTGTTGCTTGGTCCGTTTCCGTCTGCTGTTGCGTTTCGGTGTTGTGTCGTTGTTCTCCTCTTATATTTAATGCGTTTCCTCGGTTTTGGTTTGTTGCCCCGATTTTGATTTTTGTCCATGGATTTATGAGTTTTGAACAGCGGTATACTACTGTTGCCTTTATTTGACGAACATTTCGCACAAAGACTGATGTGCAATTTACTGTTATTATACAACAAGTGGTTTGATGTATTTATTCCTTTATGTTCAGCAAGAAATTGAACGCTTAAATATGACTAAACATAGAAGGTGGTTATCATCATCAAATATGTGTATGTCGGTAGTGAGATAACAGATTGATTGTCAGGTTGTGGAATAAATATAGACTGAACAACTGTATAATAGATGGGCAAAAGATTCCAGAGGACATTCAAACGCATAGATTGAAAAATAAACTAACAACGCCATGGCAAAAAAAGAAAAGAAAAACAGACAAATAATAGTACACAAGACACAACAAAGAAAACTAAAGACTAAGCAACACGATCTCAGTTGCTCTGGAAGAGTAAGCAGATCCTGTTCCACACGTTGAACCCGTCGTGTTGCTCATGTTATTATTAACCCGGTTAATAGTCTAATTCGGTAGGTCACATTCGTCAAAAGGGAACAGGATTATAGGCTTTTGAGAAACGAATATTCAATAACGGTTTGTAACTCTTGGTTTAATAGCTATTATGTGAGTAGCAACCCTCTATCAAGGAAATTATGATAGAAAATACAAGCCCTGAAATATCGTTAGTGTAAGCATACACTTTTAAAAAATCAGGTGTGATCAGAGTCTAAAATTTATCAGAAAGCTAGTTTTTTGTCGACCTCGTAATTATTTCAATATTTTATTGATATTAACTACCTTTCTATAATCTATAATGACTTTTTGCTTTTTCTATCAAAGTAACACAACGTTGAAGGTCCTACGGTTACCTAGAATTTGATTACATATCTATTTTTGTCTATGAATAGCTGTCTTTAAATTAGCACCAAAACCACATGTCTTTTTCTTTGTAAATGAAATGATAGTCCAACAACAAATATCGTATGTGTGTATTCTTTTTTTAGATTCCTTTTAGGTTACTAGTACTGTGTTTCGTCTAAAGTGACCGAACTGGTTGCACAAACGCTCCTTACGCGACTTTTCTGTCAAAAGTAAGCACATTTTAAAACTTTTATTTATTTATATGTAATGTTTAGTTTTGATATTGAACAACTTATCAAAATATGGAGATTCTGATGTCACATGTTTTTTACTGATATTTCATGTACATCTTGGCCGACAATAAATTGAAAGTAATACTGCTGCAAAAGAGCCAAAGTTTAAAGATGTGTCATGAATACAGTTTAAAAAAAGTAATAAGTACAATGCATATTTTGGGACCTTTTTATTTGACTATTGCGGTACAGACATTGCTCAATGTTGAAGACCTTACGCTGATCTATAGTCTTTATTTTCTGTGGCATTCGTTTCTTTGTAGAGAGTTGTCTTATTAGCAATCATACCAAATCTTCTATTTTAATATGTAAATAGCAATATTTATAGATAATATATTCAGACAAAATTGCTGTTCATTTCCATATAATTGATTGAAAAAATAAACATGTTCAAGTGTTTTAACAGACAACTTTAAGGGTAGTACACCTCTAAGTTGACTAAAATTATTTTGCTCATTTAATTTTCATAAATATTTGACAAAAATATAAAATCTTGAACCACACATTTGATCGGAATTTTTTTTTCTAGTTTTATAACAGTTTAATGAACTCCAGTTCTGATCATTGAGAAGCCTAATATTCCTCAATAATAGAATGTGATTAAAACGTTCAGCTGATTTTTACAGAGGTTTCTCCCTGTCATGTTATGTACCATTTTAAATTACCACAAATGACCTGTCTGATTTACAATTATGTAAAAATTTAAATTGTATAAAGAATACAACCATAACACAACAAGCACATGACAAAACCCTGCAATAAGTATTCTTTTGACGCATTAAAGCCCCATGTACTTAAGTTGTTGGCTTCATTTACGCAAAATTTTGCATCAACTTCTCCGATTTGCGAAGAAATTATTTCTTTGAAGAAGTTAGACAAAACACCTCTCTGTCGATTAATGATCCGTTTGTCTCGATAACATCCTCTTTCTAATGTCCTCTCTACTACGAAACATCCTCTGATGTGGAAATGTATAGGAAAATCTATAACAAAAAAATTGCTTGTGATTGTCCTTAAACATTGGTTTAAAAGAAAATGAAATAATATAATAATAATGTTGATACTGTGAAAAATACTTTTCCATTGTCAGAACTGAGTCTTTATGAAAAATGTGCAAGAAAATTGGTACCGTTAATTTTATTACTACCACTGGGTCGATGCCTCTGCTGGTGGACTATAAGTCCCCGAGGGTATCACCAGCCCAGTAGCCAGTACTTCGGTACTGGCATGAAAATACGGATTATTTGTGTTATTAAAATTTACTGTTACAAAACATTAGAAATTATTAGAAATTAAGGAATGTATCTCCCTCATTCAAAGCTCTGATCCCTTTCACGGATTTGGCTATACTTTTTGGACCTTTCGGATTATAGCTCTTCATCTTTTTATATAAGCTTTGGATTTCAAATATTTTGGCCACGAGCATCACTGAAGAGACATGTATTGTCGAAATGCGCATCTGGTGCAAGAAAATTGGTACCGTTAATTTGTTTTTGACTAGTAAAGTCACTTTATTTCAGTCAGACCAGTGAAAATATTGAAATAAACGGGAGATAATTCAGTATGAAATTAAACTGAATGAAACGTACGAAATTACGAAGTTCGCCGTCTCTGAGAACTGATACATTTTGTCTGAAAATATAAATAAATGCAAATCGAGACAATTATCAAGCAAAAGTAAACAGCGTGGTCGTTTAATCACACAGGACAACACTTGTACTGCTTTTAAAATTTTAAAATTGCTTGTATGCACATTGAACGACACATTTATGTGACGTATACAAATTTTCTGACGTCAGACACTCAAATCAATCAATGTGTTCGTAGATAGTAGATGTTTTTGTGTTCTGTTAAATTGTTCCTTTTAAAATGGTGATACGATGATGACTGATGTACCCATATTTTGACTATTTTATTTATTGTGACTGTTTATTTAATGCATCAATGTAAATATAACGGAATTTGATGAGACTGTCATTAAAGTGAGAGGGTTAGCGCTATAGAACCAGGTTAATTCCACCATTTTCGTCATTTGAAAATGCCTGTACCAAGTCAGGAATATGACAGTTCTTGTCCATTCGTTTTTTATGCGTTTTGTTATTTGATTTTGCCATGTGATTACGGACTTTCCGAATTGATTTTCCTCTAAGTTCAGTATTTTTGCGATTTTACTTTTAATAAACAGAAAAAATGCAACCATCTTATCTAACAACAATGTTAACTCGAAGTTAAAATTAAAAAGGTTAAACTGAACATTTGATCCTCTCAGTCTAATGTTGTACTATATAGCCCTTCCAGAGAACATTGATTTTTCCAAACATTTTCGCTTGGCATTATTAACATGTATGTCAAATGATTTATTGACCTATATTCTGTATTTAAGTCGTCTTTTCTAAGGATCATTGTGATTTTCGTATGCTCTAAGTCATTTTAAATACTTTTAAATTGTTTATTTAATATACTTTTAAACCGTTTATTTTAGGTCAATCAGTGTCAAAATCAAAAACCTGAGTAACAGGAATATGTTGCCTGCATGAAGCTGTCTGTTTTTACAATTTCTAGTCATGACAACGAACTGTCAAATTTTTTTCAGCCGTAGATGCTTAAATATTTTCTATAAATATTTTTCTTAAATATCCAGTACTGAAAACAGTGGTGCCTTATTCATTGTAGGATTCGCCCTGTACATCACATTGAATGACAATAAGTAGAATCTCTATCCAAGTCAAAATGTATGAAAAAATTAACAATTATACGTCAAAGTATAACCTTTAATATGGACTACTGGCTCACACAGAACAGCAAGCTATAAATGGCACCAAATGACAGGTGCAGAATAGTAAATCAAATATTTCTTACCATAACCTTTCGTTGTGAAAAACTAAATAGAAATCAAAACAAAAAACATTGTTTGAACATAACAAACAAACCAACTACAAATTCAAGGAAATATTAATGAAGTGTGGGTTGATTTGACCTCTTAGCAATGATTATTATCATATTATTACATATGTCGCATTTCTAAATTCATTCAAATGTACATTTGTGTTTATCAAGTATATTCTTTCCAGCGAAAGGTTTCCAAAATACTAGTATATAATTTTAAGAACGACTTTGTAACGCATATACACGTTTTGTTGTGTGGTTTCAGAGGAGTTGCGATGACAAACTGTTGCAGTAGTATGTTGAAACAAATAAGTAACTGTAACTCCTAGAAAAAATGGAATCGTTATTTCTTGTCGATAAGCAAATCTACGTAGTGTGTCCTTATTATCTACAAAGTTGTATGAAATTCTGTTTACTGGTTTTAAAGGGGTTGCGATACCAAACTGTTGCAGGAGTATACTGAAACAGATTAGTTCAAAGGGACGTACCTCTTAGGGAAAAAAAATAATCATAATTACCTGTCGATATGTACATCTCCGTAGTATGTTCTTATTATCTACAAAGATTCATGAAATTCTGTTGTGTGGTTTCAGAGAAGTTGCGATGGCAAACTGTTGCAGTAGTATGTTGAAACAAATAAGTTCAAAGGGGCGTAACTCTCAGAAAAAAATGGAATAGTAATTTCCTGTCAATATGCACATCTGCATAGTATGTCCTTACTATCTATAAAGGTTTCATGAAATTGGGATGTGTGGTTTTAGAGGAGTTACAATGACAAGAAACAGGACTGACGGAATGACGGACGGACAGACTGGTCAAAAACATTCAACCCTCAGCAACTGCATTGCGTTGGGTACAATTAAGATACCCACCTCCATACATCTATAGCCTTTTCACTAAAAGGTGTCCATGTAGTCAAGTTGATGATTCATACAAAAGTGAAGTGTAGATGGATTGTTTGTATTTATATTATGAACGTATTCATTAAACTTATCTTGAACACACCATCATCCAGGGACTCTTTACCCACACGTATACAGCTCTGTAAATATATTTTTTCACGTAGAACGTTTTCGTGTGATGTGATACTTTCAACTTACAATGACTAAGTTATTTTGGAGAGAAAATAGATGGCTTCCTTTATTTCCAATTTTGTAACGCTTGTACTATCTTGCATGAAATCGTCTCTCATGTACAGATTTTCAGAGGCGACTCCGTTTATTTTTCGCTTTAAGTGGTTTTACAGAGTCACGTCATTTATTTTTCATACTGGAACAGAAAAATGCAACGTTGTATGCTCCTACGATAGCACGTTGTTCACAAATCTGTTCTGTGATTTAAAATATCTGTCTTAAAATTTGGAACCAAACCACATTGCATTATCCTTTAAAGATAGTCCCATAAACAGATGTGTTTCGTCACTGTATGAATTGTTAACCATTACAGTAACAGAATAATGAACAACGCTACAGAAAAGGGACATTATTTGACACACCAGCAGACAATTTCTCATTCCAGCTTATAAAGGAAAGCTCACATTGTTTTCGTAACGTTTTTGCTATACATAACTGTGCAAAACTTAATATGTATTTAATGATATCTAATGTTTATATTTTATATTGATAAAACTGATCAAATAATGAAGTTCATGTCAGACAATGAACTGAAAGGACAATTGCGCCGGCGGAAGTCCACAGGTTTTCGATGCAAAATCCCATGAATACGGTTTAAAAAAGTATACAGTATAGTATAGGGCTTTTTATAACTGGCCATATCGTATGGGCTTTTTTCATTGTTGAAGGTCATATGGTATCTTAAGTGGTTAATTTTTGTGTCAATAGGTCTCTTTTTAAGACTTGTTTCATTTGCGGTAATCAAATGTAGAGATAATATATTCTGACAAAATTTAACTTAAATATCATTTGATTGATTGATTTGACATTTGAAGTGTTTTGAACAGCCAATCATATGACATATGAATTGTGGAAGGCAATTACCAATGATTGATCTGTCTGAATTGCATTTAGGTTATAATTTTATTTATAAAAATAATAAAACCAAGACACAAACATACGAGGAAATCCTGCAATAAGTAATCTTTAGACGCATTAGTGCCCCATGTGCTTAAATTGTTGGAATTTGAGACATTAGTGTCCCATGTTCTTGAGCTGTTGGCTTTATTTACACACAATTTTGCATCAACTTCTCCGAATTGCAAAGACATGATGTCTTTGAAAAAATTAGACAAAACACCTCTCTGTTGATCAATGATCCGTTTGTCTCGATAGCATCCTCCTCTAAATGTCTTCTCTAAGATGAAACAGCCTCTGATCAGAAAATGTATAGGAAAATCTATAATACAAAATATAATTGTGAGTGTCGCTATTCATTTGGTTAAAAAAAAGAAAATTCTACTCAGAATTAAATATGCATCTGAATCAAGATAATTTAGGCTATAGTTTATATAGAAATAAGGTATTCAGTACATTTTATTTCAATCAGACCAAACCTAAATACTGGACTTTGTGTGAGATGATTTAATAAAACGTAAAAAATAATAATGAGAGTGTCAAGCTGATCATGTGTCGGGAATGTAGATGATATGTGTGTTTGTGGTTTTAGTTTTCCTTGTGCAAAATTTGGAACGTCTACTAGTACTGACACTTCTATGACTTTATGCGTCCCGATGTAAGTAAATACCCACCCACCCCAAAAGAAACACTGAGAGAGCCGTGGTGTAGTTGTTAGTGCATCGGACTACTAACACAAAGGTTCCTGTTTCGATTCCCGTTTGGGATGAAAATTTCAGGAACTCAATTTTCGACTCTCCCATGACACCATTTGCGAGTACGGTCTGTAGGAAACGATGATAGTCCGTCGGACGGGGATGATAAATGGCAGACCCGTGTTAAGAGACAGCCATATATCTTGCACGTTAAAGACACCCTTGTAAATTTCGAAAAAAGAGTAGGCTAATGCCGCTACAAGGCAGCACTCGCACCCGCAAAGTGGAAAGGGATTAATATAAGTTGCAAAACTTGTTTCCCAATCCACTATAAATAAATATGTTTAAACTTAATAAATATGTTTAAACTAAAGAAACATTTTTAACGTTTCATTTTTTTTTTTAAAACGACAATCGATAAATCTCTCAAGCAAAGGAAAATCTACATTATCTTTACAAATGCACTATAGGGCACCAACCGTACTTACTGTTGTACCTTTGATAACTATTTACACCACTTGGTCGATGCCACTGCTGGTGAACGTTTCGTCCTTGAGGGTATTACCAGCCAAATAGTCAGCACGTCGATGTTGACATTAATATCAAGTATATGGTAATTTTTATAAATTTCCTGTTATAAAACGTTTTCCGAAAAACTAATGATTTTCTTATCCCAGGAATTGGTTACCATAGTCGTATTTGGCACAACTTTTTTTGAATATTTGGTCCTCAAAACTTTGTATTTGTTTGGCTTTATAAATATTTTTATTATAATCCTTGAACCTTTGATAACTATTAACGAAATGATTAGCCAACGAAACAGATATCAATGGTAGCTAAATAGGGATTTTGAAAGAGAACATTTGATGTTAAACTGTAATGTAAACCAGTACCTTTTACATCAACAATTTGGGTCTGTATGGACACATTGACTGTTCCTACACTTGTTTACTTGACCGTGACCAGGAGCATCCATACAGCTTTGCAAAGTTACGCCTGCATCCGCTTTAGCTATTTGTGTTTTGTCACATTCTGGATGTCTGTGTGTTGAATCAAAATGCTGTAGTACAAACGGGGTTGACGATCCCTTCAAAAAAGCGTCTGTACATTTGATACACTCTATTCCTGTGGAAAATCAAAAGATTTTATTAACTTATATAGCACACGTTATCAAACTTCTGACCTTAAATTACTACACACATTAAACCAAGTTGTCCACCTTAGGGACAGACAGTGGTCAAACTTCTTTTAAAGACAATTAAATCTGTTAAAACAATTGAAATTGAGTAAGTGCTTCAAATTTAAGATGAAAAGACATGCTGAATGTCAATGGTGTTCGCAACGTTAAATGGATCATCATGGTATATTTCGCGTTAGCTCATTTCCCTATTGTTAGAATACTATGATGGTAAAAAGATGCAGTTTGTCTTTTTTATTCCAGATTCCAAAAAATAATACCTAATAGTTTTATGCTCTGATACTAAATTCAAGTTTTGGTATGCAAGTTTTTAGTTTCAAGGGTAGTAGTATTATTCAGTAGAACATTTGCGTGATGATATAAATCGGCATTGATCTTTTTAAAACTATTCATCGGTTATTCACATTCGTCACAACTCGGCAAATTCCGTACCTTCATCTAACGGATAGAAGGAGAGTAGCGGAATCACCCGAGGATTGCCGAATACGGTTAGTCAGCATCGTCACAACTCGGCAAATTCCGTACCCTGATCTAACGGATAGAAGGAGAGGAACGGATTCACCCGAGGATTGACGAATACGGTTAGTCAGCATCATCACAACTCGGCAAATTCTGTACCTTCATCTAACGGATAGAAGGAGAGTAACGGATCCACCCGAGGATTGACGAATGCGGTTAGTCAGCATCATCGTTTTCTGCATGAAAATGGTTGTGTTTTAATTTTCAGTCCTTGTATTAACAAATTATTCTCAAACTTTAATTGCATTTTAATAAATCAAAGTAGCATTTGTTTTACACCTGTCCCAAGTCAGGAATCTGATGTTCAGTAGTTGTCGTTTGTTGATGTTCTTCATAAGTGTTTCTCGTTGCTCGTTTTTAAAAGATTAGACCGTTGAATGGTTTACACTATTTATTATTTCGGGGCCCTTTATAGCTTTCTTTTCGTCATGATTCAGTGTTGAAGACCGTACCTTGACCTGTAATGGTTTACTTTTATAAATTGTGACCTGGATGGAGAGTTGTATCGTTGGCGCTCATACCACATCTTCCTATATCTATAGACATTTATGGCTTTACTTTGTAGACCTTTTGTTTTTCATGCTTTGCATCATTGTAGTTACAAAAGAAAAACTAATAGTGTAATCGCAAATCAACTTACATGCATGGTTTTTAATGACAAATGCTAAGACGGTTTATAGTAAGATGCATTATTTTGGTGATGTAAAATATGTAACTTACCGTAACATTTTCTTGTGAATAACAAAACAGTTATCAAAACCAAAAACATCGTGTGAACATAACTTTCAAATAACAATAGCTAAGAATAGAAAATATTATCTAGCTTTAAGGAAATATTAATGTAGTGTGGGTTGATTTGACCTCTTAATTATTATTATTGTTTTATTATAACAGATTTCCTATTTCAAAATGAACATTTGTGTGAATCAAATATAATCTTCCCACCGAAATGTTTCATTAAACTAATATATGATTTTCAGCATGACTATGCAATACAATTTATGATGAAATTTCAAATTTTACATAAGACAATGTAAAAAGTGTTTTTTTTTAAATGTAGGAAATTGTAGAGCGTTCTTATTCATATAATTGTATTCTTTGCAAAAAGGGAGAAGAAATTAATTTCAATTAACTCTTCAAATTTATACTCGTTTGGCTTTCTAACATCTATGTTTATCTGAGAGTCACTGATGAGTATGCGTCTGGCAAATAAAATTAATCAAATCAGTCTTGTATTCACATGTATATGTTACAGTAAATAGGTGAAATTAGGAATTACACGTAATTACTAAACATTTCAGTAAATACCTGTAATTACTAGACAATTTAGTAATTACATGTATTTACTAGTTGTTTCAGTGATTATGGTAATTACTGATTTTTTTTGTCATTTTTACAGCTATTTACTAACTTGGTGTTTTTGATTTAAAATTAAAAACATAATTCAAGATACCAAATAAAAAAGTGAAGGGGTAGGGATTTTAAGGGAGCTTACTTTAGGATGTAGGAATATAAGGCACATCAAAAGTGCATACTCTTTAGTGTTTGTGAATTGAAACTGGCAAATGGTTGTTTTATAGGTCTTGAAACTCCGTAAATATATGCATGCAAGACAATGATATCAATCCACAATTGATTTTTATAATTTTGTTAAACTAAATCTCAATCATTCACTGTGGTTTAAAACGTTAAAATAACTTTCTCCAAATATCCTGGATTCCTACCAATCTTGGACAGAAGCTAAATGTTTATGAATATAAGATAATATCCGAAAGTAAAGTTTGTAAAAAAAAATCCTTTTTTCCTTATTTTACTTATAAACATGATAAATGAACTAGTTTTTCCAAGTTAACATTACATACACTCTGCAGTTAAAGTTTTTAAAACTTAGATTTTATAAACCATCCCCGATTTTTACCCGATTTTGACAGAAGTTTCTTATAGTACTAGTCAAGAGGAAAATTTTAATATTTTTTCCTCATTTTTTTTTAGCCTGCGATTATCAGCAAAAGTAGACGAGACTATTTGTTCTGCAAAACCCTTACAATTTTAATAGCTTAATACATCGATAACCCATCTCCAGGTAGGGGTTGAATTGGAGGAGTCACAAGATAACGTATTCAATGAGGTCCAAATATTCACTCGCAAGTGCACAACTCATCAACCTTGTTTCTCAGCTAATTTAACAGAATAGAACCAGATTGGCTGCTAACAGTGAATTATAATTTCACTATATCGTTTATTTGTTTGTATATGTCGAAGCTAATGCACATAACAGTTCATTCCAGTTCCTATCCTACATAACGTTATCTTATCTTTATCAGGTAATAAGTCTTAATATTCTTCAAACTCAAGGTTTGTTTTAAAAAGTTAAATTATAATGCTTAGGGAGAATTTTCCATTTCTGATTTCCATGTCTGCTGAAATTGGTCAAAAAGTGACTCTGATTTAACCAAATATTTGAAAGTCCATATTTATTCAAGATATTTTTAATACAAATCAACCATTCAATATTTTAAGAGTACTAACTCCCTTCTAGTTAGTATTACCATAACTTTTGATCATCTGACCATAGTACAACATTGTTTTAGCAGTCAGTAAATAGGTGTAAAAATTCATTTTAAAATTAGTATTTACTGGTAATAACTGGGCCGTTTCAGGAATTACTTGTATTTACTAAGTGCTTCGGGAATTACCTGTAATTCCTAAATTTTAGTAATTACATGTAATTCCTAATTTCACCTATTTACTGTAACAAAGAAAAAGTCCTAACAATAATCAAGGACTTATATACGTCCCTGCAATAATTAAAAACCAAAGGTCTTTCCACTTCAAAGAAATTTTGAAAAGAAGCTGGTTTCTTCATACTGATGAAATAAATAAATGGTTTCTATATTCAAGCTTAAATATGAAAAATCTATCAAATGTGCCCAAAAATGTCACTTTTAAGATGGTTTTCGTCAGACATTAAACTGGCGGCATCTCTGTTCATCCTCAACCTTTATATATGTTATGTATTATCATCGAATACAACTTACATTTCAATATTAAGAATGAATACAAATGCGGCCACTTTCATTGAAGACGGAAACCGTCTAAAATTTAACTTAAATGCTAAAATTAAGAAGATTTCAGTTGTTTAACATGACTTATTGGTGCTACTCGATATATGTGCATTTGTCGATTGTCAAAAACAGACCGTGTTTATGTAGCCGAAGCATTCTACTTTCTAATGAATAACTAAACGTTTACATTTTAACAATTTTGTAAAACTGCTATACCTAATGCTAAAGCCATCATAAAGTATTGGCAAATCATCATTATGAAATAACAAAACCACACAATTTAATGAAACAACTACATAACATTAAGTCACATACACATCAAGTAATGTAAAAAACACATTGCCTAACGACACAACCATATTAAATAATGGTGAAACCATATCGTTGTTGGGATTAATACGCTTGTTCCGCAATATTGTTCTTTTCAAAGTTGATGGTGTAAAAAGTCACATCACGTGATATTTTTCTGTACATCTACGTATGACTAGAGTTTATCAAATGCGAATTAACATACAGGATCGATTTCGACTGTTTCCTGTGAAACAATTGAGACTTCCCATTTTATGATGGTCTTTATTATTCCGGAAACTAATAGTCAAGAGTGGATATTTTATGCATATCCTTGGTCCTCAGTTAGCTAATTTCGGAAATCACCAGTTACCGGTGTGTGTGTGTTTTAAATGATATTGTGAACCAGGAAAAAACGGACTATCGCGGTATTTTGTGTCGATATGTGAGTGCTTCCATTCTTTTGCCTTGAATTTCCTTAGGGGACGACCATTTGATATTCTGGGGGGGGGGGGGGGGGGGGGGGGGGGCAGGAGGATTTTGAAAATAAATAACTCAGCCTTGATAATTGCAAAAATAAATGGTTTGTTCTTTGGTAGTTTGAAAATAAATTACCTGACTTGGAATGTATGGAAAATAAATAACTCAGCAGGTCTTTAGCTTCTTGGGCCTTCAGCGGTTCCAAAACCCTTCAAAAAAAATTTTGCCTCGCTTCGCTCGGCGAAATATGTTTGACAATACTTTGAAAAAGGCTACGTAGAACCTAACTTAAATACTATGTACATTGTATGTATGCAATACATTTATATTGGTTGGGTATATCAAGGAAATTATATATTTGAATATACAATTCCTTGGGTATATAAATGATTCCTTTCGAAAGAAAAATATAATATACTTAATCTAATTATACCAATTGTCTTTTATAATATATTATGTATTTGTATTTCGTTTGTACTGTCTCGTTATATGTATTATCTTAATATGTTTGTACATATTGTCCTTTTGTACACAAGTTTGTGTCTGAGGTTATGAATAAAATCTTGAATCTTAAAATTTTTGCAGGGGATAATGATTAATTTTGATTAAATGATACACAATAACTTGACTGTACATGTATTATTCATAATTAACAAATATTTTTAAAATTGTATGTTTTCGAATATCATAAATATAGTTGTGAAAATGAATAATCAGTCCCTTGCTTTAATGAAAATGAAAAATCTTGCTTCAATAGTGAAGAAAATGAATAATCTGTCCTCTCAGTTTACAAAAATAAATAACCGATCAAAAACAAATCCTCTTGCCCCCCCTCCCCCCCCCCCCCCCCCAGAATATCAAATGGTCGTCCCCTTATGTATATCATTTAATCTTCAACTTTGTCGTTTAATTTTGTAAGACAGCCAATATCAAACATTGTACCCCTAATATTTCTTTAATATTTGCGCTATTTTCACATTTCTTGATCGGTGTGAGAAAATATTTTTCTCTAATTTTTGTGCTATTTTCACATTTCCTGACCGGTGTGAGAAAAATATTTCTCCTCACTAGTGAAAAATCTGTTCTCGGCAAAAGATTAGTCGAAATTTGATTATGACGTCAAAATGTTTTGTTTTCTTCTCAATTTTCCTGTTGTGACGTCATAAAAAAGCGACCTTCAGTAGGACAACCGGATGTGCCTTTTTGGCCAAAATGTGATTCGGCGGCGCTCAGTAGTCCTACGCCGAAAATTGGACTATTTTGCGTCGGCCGACGTCAGCTGAAAAATGGCGCGCTTTTGTACAAAATATTCATTCGTTTACAGCAAAGTACCGGCGGTCAATGCTGTTGATTGTAAGCACATTTATAAGAGAAAAATATATGAGTTTACTTATTATAATCATGTTTGAAAAAAAGAATTAAAGAAAATCTTATTTTTTCACATCTGAACATAGAATTTCGGATTTCGATTTTCTGCACTATAGAATAAAATAGCGATATTAAAAAGGGGTACAAAAAAAAGCTTATCCTCCAATTACCTCGAATTTTTTACATCGTAATTTCGCTAGTTTTTCAAATCGAAATCCGTAAAGAAAAGGGGTGTCCAAAGTAGGGCAAAAAATTGTACCCATTTTAAAGTAGGGGTCTCAATTTTTTATAGGTTTTTCCTAGCATGGCCGGTAGAATTAGAAATTGGGAAACATTCTGTTTTTAACGTAAATATTCATTCAACTATCAAGAATAGCTGAATCCTTATATATGTAACCCCTATAAAAATATCAATATGTGTCAATAAATTGTAAAATTATAGATTTTTTTTCGAAATTGAAGAAGGCGCCATTTTCGCCTATTTGTCTATTACGTTTATTGGTCCGCTATAATTATTAGCTGATTCTAAAAAATCTCCGCCTCGATTTTTTTTATACTTGCATTTTATAATCTTTGGTACATAATACAGATGTTATTAAAAAATTAGGCACTTCTATCGAGTAGAAATGGAGAACGGTCATCTTTATTTTGTATGTCCCCACTATGGGGGCGTGGTCCTCCTTTCCGCTTGTTTCTGAAGTACACGATAGCTATTCATCTCTCTAAATTAATTATCAACTAAATATCATTGAAACAAAATGAATATATTTTAAAACATCATTAAATTTTAAATGCTACTGATTTTTTCTAACAGAATATGCCGGAATCGCCCCATCCGATGTTGTGTCAATACATAGATCAACGTTGTCAATTTCCGGCGCCGAAAATGTCAACGTAAAAGTCAGTAAAAGTTGGAATCTTTTCTTCCTTGTAGACTTTGTATAAATTTTGTTTATCTTAATGTCAGGAAAGTCAGGCAGTATGTTGAAACCATATCAACGTTATACCAAACCAGGCTTTACTTGGTAAACTAACAGTTTAAGGCCTGCATCAACATCATGAGATTGTTGACATCGTACTTTAATAAAGTTGAGAAAAGATTCATTTCGTGCATATCGTTACCGGCCGCTGAGTTTTTGAAATGAACAACTTATCTGTTTTGTCATATCGATTTCTTTCATAATTTTCCTTTCATTCTTTAATACAGTTATCGTTATGTGTTTTGTTTCTTTTTTTTTTGTCAAAAGGGGGAGGGGGGCTTGCTCTTTTAATTTTATCAAAGGCATGCGTAATTTTAGGACTTATGGTTCTCAATTTCTGATTTGCAGTGAAGGTTCAGCCTCTTCATGACTTTACATATATATTTCAAATCTGCAGTTTCTTAGGAAAATGATTATTTATGATTACTATATTAGTATTACATATACATGTATCTATGCATAGGGGGGAAAGGGGGCGACCATTTGCTATTCTAGGTGGTGGGAATTCGAAGAGAATCCTGGTGTATTTGTACTAGTATTTGTCTGTCCTAGGTGCTCTACCTTTATATCCATTCAACAGTATGCCTATATGTTCATCTTTTTTTTTTGTTCTTTTGTTTAATGTAAATTATTTGAATGAAGTATGTAAAAGTTTGTTGCCAACTTTTTTTGATAATCCACATAAACTATAACATTGGAGATCTATAGTAGGATTTTTTTCTGGATTGACAATTAATCTGCATCCATTGCATTATATGCTTTCATTTTTAATTAAACATATTTCACTTTTGCACACAGACACAGAATATTCCTTTTCATGTAGTTTTGTGTCATGTTATTTAGGGGTCTTTTATATACATGTAGCTTACTATACGTTATTGGTTCTGCTATAATAAATGTTGAAGGCCGTCAGAGATCTATATTAAGTCATTTAGTATCTGGCGAGGAGTTGTCTCATTGGCAATCATACTCAAACTTCTGATTTTCATATTAGAACTGTAATTAAGCCTTAATCAGGCAAACTGAAAGGGAACTGTAGTACCTATAGTAAATAACTTATTACAAAAAACTGTTCCACTTTTAAAAAAAAATCAATGACATATTTTAAATGATATAATGTAGCTAGCCATATGGAATATGTTTTATATGTTGTGCATCTCTTTTCTCCTTTCAGTCACAGGGGCTATGTTCAAAGCATGGTTGTTTATATCATACATTTGTAACTGGTGGTAGGATATATACATGTAGTAATGCAGTGTTGAATACTGATTCCCCTCTCCCTAAATTGATACTGGGATAAAAGAATTAGAATTCTTTCACTAAATCTCAATAATAGGGCAAAAGTGAAGGAAATCAATCTAAGCACACTATTGTTTCTGCTCTGACAGACATGTGTTCTGCTCTTTGATAGGGTTGTCTCTTTAACACCTTGCCCATTTCCATTTTCAATTTAATAGATAATTTAAGTATGTGACATGTGATAAGTATCCAAAAGTGAGCTTATTTGATCAAATTCATCCTTGTGATTCAATTCTTGAAAATAGAGTTTTACAACATATGGGTAAAAGGTAAGAGTCTTTTTTAACATGAAAATAGTCAAATAATTCTGGAATGGTAAAACCGCGTCGCCAGGTAAACTAAATTTGCGACAGTAAAACTACTGATGGACGTCCTTAAAGCTTCAAATACAATACAGTTATCTCTTACATAAAACCTGTGTGATTGACATATAGATCATAAAATATTTCCATACACCAAATATAGTTGACCAATTGCATATACATGTGTAGTATTAGAAAAAAAGACCAAAAATCAAAAACTTTACTTTTACCACTGAACCATCAAAATGAGGTCAAGGTTAGATGACACCTGCCAGCTAGACATGAACACCTTACAATCGTTCCATACACCAAATACAGTAGACCAATTGTATACAGTGAGTATAAGAAAAACAGACCAAAACACAAAAACTTAACTACATGTACATGTATAACCACTGAACCATGAAAATAAGGCCAAGGTCAGATGACACCTGCGAGTTGGACATTTACACCTTACAATCCTTCCATACACCAACTATCCTAGACCTATTGCTTATACATGTTGTATCTGAGATATGGACTTGACCACCAAAACTTAACCTTGTTCACTGATCCATGAAAAGAGGACAAGTGAAAACTGTCTGAGGGGCATGAGGACCTTGCCAGGTATGACATTCCAAATATAGTTATCCTATTACTTATAATGAGAGAGAATTTAACATTACACAAATCTTAACTTTCTTTACAAGAAGTCACTGAACCATGAATATGAGGTCAAGGACATTGGACATGTGCCTGAGAGAAACTTCTTAACATGAGGCATCTATATACCAAGGATGAAGCATCCAGGTCTTCAACCCTTTAAAATATTAGTCTTTTGAGTAGTTACCTAACCCCACTTCCATAGTGGCCAGATCACTATCTCTTTGTAGAGCTTTCTGCAACAAAAGTTGCAGGTTCAAGAAAAATGAGGAATCTTATTAAGTATACAACAGTGATATTGCTTTGAAACTTTTTTTCATGAAAACAACTGAGTCAATAATCTGATTTTTTTTTTTACTAAATAAGGTGATATTTCACCTGTGCACATTGTAATGTTGATGAATCTTGCATATATTTCAAAATCCTCTTTTTACTACACATTGAGCCCATAGTCAGCTTAAGTTTCATTTATTCAATCCTGCATAAGTTCAACAAAAATGTCTGCTAATAAACAATTGAACCACCTCGGTTACCATTCTGTACATGAATATATCTTATTTTCATTTTCATATTCATTGCTGATTCCAGGTATCAAAATTTTAATCCTCCAGTAAAATTCTTCTTCTGACCATGCTGACAGTGTACTGAAAATGAAAACAATAAATTTGTTATTAAATTAAGTTGATTCAATTGAAAAGTAATGATAAATGATAAATGATAATTTTAATATATTATTTTTCATTGTTATGGGCATCATTGACCCAAATATGGTCTGCTTAAGTCATTCTCTTACATGTACCTGAAAAAATATTCAAGTTTATTTAAACCCTTTTGACATTCTCATGGATATGAATATGATGCACATCATGTAAGAGTTAATTCCCTTATATTGTTTTAAATCTTTATTAATGAATCTTAAATTACTGAACCCTTCATTCTTGAAATTAAGTTTTAAATTCAAATGAAACTATCTTGAAATTATACAGCATAGATAATACATGTATCATAAAATCTTTAAACTATTAAATGTATACCATTTGGTCTTAAAGTCTGTGTATCATTCTTGGACCTATAAACTATAAATTTTAACTTCCATTCCAAATTTATTCCATTGGCAATTTTCTTGTCTGACTGTTAAATGTAAAACATTTTCAGTCTATTTCATTATCAAAATAGTGTTAATTCATATTTGTCTATCATGTTTTGTTTCATATTTGAGAGATTAAAATCATAGTGCATTGTAAAATAACCCACTGGTGTGACCCTGAACAGACACATTTGGATTTCTTACCCTAATCATGTTAATATATTCTAGTCATCTTGTTTTCTATTTTAAACAAAATAATTTGACATTCCATTTGATTACTGTTTTCTTGCTGTATTATGTATGTATATCATACCTTTTATACATGTATATGTGCATGTACTGCAATTGTTTTTGTTGATATATAAAAGTCCTCTGTTTTGAATTTTTTATTCATAGTGAACATCTTTCTCCATCCTGTAAATATAAAGCAAATGTACATACAATTACTAAATCTATAATACTAAATTATTCAAAGCAACATTTAATTAATTTTGCATTGTTATTATCAACACATGAATACAAATTTGCCAAATAAATTACCAAAAAAACCCATAATTTTCTTGATCCAATGAAGACCCATTGGTGGCTGTAGACTGTTGTCTGCTCTTTGGTTGGGTTGCTGTTTCTTTGACACATAACCCATTTCCATTCGCAATTTTATATATCTATTATTATAAATTTCTGCTCAATACATAAAAGTTACAGGCAAAGAAAACATGTATTATAATAGTGTACAGTGTACATAAATATATGCAAGCTGATTTTTTTTACATTTTCAGGGCACTCACAACCTTGTTTTAACTTTTAATTTGAATCAATGAACCACCACTGTCATAACACCATTATTTTGATAATATTATGATATCAATCAAGTTGGAGTTCATTTTTTGAAAGAAATTAATATTGTCAATGGATTATCATTTCTAAGTAGCATGATAATTAGCATGATTAGTTGTATAAATATATATGACTATAGCCTATAGGAATAATATAACATAATGGATATAAAGAATCTGTACAGGCATATCAAATTTGTAATAATTCCTGGTCATGAAATACATGTACATGTATAAGCTCTGAAATAAGTGGGTGATTCAGTGGTTAATTTCAATGTGTAAATTTCTTTTAAAATATGAGATATGAATTTAGAGGATGCATGGCTATCTATTATTTTTTTGTGTATGGGAAAGAGGAGCCTGTGCCTGTATCGCTTTCCTTTTGTATTTTATGTTTATGAAAGATTTAATTTTATGAATTTTACATTTTGGTGTACATATGTACGATCTGGTCACGCTTCATTGATTCCCTATATAAGCAACCAAATTTTTTCCCAAAAAGAGGGAGCCTGCAGCCCCCCCCCCCCCCCCCCCTAAATCTGCCTATGGGCCCAGTATGGAGTTCACTTTTGAGTTGAACCCGAGACGTTCATCAAAATTCGTGGTGCCTCAGTAGCCTATATTTTGCAATTTATGGGGCATTGAAATTACATGTGTACCCCCCTTTTTCGAGAACTTGCAATCGGCATGAAACGTGAT
Organism: Mytilus trossulus; assembly: GCF_036588685.1. Taxonomy (NCBI): domain Eukaryota; kingdom Metazoa; phylum Mollusca; class Bivalvia; order Mytilida; family Mytilidae; genus Mytilus; species Mytilus trossulus. The sequence goes on along the minus strand of NC_086386.1, from coordinate 25,226,637 downwards.
CATACGTGCTTTCGAATTTGATTCATTTGGGTCCGTATTTTCAGTTAGAGATTTACAATGTTCTATTATCTGAGCAAAAAGTGAAAGCGTGAATATTTTCCATGGAGATCTTGAAGAACACCTTGACCAGTTTAAAAACGGATGTTGACAACTTGTATGGGTATAATATTTCCGGAGACAAGTGCGGATACCTTAGACCGAAATCGAAAGTAATTCTGCACCAGTATATATAGTTGATTCAATGCTAGTATATTATAAGGAAATGATGATATATTATTATTGGATTTCAATTTTCATGTTTGATTTTATTTTTGCCGTTTAAATCATTTCTTTGGATCCGACTTATTTGATAGTAATTAACTAAAATATCTGATATAAACCATTACCTTTTGTGTTATTCAGCATAAAGATTAAGCATCCAAGAATGTCATAAATGCAATTTTTCAGCATGGAATGCCAAATCCAACGTCAAATAATGGCCGCCATTACGTGTTGACAACGTCGACTGGTGAACCGTATCACTGAGCGGCGAAATCCTTACTCAGGCGCTTCCGGTTGTCCTACTGCTTGTCTGATAACGTCGCATATAAAGAGCACAATTTTCTGAAAATCTTTGAAAAAGAACGATAAAAATCATTAGAGGAACAGATTCCACCACCATAACTCGTGTATTACGATATTTCTCTACTCTCGACAGTTAAATTTGAATTATTGAAAAACATATCGTCCTCTTGTAACCAGACAATGCTGATATGTGAATACATATGGCTCCACAGCATAACATTTTTTTTCTGCTAGAAATCTTAGTCTTAATTGTCAGCTACATGTTTTCTTTTCGTGACAGATCAGATCGCTATCTTTAACATGCTCTAATGATTTTGACCTAACTGTTACAAGAAGAGTGCTGTCAAAATTGACAGCAATTCGTGTCTCCTGTATAATGAAGGCACATTCACACTGACTTACGACGTTATGTGCCTGTTAATAACTCCTGAACACTAAAAAGGGAATATCTTCAATTCGAAATTAATCTTTATTGACCTTCATTTTTTTCATCGGTATTAACATGTTGAATTTGAAAAGCATGGGTTGAACGGTTGATAGATTATTACACGGAAATGACATAAATTTCAAATTTGAAAATGTATCAAGAACAATAACTCTATAACGGTTGAAGTGAAAATCATTAATATACTGATCTTGACCTTCATTTCGTAATCAATAACTACATATTGATTTTGAAAAAATCGCAATCATCAATCTTTACCTCAGTCATCAGTGACAACATATTAAAATGAAAATGAAATGCATGGTTTAAACGTTTACTACGTTATTGCACGGAAACTGTTGAAAGCCGCCGAGCGCCAACAGTACTTCATCGAATTTTAAATTTGAGTCTAGACTTATCACATTACGAATCGCTTTTGATGCGTAAAAAACAGTTGTCACAATAACGTTCTTTCCCACTACAACATATTCAATGTATACTTACTTTGCACCAAAGTGCTAGACTCTATTGCAGTTTGAACAATCTGACCAAGCAACTGAGCACCTCAGATCAACCCCTGTTTTTGATGGGGTTGCTATATATATAGTCTTCAATTTTCTATGTTACATTTGTATGTCATGTGTACTATTATTTGGCTGTTTGTCTTTTTATTTTTAACTATGGCGTTGTCAGTGTATTTTCAATCTATTAGTTTGACTGTCCCTCTGGTATCTTTCGCCCCTCTTTTAATGCTTGTGTTATTTTGCAGAATTTCGCATACATGACAGATATACATGCTTAATACTTTCTGTTGATGAATTCACCATATAAGGTGAATTAGAGCTTCAAATATTGTTCTCCACATTACCAAACGTAGAAAAATAATCTACATTGTTTTCATGGAGTTTTTAGATATAAAGGAGTAAAAAGACTGATCGCCAAGTTTAAAGTTTGTGAACTGTATTGAGGACAAGACAAGACAATACAATATTTTATTTAAGTTTCACTTCTTAAAAACATTTACATACTATTACAACTTATAAACTTGAATTAGTGGATACATTCTTTTTAATTTGTTTTTGTTAATTATAATCAAATAAACATAATCCAGCCACGTTAATTTTTATTTCTATAAAAGTCGCTCTTCACTATACTACTAACTGTCGAAACATTTAATTTGGGAGTGCACAAGTCATGTCTTCTTTGACTATTAATGACGTTAAAATACTAAATCCCTGTGATGTGTTTTAGTCGATTTTAGTCTCTGATGCATGATTTTTTACTATTAATTGGTTTTGGCTTTTAACTAGCTGTCAGTAACTGCGAGTACCCTCAAATCGTATTTTCTTGTTAATTCTACCTGTTGATACTGTTTATAATGCTTTTTGTCATTTTTTATTTATATGGATCTTGTCTGTATACCAGCTTTGATTATTTGTAATAGCTTCAATTTTTCACTTATTCTTACAACATTTGTATAAACTTCAAGATTATAAAAAAACGTTTTTTTTTCTAAAGTGAACATTGATTGGTTAAATATTTCTCAGTGTGTTTGAATTTGTTTGTTAGCCTTTTGGTCATGAATGTTTGTCTCTAATATTTTATTAACTGTGCATTTGTATTCAGATATCGCAGATCAAATTTATTCGTTCATTGTGTAATCATACGTTTTTTGATTGAGTTAAGTCTGCCAATTGATATTTTATCGTATGTTTTTCTATGTTGTGATTTTATGCTATTGTTTCAGAAAAAGGGAGAAGGTTTGGGCCCTTTAAAACGTTTAATCCCGCTGCAAATGTTTGCACCTGTCCTAAGTCAGGAATTTGATGTACAGTAGTTGTCGTTTGTTTATGTAATATATACGTGTTTCTCGTTTCTCGTTTTGTTTATATAGATTAGACCGTTGGTTTTCCCGTTTGAATGGTTTTACATTAGTAATTTTGGGGCCCTTTATAGCTTGTTGTTCGGTGTGAGCCAAGGCTCCGTGTTGAAGGCCGTACTTTAACCTATAATGGTTTAATTTTTAAATTGTTATTTGGATGGAGAGTTGTCTCATTGGCACTCACACCACATCTTCCTATATCTATAATAGCTGAAGATATAAAAAAAAAATGAATTAATTGTCCTTAAAATTCAATAAAAAATGTCAATAATAACAATGTCGGGGCATTGATAGCTTACGATATTGGTTCGTGAGGTGGTCATTGTTTGATTTTTAATTTAAGTTTATTATGTATAATTCGGAGTTTAGTGTGGCGTCCATTATCACTGTACTAGTATACATTTTTTTAAGGGGCCAGCTGAAGGACGCCTCCGGGTGCGGGAGTTTCTCGCTACATTGAGGACCCATTGGTGGCCTTCGGCTGTTGTCTGCTCTATGGTCGGGTTGTTGTCGCTTTGACACATTCCCCATTTCCTTTCTCAATTTTATTGTTAAAAGACGTACAGTAACCTAAAGTTGCTAAGTTCATCAATGTTATTTGGTATCAGATGGATAGTTGTCTCATTGACATCATACCAGATCTTAATGTAATTTGGTATCTGATGGATACTTGTCTCATTGGCATCATACAAGATCTCAATGTAATTTGGTATCTGATGGATAGTTGTCTCATTGGCATCATACCAGATCTCAATGTAATTTGGTATCTGATGGATAGTTGTCTCATTGGCATCATACCAGATCTCAATGTAATTTGGTATCTGATAACTAGTTGTCTCATGTGCATCATACCAGATCTCAATGTAATTTGGTATCTGATGAATAGTTGTCACATTGGCATCATACCAGATCTCAATGTAATTTGGTATCTGATGGATAGTTGTCTCATTGGCATCATACCAGATCTCAATGTAATTTGGTATCTGATGGATAGTTGTCTCATTGGCATCATACCAGATCTCAATGTAATTTGGTATCTGATGGATAGTTGTCTCATTGGCATCATACCAGATCTCCTTATTCAATAGTAATTTTTAAAACATAATGTGTGTCTAAAAATACCCAGCGCTGGAAAAAGTTTTAGTTGAAATTAATCAGGAAAGCTGCAGACTCACAAGCACATATATAATAGATAACAACAACAAAAAACTAAATGAAAAAGACATGTACAATCTAATTTTTTTGAAAATCGAAAAGGACCTTTCATTATTAAATATATATAAACAATTCACAAAAGTTTCATAAAGATTGGTTAAAGTCTTTTTAAGTTATTGTCCCACATGTTGACGACCGACGAACGGACAACGGTATATATATAAGTGAAAGAAATGAAGTAATTTTCCAATCAAAACTTTTCAAAATATGAGAAGCACTTGTCATGAGCGGCATTTATATACAAACACATTATTTCTAATATGTTTTGTTAGGAAGAACCATTGAAACAATAGCACAAAGAAATAAAGACGCCCAAGAAAAAACATGTCTGATTATCCCATTGGTTCCCCATGCATCTAAGTTACTTGGTCCATTTATACAGAGCACACCGTTGAATTCTCCGAGTTGCAAGAAAGATATTCCTTTCAAAACGTTAGATAAAACCCCTCTCTGCTGATCGATAATTCTCTTATCTCTATAGCAACCTCCTCCTCCTAATGACTGCTCTACTAGGAAACATCCTCTGACGTGAAAATGGATAGGCAATTCTACAATATAATTTAAATATTGAAATATGAGTGTCGTTATATCCGAATATTTTTTTATTTTTTTTTATCATTTATCAAAATACGTGTTCCTTATTTTCGTATTAAGTCGAGAGACAAAAGGTTAACGTACAGTTAGATAACGTTGGTTCATAAAGAAGAATTCAGAAGTCTTATGTTAGTTTAATTGTAAATTTAAAGTATGTACAAACAAGAATGTGCCCCAAGTACACGGATGCCCCATCCGCATTATCATTTTCTATGTTCAGTGGACCGTAAAAATGGGGTAAAAACTCTAATTTGGCATTAAAATTAGAAAGATCATATGATAAGGAACATGTATATTAAGTTTCAAAAGCAATTAACTTCATCAAAAGCTACCTCGACCAAAAACTTTAACATGAAGCGGGACGAAAACATAATGCCCATAAATGGGACATAATAACGATACAAACGAAACGATAGAAATGCATAACTTGCTCTATATAGACAAATCGATGGTCAAACATTCAGAAAGCTATTGTTAATTCAAAAGGGTCAAAACCAACTTATAAACATACAACGAACAGACATTTGAAACATAACAAGAATATACAGTAATAAGATTCTTTAAAAAGTCAAGAAATCTTTGAGTTCCATGATAGGGACAGATTAATAATGTAAGGATTCAGAAACATGGAGGTTTTCAAGTGTAGTTCACATCTACCCTGGAAAAAATAGTGTAGTAATACACAACTACGCACTCGTTTATTTTCCAAGTTTGCATTCTGATTATTTTTAATACATCCTCACCAACCCATATCGTCCTGAACATCCATGAAATATTAATCACTGGATGTTAAGCAACCAATACACAATTAATCATCTACCCATAAATCATGGCAGCAGTCCATTTGCGCCAATTACTGTTTTTTAGGGTACCATTTGCGCCAAATTTTGTTTTCAAATGTATCAATTGCGCCAATATTCGGAACGCATTTTCGCCAATTTACATGTGCACATATCTATTATCATAAATATTAAGGATTAAAATATTATTTATTCTTATTTTTGGCTTAAAAGTATCATATATTCGGAGATATTTCACCGAGAAGATGAGCATATGGATAGAAATGACTTAAAATGCATTAGACAGTCATTGTACAGCGAGACTTATAAGGAGATAATAACACTGATTGCTTTGCTGAATGTTAAACCCAAAATATAGAAGCTTTTGCTGATAATGTTTTAGCCAAATATGCTGATGACATAGTGATTTGATCTCACAATGCGTATGGGTTGAAACTATATCAACCACAAGACTTACCAGCAATGGAGCAGAAGCATTCAACAGGAATTATAATGAACTGTTTTATGCATTTCATCCTTCAATACAATGTTTGTGTTTTTGGACAATAAAGTGAAGTTACAAGCTGCTACATACTAAATTGGGAAGTACCCATACAGCAGCAGTAAGAAGAAGATATGTTTCAGAAAAGATAACATTTTCCGTGTAAACAGCCAAGTTCGAATAAAGGAGGAGAGAAGTCATTTTTCTTCCAATTGGCGCAATCGTATGTTTTATTTTTGGCGCAAATAATACCATGTAATTTTAAACGTAAACGTAGCATTGGAGATACAAAAGTTGTGGCGCAAAAGGAAGCATTTTTGGCGCAAACGGATCTCTCCCTAAATCATATGATCACAAATAAGTTGTTTTTGATATTTTATTAAGATTGTTAACTAATTACCTATTTTATCGATTAATGGAGGGTCTATCGAGACCCTCAATGTTCCTACTAGTCTTCCACATCTGTTGACTTGTCCGGGACCAGGAGCGTCCGTGCACGTGTTCAATGTAACATCTGACGCCGCCCGAGCATTTTGCGCATTTTCACATTCTGGTGTTCTGTAAGTCGATTCAAAAGTAGACAGCACAAATTTTACTGCAGACGGTATAGAAGAACTGTTCAATACGGCGTCTGTACAATGTAAACACTCTATTCCTGAAACCAAAAACAATGGATTTTATTTAGAGAACCTTCTGCCTTTTTTTGCAAAGTTGCCTTTTTATTTACTCAATACTCCTGTCCTGCCTTTTTTCAAATTTCATAAATTTTATAAAATCACCGATAACTTGATTGTGTTGTAGATATCTTCTATTATAGTTAATAAGATATATCTATTATAGTTAATAAGATATATCTATTATAGTTAATAAGATATATCTATTATAGTTAATAAAATATATCTTATATACTTTATATAATATCTTATCACGGCTGGTAATCTACACACGCAGAACATTTGGTTCTGCACGGAAAACCGTGAGAGGATTTTCCGGTTGTGCTTGAGTGGAGCAATTGTCACCGCTTCAAAGGGTATAGACATTTCTAAATCGCAATTTTCTTATTCGACTGATCAAAATATTGAAAATCGGAGAATGCTGTGCTGTGGTGAATACTTTAACGAAGATATACATGTGTCATTTACTGTTGTACGTGGAGTTGAACTCCTACAAAATCAGCTGCCGCACAAAATTTTGCCTAAAAAAGTGACATTTATGTTTTGAAATGGTTCTAATTACAGATCATACAGTTCAAATTTACTTTTTATTCGGTCAATGGGTATGAATGTCGATTTGAGCAGCGTGTACGCTGTCCCGTGTTGATCGACATCTTAATAAATCTAAAAACCTCATATTTTTATTATGTATTGCGTGAGGGGATCGGTTCTGATTGAGGACATCGTGAATGCGTGAGGGGACATGCAATCATAATATTCTTTCCAAAGTATGAGTCTTTGAAAGTTGCCTAAATGTGGTCAGATTGTTCGTGAAAAAACCCATTTGTGTGCATAAACAAAATTAAAGAAATCAAATTTTGAAATACATTGTGGGGAGATATATGTTTTACGAACAATAAAAGGAAAAAATATGTCAACGATTTGTTTCTAGCTACAAATAAAAGTTGAAAAATTTCATATCAGCCAAGTATATATTTTTTACGAAAGGAGTTTACTCCCCTTATATTGCGTATTTTTAAAAAAGAATGGATGCTAAAACACAAATTTTGATATTTGTTTGAATATTTTGATTTATACAATACATCACAAAGTTTTCTGTATATGAATAAACAGTCTAACCAATAAATTGCAAATATGTTTCCAATAAAGGCAACAGTAGTAAAACTCTGATCGAAATTCATAAATTGATTAAGAAAAACAAATTCGGACTACAAATTTAAACTGAGGAAAACACATCAAATATAAGAGGAAAATTACGACACAACAGAAACACAAGTTAACATTAAATTTTAACACACACAGTTGGCACAGGACATTTTAAGAAAAAATGGTGGGATGAAACCCGGTTTTGAGGCATGCCAAACCTCCTGCTTCTAGGGCAATGGTAAATATATCATTTAAAGACAACATTACATAGCCAGGACTACAATACAAATAAATGACAGAACATATATGACAAGAGAAACACGCCAATTATAGTTAACAAAAGGTACCAGGTTAAAAAAAACCTTATACGTCAGACGCGTCTTTCGTCCACACAAGGCTTACCAGTGACGCTCACATGAAAAATGTTCGACAGCCAAGACAAGTACATTGAGAGACAAAAGCTCCAAAAAGTTGTGCCTAATACGGCTTGGGTTTCTGCCTGAAATAAGAACATCTTTTTTTTTAATAATTCATAATTTTGCAACCAGTGAAGTTTTATAAAATTACTATATAATAGATATACATGATAAAATCGAAGTGGTGACTAACTATACAATAAAAACGGATACATAAAACAACCTAAACCAGCACACAAAAATTCACAGCCGAGTTACTCAGTTAGCCATACCATCAACGCACAAAGTGACGTCACATGAATTTCTTAAACAATATTCCAAAATAGGATAGACAAAATTCAGGATTAGATTTGCAATACTGATATAACAATGAAAATTACAACATTATATAAATAACACATAGCTGAGAGGGTGATAGAGCAGATTGGTACCCCGAGGAAACATTGTCAACCGCGGCGAAGCCAAGGTTGACAATGTCTTTTCGAGGGGTTTCTTTGAATTATCGATTTCTGATTGGTCTAGACGAGAGGGTAACATTCAAAAAAATTGTCACCCGCTCAGCCATGTGATAGAGTAAATTGACACCCACGTCTTAGCCAATCAAAATATGGCATTTTAACGTGAAGTATAATAATAATTAATATCAAATTGTGGTAGTAAACTATACCGATTATTTGCCCAAATCCACGAATTTGGATGAAATTTATTGGTTAGACTTTTATTCATAAAAAGAAAACTTGATTTATTGTTATTTCAAAATTCTATCTCATAAGTTTTATTTATGTCCAGTAAGACCCCTTTTTGGCCCCAAAATATAGCAGTTTTACAAAATTGTTACAATGTGAACTTATAGTCATTTATTGGATAGAAGCATGCTTCTGCTACATAAATAGTGGCTGTTTTTGACAATGCAATGCAAATTTATCGGACGTCCCACTGTCTATATCACTCTGTTCAGCTCTTAATATTATTCCGTATCATGTCTTTGTGACGTCAAATACGTTGACCCGGCCTTAATAACTTTGACCCGGACATATCAGCGACGTCACAATGTTTGAACCGACGTTAATAACTTTGACCCGAACTTATCAAGTCATCTTTTGTGTGCTGGTGAAACAAAGAAAACACTTCTGAAACACGCAAATATAGCCCGATAAATCGATTATCAGATTATCTGCATATTGATATTGTAAAATATCAGCTGCTCGACATAATATGAAGCCTTTTTGATCTCGTTCGCTACGCTCAAATTCAAATTCTTTATTAACTTTGAGCCTTACGGCTCATCAGTATAATCAATTACATGTACAATGTATACATATGGCATATTACAAACAATATAAACAATACGCATAATAAACAATAGATGACGTCAGAAGTTTCATCTTTTATTACAATAAACTGTTTCTTAATTTAAAAGAGAAATGTATATACTTTCCCAAGTTACAAAGCTGTTTTGTGTTTTCACCAGATAATAATTCTATTAATTTAAAAGTTGATGGCCTAAACCAGTAATATTTTCTTATATATTTTTTTCGCAAATCAGTATATCTTCTACATTGAAGAATAAAATGAAATTCATCCTCTATTACCCCTAAATCACAAAAAATACAATTTCTTTCATTTCTATTAGTACCAACATAACGTCCAGTTTCAATACAAAGATTATGTGAAGACAAACGAATTCTTGTTATACATTTACGAAAAAGTACAGGAATGCATTTCTGTAAATAAAATTGCAAAACTACATTTATTACAACATACTTATATAATCTACACTTTGAAGAAGAATCTAATAAAAATTGTAACTCTTGGTTAGCTTGATCAAACAAACGCTGTCTTATCAAAGGCAAATATGAGCTGTCTACATTTAACAACCACTGATTATCCCACAAATTATTCATACCAAGACTATATATCAATCTTTTTACATATGTTGCCCAATTCATACATTTTGAACAATTTAACACAAGTTCTTTATAACAAGACCTTAATATACAATTGTCACTATTTAAAATTTTGAACCAAAACTTAAGCATTCTATAATTACGCTCATACTGCAGTGGAAATCTACCTAATTCATAATAGACCATCACATTTGAGGTCGTTCTTTTGACACCCAATAACATTTTGCAGTAGTCCAAATGGACCTTTTCTATCATAGGAGATTTGTGTACTCCCCATATTTCACACCCATACATTAATATGCTACTAACATAAGTATCAAAAAGACTAAGCATTGTAAATACATTTAAACATATGATGATGTAGTTCTTTTCATACTGAACATAGCTTTTCTACCTTGTTCTGCACAATGTTTCTGTGTATTAAGAAATTTACAATTATATCTTATCAATACTCCTAAATAACAAAATTGTTCCACAATATCCATTGTTTGACCGTTATAGACCCATGATGTCTCATTAGGCCGTACAATTCCACCTTTCCTGAAAACAACAATTTTTGTTTTTTTTGTATTAACAGACAAGCCCCATTTTTCTGTGTAAATTGACAAAGTATTCAACATTTCCTGTAAACCTTCTACTGTTTCAGACATCAAAATCATGTCATCAGCATACATTAACAAAAATAATGTTATATCTTGAAACTCTAAGGCACAATTGTCACTCGACAAAAAACTTCATATTATGTCTCGCAGCTGATATTTTACGATATCAACATGTAGATAACCTGATAATAGGTACGTATCGGGTAGTAGCACCATTAAGTAATGCTAAATTACTGAAATCTCCACAATTCTAGCATTTTAGTTAAATTTTTGACGGTTTCCGTGTAAAACGAAAGTGGCCGCATTCGTGTTTATCCTTAATATTGAAATGTAAGTTGTATTTGATGATAATACATAACATTTATAAAGGTTATGGATGAACATGCATGCGACCACTTTCATTTTTCACGAAAAACATCTGAAAAGTGATATTTTTCGGCATATTTGGTAGTTTTTCATATTTAAGCTTAAATCGGATCGTTTGTTATGACTAAATCAGTTAAAATCTTTAACATAAACTAATCGAACCAAATGAAATAGACACTTAAGTGTTTAAAAAGTGTTTAAAAAGTGGTCAACATTTTTCAAAAGATGAACCTGAAATTTAAGGCCAAAACTGGTCCTTACCGGACCTAATCCTTTGTTTTTTCATAAACAATCTAAGTTAATAAAATAAACCATATCAAGGCAACTTTCAACGACTGATAGCTTATATATAAAGATAGAATTACAAGTCCCCTCACGCATTCACGATGTCCTCAATCAGAACCGATCCCCTCACGCAATACATAATAAAAATATGAGGTTTTTAGATTTATTAAGATGTCGATCAACACGGGACAGCGTAAACGCTGCTCAAATCGACATTCATACCCATTGACCGAATAAAAAGTAAATTTGAACTGTATGATCTGTAATTAGAACCATTTCAAAATTTAAATGTCACTTTTTTAGGCAAATTTTCGTGCGGCAACTGGTTTTGTAGGAGTTCAACTCCACGTACAACAGTAAATGATACATGTATATCTTCGTTAAAGTATTCACCACAGCATAGCATTCTCCGATTTTCAATATTTTGATCAGTCGAATAAGAAAATTGCGATTTAGAAATGTCTATACCCTTTGAAGCGGTGACAATTGCTCCACTCAAGCACAACCGGAAAATCCTCTCACGGTTTTCATTGCAGAACCAAATGTTCTGCGTGTGTAGATTACCAGCCGTGTTATATACTTTATAAAATATATCATATAGTTTATAAAATATTTCATATAATTTATAAAATATCTTATAAACAAATTATTTAAGATATATTTCAAACAATATAAGATATGTTATAAATTTTATAAGGTACATGTATATTATAAAGTTTATGATATATGTAAGAGTTAATATAAATAAAAAAACGGCTATCCATATACAACAGTTTATCCCGTGTATTTTGTTTTGTAGTAGGGTTAATTTGTAGAAACCACTACCTCAAATATAGCTAAAAATTATATTGAAGGCTTAATTTGAATTTCCATAACACCTGTGAAATTTTAAATATATTTCGTTGAGAGAACGGAACACGTGTTCATTTTACAAAAGAGTAGATTTTGACACAGACAAGGAACTATATATAGATATACATGTATATCATAACGTGAAGCTCCGCGGAAAATTGTAGTTTATCGGATTTACCACAGTTTTGTCGGGTTGTTGATGTCTAAATTAGCGTATATTTGTACTTAGAACTTCATTAACACTCTAGACAGTTTACATTCTAACAAGAGGCAGACAAAATGATACAAAATGATATTTTACAATGGTGAACAAGACAGAAAAAAAATATCCATACATAGTTCAGTATACCAAATGTTTTTGTACAAAAGTATGCACATAATTTATTAAATAACGCAAAAAATTATTGGACACAATCCTGATGAAACAATATTTTAAATTAAAAGTTGAACTTGTTTATTTTCTATCCTTATTAGCAATAAGAAGATGTGACATCTCTCTACGTGAGACCAAATGACAGAAATTACCAACTCTAGGTCATCGTACAACCTTCAATAATGAGCTAAACCATTATTTATTATCACTTACCGTACGATTCTCCAGTCAAAATTTTTTTTTATATTAGACAATAAAAACTTTTTTTGTCCAAATTAAACAAATCCATTTAGGGCATTCGATATCATAGACAGGTGAATTACAATACTCCTAGGGTAATACATTTTTATAAGTCATTTTTTAAATGTTTGGACCTAACAGGAAACAAACTCGCAGCTGTGCCCCCCTTTATTTACGAATTCCTGACTTTGAAAGAAATATATATTATAGTTTAAATCGAAAACTTATTCATTGAATCAATGAAGTTTTATTCGGATCTCTTTGGTTAGACTATAAAAGCGATACCGTTATTTCTGAAATATTTGTATATTTGCTCTCTCTGGACATGATCCAAGCTAGCGAGCATTGTAGCGAACACTTATAGATATAGGAAGATGTGGTATGAGTGCCAATGAGACAACTCTCAATCCAAATAACAATTTATAAAAGTAAACCGTTAAAGGTCAATGTACGGCCTTCAACACAGAGCCTTGGCTCACACCGAACAACAAGCTATAAAGGGCCACACAATACTAGTGTAAAACCATTCAAACGTGAAAACCAACGGTTTAATCTACATAAAAAACGAGAAATGAGAAACACGTTTAAATTACATAATTAAACAAACGACAACTACTGTACATCAGATTTCTGACTTCGGAAAAGTGCAAACATTTATAGCTAGCGAACACTTAGCAGGTTTAACTCAAAACCACATAGTCACATAAGATAATCACGATTTCTGTGATTAATACATACAATCTTAACCAAAAATGAAAAAAAAAAAAAAACTCAAAAAAACAAAAGGGTTATCATTTTTTTTTATATTAGACAATAAAAACTTTTTTTGTCCAAATTAAACAAATCCATTTAGGGCATTCGATATCATAGGCAGGTGAATTACAATACTCCTAGGGTAACACATTCAATGATACGATTTTGCGAAAAGCAGTTGCGAATCCAGAAATTTTCATAAAATAACCCCCTGGATCCGCCGATGGAGAGGGAATTTTACGATGATCTTTTGACTGATTTGTTGATTGAAGTGAAGACGACCTTAAAGGCGATGTAAGGGCAACATTTGAGCATCGTCAAGGAAAAAAACTAGTATGGTTTATGTTCAAAAATCAGATGTTGGGTAAAATTATACTAGAAACTGAAATTGACAATACGAATTGCTGGAGGATTGGGGTTGGCAATCTTTTAGTTGCTTTAAGACCAATATATACAGAGACTATTACGGGCAATGACTGTATATGTGATGTAAAACAGTCATTGGCGTGTGTATAACAGCCGACTGCATTAAGCGTGTAGGCAAAGGTTATATATTTGGTTAGCTTGCTTGTAAGCTGAACCGTGAAATCATTTTTATGTTAGGTAAACTACCCTTCTTTAACAGTGGACTAGTCCGACAGATAACCAATCTATTCGTCTGTTGGAATAGGCTACCTTGATAGGATGGTAGTATATACCTGACCTGATAATGACTTCAGGGTTCAGTTAACAAGCAAGCTAACTAAAGATATTACCTTATCATACAACTCAATGAAATCGGCTGTAAGAAAAACTGCGTGAATATCTATGTTCGAAAATCTGAAGTTAGGTTTAAAAGTTGATTGAAATCTAAACTAAAACGAAAAAACAAAGAAATGAAGGGGTGAACCTTACGTCAATTGTGTCCCAATTCATAGACATTGTGACGGGATACGACTGTATAGGTGTAGTTGAGGAGACATTGGTTTATCTAATAAGAAAACCTTCACAATTGTTCATATTCGAAAATCTTAGGTTGTGTTAAACAAGTGCATGTGCACACTCTGAAACTTCTTGCCTACTTTACTAACCATTGATAATATGTTGGAATTTCTATATATAAAGCTTTACTACAATTGTTACATCAACAAAACATGATTCAAGAAAATGAGGTCAGGGTCAGGTAAACTAAACTGGAAATACATGTACACTTTACAAACATTCCATACACCAAATATACTTTAAATGTAGTTGAACTACTGTACCTAGAAGAATTAAACTATAGCAGGAAATCTTAACATTTATCAATAAAACATGAACATGAGGCCAATGTGAGATTAACACTGCCAGACAGACATGTTCACTTTACAATCAATACATATTTTTAAATTTTGCATATACATGCAGTATCTAAGAAACAAACAAAACCAGGAAAACTTAAGATTGACCAATGAACCATAGAAATCATACAATTTACCAAATATAGTTGACCTATTGCTAATAGTTTTAAAAAAATCCAAAAAACATAAACATAACATTGAGCAATGAATCATAAAAAAAAATCAATGTCAAATAAAACATACCAGACTGACAATTCAGTAACGTTGTGTGATATTTTCATACACCAAATGTAGTGGACCTATTGCATACAAATGAACACAAAAGCCACTGAACCATGAATATGCGGTGAAGGTCAGATGACACCTGCCAGAGGTACATGTACACCTTACAATCCTTCCATACACCATATATTAAAGACCTATTCATTATGGCATCTAAGATATGAACTTAACCACGCCAATTAACCTTGTTCACTTATCCATGAAATGAGGTCGAGGTCAAGTGAAGATTATATGACGGGTATGATGTCCTTGCAAGGTACGCACATACCAAATATAGTTGTACTATTACTCATTATAAAAATGCAAAAATGAAACAGTATCTAATTTTCCCTATTTGCCTGGATTATCTACTTTTTTTTACAGGATTTGTGTTTTCAACAATACTTTTCATGTTCACTGGAATTGCTATCATGAGTTTGTTAAATAATTACGCGGCGACAAACATAATAAAGATATGCGCTATGCTAGCTGTATTAGGTTATGTCACAAAATCCGTACAAATATTTGACAAAAAATAATTCATAATACCGATAGTTCTTGATCTGAAAGTCATGTAACTGCTTCGGTGCTATCGTGATAGTGTGTTCATCTCCATGGCGGAAAGTCGGGGTTTGAACCGAAGCTTGATCAAACCAAAGATTTCGGAATTAGTATTTGCTATACTAAACTGTTAAGCACGTGGCATTAAGGAATAATATCAAAGATTGGAGTTCGAATATTTGTTTTCTTTTACATTTTACCTTGTGAATTAAGAAATTAAAATTGATACTATAAGCTGGTAGAAATTAAGGATAAAGATAAGTTAAAAATACTGTTAGGTCATGGACCTCCTTTTCGAGATATTTGAGATTTAAAATATGGTGGGATAAGGCTGACTCGGACTTTTACCTTATATTTGCATTGGTATTTTTGGGGTTTCAAAACAAAAGAAAGAAAATCAAGAATCTTCTAAAATTTTGGTAAATGACCTTTCATGAGCTATTTTAGTCTTAAATGAAAAAAAAATGAGTGTTATGGGGCAAAATATTTTACATTGTATTGTATGGAAAAAAAAGGAGTCCGAAAATTTGACACAAATTCCAAAACTTCACCTAAGTATCATCTTCGCTAGCCAAGGGTTACGATCCACTCCCGCTCTCTCTTCACTTGGAGTGGATCGTAACCCTTGACTAGCGAAGATGCCTAAGTATATTATCCTTAAATGCTTAAGCAGCCAACACTCATCATCATCATCAAGTGGTATTTTTATCGCAGATACATATCTAATATTTAAAACCATTATTTGCACTCAGAGACAAACTGTGAAAAATGTGAAATAATTAAAATGAAAAAACTAACTGTTTGATTCATGTTAAAAGAAATAAAAACACAAAAAAAACAATCAAGACAGAACAAACTATAACAACTACCAAAGAACAGGCTCCTTTCTTACTTAGGACATGCACATGAAGAAAATATGGCAGGGTTAAGCAAGTTTGTGGACACCTATTCCTCGTCTTAACCTGTGACAGTAGTCTGGCCCAGAACAACATGAAAACACTCGTTTAAAAGCAGTTGACAATTGATTTTATTATTAAAGTGACACGAAGCACAAATAAAACGAATGTAAAATACCTCGTTGTGTAAAATATAAGCCACACAACACTGATCTCAGCGTACTTGCCAGCATGTTATTTGAGAACGGGATATCTATGAATCTCAAATTAATATCAAAAGATTTTCCATGTGGCTGCCACACACAACGTTATATTTCTAATAAAATATTGATTTATGGTTGTAACATGTGTAATCAGGGTCGGATGCAGCTATTTTAAAAAGTAGGGTGGGTGGGTTGGGGTGGGTAATTCAACTATATGACCCCATTCAAATGCATTGATCGACCTAAAAATAGGGGGGTTCCAACCCCCGGACCCCACACTCTCCTTGGATCCGCCGCTGGTTACAGGTAATATATAACTGAACTTTTATCGGTCGGTTTTCATTAACAGGAATTACAAAAATTAAAAACGATAAATTTTCTTGATTGTCCGATACTTCCACATCCAGTGAGAGCTAGACAAGCGGACGAATGCTTACGTTATCTCATTGATTTATTCTGAAATTTTAAACGGACAAACAAATTATTTATTTTCATAGAAGACAACGTTATCCTGTTTCGACATCCCTCAAATCAGACCTGAGAGAATTGAACAGAGGCATATACCAATCAAAGGTCGAATACACTGAAGCAAGGTCCACTTGATTAGCACGACAAGTAAAATGGAAACTTAATCCTGTGAGCTCGACGACGAGGTTTTAATACGTACAGCCAATGAAATAACGGAATCACAAAAGGAATGTTCCTCCAAGGTAGTTAATGTTATATCTATTTTAAAAACCAAAGATAATGAAAATAATATGTTCAATTTATAATAACTACAGAATATAATACAAGAATGGCGATTCTTTGCTCTGACAGTGATTCTATATTCTTTGCATGAAGGTCTGGGTGAATAAGTGTAGTTTAAATTTATTGTATTTGCTGAATTAAAGCAAAATGGATTAGACACAAGTACATCATACTTATGAAGTCTTCTCCATCATACAATATAAAGTTACAATAATAGTATAATATAATGGACATGCATATAAAACAAACAGTTTATACAATATAATACTAGCTTTCATAGGTAAACAAAGAGGAGAGAAAGTAAAAAGAGAAAAAGAAAGTTTGAAAAATCGTATAATTCTGTGACGATGACTTGTGGATTGATGACAACGATGACGTTCCGTGTCAGTAATGATAACGCTCTATTAAAGTATTAGAAATCTGTTTGACCTTTTTTTGAAATTTTGAACATGTTTGAATATTTAATATTTTGTTCGTTCGAAAGTTCCAAGTGTCCGCTAATTGATACTTTTGTATCTAAGACAAAGTTTTCAGATAGCCAGTTAAGGTTATGGAATAAGGTGGATAGGTTCATATAAAAGAAAATGTTGTGCAAAAAGGAGGGAGAAGGCCATACAATATAAAATAAGTCATAATCGGTTGCTAAAATATAAAGAATAAGGGAAAAAGGTATAAAAATTGAAGAATAATCATAATACAAAAATAAAACATTCTTTTTTGCTTGGTAATGTCCTTTATTGCAGTCAAAGTTCAATTATAAGGCAAAAGTTCAAAGCTACACTAGTCGCTTGCACTTAAATAGAATTGTTAGACGAATGATTGAATTTTGGTACGTATGAAGTGCTTTCTAGTAGTTTTTAAAATTAAATTACTCACCAAAATCCATTTCCAACATTTTTTTTTGTTTGTTTTTCCATTTTATTTCATCTTATGTAAATGCTAGGTTATTATCGAAAGTATTCCATGTAAACAGTTTAATTAGAGAAAGTAAATATTGGAATATCCGATTTATAATTAAATAATGATTTAGACAACATCTACAGTACAAATTGAGTTAACTATTCAGTTTATTTGAAAATGTATTAAGTATTTGTTTCTTTCATTTTATGTCTCGCCATTGAGTTGTCATTGAGAAAAAAATAGTTTCACTTCCTGTCGTCATACAATTGGTCGTCCTTTATTATCGTTATGCTTGTCGAAATCTTTTTTAATTTCTTAGTTAACAATTGTAAACTTCGAAGATACCGATGGTATTTCAATTGTTTGTACCCCTAAATATAAATAATGGTTTAATTCCATTTCAACAGTTTAGAATAATTTTAACCATTGACAATCATGACGTTTTGTTGTAGCTTTTAAAAATATAAAACATAATGCATTAGATTCCGAAACGGCGAATTGACGGCAAGTTTCGTTTCATGTGATTAACAATGTCTACTATGGTTTTTTGCAGAATTGAGTTTTCATTGCTGTCGCTTTTGTTGTTCGTGCGTAGAAACTTTAAAAAAAACCCCGATAATTTAATTGTATTTAACACTGTATAATTTTTTTGGGGTAAAACGATAATATTTTCTTCTGAATATGTTTTTTTTTCAATATGTGTAAGGGCGTCAGAGGCTAAGTGCACAGGCACTTGTCTCAGAAAAAAATAATCCTATATACCTTGTTATAATAAAATAACCAAATATGTGCCATATTATACATTTGTTTCTAGTTTTATCAGTCAAAGTACCCTTATTGGACCTTACACATTAAGCTCCGCCTACTTTCTGAAATGAGCACGGGCTTCTGTGAAACAGCGGGAACATCAGTTAGACAAGATTTTTCGATTAGGTGTGCCTTTTTTGGCAGAAGTTAAGACACATACAGATAGCGATGGATGCTCATCTACATTGTGACGGATAACGTTACAGACAAAAGAAATTGCATGTTCTGCATATGGCTTGTTATAATAAGGTATATAGGATTTTTTTTCTGAGGCAAGTGCTTGTGGCTAAGTGGTCTCAGTAGTTCAACTATTGTATTCTTAACATGTCAACACCGAGCTTGTGAGACCGAGTCATCCACGTGGAAGGTGCACTCGACTGCAGCCTTTATTGACTGATATTTTCAGTTTTGCTGCAAAAAGTCGGTGATTATCTCATGGAACTCCTGCTTCCTCCAAAAATAAAAACTGACCGCCACAAAATAACTTACAGTGGTGAAAGTAATTTTAAATACCAATCAACAATCAATCAACCAATCAATCGATCAATTGTTAATCTTCGAACAAATATGAAAATCAACGTTGATTGGTTTTAAAGAAGATATCAAATATATCAGCATTTATTGATCTTTATGCATAATGATTTCTTATACAGAGTTGACTTTGAAGTAAACTTACTATTGTATTTAAATTCATTACTACTACAGTTCTACTGCAGCCCGACGCTTTTATGTGAAAAACATGGAATAAGATAAGATTGCTTTCATCTAAGCTGAAAATCATTGAGGTTTACTTAATATATCAATTCGGAAATATTATTACTCTCTCCAAAGGGTAAGCTATTAAAATTATTTCGTCTTAATTTTTAATAAAACTGGTAACAAATGTTTAATATGCCACATATTTGGTGGTTATTTTATGATTAATAGATGTTGAAATCTAGTAGACAAACAATTCAATGGAATCGAAGCACTTTTTGGAGTAATATCATTCGAATAGTCGATATGTGTTAATTCTTTTTTAAAGGCGTCTGTTTGCAATTGATTGTACGGAAAAAATCTTTGTATATAGGCAGACTCGTTTGATAGGGACGTTAAATAAGAAGCCTCGTGTTGATAGTGCCAACTCATTTTGTATACAGAATGGTCGTAGAAACATCTTTGTGCATAGGGCTCGTAGTTAAACATTTGCAAAGTGAAGTTTCTGTCCTTTTCCATTAAAAAGGTTTTTTTTAGTGTATTAAGTCCTTATAGCATGCGGGAAGACCCACGGATAATTTTTTGTCATGTACATGTATACTATGATTTTAACTAGACAAACAGTGAACCATTCATAAATTTTACTTAATTAATTAATTTGATTATTTTTAGCAATTCCAGTATGACATAGATTTCAAATCACACTCAACCTTGTTATAAAGAATACAACAGATGCAGATAGTCTGCATCATATCATTGACAATATAAAAAAAGAAGATATGATATGATTGCCAATGACACAAATATCCACAAAAGACCAAAATGACACAGACATTAACTATAGGTCACCGTACGACCTTCAATATTGAGCAAAGTCGGTTTGATATGAACAAACCTTTACTATAAAAAAGACGGTTTCAGCTTACCAATTTCTTAACATATAACAGTTAGTTGCATCTGATTAGTCAGTACATTTCTGTTAGTTTGAAACATATCAGCAGCGTTCAAGTAATGATCTCTAAGTAACTTGATAGGCTATGGTGCAGAAAGGTTGATTTCGACCCCTAGCCTTGTCATAACACTTCAAATTCTACGAAAAGCAAACTACATTTTGGACCATGTCGTAGAAAGGTCTACTCGATGTGGGGGATGTAGGTCCCAGGGAAAGGGCTGATCGTTATATTTTGTATTAAGTATGCATCAGCCTCGATGTTAGAATATTTTATAACAGTAAGCGACATGTTCTTGTAGATTTTCACTGTTTGTGATAATCTATTAAAATTCTGTTTGGAGTTTAGTTTAAAAAATAGAAAAGAAAAGAAAATATATTCAATTCTTGGAATTGTTCGGAGACACAGTCACTCCGTCGGAGTATTAAAAATAATACAAATAAACGAACATTGTATATATCTTCAATTTTTCAACAGACAGACTTTGTCTAAGAAGAAAGTTGATGAACCAGGGGTATGTCAAAGAACGTCTCGTCCTTTTCTAAAAAAAATTCATCGGAAGGTACCAAGACCTTGTTGATAAATATTCCGTATCAACTTCCCAAATAATACACGATGGTCTTGATGTATAGGTTCTGCGTACTGATGTTGTTTATCATCTTAAAAACGTGTTTTATTGTTCTTTCATTTATCTTTGTTCTATTATTAATATTACTTTTACTGTTGAATGGTTTTATGTGATATCCGTTTGGTGTGGCTCGGTACATCTCGTCAATGTGTTTGTTTTGGCCTTCATTGTTTGGTGGTTTGTTTTGTATTTGCGACTTTTCGTATTTCTTTTGTTCTTATAACGTGACTCTGTACTGGAAAAGATCCCGTCAGTTTTATTTTGTTCTATTATATGTCATTATGATATATTTCTATTATGAATTACTATATACGTTGAACCGCAAACCTCAAAATCATTCAATCGCGTAGTGGAATTAACTATTTTTGGATTCTTATAAATTCTAACTAGTTTAAATCTCGGTCTATTTCTGAAATTTATTATTACATACTTTTGATTTTTTAACCCTGTATGCTAACATTACCTATGAAAATTTTAAAATTATTTGTATGCACATTGAACGACAAATTTTTGTGAAGTATAAACATTTTCTGACGTCATACACTTAAATCAATCAACGTGTTCGTAGAAAGTAGATGTTTTGTGTTCTGTTTAATTGTTTCTTTTAAAATTGTTATACGATGATTACTGATGTACCCATATTTTGACTATTTTATTTATTGTGTCTGTAAACAGTTTATTTAACACATCAATATAAATATAACAGAATTTGATGAGACTGCCATTAAAGTGAGAGGGTTAGCGCTATAGAAACAGGTTCAATCCACCATTTTCTACATTTGAAAATGCCTGTACCAAGTCAGGAATATGACAGTTCTTGTCCATTCGTTTTTGATGCGTTTTGTTATTTGATTTTGCCATGTGATGATGGACTTTCCGAATTGATTTTCCTCTAAGTTCCGTATTTTTGTGATTTTACTTTTTAAATTGATATATACATGAAATCTGTTCATTCGTCTCAACTCGGCCGATTCCGTACCCTCATCTGGAGAATAACGGATTCTACCGAGGGTTGCCGAATGTAAAACTGTCTACATTGAACTGTCATGTCACCGGTGTACTTCAACACTCAAAATGGCAAAAAGTGTATTTTGGAAAATTGTAACATGCTTAGGAATTTGTGGAACACTTAGAAATAAGGTGACCCGAAAGATCTTTAGATGTTGCTTGTAACAGTACATGATGTTTCCACTTTTGTTGTATCAATATGCAGCAAACATTCAATGTGTAAAATTTCAGATTCCAATTTCACAACCTTCTAAATTAATGCAATTATCTCGATATGAAATACTGAACAAAAGACCTTGTGTATTTTCGTATTTATTTCTAATAACACTGTTAAAAGAAACCTTTAAAATGCACAATTGTTATTTAGAAATATATTTTGATTAGTGTCGTCACCGGCATTGTTATTAATTGGTTTTCTCGTTTCTATTATAAAAAGAAGTAATTTTCGTTTATTCGTTTTCATTAGATTTCCCACTGGATTGTTGTATAGCATTTACCTTCAAACGGAAACTGCATACATGTGAAATAATAGTACACAATGTTTTGTATATTATAGCATCAATATTCAAACCTCCATTTTAATAACGGTAGGTGTCTCTTTGTTATATACACATTTACATTGTGTCGTAAATCAAATGTATCCCTTCAGTGTATATATACTTGTTTGTTAGTGTTAATATGGGTTTTGATTGAATTAGAACATTTAAATTTATATTATTTAGTATGTCTTTCTCTGTTGCGATGTCCATTATTGTTTCAGGTAAGGGTGAAGGTTGGTACCTATTATAAAAAATTAAAATCGCTGCATTTGTTTGCACCTGTCCCAATTCAGGGACCTGATGTTCAGTGGTTGTTGTTTGTCGGTGTGGTTCATAGTGTATAGAATAGACAGTTGTTTTCCCCGTATGAATGGTTTACACTAGTCATTTTGGGGGCCTTTATACCTTGCTGTTCGGTGTGAGCAAATGCTCTTGTTGAAGACCGTACGTTGACATATATTGGTTTACTTTTACAAATTGTGACATAGATGTATAGTTGTCTCATTAGCACTGATAACACATAATCTTATATATATATATATATGTTTAGACGAGTTGTATATATATGGTCATATGTTACCTTTCCACGTCAGTTTTAATCTAGCGGCGTACTACAGTACATGATATATAAGGCATGTAGATGTTATTGTTACAGATCAGCTAAATTATCTATAGTAAAGGATCCTACAAATTAATGTAAGATATTATATATATATATAATTAATAGTTTTTTTTTCTTACATGTACTCTTTTGACAACAGAATAACTACATTTATGAATATTCGATCTTACAGAATAATTTTATCAGGAACTATTTGCGGAATGCACCGGCTGATTCTATTCTTAAACCCATTATGAATAGAACTCTACTTCATACCATGAATCTAAGATCGAGCACATTATTGTTTCATTTAATTCAAACAGTTCTTTTATGTTCAAAGAGAAAATTTCAGACATACTTTATATAATAAGATTACATAATAAAGTCAAATTATAATTCCAGTTGATGAACTGTGACACAGATATAGAATTCTAAAGAAAAAAGTTCTTTAAATGCATGATGAATTATTCATGTAAGAAGTAGAATAATAATTGTAAACTGGTTTATGTAAACTGTTTCCCTTTTCTTAATAAGGTATCCCAATTACTCGTATGTTGCACGGGAAAGAATGAATTATTATCAAATGACTCCACAAGGGAGAGTTTAACGACATTGATTACCATCATGAATAGAACTCTACTTAATATCATGAATAGACCTCTACTTATTATCATCAATCTAAGATCGAGCACATCATTGTTTCATTGAATGCAAACAGTTCTTTTATGTTCAAAGAGAAAATCTCAGACATACTATATATAATAAAATTACATAATAAAGTCAAATTATAATTCCACGGTTTTTTTGTCGATGAACTGTGAAGTTCTTTAAATACATAATGAATTATTCATGTAAGAAGTAGAAGGATAATTGTTAACTGGTTCATGTATATAAACTGTTTCCCTTTTCTTAATAAGGTATCCTATTGAAAGCCACAGTGAACCCCCCCCCCCCCCCCCCCGATTATTTTTATTTTCCTCAATAAAATGTATTAAAAATAATTTGTTAGTCTTGTATTATTTTAACTTTTTGTTTTCTGTGTACAATTTGGAGTTTATTATGGCGTGCATTATCACTGAACTAATGTATATTAATTTTATTTACACGGGTGTCATTCGGTTTAACGAGAGAAATCGTGAAAGAATATATCTAACGAGCGTCAAGTATTGCGAGACGATCGTAAAAGCTCTGGTACCGGATCTTGAAAGACATTTAATGTAAATTCTAGTTCAGAATCTGTGAAATATTCGTTTAATTTTCAAATTGCGGAACAAATCTGAACAAAAACATATATTTGTCAAAATTGTTCAACTTCCTCTACATAACTGTGCAATAAGATAACGAAAATATGCAGTACTTTATGAAAAAACACAAATGGCGCAATGCATGTCTAGGGAATTAATTAAAAAAACACATAATATTTGTACCTATAATTGTCATATTTCAACATATCATGGTATATATTTGAAATTTAATCTTTGGTGTATCTGAAAGTACAGTAAAATAAAAGTATGCTCTTCCTTAAAAGCATTTATTTGTTTATGAAATTTTAAACCTTGGATTTTGTTGAATTTTCATCAAACTTGATCGTGAAAGATCAGGCAACGCATTATTTTGATCGTGAAAGGTAATGCGTGACCAGACTTAATACTAGTAATCAGAAATCAATATTTCTATTACAATTTGATATATCTGCAACTGGTTGAATCCTGTAACTATTTTGATAAGAATGAACATTTGAGTTATTATTTCAATTCAACACTTTACATGTACATCGAAAGTTAAAAAAAACCCACTAAAACGTCTCTATTATCAGCTCTGAGAATGGTTCTAGTACAATTCAGGCAGACCGCCACTATTTAGCTAATATGGATATGCAAAGTTTAAACCAAGATGTTAACCATCAACCAAAAACTTACAGCAAAAACAACATCCTTCCTGAATAATTTGAGATTGACCGATAACCAACATTTTGTGTAACAGTACTTTCGTAAGTTCTATGTATTGTTATAGACAACGTAGCAGATGAGGATTGATTTCCAATAAAATAACTATATACTGAAGACTATAGAATACCAGAGCGCAAATGCTGAAATGTCTCGTCGGTTTACTTATGATAGTATATTTGTTGAACGTCTGTAATATTAAGGGTATTAATAGAAGTGTCAAATACGCTTAAGATTGTCAATGGTTCATAAGAAGAGGCCAAGGTCAGGTGAACCATGCCATTAAGATCTCTACAAATATCCCGTACACAAAATATAGGTGCTCCGATCCTTAAAGTACCTTCAAAATTGACAAAATGAAATGTAAACGTTATATTTGGCCAATTTATTGGGGACATAAGGTCGAAAGTATTTGAACCCTTACCGACAGCCCGACATAGACATCTAGCTATCATTCGATATATCAAATACAATTGATGTCATATATAAAACATACTGACAGACGTGTACACCATACACCAAATGCCGTGGCACTATAGCATACAGGTATATAAGCAAAAGGCCAAATGATGCATGACAATGATGTCCATACTATTTGAAATTTGCAGAGGTACAGCTTATAATCATGACAGCAGACAGTTATTCTAAAGCTTAAAAAATACGCTATACGGACTTGACCACAAAACAAAATCTTTATCAATCATCAGAGTTTTGTTGACCATTGTCTTTTCTTATTGCCGTAGTTGTTATTTCTTTTTCTTTTCATTTTCTAAACATAATAATACTTTGAAATGCTAAAATTTATTGAGGATCTTTGCCAATCTAGATTTTCTCAATACCAATAATAGATATTAATTATCATATAATTGAAAAATAATTTGAACGTCTCCGTAGCATCAAATCTTTCACGATCCTTTTTCACGATCTTCAAAAAGCGGTACGTGATCTTTCACGATCCGAAAAATCAATTTTGTGTTAATATTTCTTATTTTTACCAACTTTTAGATTATATTTATACAAAATAACTATGAGAACCATTTGATTTGTTCAAATAGAATGCTCTTATTCGGATAAATGTTGTTTATTTTATTCGAATTTGTAAAAAATCAAGTTTGTTTACATTTTCTAGGTCAGTGAAATGTCGAGAAGCAATGGTCTGCCGTTTGTTGTTTTGTAAAAACTATGTACTTTTAAAACTGTTTTTTCTCACATATTGATCATAATTATGAACCATTTTGACAGACAGTTTTATTTCGTTGTAAATTTGTCTGTGTCATTAATTATTTACTGACATTTCATATGTCTTCTCGATAAAATATCTTTCACGATCCGGTAACAGAGCTTTCACGATCGTCTCCCAATACTTGACCCTCGTTAGATATTCTTTCACGATCATTTCTCTCGTTAAACCGAATGACACCCGTGACTATATTGAATATAAATTTGACCGATTTTATTTAGCTCTGACTTGTGAACAATTTTAATTAGAAAAAAAGTGGATTAGTTTTTGTCTATTTCTATTAAAATCGGTAAATTGAATGTTTGTTTTTTCAATTTCAACTGTTTGAAAACTTGGACTGGTATAATAATATTTAGTATAATAGACCCAGTTAAAGAAAACAGTGATACATCACAGCTGTTATTGTATTTTTCCAATATCTGTCGATTTCTTTGTTAAAATTACATTTTAATAAAAAATGTTGTTATTTTCGGATATTTAATAAATAAAAAATACAAAGAAGTTCATCGTAGCTGTTTACATTTGTGTACATTTTGATGTGAAACAATTGTACCAAAATTGACAATTGAAGCCATTGAAGTAAAATTAATTTAGAAGTCTTTGTCGAATCTCTCTTTTATTAAAATTGAAAAATCGTTCGGGTGAATTTCATAAGTAAAATACAATAATTAGAAGAAAAAAAATATATTAATGAAATTAGTACTGTCAATTTTTCAGGGAAAATATGGTTCAAGGTTTATTACTTTAATCAGACAATATCATACCAGTTATTGACATTGCTTTCGAGGGATAATTGATGAATGATACTATTTTTGTGAAAACATGGGGTAAATATATGATTCTTTTAAAGATATGTAATATGCAATTTTTAATTACTTCGTTGTTATTGCAGTTTAATGAGTGTATGTCATTATACTTATTTAAAAAAAAACCCCATATTTTACACTTATCTCAAAAATGCATTTTATATAGAAAATACAGATCTAGAAGATTAAGATAATAAATAAAAATCATACTTCTTCATCACATATAGTATTGTATCAATAAAGCATCGGTCACACCTTACCGGATAGCACATACGGACGACTAACGGATGAAATAAAAGTTGTCCGTTGAATAAACATTTTATCCGTTGATGTACTGACCGAATAAAGGAATTATATAATGCTATTATATCTTATGTACTATAGATGTTGAATAAAATTAACTAATATCTGAAAGACCCATGAAATGAGTTTCTTATGATTTTAATATGACTTTTTGTGGTCTTAAAGTTATTGAACCAAATTGAATTCATACATATTATAAAGTTATTTCTGTACTGTATGCATGCGTTTGTGAAAAGATTATTTCTAATCCATAACGTTTAATCAGCATATTATAAATCATTCAAGGATACTAGTAGCTGATCGCTAACTAATCATCTTTCGAGTTTTCTGCTGAAGTTTACCGGATCGTGTCATTTATAATTAAACTTTTCCTTTGACAGTTGTTGAATGATTTGGTGCATATAATTTGTTCTTTAAGAATAAGTTACTACTATTTATAGTCCAGTGTCATGAAATAGAATTTCCTTCATAATATAAGTACCAAATGGAAGAAATATTATCGTATTTGTTCTGTACGGAATAAAGGGTATAGAAGAGGGACGAAAGATACCAAAGAGACAGTCAAAATCACAAATCTAAAACAAACTGACAACGCCATGGCTAAAAATGAAAAAGACAAACAGACAAAAAATAGTACACATGACACAACATAGAAAACCAAAGAATAAGAAACAGGAACTCCACCAAAAACTAGGGGTGATCTCAGGTTGTCCGGAAGGGTGAGCAGATCCTGCTCCACATGTGGCACCCGTCGTGTTGCTTATGTGATATCAAATCCGGTAAATAGTCTTTTTTTTGTACAAGTTATCAGTGTTTTATGACCTGCTGAATAAAAATGGATGATGCAAGCACACAGTCTTTTGCTCCGCATATTTCTGTCAATTTTTGTCAACTTCATGATACAGTCTAATACTGAGCATTGATACAAAAACATTATAAGACCTCACAAAGATTTTGTATAGATATGAATATGGTATAAGGAAAAAAATAAAATTAGAATTAAAATTATTCAGGTATCCTCATTTCCAATTTGAAGACGAGGCGAATAGCATTAAATGTTAGGTAGAAGCATATTTTTTTTGAATTTAAAACCTTACACTGGTAAATTTTATAAGTTACACCTGTATTACCTATTGCAAGAAGGTAGGTGTCAAAAAACAGACTTTTAAATTGTTATAAACATGAAAACTGTTCAATCCTCTCAACTCGGCCGATTCCGTACCCTCATCTGGAGAATAACGGATTCTACCGAGGGTTGCCGAATGGAAAACTGTCTACATTGAACTGTCATGTCACCGGTGTACTTGTACACTCAAAATGTGAAAAAGTATATTTCGGGAAATTGTAAGATGCTAAAGACTTTGTGGAACACTTAAAAATATGGTGATCCGAAACATCTTTATATGTTGCTTGTAACAGTACATGATTTTTCCACTTAAATTTGTTTTAACAATTTGCAGCAAACATTCAATTTGTCATATTTCAGATTCCAGTTTCACAACCCTCTAAATAAATGCAATTATCTCGATATTAAATACTGAACAAAATACATTGTGTATTTTTGTATTTATTTCTAATAATACTGTTAAAAAAACCTTTAAAGTGTACAATTATAGTTTAGAAATATCTTTTAGATTAGTGTTGTCACCGGCATTGTTATTAATTTGTTTTCTCGTATCTATTATAAAAAGAAGTAGTTTTCGTTCATTCGTTTTTATTAGATTTCCCACTGGATTGTTGTATATCATTTATCTTCAAACGAAAACTGCATATCTGTGAAGTAATAGTACACAATGTTTTGTATATTACAGCATCATTATTTAACCTCCATTTTAAGAACGTTATGTGTCTCTTTGTTATATACACATTTACATTATGTCGTAGATCAAATGTATTCCTTCAGTGTATATATACTTGTTTGTCAGTGTTAATATTTGTTTTGATTGGGTTAAAACCTTTCAATTTCTATTTTAAAGTTCGTTTTTGTCTGTTGTGATGTTGCACTATTGTTTTCAGGTAAGGGTGAAGGTTGGTATACCTATTGAAACAATTAAACCCGCTGCATTTGTTTGCACATGGATGTATAGTTGTCTCACTAACACTGATAATACATCATCTATTATCTATAATTATTAGTTTTTTTCTTACATGTACTCTTTTCACAACACGGAATAATTTCATTTATGAGTATTCGATCTTACAGTATAATTTTATCAGGAACTATTTGCGGAATGAACCGGCTGATTCTATTCTTAAACCCATCATGAATAGAACTCTACTTAATATCATGAATGTAAGATCGAGCACATCATTGTTTCATTGAAAGCAAACAGTTCTTGTATGTTCAAAGACAAAATCTCAGACACACTTTATTTATATAATAAGATTACATAATAAAGTCAAATTATAATTCCACAGTCTTTTTGTCAATGAACTGTGACAAAGATATAGAATTCTAAAGAAAAAAGTTCTATAAATACATAATGAATTATTCATGCAAGTAGTAGAAGGATAATTGTAAACTGGTTCATGTAAACTGGTTTCCTCTTCCTAATTTGTTTGATTCTGACAGATATTACACAACAAGGTATCCCAAGTACCCGTATGTTGCAAGGGAGCGCATGAATTATTATCAAATGACTACCAAGTCAGTATTTTGCAAACTCAGGCACATGGGGAAACTAAAATGTCAAGTCTTATGAATTTCCGGCTCTCCCTTGACACCATTTGTGAGTATGGTCTTGAGAAACAATGATAGTCCGTCGGAAGGGAACGATAAATGGC
This sequence comes from Mytilus trossulus, assembly GCF_036588685.1. Classification (NCBI taxonomy): domain Eukaryota; kingdom Metazoa; phylum Mollusca; class Bivalvia; order Mytilida; family Mytilidae; genus Mytilus; species Mytilus trossulus. Next base: position 25,195,865 of record NC_086386.1, on the reverse strand, counting down.
TGACCCGTGTTAAGAGAGAGCCATATCTCTAACACGTAAAAGACACCCTTGTAGATTTTGAAAAGAGTAGGCAAATGCCTCTACAAGCAGCACTCGCACCCGCAAAGTGGAAAGGGATTAATATAAGTTGCAATAACTTTTTTTTCACAATGCACTTTAGATAATTATGTTTAAACTAAAATATAAAGTTCAGATTAGTCTAATTAAGAGGCGTTCCACAGAATGGCAACATTGAAAAATAAAAATAAATAAAAGATGAAAATACAAAGTAAAAATATGTACATCTGCTGACATCTGACTCGGACCTCTCTTGAACTGAATTTAATGTGCATATTGTTATGCGTTTACTTTTCTGCATTGGCTAAAGGTATAGGGGAAGGGTTGAGATCTCACAAACATGTTTAACCCCGCCGCATTTTTGCGCCTGTCCCAAGTCAGGAGCCTCTGGCCTATGTTAGTCTTGTATTATTTTAATTTTAGTTTCTTGTGTACAATTTGGAGATTAGTATGGCGTTCTTTATCACTAAACTAGTATATTTTTGTTAAGGGGCAAGCTGAAGGACGCCTCCAGGTGCAGGAATTTCTCGTTGCATTGAAGACCTGTTGGTGACCTTCTGCTGTTGTCTGCTCTATGGTCGGGTTGTTGTCTCTTTGGCACATTCCCCATTTCCATTCTCAATTTTATTTACGTAAATTTGAATGGTATCAGTGTTGGATTTAGAAATGGAAGGGGGAACACGGGCCTTCTTTAGAAAGCTAAATAGCGTTTCTCAGTTTAATACATGTCATCGCATAGATTTTCTCCTTCATTAGCACCAAGGGGCGGATGATGTACGGGGGTAGGAATTTCCGAAACACCGTTTTTCATTTTCTCTATAAATATGTGAAAGTTTTATGTTGTTTCATGGTTGAAATCCTCCTTTTTAAAGTGGCAGAATAAGAAATCATGAAAATATAGCTTAGATCATGAATTGTTGGTCCTCAATGCTCTCCAACTTCGTACTTTACTTGGCCTTTTTAATATTTTTCGATTCGAGCGTCACTAATGAGTCTTTTGTAGACGAAACGAAATACAAAATATATATCCTGCCATGGTATCTATGATGAGTTTTTATCATATCACTAATTATTCATATGCATTTAATTTAGTGATTATTGTAAATAAAGACAACAGTAGTATACCGCTTTTAAAAACTCATAAATCCATGGACAAAAAACAAAATCGGGGTAACAAACTAAAACCGAGGGAAACGCATTAAATATAAGAGGAGAACAACGACACAACACTAAATTGTAACATACACAGAAACGGACCAAGCATCAGACAAAATTTGATTAACATTGCATAAAACTTTAAATCAAATAAAAAAACAAAAAACAAAAACAAGCTTAAGTGTAAAGGGACGATCTCGCAAAAGAAAATCTTAAATATGTAATAACATTCTTCTGTAATAATATAGTGTACTTTTATGATAATAGCATCTTCCCGTACTCCTTTAACACATAACTTTTTGGTATGAGGTATCATTAACCAAGAGACTTCTCCTGAAAACTGTGACGACCGTAGTCAATTAAGTCACAGGTTGTCAAAGATTTTTCGTTTTTTTGACCGTTTTTTTTTAGCTCTTGTTGTAAATAGTTTTAATTAAAAAAGTAGATTATTTTTTTCTTTAATTTGATAAAAATCGCGTCGGTAAATCAAATATTTTTTCTCGATTAAAACTGTTTTAAAACTTGGACTAGACTACTAAATTTAATATAAATTTGACCGATTTTATTTAGCTCTTGCTGTGAACAATTTTAATTTAGAAAAAAAAAGTGGATTAGTGTTTGTCTATGTTTATTAAAATCGGTAAATTGAATGTTTTTTTCAATTTTAACTGTTTGAAAACTTAGGCTGGTATAATAATATTAGTATAATAGTCCCAATTAAAGAAAACTGTGACACACCACAGATGTTATTGTATTTTTCCAATATCTGTCCATTTCTTTGTTTACATTACATTTTAATAAAATATGTTGTTATTTTCGAACATTTAATAAATAAAAAATACAAAGAAGTTCATCGTAACTGTTTACATTTGTGTACATCTTAATGTGAAAGAATTGTATCAAAATTTACTATTGAATCCATTGAAGTAAAATTAATATAGAAGTCTTTGTCGAATCGCTCTTTTATTAAATTTGAACAATCGTTGGGATGAATTTCATTAGTATTTTACAAAAATTAGAAGAAAAAAAAAAATATAATATTATAAAATTAGTGCTGTCAATTTTTCAGGGAAAGCATGGTTCAAGGTTTATTACTTTAATCAGACAATATCATACCAGTTATTGACATTGCTTTCGAGGGATTGATGAATGTTACTATTTATATGAATACATGGGGTAAATATATAATGATTCTTTTAAAGATATATAATATGCATTATTTTAATTACTTCGTTGGTATTGCAATTTGATGTGTGCATTTCTTGATACTTATTAGAAAAAAGCATATTTTATACGAATCTCCAAAATGCATTTAAGATGCATTCAAGAGAATACATTTTATATTGGAGATACAGATCTAGAAGATTTAGATAACGAATACATCATGCCTCTTCATGGCACATAGTATTGTATTCATAAAGCCTCGGTCACACCCTACCGGATAGCACGAACAGACGACTATTGGATGAAAATAAAAGTTGTTCGTTGACAAAATTTGTATCCGTTGAGAGTGCGTTGATGTACTGATCGAATAAAGGAATTACATAGTGCTATATCTTAATATGTACTATGAATGTTAAATGAAATTAACTATTACAATTAGCTCTTTAAAGTCATTTGAAAGACCCATGAAATGAGTTTCTTGTAATTTTAATGTTGTGGTCTTAAAGTTATTGAACCAAATTTCATGCATGCATATTATAAAGTTATTTATGTACTGTATGCATGCTTTTTTGAAAAAAATATTTCTAATCCATAACGTTTAATCAACATATTATAAATCATTCAAAGATACTAGTAGCTGATCGCTAATTAATTATCTTCCGATTTTTCTGCTGAAGTTTACCGGACCGTGTCATTGATAATTAAACTTTTCCTTTGACAGTTGATGAATGATTTGGTGCATATAATTTGTTCTTTAATAATAAGTAAGGAAGTTCCTTCATAATATAAGTTCCAAATGGAAGAAATATTATTGTATTCGTAAAAGGTATAGCATGTTTGTTTCAGCAGGAACATAATATACTAACCGACTTTACAAACGCAACACTAGATTAATCTTTTCAATTCCCATTTTCGAATTTCTTTCATACCCTACATTGTTTAAAAAAATGGTTGTTCGAATGTTGAATTGATTACGTCATTTTTAATGTCCAAATCATTTGGTATACCCTGAATCCCTGTTTTCCCCTTGCCAATAAACATGTCCCCGTCAAAAGCTGTGCCTGCCTGTTATAAACGCCAAAATGTTTGTCAGATAGGTCAACAAATTCTGTTCGGCATGCTTTAGGTTCTGGTTTGATCCTTCTGATTTTGCCGTTGTTCCACCATTATAATGGCTTTGGCAATTATGCGGTTGAAACTTAAGGACTAAAATGGTTCAGTGTAATCGATTCTTTGGCATTTCAGTTTATTGAAAACATTTATGGCATGAATCTGTACGCAGTGGCATTCAGTAATTTGATAAACAGTTGACGTTGCGGCCGTAAATATGTCTCGAAAATGACTTTGCGTAATCAAATTCTATTGACGTTGCATTGTCACTACATGTTTATCTGATCATTGATAATCTTCAAAAATTCTCGTCTACCGGTATCATCTTTGGAAGGACAGTAAGATGAATTCTGACGTCAAAGTGTCTGGTTGCAGCACGTTCACGTTTTCCTGTTTCAAGTATTCTTATCGGCTGATTTAGTGAATTATTCTTAGTCTTTACAATATACATGTATGTAGAGATGTAACATGTTTTAACTTATTTAAGTGTGACCAAGGATGGAAAAACTATTTAAAAAAAACAAACAAAAGAAATGAAAAAAACTTTAATGGGTTCCAAATCTCGCTTTAAAAAAAATCTTCAATGATCCGGTATGTTCAATTACCACATGTAGTCAGATGTTGATATTTTCTACGGAGAAAGAAGTATGATAAACTTGAATAGTAGTTGTATGAAGATCAAACATGATTTGTTAAAAAAAAAAACATAAAAAAATTAGTGTTGCGTTTTTAAAGTCTGTTAGTATACAATGGCATTAATTATAATGCAATGGCAAAAAAAAAAAAGGCGGCGAAAGACCAACAAGTTCACAAAACACTAGACAAAAAACTAAAGACTGAGCAACACGAATCTTACACAAAACTAGGTGGACCTTATGTGCTATAGAAGTTCCACTACTAGCACCCGTCGTGTTGTTCACTTACGACACATGATAAATATTGATTCATGCTATCAATATCTAAAAATACTTAAGGAGCAGGTTCGATAAGCTCTTAAAATGGACCCTATTTATGGTTAAGATAAATTAGGATAAATTGGCCAATACAAAAATGAATCATGGCTTTCACAATAAAAATATCGAAAATAAATTCTTTTTGAAAATTTAGGTACATGCATATGGATGCGCACTGTTCATGACGTCATAAGTAGCACTAATTGGTATTTCCGACGAAAATTCAATGAAATCTATTTTTCATTGATTTCTTGAATAGGAACAAAGCACGCAGGCGTCAAAAAACAAATCTTTCAGCACAATCATTGTCAATGCATTATATATATCTGAGCCAAATATTTACTTTGTCGGCACTTGCGCTCTATTTTCCCTACACTTTAATTTGGTGATATCAGTACGTTTTTGTTAAATTTTAATAAAAAAAATCTGTTTTTGACCTATTTGGCATATAAAAAACAACGCTTCAGAATAAAACTTGGAAAACAATTACTTCTATTTAACTTCCTCACTTTTTTTTATCATCTTAGAATATCTTTTATCCTGAAACATTGAACTCAATAACAGGGTCTTAATCGAACATACTTCTTTACACAAAAATATAAAACCCCAAAACAACCGGACATGTATCTACTAGAATGCTATAACACATTAAAGAAAACGACGGCAATATTACAAATCCAGTGTGTTTGGAAACCATACATACGAAAATACCGTCTCTTAACCATGGTAACAAGGACAATAAACGTTACGGATTACCTGTAATTTTAAAATGCGACTAAAAATATCATTGAAAATGTATATGATTCAAACCTGATATAATTTGATTGAACCAGTAGTGACTCAACCCCGAGATAAGACTTGCACGACTATATAACGTCTAAGATTGATGCAATGGGTCATCCTAGAACGATAATATATCAATTCAAACAATATGAACCCGTTAAACGTTACTATATAAGAATACGTAACAAATGGCACACTTTGAATTGCTCCCAATGGTATTTTGAACTCAATATTTACATGTTTTTCTTGCCTTGTACTATTCAATTCAAGCATATATACATAACTACATGTAAAAAGTATCTCAGCTTTATTGTTGTCTTTTTCAGATATAAATGTGGCATGCATAGACTAATAGAACTGGTGCTTTTGGTATTTCAATTTGAACAGTTTAATTTGCAGGTAGGATAATTAATCTGAAATCAGCTCATACCTCATGTTACCTGCAATGTTATTTAATCAGTCGAGGAAAAGTTTGGGGAACATTTGTTTTTAACTTTAAGGGATGGGACAGGGATGGTTATGTTTGATTTTCATTGAGAGATATGTTTTTTCCACACAAGCATGTTGTTTAGAAATTACCATTGAATGTAACACTAAAAGAGTCGTGTCCTATTTATAATCGTTATTTAACAATATTCTATATCTTCCTTCAAAACAAAAAAACAACGAGTAAACTTAAGAGAGAAAGAAACTTAAGTAAATTAAAACATAACAAAACAACTAAAACTGAAAGAGGTCGAACTAATAAAACTTGTCTCCCACTTTGCCGAATTCCGTTTCTTTATCGATCTCTCTCTTTTTTTTTTTTTTTGTTATTGCTCAAGTTTTTATTGGAAAATTCTTGTTCATATTAGGATTATCCACTACAGTACGTTGTCAGATTCTTTCATAATTCATTCATGGATGGCACATACATGTACAGTTGGAAACAGGTTGTGTATGTTGTTGTAAATTATGATGTTCTTCATTTATTTATGTGCACCTTTCACCTTTAAAATGTTTTTATCAAAGTCAAATGACGAACGACACAATTTATAACATATTTATCATAGCCTTTGTATATGTTTCAGTGTTCATACTCAGCTCTTGGTAAGTAAATCACACACATTGATGTTGATATATTTTTGTTTCTCTCTTGATTAAAAAAACCCACACATAATGCTTTTTATCATCAACCATGTAGGTTAAGGTGTTCTGATTTTGATAATACACAATATTTGGACAACACTGGAGTTGTGAGTTCGATCGAGCCCCGCACGTTGCGATTTGACTTCAATCTTAATCAACTATCATGTCAGTTTTCTGCGAATATATCTCTAAGAACCCAGGCTTTCTCTTCCAATAAAAACTGACCGCAATGATGTATTTGATAAAAGACAATAATGTTGAATTTGAAGTTAAAAACCAACACTAACAATTATTAAATCCAAGTCAAATGGTAGACCACAAAGTATACCAGTTTAGACACGCCACACACTTTTTTTGCTTTGCAGGAACATCCTTAGGGGTTCCATTTATTTGTATAAGTTTTTCCACAATTACAAATGTTTGGTGTTGCTATGCTAATCTAATGATATAAAGAAGAACAGATATGATAAAGAATGAGAACAATTTTCACTATACAAATACGGACGCGAATGTTGAACTTTCCATTTCTATGTTAAAACAATCTAGCAGCGCCTGTATACGGAGTATATGTCTCCGAATTGATGCGATATTCCCCGGCTTGTATTTCCTACATGTATCTTGATATATTTGATAGAGGGTTGCTGCTCACAAGGAAACTATCAAACAAAGAGTTACAAATGGTGCAGTTAAAATAATCAAATCGTAAATTTTACGGAAGCCATCACGAGTTTATTGACCCTTATGGAATATCCGTTTAACAGATGATATCGGCTACGTTCCTTATGTCGTTACTACATTCCGTTCTCTTTTCAAGAATGTGACCAACCGAGTTAGACCATTTACCGGGTGTATGATAGCATAAGCAACACGACGTACGGTTGTCACATGTAAAGCAGGATCTGCATACGCTTACGGAGCACCTGAGATCCCCCCGGTTTTGGGTTGGGTTCGTTTTGCTTTTCATTTTTGTTTTTTTATGATGTGTCTTGTGTACTATTATTTGGCTGTTTGTCTTTTTCCTGTTTAGCCATGGCGTGGTAACTGAAGTTTATTTTCGTTCTACAAGTTTGAAATTCCCTGTGGTGTCTGTCACCCCTCGTTTATATGTATCAAAACAAAACTTCATAAACAATTTGCAAGGCTAAAATATAGATATCGACATATAATGTAATTATTCTAGCTGTATATAACAATAACATCTAGGTTCAAAGGCGTATAAGCAATTTCACCGTAGCAAGGATGTGTTATTACGTTTACCTTTATTTATCTATGGGCTATGAAGAAATAAATAAAAAAGTAAATGATGAAAATGTAATGAAAGTTTACTGTTTCAGGACATGCAGATTACATAGGCTGTTTTATAGATTCCGATCCAATCAGAAAGTTTCCTTATGTTTATGGAGGCACACATTTGTTAACCTTGACTATAGACTTCTGTATACTGGGATGCGCAGATGATGGATTTAAGTATGCCGGTATGCAGGTAATTGTTACGTACATTTACATGATATTGATGTTTCATAAGACCTGTATAATAAATGTTTCCATGACTTGATTTGCACAAAAACAATCAGGGGGTATATAAAAAGTTATCAAAGTTACCAGGATTATAATTAAAATAAATATGCCAGACGCGTGTCAATATGTTTGAATATATAGCAAAGTCCATGACTGTAAATGATTGAATTTCTAAAAATCTTTTTTAACAATTGTGGATATTTAGATAGAATTAGGTGTCTTGATGTAGCATCCATTTATGGCATGTTGCAAAATTTATGCTCAATGGACATGTATTCAAACATTATAAATCTAATACAAACATCGCACAGTTAGTTAATCCAAAATCTTTCCTATGATAGAGATGTAATGAGGCATTTATATACCAGCTTCAAATGAAACAATCACTTGAAATTTTTTTTAGTAAGTTCGACAGTTTTCGTAACTCAAAATAAATTATCTTCATCTTTTTTTTTTGGTCTCGTAATTATCTTTTTCAGTCTCGGCAATGGTGCCATTGTGGTAATGATCCGTACTCAGATCTTGCAATCCATCCGAATGTCAGCGATTCGGAATGTAATACACCGTGTTATGGGGACTGGTCACAAATGTGTGGAGCAGATTGGAGACTATCTATATATCGTATTAGTAAGGTTTGAATTGAAAATTAACTAGACAGTGCACGTTTTACAAAAAAAATATGTTTAAATGGACACTAGCTACGAGATATATAAAAAAATTAAAGTTTGATTTTTTTTGTTCAATCAATAATGAAAGTGAAATAGTGAAATAACAATTCGCTTTTTGCAGCCAAACAGGTTCAATTTTGTCAAATTACGCTAACAAACATTGACAATTAGGTTTTCACTTGCATGTGAATGAGTCGACCTCTTTAAATCCGTATTCATGTGAACGTCAAGTTAACCCCTAGCTAGAGATTGACAACGCATGCATTGTACGTGTACTGGTTATTTAAAGAAAAGGGATGCCAACAATGAACATGAAACTACGGTAAATCATTTGATTACTAATTCGATGCACATAAAATCAGTCTTATACGGTTAAAAGCAAGGAGAAACATTTATTTTTAATCTATAAAATAAAATCAAACAGAACTATGAAATTGCACGTGTTGGTGTAATCTATTCAGATCTTTATTTATGTCTACATCGCTTATATGGTCATCTGAGGTCAAATCGATAGTTAATTAGATGGCGTCTGGACTAAAATACACACGAAACGTACCTATATTTTATCTACCCCATGCTTTGTAGACTGTTTTAAACGTTTGATAGTGTGGATAAATGTTTTACATTGTTTTAAATCAAATATGAGAATTTGAGTCAAATCGGTGACCATGAATTTGATAGCTAGTGCCCCTTTAATATTCATTGAAGCTTCATTTACAATACATTCATTGTTACACCACTGTCCTGTGTTTGTGGAGGGTTAGGTTCTCGCATTTTGTGATTTCGGGTCATTTTTAGCTGACTTTGCGGTAAAGGTACACAATTCATTAGAATAACCGTCAACACTGTGATTGGTCATGACTGCGAAAACCTCCAACACAGTCTCTTCATCATATGAATATTTATATGGCTTTGTCAGGTCTTGCAATCTTACTATCAAAACATAGTTATCGTATTTCTTTATACTCATATTTGTATGTACGAGAACTTAAGTTATACAGGTCTGAATAACTACCAAATTGTCATCATTAACCTCTAAAACAGATATCAATAATGTTTTTTACAAAATACAGAAATAAGCAAAATTAAATTTATGGTGTGTAATATTTTTATCTTTGTCCTATTCTGCTTCGCGCTCCCTAACGTTTATTTATTGAAAAGATATCTAAATGTGATGATAAAAATTAAAAACAATCTTATTTTCATTGTAGGAAATGTCATGAGTGTTCCATCTTTTCAGCAGTATGGCACAGCTTTCTATGGAAGAGGCATTTCAAGTCCGCCGTTGAAATCAGAAGTTATACACAGAATTGGTTTAAAAGCGAAAGTAGACTGTGCAAATGCGTGTGGGGAAACCATTGACTGTAAAGTGTTTTCTATTTCTTCACAGACTAAACTATGTCACATGTTTGAGAATACTACACAACTTTGTGATGCTAATATCATGGAACCAAATTCCTCAGTCCATCTCCTTTTATGAACAGCCTCACTCGTCTTGGAAATTTGTCTCAAGACGTCTCAAGACGAGGAAGTTCAATTGCTATGAGTTTGTGACTTTCTTAATTATTGAACTATAATTCTGTCCAGTTTAAACGAACATTTTATAACAATGTACAATACACCAGACGCCATCTATAATTTTTAGGTTCAGTCATCTTATTTGTACAATTCGTGTTTTGCTTTTACTACGAATACATGACACAGAAAGGTCGTCAAGATAATATTGTACATTAGAACACTTATTTAGATATGATAGTAGTAATACTAACAATAGCTAACGTTTCGTCATATTTATTAACTAATATGAACCAAATACCTTTATTTATAAAGATTTCTCTTCATTTCAGTCGGTTATGACGTGTTATCTTGTGGTCTGTTTTCTATCCAATTGATAATAGGATAGTCTAGGACTCGACAATAACCGTTAGTTTTAGAATACAATTTAATAGCTTTAACATAAACATGAGAATGACACAGCTACCCAACTAACATTACGTTCTGCAACTTCAAACAAGTATGATATACAATTTATTAAACCTCGAATCAACTCAGGATTGAACCTGCTTTTGTTGCTATATATAGATGTTAACACCGAGGTGGTGACCAACTTTTAAGAATAAAAACGAATACAGAAAACAACCTTAATTACCAAATTCAAACGAAACAGCCGAACAACATATTATAGGTTAGCAGAAGAGACCGACGCACAAAATGACGTCATTTAGATTTCCAAAATATTTTTCCTAACAATAGGATAGACTTCAAAACTAGGTTTGTAATACTGATATAACCTTTCTTATTGGGTTCCTTTATTATATATTTCACAACTAGGAATTAAAGAAACAATATAAACAGAATTCCTTCATCTATTTAGACTTGTTCCTCAAATTTTACACGATTAGTCGTCTCAGTATCAGAATCTATGACTAACGAGACAATTTTATTTTCAAATGATCAATTACCTTCACCTTTATTGTGATAATATACCAACTTTGCCTGCGTCTTGGGTATTTTCCAACTCATTCGATATTCAAGAACTTGCAGCTGAACTCTGACTTCGTAGAAGGTCACAAGTGTCGGAGCAGAAAATATATGAACTAAGGTTATGTTATATAACGTCTGATCCTTTTTGTAAAAAAGGCTGGATCGGACGATACCAAGACCTTATTAATGCCTCTTCGGTATAAACATCACATATGATTCATGATGGTCTTAATGTAAAGATTCTAGGTACTGACATTGATTATCATCTTAATTCTTTTATATTATACACGTTTACTATTTGGTTCATTTTTGGTAAACGTTTATGCGTGGATCGGTTCTTGTACATCCCACCATTGTTTGCTTGTGCTGCCCGTGGTAATGGTTTCAACTCTTGTGCTTTAATTTTGCATTTTTCCTTTGTATAGAATCATATTCAAAACAGTGTGGTCCTGGCCATTGATTGACAACCTAAATTATCCCATTGACTGGGACAGATTAGGTGAACGTTTGTCGGTAACAACCACTGCTCACTATGTATTTTAAAGACACTGAATCTGTGGGGTCACCAAAAGTTCTCAACAACCAAATAAAGCAATTCGAAAAACGAATCCGGAATAATACAATGTGTTGATTTATATCAATAATATAAATCAAAGCATAAAGGTTATTCCTGAATAATTTTTCGAATTCTGTTATTATTAGAGGCGTTAAGAACCTTTGGTGACCCCATAGTTTAAATTCGATAATAAGTAAGAAGTGAGCAATGTTCGTTACAGACAAACGTTCACCTAATCTGTCCCAGTCAATGGTATAATTTAGATCGTCAATCAATGGCCAGGACCACACTGTTTTGAATATGATTCTATATGCCTTTTTGATGTCTAATTGTTGACATATTTTTTTTAAATTTTATATAGCGATTGAGATTATAACACAATACTGATTGTTGTAGCCATTTTTCTTTACAAACATGACTTAACCTATTATGTCATTTTGTTTTGGTCACTCACTATTCATGTTATAGTCAATTTAATGGAATTTTATGCAACCGTCGAACAAGTGAAAGGTTTAGCTATCTTTAAAATCAGGTTTCATCGACCATTAACTATATAACGAAATGTCTGTATTATGAATATGACAGTTCTTTTCCATTTGTTTCATGTGTTTGAGCTTTTGATATGCTAATTATCAAAGGACTTTTCGGTACTTTTGTTGTTTTATTATTTTTACTCTTAATCCTATTGTTTTTAGCTGGCTTAACCTTCAAATTGTTTGATGTTTTATTTATATTACGTTTTTTTATGTCCTTTAATCAAACCTGATTACAAGCGGTTTTTTTTAAGCGGTCATGTTCAAATACAATTTCGACGGAAATGGGCAACGTGATACTGTATTAATGAAAAATCACTGTTTTTTTTAAAGTGTTATGCTATAAATCAAATATATAACCTACAAAAACGGTATCAAAAATTTGTATACGAAATGTCTTTGTGGGTGAAATAGAGACCAAAAATGAAGATATGGCTTATGAGAAGTACTACGTTTCTGTTCATCATCAACTTATGAATGGCGTTAACGATGCATGATTGATTTGAAGTTTTCATTTAATCATGAATCTCAACGCTTATTAGTTGCTTAAAAAAATATATAATTTAAATCGAAGTGACTGGCACAAAGCTCTGAATGGACAAATACGAATAAGCAGCAGTTTTGGAAAAGCGACTAAATTTGTCAAACATGACAAAACGTAAATACTGGTTGATATTTATCGGCCACACTCAAAATATTTTTAGTGCCTACGCAATCAATATATTGCTGTAGGGTCAGAGATGCCACAAACTTGCAGTTTAGTTTGTCTTGAAGGAGCAGAATGTTAATGCAGGTCATATGGTCGGCAGAAATACATGTATGACAACAAAACTTCTCATGATGTAGGCAATAATGTAGATACTTCCTGCCATGTTTGGTGCAAAAATTGACGATGTTTGCAAAAGATGATGGCCATTTATTGTAACTTTTTATCGGAATAACTGTATGGTTTCTCGATAATTTTGAAATACTGTGATGCTCATGACATTCCTTACATAGCCCTTCATCACAAATAGAGCACCAGAAAATCGATGATTTTGTAATATGACAAACATAAAATATTCAACACTGTTACTGTCTGCAGTTCCTTAAAATATTAATACACGCATTAGAAGAAAAGGAATTTAAAAATTGTGTTGGCTTCTTTCTGCATTTCAGCTTAATCTTATACACTTCATACACGTACGTTATTTTCATGGTGAAATCCCTATATTACAAACTTATTTTTTCCGAAATGAGAAGTGTTCTTTCGAAGCCAATAATATTAATAGATCAAGAACTAAACATGCTAAACTGTTCTTCCCTCTTTTTGGCTTAGAGGATTTATTTATGAGCATATGTGAATTTGAGTTTTTAAAATTAAAAAACATCTTTTTCATATACACTGCTATATGCTTGGATACGTTGGAAGGTTTTTTCTTCTTCATGCCGTTGGACATGTTAGAGGCATTTAATATGAAAAAAAGAATTTATTCGATTCAATTAAGTTGACAGAATAGGTTCTTTGTTTACAGATCATGGTACATGAAAGGCATAATGTTTTCAATACTATTGTAGATGAGAAAGGCGAATTTTTGTCTCATGACGCTATCAACAAAAAATATAACCTGACTGTTACTTTTGTAGACATTCTATTTATTTAACTAGAGAATATGAATTACAACATCAGATGTCATATAACATCAACTCATTTGTATTAATTTTTGAGCATGAGAATTTAAAAAAATGCAATATTAACTTTTATCAATCAGGAAAATGTTTGTTCTTTTTCACAAAAATAGTGGAAGAAAGTTTTAATACAGAAATAAGTGATGAAAATTGAAAAAAAAAATCACTGGCTTCTTAATATACAGTTTTCTGTTTATATCAACCATCCCCCTTTTATCTAACAACGTCTCACTCAAAGTATCTACATCTGATTCAGGAATGTGCTTCTTACAAAAGCACTGCGACAATAGAATTATGAAGAAGAACAACTGAAATCGACAGTACACAGGTTTTACAGTTACCATCACGAATTGATTGATAGAATATGCATATGTCTCAACTCTTTAGAAACATGTTTTCGGTAAAAGGTAAACTAGCCGAGTAGTCTGCTAGTTTACCTATAACTCTTTAGACACCATAAAAGCCGTGTAGACTGCTAGTTTACCTATAACTTTTTAGACACCAGAATAGCCGTGTAGTCAGCGATTGTACCCATAACTCTTTAGATACCAGAATAGCCGTGTAGTCTGCTATTTTACCTATCACTCGTAAGACACCAGAATAGCCGTGTAATCTGATATTTTACTTATATATCGTTAGACACCAGAATAGCCGTGTAATCTGCTATTTACTTATAAATCTTTAGAAACAAGAATAGCCGTGTAATCTGCTATTGTACCTATAACTCTTTAGACATCAGAATAGCCATGTAATCTGCTATTTTACTTATAAATCTGAAGACACCAGAATAGCCGTGCAATCTGCTATTTTACTTATAAATCTTTAGACACCAGAATAGCGGTGTAGTTTGCTATATTACATTTTACGTCCTATTCATAAAGAGACCCAAACCCTGTCTACAGATCCAGTCTCGCTTCTGTTGGAGTTCATGTCATTCCTTTAGTTTTTATTATACTTTGCTGTGTCTCCTGAATCGATTTGTTATATTATAACATCGATACACTACTGTTAATTTGCTTTAGTTTTATCCTATTCGACGCGATTTGTTCACTCTTTGAAATAAATGGTCAGAAATTTTAATCTGCAAATAAGCATACATACTTTTTTAACGTAAAGTAATGAAATGCATTATGAAAAGTCTGCATGCTCTTTGGACAGTTTTAAAGGTTTTTGTTTATCATACTGTCCATCAAAGATTTAAAGAAACACACTTTTATTTAGTCTTTCGAAAATTAACTCATCATGAAAAAAAACCAGAACAAAATGAGGAACGGTTTGTTCAAAACCATTTGATAGTTGTGCAGTCTTACATAGGTGTTGTTTACATCCTCGTCTTATGGTTTCATGGTTGTCTTATTGGCAATTATGCAACATTTCCTTATTTCTAAATTACAAACAGATTGTTATATTAAATAAATGCACCAATGATAGACTCATATCTAACCAGTATTAATGTGTCTATACATAATACAGAACAATGATCTTAAAATGATTGAATTACTGCGCAACTAGTTATGTCATTGTGTAATGTATCTTCAAGCATTGTTAATTAGATATATGCAACCTTTAAAGGCATCGGAGAATGATGAAGGGATTTATATTTCTTTTTCCTGTTTGCTTTTTATTCGTAAACGGTAAGATACCCTTTTCTTTTCTGTCTTTTTTTAATAGATAACTGTATTCGTGAGTATGTGTATTTTGATATATTGTATAATTCCGTTTGATAATTTTAGAAAAGATTTTGTTTATATTTTTCAACGTTGCTTGTTCTTTTTAAGAACTCTATGACAATTCTACACACAATTAATCTTTCGAAAACAGCACTTTATTGTTTTAAAATGAGAATTTATTTGGTTCATTCGTCGACTTCAGGATAAAGTAAAATGGCTTACACTTATGTTATTTAACCGAGCTTTTGTGGCCTGGTCATTCCTGAAAAGGGTCCACGAGTTTCTCATATATGAATGTGAATGATATATGTTTTTCAATATTAAAGAAAAGATTAAAAAAATAATTTAAAAATCATGTTTTAAGAATCTTTAAAATATTTTTGCTTACAATCAGTTTCGGATTTGTATTTGTTATTTGTTTTTATCATACGATGCAATTTAGAGAGATAAAACATACACCAGCAATTATTGTTAAATATTATTTAAATAAATAACTAACATTCAGTCTTTACAGACAAATCCCATTATGCTTATTTGTCGTTGATGTATTATCTCAACAATGAAAATAATGTGCAAATAATAAGCTTAAAAACTGATATTCTGTAAATATATATTATTGTGTATTTTAATTTAGGCACATTAACATGCACAGAATCGGACTGGGTGTTAGAAAGTTCTAAGTGTTATAAAATAGTCCCTGGAAGCCCTATTGATGGACAGGCTCAGTGTAGCAAGGAAGATCCAAATGCAGTATTAGTACTAGCTCCGTCCAAAGAAGTGGCAACCAATCTTATCGGTGTATTGTGGTGAGTAGATGATATACAAAACTGTTGAAGGAAGATAGAAGATAATGTTATAGTTAAGATTTTTCATTGAATTTCTGTCATTTAGGCAACTTAATCTTAAGTTATCCTCAACGATATGTATGTTTATTGTAGCATATTTTAATTTCGAACCAGATAGAAATTGATGTAAATCAATCCTCATTTAAATAAAAGGAACGCATCAATATTAAACCATCATCATATATCCCCATAAGAATAATTTTGAGGTTAGACATAAGTTCCATTCACTGCACATAAAGTTCATATAACATAAATAATGTATAATCAATGTATTTGTTGCAATTTAATGAACATTTCGATCATATAAAATTGCAATTGAATTATTTGAGAATACAGCTTGATAGATATAAGATTATTTTTAAATATCTTAATTGTGCAATGGTTTAGTTCTACATATGAGATGATGTTTAATATTTAATTTTTCATTTATTCTATGACCAACAGCGAACATGGAAATGATTAGCATACATCGCCTTCATTGATACATTGTTTGTTAATTAGCAGTTTCTTTTCATATTTTGATTCCAGTCGGAATAATTTTTTTAATCAATATTGTAAGCTTTGTGGATCACCTTTTTAGGGACAAACAAATTGAACAAAAGGTTGTTAGTAATTATCGTGTCATTTAGGCAACCAAATCTTTATTTATCCTTAACGATAAACTAAACTGTGGATTTCTATGTTGTGTTTTTGTTATGTTGGTTTTCCTTCGTCCTTTTTTGTTTTATTCAAATTCGTTGATGGTTTGTTTTCAATTTGTGAGTTTTAATGGCCCTTTTTGGTATCCTTCGCCTCTATTTAATAAAACTAAGGCAATGTTAACAATGAGCTAAATTGAGTGTGGTGTTAGTGTCCTAAACACGTAAACTAATTTCTCTCAGCTCAACTTATAGAATAAATCACATTGATATACTACCTTATCATCAGCATTAAAGTTTGTCAAAGAATTCATACAAAGAAGAACAACTATAAATGTATTTATTTTGTCTTAACTCTTCATATAAATTACCTTAATGGAATAGCTAAAATTAGGTTATTGAGTTCGATAACATACATGTATGTTCACTGTAGCATATTTTAATTTCGAACCAGATAGAAATTCATGTAAATCAATCCTCATTTAAATAAAAGGAACGCAGCAATATTAAATAAACTCATCATAGATACCAGGACTAAGTTTAGTATATACACCAGACGCGCGTTTCGTCTACAAAAGACAAAAAGTTAAAAAGGCCAAATAAAGTACGAAGTTCAAGAGCATTGAGGACCCAAATTCCTAAAAGTTTTGCCAAATTAGCTAAGGTTATCTATGCCTGAGGTAGAAGAGCCTTGTATTTAAAAAAAAAACAAAAACCATTTTAGCATCACATATCTCCATATGAATAATTTTGAGGTATTCCATCCACTGCACCAACAGCTCATTTAACATAAATAATGTTTTAATCAATGTATTTTAATTCAATCAATGTATTTGATTCCATTTAATGAACATTTTGATCATAGAAAATTGCAAATGAGTTATTTGAGAGTACAGCTTGATAGATATTAGATTATTTTTAAATATCTTAATTGTGTAATGGTTTAGTTCTACAAAAGAGATGAAGTTTAATATTTAATTTTTCATTTATTCTATGACAAACAGCGAACATGGAAATGATTTGTATTTATCGCCTTCACTGATACATTGTTTGTATATTAGCAGTTTCTTTTCATATTTTGATTCCAGTCGGAATAATTTTTTAATCAATATTGTAAGCTTTGGGGATCACCTTTTTAGGGACAAACAAATTAAACAAAAGGTTGAAAGTAATTATCGTGTCCTGCACAACCGTAACTTCATACTTAACAATAAACATATACACGATTAAGAACGCTTTACGTACAAAAAAAGCTACACAATAAATACACAGTGAAACACTCATTTCAATTTTAAAAGTGCTAGCAAATCTAGGTGGTTTTTTTAAAGATAATTATCTTTAAAAAATTTAGGATTTGTAAATAAACTAATTTAAGGCTTTTGACTCTCCAAAGAAATTTTCAGAATAGCAAACAAGGGAACAAGTATGAAGAAAACAGAAGTCTTGATTTTAGAATTCGAAGAGAAGGAAAATGGAAAAGTTTCTCTTCGTTAGTCATACATCATTTTCATGATTTTTACAATTTGTATATTAACGTTTCCCGAATCGATAGAATAAAACATTAGACTTAGATTTTATTTTTAATTCTGCCGATGTCGAACTATTTTTTATCATTATTAAGATAGCAACTTTCCTTGCAGGTCTGTAGACAAAATATGGGTTGGACTAAGGTTCCGCCATGGCACAGAATGGATATGGGATGATGGATCGACCAGAATAGATAAATGGGGAAGTGAGTATACATTTGACATCTTGATTAAAGTTGTGAAAACCTCTAATCTTCATATAAGAATATAAAGTTCTCAGTACAATTGCAGGAAAAAAATATGTTTGTGCCTCTAGTTTTGACAGTCAGTTAAAGACAAAGCAAATGTGTATATACTATGTATAAGTACACAAGATCAAGTTGCGAAAATAATCAAACACGATGCTACAGGACATTTTGAGGTAGGAAATAAGAACACACATTGTCTTTCCAAATTAATGCATTTTCTTGAAACGTATGTCGGGGAACAATTAAATGCCCATTTTTAGAGTGAGCAAATGAAAATCATGATGTATTGTCACTTACTGTTGGATAACAGCAACGTTTGTCGAGATCAATTTTTTTATCTAACTTATCAGACAAAACACATTGTTTTTATTAAATCCAATTAAAATTGAATTGTTTCGCGAAGTTCTCTGACTAGAAGATGTACACATATGTGAGAAAACTAATATATTTGACCGCTGTTTCAAACATTTGTTTGTAAAAATCTCATATTTCCCTCAAGAAATTAATAAATTAAAGCAGAGTCAATTAAGTCGATTTATATAAAGGCATTACGATTTCAATATAATCGTCAGTATATATGCTTTGTACTGCATACAGCTGTATTTGTACTCTACTCTGCTTGCTAAAAAGACAGTCATCAATAGTGCAACGTTCGGCAAATGCATGGATAAGCTCTGGAACTTTTCCATTGGAAATAAAACAAGGTCGTTACAGAAACATTCCACTTAATCTGCGTTTATGTAAATTTGTAATTTAGGTTCGGTTGAAGACGAAACACATTTCCTCCACCCGCATCTGTTTTGACCGTTATACTGATTCAGGAAACAAACTGTTACAGGAATTACCATCTATTTAGCCAGTTAACATTGTGAACTATCTCCAAGCGAAGCCATTACAGTACTCTTTAATGCTAATAGCAAACTCGTAGCAAACTTTATTTTAGAATGCTCTTACATAAGATGTGAATATATATGACTGTTTAATCTGTCTATTGTAAATATCAAAGTAAAGACGATACGCATGTCTACATTTTTAAATGCTATTATTTTGACCTAATTTATTTCTATCTGTTATATTAAGAGTTAAAACATGATAGTGCATAATTAACCTATTTGGTTGGCTAACTTATTATGTTAATACTCAATGTACATTAAATTATATATATTCACTCTAATAAACTACTTATTTATTCATTCGTTCATATATATTAAATAGCATATAGCTTAGACATTTCCTATCGAAAATACATTGTCGGCAAATGAACAATAAATATTCAGTCTCTCTTTAAGTTATATGGAATAAGATCCATAATACCAGTCCAGTTCCCGCAGATTAAGTCCTTTATAAAACATTTTTTTTTATTATGAATTGTACTGATAGAACAAATGTGTTAAGGTGTCTAATTGTATGGTAAATTTAAACGGTATCTATCACATTTTCAACTTCTATACATAGTTTTGTGAATTTCTGAGAAAATTGTTAAAATTTCATTTCCAATTTTAACCAAGAAGTTAATAAAATCAACCTATTAAGGTGGTACCTAAAACTACAGGGAGATAACACTGTAAAGTCAGTAAAACGTTTTAAATACGTTGTGTTGTACAGGGAATATTAAGCTTCTCAGAGATCAAAATTGGTGTTTGTCAAACTGCTATACAACCAGTGTAATTTTTCTGATAAAATGGTTAGTTCAAAATTTGTGAAATTTTTATATTTTTGTTAAAGGGTCAAGGTTAATACTTCGTTAAAATTCTAGGAAAATTAAACGAGCCAAACTAATTTTAGTGTAAGTGTTGAGTACCACCTTAATAATCAAAACACTGTGATTTCAACACTTCAATGTCGATAATGGTCCTTAGTGAAAACTAAAAAGGACATGGAGGGAGCTATAAACATCTGAAACCAATCAAAATTTTCAAGTCAGATATAAGGAACATAAGTTGTCATTCAATTATTGAATATATCCATTATAATAAAGGGGGAAAACTTGGGCACCCGATCCGTGTTTTGTACTTGATACAGTATTTAAATAAAAAGTTTAAACCATTTTGTAAGGCAAGAAAACCTTAGCATTTAATCAACTAAAAAGAATGTATGGTCACAAAAAAAGTCAAGTTTCCATAATGTGTGTCAAGCTTTATTTGTGGAAGTAAACATAGGCTTTTTCAAAAAAATTCGAAATGATCCAAAAAAAAATTAGTAACTTTTCCAAACAGAATATAAAACAAAACCATTTACTAGTATAAGAATCGGTTGCAACTATCTTGGCATAAATAGCTCACTATTCCATTCCATTCCAACTAAGGTAATTTTCGGTTGTTGGCGGAAACAGCTTACTATTCCATTCCATTCCAAATGAGGTAACTTTCTGTTGTTGACGTTCGCTTTGTACAATCTTTTTTTTTTCTGTGTTGTTTAAGTAGATTTGTGCTTTCTTCTGTTTCCATTTTTGTCCAATATGTCTAGTTTGTTCGACTGCTGGGTTTTGTTTGCCTCAATGGTATTGTCTCTCTCTGTTATAAATTATCATCGGGCTAATTCCTTAGATTTCAATCAATATTATATATTTTGTAATCCAAAAAATAGATAACGATGGGTTTTAAACAAAAGATTAAAATACCTTAGCTGTTTGTCAATGCCCGGAATGTGAAATTCAATATGATGATTGAGACAATTTTCAGCTTGAGACCAAATGCCGTAGACGTACAGATTTAAAAAAAAATATAACATTGAACAAACCCATACCGTACAGCAAGCTAAAATAGTACCCGATTTGACAACTACAAATATTTCAAACGAGTTAACTTACGGAAACTCCTAGGATAGTGGTGTAACAGCACAACATAACAAGAGACTATAAAAAGTAGGTTAAAAAGTTTTAACTCGTCAGATCAAAACAAGGTACACATATACAACTAATAAAAAGACTTAAGACAGAAAATACAAATATTGGCATACTCACAGTTACTACAAGTTAGTTTAAAACTATTTAACACTTTAAAAAGTATCCAAGACTAAAATATCAATCACTACATTACTATGGTACTATGTTTATGTGCATTTATATATACTTTTAAAAATGATAATGAATACTTTAAAAAGGTGAAATACACAAGGTACCTCAGCTGTGTATCAGTGTTTTTGAAAACGGTGAGATGTGTGATCGATACTGCTACAGCACAGATGGACTGATTTGCCAGAAAGAAATAAACAGTCCAGGTATATATGATTGTTTAACTGAAAAGGGGAGAACACATCAAAATCTAGAATGTCGTATCAATTGGGATATATATTCAATTTGAGGGAGCTGCTTGATCGTTGTTGAAGAAAAATTGAAAACACACAATTAAACTATTGAAATTTTTTCTCTTTTTTTCGAAAACAAATTATCAAGCGTCCCTTATTGCCAATATCTTAAGTCAAGATATCATGAAGAGAATTTTGCAAATATGCATTGAAAATGGTGAAATCGAAGAAATAGCAAACACTTTTGTCGCTTCTATCACGTCTTTTACAATGCAGTTATATAAATCCTAATTCCAATAAATCTTGTTTCTAGAAAAGATTCCGTAAACTGTAAATTATCTATGAAATTTTGATTTTTCTTTAAATACTAAGGCCTTTCCACCACAGGCATGATAAATTACCGTAGCTGTATTTGACAACACTTTTAGGAATTTTGAATCACAATGCTCTTCGTTCTTTATTTGTCTTTTTAAACTTTTTTAGATTCGAGCGTCACTGATGAGTCTTATTTAGACGAAACAGGCGTCTGGTGTATAAATAAAATTTAGTCCTGGTATCTATGATGAGTTTATTTACCACCAACAAGAATAACGATTGGTAATCATTGGTAAGGGTTTCAAGTAAATGATAAAATATTTCAAAATATTCTACTTTTATATAAACTGTTTACTCTTATCTCAATATAGGATTATGTGAAAATGGTTGGACGATGTTTGGAACCCTGTGCTACAAAAGATTAAGACACAGTAATTCTGGCGTAAATTTAAAAAATGCAAGGAGTATTTGTAATAACGAAAATGCATACATAATGATGCCACAGTCACAAAGTGAAGCCAACACAATTGTCACGTATTTAAACTGTGGCAGGTAAGTAGTTTGTCTAATCTTCTGATTAAAATAGGTTGAAGAATTATAAAAAAAAATACATATATACATGTATAAGCATATAAAGGTAAATATATTTCAAAAGGATACATTGTATGAAGTTATAACCTATGGTTTTTTTTCTGGGCCCGGGGTCTGTATACGTTTTATCAATGGAGACGACCTGCCTTCCTTCATAACTTGCATAGAAGTGTTATTATTTATGACACAAAGTTCAGATTTGGCCATTAAGATAGAAATAGAAAGTTGGTACAGCAATTCGCAATGCCGTACAAAAGCAGTGAAAATGTATGAATTAAATGACATGCAGACAAACAGATGCATTTAAGATTTCATTCCAAATTCAATACTATAAAACATCTTCTTAAATTAACCGTATTTGAATAATGTGCAATAATGACAGAATTATTGTTTTATCAAAACCAAAAGCTCTCTTTAAAACACAAGGAAAGATAATATAAGTATTTATTACTTCTTTGAAAATCAGTTGTAGTCCTCTCATATCTTCGTGCTGACGTCATAGCTTTTAGATTTTTTAATAATTTTATAAGGGCGAAACTGCCGAGTTTTTTTTCTAGACGACACGCGCCAATGGCGTAAACATTCAAATCCTGGTATCTATGATATACGTTACTAGGTTTGTCATAGCATGAGCAACACAACAGGTGCCACATGTGGAGAAGGATCTGTTTTTTCTTTTCCGTAGCACCTGAGATCACCCCAGTTTAGTTTTCTATGTTGTGTTTTATGTACTATTGTTTGTTTATTGGTTTGTTTCCTTTTTAGCCATGGCGTTGTCTGTTCATTTTCAGCATATGAGTTTGAATGTCCCTCTAATATTTATCGCCCCTCTTTTACTCCAGTATCTAAACATGTAATGTATTGGTAATGTAAGAAATGGCGGTGAAGAAGTTATGTAGTCATGAAGTTGATGCGCCAAAATCATTCATGACATTTCGTGGAGTTTTATCTTATTTAAAATTATAAAAAATTCAAGCTCTTACGTATCATTTATTTTTGTAATGAATTAGAATCAGAATAACGGTTTTATAGTTTATGAAGATTGCTATCATTTAGACGAACAGAATTTGACAGGTTAAAACGATAATTGTCGTCTTTGTTGATAACAAAGCAAACCCATCGGTACAAAAACATGCAGGTCAAATAACAGATGTCTCTTTACAATATGTCGAGCTTTAAATTCCATATTGTCTAGAACTTTAGGTAAATAATTCAATGGAGATAGTCAAAGATCTGCCCTCAACACCAAATTTCAATATAAGAATACAAGCTTCACTCCTACATTGAGTCCTTCCATATAATAGCATTGTTAACTTTTTATTTTTTATACAGATTTTGCTGGATCGGAATAACTGATTTTGATGCTGATCATACCTACACGTGGGAAGATGGCACTGAAGAAAGTCAGTCAAATCTGTATTTCAGAAGTAAGCATCCGTTTGATCAAATAACACTTATCTATAGTTATTTATTTACAAGTATTATCGTTTATATAAATATACAAAGTTGATTTCCGTTGCCTGAAATAACCAGGTCTATAGACGTGTTAGGAAAGGGATTAAAATATACTGCGCTAATGTTAAAAATACCAATACCGATACAAGATTAGAGTGGGGTCTTTCTCAAAATGCAATTGTACTGAAAAGTATTCCGGCGTAGTATAGGTGTGAGACCACCAAATTAAAAGTCCCAATCTGTTCAACCAAATTTTGCAATTTTCATAGCTTTTTAAAAAAATGTATCTTAAGTTTAACCTCTTACAAACCAGGTATGTACTGAATCGTACAGGTATTACCTTTCCTCATTCCAATTTTCGACACACCTTTAAAGCCATATAAGAAAGAAGAGACCTTCCGAATGGATGTACCACTAAAAATAACCCCTGGTTTTCTTGAAATCTTAAATTAGTATACTATGGAGCGCATTAATCCTCAATTTTTAATTTCAACTCATAGACAAGTAAATTTGGGCTCCAAATGTCCTTAATATATTTCTCTTTCACCAAAAGTTTCATTTCTGCAAATTTGTTGGGTAGTTTGACATCAAATGCACTATTTTTTGTCCCGAGTGGGCCTACTTTTACGTTCTAAATTTAAAGGAGTAATTGGTGGTCTGACACCTATAGTTCGGCTTTGTGGTGTGATTGATACAATATGATGCGAACGGTTAACGTCGAATCCAAATTTTAAGAATATTAGACAAAACCAAAAATGAAGGAAATAAAAAAACATGTCCGACTTATAATTTAGCA
Source organism: Mytilus trossulus (assembly GCF_036588685.1). Taxonomy (NCBI): domain Eukaryota; kingdom Metazoa; phylum Mollusca; class Bivalvia; order Mytilida; family Mytilidae; genus Mytilus; species Mytilus trossulus. Next base: position 25,170,758 of record NC_086386.1, on the reverse strand, counting down.
GACTGGTGTGATAGATTATTCCATTTTCAAAATATTCTCCTGACCCAAAGATAATTAAATTAACTTCCTTCTCCATATGAAAGTTTAACGCCACTTTCAACAATATCCCAATAAAATCGTGGTGTGCTGTGTTGTTTGTGGAGGAAGCCGTAATACAACGAATGAAAAAAAACTTCCGACCCTTTTCAGAAATGTAAATTTAACATGCTTGAATAATGTCCAAACGTTGTAATATTTTAAAATATAATTCAATGACCTCGTTTGTCCAGAATACTAACTCACGAAAGTTGAAAGAAAGAATATGCCAGTTAAAATGTGAACATTTTAGCGTTGTTCTTTTTAAGATATTGTGGCTTTTCAACATTACATGAGATTGGCAATGGCCTTTCTAGATGAAATAAAAGATTAAGATAATGAACTCACGTACTTTAACCTATAATGGTTTAATTTTTGAATTGTTGTTTGGATGGAGAGTTGTCTCATTGGCACTCACACCACATCTTCCTATATCTATTGAAAACGTTTTTGTTTAATTGTTTCATTTTAATTTTTAGTTATCAAGTATAAGTCATCGTATGACCCCCAACATGGAGCAAAACCCATTTAAGGAATGATTGTAATATTTTTTTTTCTGTCTATGAAGAAAAACCATAAAAAATTAATTTAAAATTATTTAACAGTGTGCACCACATTTTTTTAATGTTATTTCGAATAGACAGAAAAAAAAGTATTACAGTCAATTCTTATAATTTTATTCTTAATTCCATTTTAAACCGTAGAACACGATGAAAAAACGTTCCTGACGTCAAGCTCAAATGACTAAATTATGTCTATGGGCTAATAACAAAATAAAGCCAATCAGAAGACGCGTTTCATTCAAAATTGAATTATTCCAAATTAAAGCTAAAAGACCCACTATGACAAGTAAAATATTTTAAACATATATCAAATAAAGGCACGTTTTAAACAAAGATTGATGTAGAGTAAATATTCGGCTTCGAATTTGTTTTAATGGCAGATTATTTTGATTCATTTATTTTGGTGACTTTGTAGATTTTCCTTGTAGTCGTTCAACAACAAAATAAAGCAATTGAGGAACAACGAGATTAGAAAATAATCGATTTCTCAATGCTCTTCAACTTTGTATTTGTTTGGTTTATAACTATTTTGATATGAGCGTCACTGGTGAGTCTTAGGTAGACGAAACGCGCGTCTGGCGTTCTAAATTATAATCCTGGTACCTTTGATAACTATTTACACCACTAGGTCGATGCCTCTGCTGGTGAACGTTTCGTGCCCGATGGTATAACCAGTTCAGTAGTCAGCACTTCGGTGTTGACATGAATATCAATTATGTGGTCATTTTTATAAATTTCCTATTTACAAAACTTTGAATTTTTCGAAAAACTAAGGATTTTCTTCTTATCCCAGGCATGGATTACCTTAGCCGTATTTTGCACAACATTTTTGGAATTTTGTATCCTCAATGCTCTACAACTTTGTATCTGTTTGGTTTATAACTATTTTGATATGAGCGTCACTGGTGAGTCGTATGTAGACGAAACGTGCGTCTGGCGTACTAAATTATAATCCTGGTACCTTTGATAACTATTTACACCACTGGGTCGATGCTTCTGCTGGTGGACGTTTCGTCCCCGAGGGTATTTCCAGCCCAGTAGAAGACCCCGTTAGGGGTTTAGTATCATACCATAATAACATATGTGAGAAGAACAAAACCCGTGTCATGCCAACAACTGGTTTGTGAATAAATATGTTTAGTTCCGATGCAAAGACACTATAAGTGAATCAATATTAACGCCAAAATATGCAATCTTTAATGACCTGACAACAGTATCGTAACAATATCCCTTCTTAATAAGTTTATTTAAAGGTTTTGTTAGTTTCTGCGGTGAATACTGACACCTATGTGCTTTATAAAGAATATTTCCATAAAAAATGGATGTGAAATACCTGAACGTATAAGAAGTCTGCATGTTGAGCTATATTTACGAATGATGTCCTTATACAAATGATAAAATTTAGTAAATGTTTTGACTAGTTTGTGATATCGAAAACCCTGGTGTAATAATTTTTCAGTAATACATAAATTTCTCTCGTTAAAATCTAAAACATTGTTACATACACGAGCAAATCGTACAAGTTGAATTATATAAACACCGTAAGATGGTGACAAGAGAACGTCACCATCTAAAAATGGATAATTAACGATAGGAAATGAAAAATCATCTCTTATATCATTTTAGTGAAATAGATATCAATATCGAGGAAAGGGCAGTGGTCATTGTTAGTATTAGCTTTATTTAAAGTAAGTTCGACAAGATAAATTTCTTTAGTATACATACTGAAGTCGTCATTATTGAGAGCCAAAATATCATCCAAATATCTAAAAGTATATTAAATTTGTTTATCAGGTGTTGTTTCGATGAGTCTTTGCTTACCTTTATTATTAAACAAACCCATACAGGTAACTAAAATAAATGATTTTCTATGCTTTTTGATATGGTCCCCACTATTGACTATAGTGGTATTGGTTTTTAACATCAGCGTCAAAATCGTATTGCCTTTCCTAACACGTCTATTATATTAAAGGATGTTGTCTTTCGTGCTGCTTGAGGGGCATGCTTTTACATTTTCACATTTGAAGTTATGGCTTTTTTTTTATTATTGAGATAACTTAAAATGTTGTGCTACTTCACTGTGTCGTTGTTTGTCAGTTTGTTTTTCGAAATTGATTTGCAGACCAGCGAATGTCTTCCATATTAAAAGTAAACATATACTAAATAGTCCAGCCTGTGTATTGGTGTGTCTATTGGTTGTCTTAGTGTTTGTATAATAAGGTTAATTTTAGAAGAACTATGAATAAATTCAAAGATGCCTATAAAAAGATTTCATAGAAGTTGAAAAATTTAGAAACATATTTTTGTTCTAGGATTTCAGGTTTAAAAATAGACTAGTAGAATTAGGTTTTAAAAATCAATTTCTAGAATTAAAATTTTAAAAAAATGAATACAAACTTATAATGTATTTGGGTTAGTCAAAATGACATTTATTTGTATAGAAATGAAATATCGACGAATGTAAATAACTTTCAAAATTTGTTTACGATTTTTCAAGACCATGTCAGAAATGATGAAACTTTAAGGTATATCGCTAACCATAAAATACAAAAGGATAAATAACCATCAAATTTTATAATAGTAGTAATAATATGCTATGCCTAGAAGTAAAAACGTGGAGAAAAAAAATGTATATATATTTATAAACAAAACTACAGGTTGCATTTCTGTAAATAGACAATGCAATTTTTCCATAAGAACTCCTTTCACGGCTAAAACTGTACCCCTTTTACTATGAAGTTTCGAAAAAAATATACGCTAGAATGGAATGCTCATATGCACTACTATTTTTTTAAAGGTCAAAATATAGGACTGTTCGGCATATGTGCCCTGAACTTCTTTCAGTAAACATATACTAAAATTCTGTACTACCCCTACCTTCACTCTTGGTCTACCTTAGAATTCAAGGCGGTCGCTATAAATGCTTATTTATACTGGTAACATTCCCAAAATATTTCTCTAGAAGAAGAAACAAAGAGATCATATCTTGGAACTAGAACCTAAGCAAAACAAACTATAGTATCTATGAATAACAATGATATCCCCGAAAGAGGCGCGGTTTGTTAAACAGCTGAATTTACAAAATGCAACCTATAGATAGATAAACAATTAATAGATAAAACCACAAATGCAAGGAAAAGCGGAGTTGATTTGCGGACTTTCGTTAATTGTGTTTTATTGCAATATTTTGTTTTTTTGTATATGTAGGCTCTGAACCAAACAATAGAAATCTGGATTACATCTGTGCATTTATACAAAATGGTATCTTCTATAATGGAGAATGTACAGAAAAACAGAGAGTCGTTTGTCAAATTGACGGTAAGTAGTTTGCATTGTAAGTACTTTTTTTTCTATTTTCATGATTATTGTTATTATTATTATTTTTATTATTATTATTATTATTATTATTATTATTATTATTATTATTATTATTATTATTATTATTATTATTATTATTATTATTATCATAGATGTTTATTACAGTATGTTGGTTTAAAACTCTACAAAATTGTTATTAGTTATATTGTACCATAATGCATTGAATGTCCAGAGCATTGAGACAACTACACACCAGAGTTCCATTGACATGGATATTAGCAATTATAGATTACCGTACAGCCTTTAACAACGAGAAAACCACATACATTATAGTTATCTATAACAGGCCCAAAACTGTAAACGGTGTAAAACCCTTCAAAAGGGAAAACTGAAATCTTAATTTATAAACAATACAATTGATGAAAAACAAATATGACAGACATGGAACAAAGACACCCACTGAAAGAAACTGACCGAGTATGAATCATATAAAAAAAACACACATTTTTCTGACATTAAATTCCAGCGATTGACAATTTTTCAGCCACAGCAGTCATCAATATTTCTACACAGATGGAAGACACATCAGCTTATATACAAACAACATTTCCCTCATCTGAAATCAAAACAAATGCTTCCGTTATAACAGAGGTATCATCATCTTTAGATTCAACTCACTTATCTAGACTAAGTACTCCTTCGAAAGGATCCGGATCTAACAAAAAATCAAATTACATCGATACAATGACGGATCAAAACTATACAGAACAACCAGAAAATGTCACAATCATTCCAAGCACGTTTCCAGTGCCAACCATTTCAGCATGTGAGGTGGAATGCATCGCAAAGTGTAAAAGTTATAGCTCCCAGTACACAAATGGTAGTGTTGATGCTAACCCAGATTATCTATATAGAGTTGATAAAAATCGTTATCCTCTTACCGAAGAAGGCATTACAGCGCCCCTGACTCACGAAAGTCTTCATTTTACATAGGAAGTGGAGGCATTGCTTTCCTTGTCATAGTCGGGCTTTTTATAATAATGCTGGATGTTTTACCAAAGACATGTTCCGTCCGAAGAAATCCGATCGCCCCCCTCCCCTCTCAGCAATGAAATTGTCATTTCTATACTGACACGCCGACATATTGAATTTTACTTTTGATATTAACTATTCCAGTAAAAACTTATGGCTGTTATTCTTAGGTGCTTATCTAATTGTATTATGATATTTGAATAATTTAAAAAAGGAAAACACCAATAAGTTGAATAAATAAGATACGTCTATTAGGATTCAGCTAAGCAACGCCGTTTTCAGTCGTAACCTTTATCAATCAATCTAATACTGTAAACCAACTTATTTTCTTGAGCGATTTATTTTCGCGACTTTCGCGAGTAGAAAAATAACGCGAATATAAATCGTCGCAAATATGTCAATATTTGATCTTTTCTTAATAAACTTCATCAAAGAAATCAGATAATCGCGAAATTAAATAGCCGTGAAGTGGTCAAGAAAGGGTAAACGCAAAAAAAAGTATACGCGAAAATAAGTTGGTTTACAATAATTCAACTTTGGAAACACAGCTGCCAATGAACAAACAGCAAATACACATACCTAAAAAAATTCATGTGCAGAAAGTGAGAAACAAATGCAGCTGGTTTTTTTTGTTATTGTTTGAGTTGTACATATAGCGTTGTTAGCTTTGCTAATATTTGCCAATATTTGTTAGATAAGAAGAAGCTTCAGCAGTTTATCAATGTACATTTCTCAAAATGTTATTTTGAAAATATAAAAACTAATAGAATCACCTTAACTTTATTCAACAACCCCAGGAATCGGTTCCACAAAATAACTTACGACTATGATTGATCGTTAGTATCATGAGTATACTGAATTGTTTATGACTTACATGATCAATCGTAATCGAATTTTTTTTGTGAAACTGACTTCTGGTGCATAAGCAGCGTCTCCTGTGCATGCATCACCCATCATGCGAAAGTAGTTTCATTCATAACTTCACGATTGGCACATTTATGAAATCGGTAAGTTTAGAATTAAACTACCATTCGGATAAATTAAGATCTGTTACCACTTTAACGTGCCTGGTGTCGGATCAGACACAGATACGTCATAATTGTTAAACCATTCATGATGGTGATAGTTAAACATTTAAACATGTATAATATTGATTGAACTCATAAGTTCCATCAGGTCCTTTTGGATTCTTCTCGTCATTTTATGCAAAGATAGTGTTTTGGCCCCGACTTCATGGTTCACTGAACAAACAATTACAGTGTGAGTATGCATGTTGCCTTGTGTATAAATAATCTTGTTTATAAATAATCATTGCCTGGATTGAATAAATACCATCTATTAATGATTTGTTTGTAATATATTATTCAATCCATGCTGCATATTTACGTTTTCATTTTATATGTTTTGTATTCTGATATGCTAACATATTGACCTCTATAAATATATTCGTGTAAACGTATGGGTTTTATTTTAAAAACCAATCATACATATGCATTTTTTTCTAGTATTCATTTGAACTACTGTTTTGATTTTTCTTTAATTCTATTTATGTATTATGCCTTTGTTGCAGATCAGAAATAATGCTTTTCTACAGCAGGCTTCCTTTCTGAAATTTCCAATCGTTGATGTCGTTGTTATAGTTGTTGCATAAACAGGCAGCAATATATATATTTATGTATTTAAATATTATTCTGGCACACTCCGGGAATGCATTCTACTGAACATAAACACTCTTTTGTAGTATAGTTTTACAGATAAAGCACCTTAAGACTGCTTGAAACATGATTAAGACCTTTATCTTAAAAGAATGTATTATCTTTTATGTTTTGCCCTCCATTTCTTTCTAGAGCAAAAGCCATCTTTTAATATGAGAATTATAATTATGCAGAGAAATTATTGTTAATTTGGCAGGGAACTTACAATAACTTGTGTTATAGAAGATAAACCGAACAAAATTATTGTCATTATTTTGCATCTTTTTCTTTCAAATGATTTTGTTTTTTAGAAACGTCATTAATGGTACATAGATTCATTAATTTTATGCATTTTTGCATTCGTGAAGCATATATGGGTCGATGCATTTTTGGTTGCTTTTCTTCCCCATGAATTATAGATTACCTTAGCTGTATTTGGCAAAACTTTTAGGAATGTTTGGTCCTCAATGATCTTCCACTTCATACTTTATTTAGCCTTTTTAACATTTTTTTTTATTCGAGCGTCACTGATGAGTGTTTTGTAGACCAAACGCGCGTCTGGTGCAAATATTTCAATCCTGGTGTCTATGACGAGTTTATCTGTAGGGTTCTTATATAACAGCTTAATTTTCAAATAGTAACAGACTTTCCATAGAGATGTTTTCAACCCGATATAGGTTATCAGATTTTTTTATATTGATTTGCATAAGGTCGATTTTAATCCGACGTAGCTCATATGTTATAAGTATTGTCATAAAGAAATTTTAAGGAAATTATATAATATAAATAAACTCATCATAGATACCAGGACTAAATTTTGTATATACGCCAGACGCGCGTTTCGTCTACAAAAGACTCATCAGTGACGCTCGAATAAAAAAAAGTACGAGGTTGAAGGGCATTGAGAACCAAAATTCCTAAAAGTTTTGCCAAATACAGTTAATATAAAATATTCCTTAAGTAGAAAAGCCTTAGTATTTCAAAAGTTTCAAATTTTGTAAACAGTTAATTTATACAAAAAATAACCATATCAATGATAATTCATGTCAGCACAAAAGTGTTGACTACTGGGCTGGTGATACCCTCGGGGGAAATAAATCTACACCAGCAATGGCATCGACCCAGTGGTAGTAAATAAACTCAGGACTAAATTTTGTATTTACGCCAGACGCGCGTTTCGTCTGCAAAAGACTCATCAGTGACGCTCGAATAAAAAAAAGTTTAAAAGGCAAAAAAAAGTACGAAGTTGAAGGACATTGAAAACCAAAATTCCTAAAAGTTTTGCCAAATACAGCTAAATTTGTATGTGTAGTTCGCAAACAAAATCTTTCCATAATTCTTTTCTCATGTTGGTGTACTTGGGAAACGTAGATAATTTCACTCCCATCAATTCGTTTGCCTTTATCGATGGGTTTTACTTCCTTGTTACTCTCTGTAACATTTCCTAAGTGGAAAATCATTTGATATTTCTCCTCCAATTAAGTCAACACAGTCAAACGTTGTTGTAGTCATTATTATCAAGTAATGAGTCATCCCCAAATAGTCGTAGAGTTGGTTTCAATTGAAGAAATAATGTACTGACTTCATTGGCCAATATTACATATGGGATTTATACAAAATACGTGCTGTTTTGTCACTCTTTATATTTTGTAATGTTTTGTACATTATTACGTTACATTTTATCTTTACTTTGTTATTATCATTCAACAATAATAACATTAGATGTATGTTTCATTCTGATACTTTATTTTGATTGGCTAACTGCACATCACATGTTATTCCTTAAATAAAACTTTTTAATTCATGATAACACGTGGTCCCACAATAAAGTGAACAGGTGAACTAAATAAAACAATTATATAATTCGTGTTTTCATGAGCATAGCTAAATGTAATTATAAGTATTGAATGCTTCTTTTTGTAACTTCATAGGGTTGTAAAAGCGTTGAATGTGCGCACATTTGAGAATGAAGCGCGGAATACAAAATGTACTTCGGTCAACGCTTTTACACTCCAATAAAGTTACAAAAAGAAGCATATAATTCTTAACTGATCAGTGTGGTAAATAGTTTGTATCTTTGCTGATATTTGTAAGTATGCTGCCCTACGGAGAGTCTTTAATTGACAATAAAATTATTGTATAGTGTTTTGCTGTTATACCATTGTAAATAGTTTGTATCTTTGCTGATATTTGTAAATATGCTGCCCTACGGAGAGTCTTTAATTGACAATAAAATTATTGTATAGTGTTTTGCTGTTATACCATTGTAAATATTATGTACACATCACAAGATGTTGGGGCTGTTTAAAGGAAATCCTAGTAAACCTAGTTATATATATAGACATTTGAACTTGTTCAGTGTGATATCACTATATTACAGCTTCAGCGATGTATGATATGTTTGCATGTATCAAGAGACAATCTGTAAAGATACGATAGTTGTAAATTTATTTTCTGTTGGTACCTCTGATAACTATTTACACCAATGGGTCGATGCCACTGCTGGTGGACTTTTCGTCCCGAGGGTATCACCAGCCCAGTAGTCAACGCTTCGGTGTTGACATGAATATCAATAATGTGGTCATTTATTTAAATTTCTTGTTTACCAAACTTTGAATTTTTCGAAAAACTAAGATTTTCTTATCCCAGGCATAGATTACCGTAGACGTATTTGGCACAACTTTTTGGAATTTTGGATTCTCAATGCTCTTCAACTTTGTACTTGTTCGGCTTTATATTTTGTTATGAACGTCACTGATGAGTCTTATGTAGACGAAACGCGCGTCTGGCGTACAAAATTATAGTGCTGGTACCTTTGATAACTATCATAACTACAATGTAGTCTTATGAAGAAGAGTTTGAATGTATATTTATTAAGAAATGAAGAACTTTCTGAATCCTACTTTAATGTTAACTGAAGCAGAACAAATTTCTTGTTTATATATATATATATATATACAACTCGTCTAAACATCAACCCAACAATATTAGATCTGTAAATTTGCTTTCGCAAATTTTTGATTCTTCCCTCGCCGGGATTCGAACCCATGCTTCTGTGATATCGTGACACCAAATCGCCTGCACTGCAACCTGTCCCGCTAGACCACACGACCACCTGGGCTCTCAAAAAAAGAGCTTTCGGTGGCCATATGTTACCTTGCCACGTCAGTTTTAATCTAGCGGCGTACTACGTACGATTTCCTTCATAAGTAATGAATGTAGATCTTGTCTTTTTAGTTTCTATCTATCTAATATAATTTTTAAGATATAAAGCAAACACTTTAATAAATGGTAAAAATCGTCTGACAATTTTGGCGTATTATATGGACAATTGGTAGAGCTTATCATGCTGAACATGTTTGCTCATTCCGATTCACTCTTCAAGTATACAACGATTTCAAAATGATAGACAACACTTGCATTTTGCCCTATGTTCTATTTTTAGTCATGTCGGCCATCTTGGTTGACAGGCGAGGTCATCTGACACATTTTAAAACTAGATGCCATATAGACAATTGTATTTGTGGTTAAGTTTGATTCAAGTTGGCCCAGTAGTGCCAGAGGAGATTTTTTTGGTAAAAATTAACAAAGAAGACGACGGACGACGGATGCTAAGTAATAAGAAAGGCTTATTTAGCATTTTGTGCCAAGTGAGCTAAAATTATAAATATAATCAATAAACATGGTAAGCTAGGCAACCAAGAAGATAGTGCTAAACTTAGACTGTCATTATAAAAAGAAGAGTTTATTTTGGTAGATACAATAATGTTGGCTTGTTTTTGAACTTTTTGTCAGTAACAGACACATCAAAGAAAGAGTCATTCCATGCGTTCTCAACCGTACATACAGCGTGTCATGTTCCTACAAAGAAAGACCAGATATGACTGTTAACTTAAACAACAGTCGGTCTTCGTACTTTGTTTTTGATCGGTAATTAATTTTTGTAAACTGAGAGGACAGATTATTCATTTTCTGCACTATTGAAGCAAGATTTTTCATTTTCATTAAAGCAAGGGACTGATTATTCATTTTCACAACTATATCAGTTCTATAATATTCAAAAACATACAATTTTAAAAATATTTGTTAATTATGAATAACACATGTATAGTCAAGTTATTGTGTACCGTTTATTCAAAATAAATCATTATCCCTTGCAGAAATTTTAAGATTCAAGATTTTATTCATAACCCCAGACACATACTTGTGTACAAGAGGACAATATATACAAACATATCAAGATAATGCATAGCGAGACAGGACCAACAAAACACAAATACATAGTATATTATAAAAGACAATTGGTATAATTAGGTTAAGTATTTTATACTTTTCATCACGAAATGAATCATTATTTTCCGAACCAATATACATGTATTGTGTACATACATAGTATTAAAGTTTGGTTTTACCTAGCCTTTTCCAAAGTATTGTCAAACATATTTCGCCGAGCGGAGCGAGGCAAAAAAAAATTTTTGAAGTGTTTTGGAACCGCCAAAGGCCCAAGAAGCCATAGACCTGCTGAGTTATTTCTTTTCAATACATTGCAAGTCAGGTAATTTATTTCCAAACTACCAAAGAACAAACCATTTATTTTTGTGACTATCAAGGCTGAATTATTTATTTTCAAAATCCTCTTCCCCCGCCCCCTCCCCCCCCCCCCCCGAATATCAAATGGTCGTCCCCTAAAGGCATTTTTCCAGATTTGACCAGACATGCATACATGCTAAATGAATGCAACATCATATCATAGAGTATTAATTTTCGAATATACGGTAAGAACCTACTAAGCACATACATGATAATCGCACACTAAAAACTTATATATCAATAGATATAAGCAATAGGAAATCGAGAGAAAAACAATGAAGCAAGACAAATTGTGTTTAATAATATATACAAAGACAATAAAACGAATCAAAACAAAACAAAACCTCTTTAGATTTTAACCATTCTGAATACACAAAGCAAGATTGCATATATATACAGCGTTTATATGCCAACAGCCTACACGAAATACTTCAAATAAGCAATAATAACACAAAGGCTAATTTAGATATACAGACTAAATAGATCTTCTCAAATTCATTGTTCTCAGATTTGGTAACTTTTTGAATAAATTTATATAAAAATCATAATCTTGGTGAAATATACAGAGGGCACTCTCAAACAGAATGCAGTTCGTTTTATATAAAATAATGTCAAGTGTACTTTCTCATCTGGGCAGAATCTCAAGTTTTTCTGAGACTACATTTAGTTTCTGTTCACGCACCCACTTTATGTTGTTTAACAGTGGTAAATTTTAACTCGTCATACCTTGGCATTTCTTCGGTTATTATTTTGGGCATATTTAAGGTACGTTCAGAATTGAAAGAAAATATGAATTTGTTATATGTGTCGAGTTTTTCGGTATCTTTTGGGTGGCTATCTCTCATACATGTATAAAGCTATAGTATATCTTTAAAAAGTTCTTTTGCCGGTGTTATTACTTCCGAGTGATTAAATCTATACCAGCCTGAGAATAATCAAATTTCCAAAATTCGTTAACCAGACATGATTGTTTTTCCGAACTATTATTGTGTTGTTGTTGCTTTTGTGTTGTTATCTTTTTTCTTTTCTTCGTAAATTCCTCCGCAACGGAGCACCCGTGTCACACGGTAGTAAAAAAAATAGTTCTTATATTTTAATGTTAAAAGAGTAGTAGGTGAAGGGATATATTTACAGGCCATTATTTATCTTTTTATTAAAATTTAAAACACTAAAAAACAAAACATTTGCTATGTTAAATGAGTTTTAAATAGGATGTTGATAAGATAAAAGATTTAAAATAAATACGATTGGTGCTCAAGAATTTACAGTGATAATGTTTACATCAGTTTAAATAATAATTATTGCATTATTTACATGTATATGGTGACTCATAAAATTTAAAGGTGATTTATTTTAATTGGCTATATCCTTAAAAATGGTTACGAATGGTTGTAAAAGATAAAAAAGAAAATAAATAATAATAAAAGCTTCCACATGTTTGGTCTTGATATATGTAAGTAGTAGTGTGTTATGAGACTGCCCTCCGTAATCTTTTCTACCATTTTAATTAGGGAGATTACGGAGCCCATAATCCCCTCTAATCTTCTTAAGCCAGCTTATAATCCCCTCTAATCTTCTTAAGCCAGCTTATGGTACGATTTAAAGCAGCTTATGATGCAACTTTAAGCAGCTTATTATGCAATCAATCGGATAAAGATAATCCTTATCTTTTAATCTAGATTAGATAATCCTTATCTTTTAATCTAGATTAGTGCTCCTCAATGTTTTTGTTCCTTTAAGCACATCATTGTGCAATCAATCGGATTAAGATAATCCTTATCTTTTAATCTAGATTAGTGCTCCTCAATGTTTTGTTCCTTTTTTTTATCCCGATAAGAGTTAACAATTGCTAATTATAATCTATTTGTTTTCGGATTAGAGAACCGAGTATTAACCCTTTTAATCCTGATTAGGATAAACAAATGCTAATTATAATATATTTGTTTTCGGATTAGAGAAACGACTCTTAATTTATATCCTAGATTAGAGGAATCCCTTTTGATAATTAACCAGTTGTTTCCAGACAATCAAAATCCAATTGTTTTCGAACTTAATTAGCGGATCCTTTGTTTGAATAAAGGGAATTATTGTAACGGAAGGAGAGACAGGCTATTTTTTATTTTTACAGGAAATACTCTACACAACAGATTGCAAGAGAGAAGAAATATTAACAAACCGCTAACTGTATTTTCTAACAAACTAGTTGAGATAAGGATATTTAAAAAAATGAAAAAAGTTTTTCTTTCTTTCTCTTTGTAAATTCTTGATATTATTTTCTTTCTTTTCTCAATTAGTTTGTTTAAAAATAAACACCTCGTTGTCTCATCTATATATAGTTTCTTTTAACACAAAATAATAACACATTTCATGTATTAATCATTTATTTAAAATATTCTAGATTGTATTTGGTTTTTTTTTTAGTTAAAACATTTAAATTGTAACCATTTTTTTCTCTTCTTTTTTATTGTAAATATACTGTTTATGTCTCGTTGCACATACATTTTCTTTTGGGTTTCCAAATTAGTTTCTGTCTTTTTTGTCTTTTTATTCCGTTGGATGTATTCATTGTCACTATCTTCACTGTATTCATCTGTTTCTTCTTTCTCCTTATTTTCTTCTTCTGTTTTCTCATCTTTATAAGAGGTAGACTCGAATCGTACTTTGTTTGTTTTTTCGACATTCCTAAACAAACGAAGTGGAATGTTAGTAGACTTCAGAAATTGGTAGAATTGATGTATACCAGCTGTTAGTTTTCTACGACCAATTGGAACTGTTGAATCACGTATCAAGTCAACGATAAGAGTGTTTGAAATAACTTTTCCGTCAATGCAAACTTCACCTTGTTCGTCCCACTTAATAGATGGTTGTTTTTGTAAGTAAAGCAAAAGTTGCAAGGCTTTGTCTTTATATCTAGATGGAAAAGTGAGATTGATTAACGATTGTAAATCATCATGTAACGGTTTCTGGTCATAAGACAGATTGTGTTGGTCATTGTCTCGAGGTGGAGTGTCATGTAACACCACTTCCGCTTTCGATTGATCTTCGTTTTGTTTTTGTAAGACAGCCTCGAATTTATGTTTAGGAATAAGAATCATTTCCTTCGTCATTTTAAGTGAGCAAGCACAATCTTTACTACTATAGGAATGAGATTTGATCGATACTTTAAAAGAAGTCTCTTTCGATGTAAACGTTGGGTGTCCTCGGCAGTGATTTTACGAATAACCGTTTTGTACTCAAACAGTTTCTTTTTATTTAGCGGAGATAGTGTAACGACTCCATGTAAAATGTTGTATATACATTCTAGTAGGATCTTAAATTGTTCGTTATTCATCGTTTTTATCAATGCGAGTCTTTGCTGATCCTCAGCAGAAGCCAAAAAGGATAGAAAATTAACGTGTCTAATCACTTGCTTACTCATAGCTTTTTAAGTATTATTTCGGAAGAAAAACCACACAGTTCTCTCCAATGAATATATTTGTTCTAAGTAAATAAAGTTTGTCTGTGTGAGCGCTCAAATCAATCGTCAAGTATCCGTACTTTTTTTTGGTGGCGAGTTCGTAGGCCGACATGAAATATTTCACCTGACCTGGTAAAATTTGTTTAGCAAGTACGGTTAACTGGTGTTGATCACGATGATTTTTCAGACAAATAATGTAAGATGCATTCAGGGAAATGGTGCGCATGAATTTACCCGGAGAATGATATAAATTCTGAGTAAGCATTAAAAGACTTATGTTCTGATGATGAGATTTTACCGTAAATAAATTTAAAACTTCCACATCGTTCACTGCTGTTGCGAGCAAATCGTCTAAAACCAGAAGCATATGTTCCCTTTTTTCTGACCATGCATCCACTTGATCACTGCTTGGTAAACCTTCATGAAAAGTTATATTGTTTATTTCTTTTTCCATACTTGTGAATAATTCTTGATAAACAGAATAGCAATATACAATTTTTACAGGAGGGGTTGAAAACATACCTCCAGCTTGTTTAATTATGCGAAAAGTCAACATAGTCTTTCCACTTTGTGTCGGTCCCACAATTAAAATAGAACATGGTGCTTGGAAAGGTAAAAGCGTACGATCTCCACTCGACATGGTCTGAGTTTTTTCAGTTTTTATTTTCCCACAAATGACTGAAATAAAGTTTAAGTTCGAGTTTTATATGTTTGATACATAAGTATTTTTTGTTGATTTTTCTTTTTACATGTATTTAGCTCTTTTTTTATATTTTGGTATGTTTTTTTTTTACGTGTTTGGCATCGGTGTTCCTTTTTGACGTGTTAAGCTTCCGTTCTCAACCAACAATGCAAAAACTGTTAAAAATCATTTGACCACAGAATATTGAAAACCAACATTGAAAAACCAAATCGTGAAAGAAAAGCCTCAGTTCTACCAACAAATTTCAAAAAGAAAACAAGTTAAGAAATATTTATTGAACGCACAAAATTTCAAACATGAATACAAGAATATAAATAATAAATAAAATTACATACAATGTACAATATATGAAGAAATTTAAAAAAATAAAAATGTCATATTAAGTTTTCACGTGATTTGATTCTTTTTTCCATTAAACGGTAAACATTGTCTTTTATTGTTTGACTACGTAGTCTGTCCAATACGATCACGTTAAGTAGGAAGTAATTGCACACAAATTCTGAAGACATGTTCAGTTTTTTTACGTCTTCTCTGAATTTAATCAACACATCTAAAAGTAAAAACGAACGACATGCTGTTTCAAAATGTCTTTCCAAGTGCTCCTGCTCGCTTTTCATCAAACATTCGTGGTTATGTTGACTGGGGTGTTCAACTTGGCAACCAGAACACGTTTCTTTCGTTTTCTTTGTAATCAATTCCTGTAACACCTCGGCAAAAGAATAGATCAAGACTGTAGTTAGAAGCTTCTTCTCCATGCCCGACATGGCGATTGTTCTCAAAACAAATGAAGTTTAGTGATCTTCAATAAAAGAATGTAGAAACACTATACTCTCTTTCAGATTACACAATTTTAGCCACACGTCTCTGTTGATTTTGATTTTTTTACCCTTTACAACGATATGAATGAATGTCTTTTGCTGTAGTCGTCTTCCTGTTTTCTTAATAATTACTTTAGTCTCGTCGTCAATGGTAAACACAGCTTCTCTCTTCAATAAATTTGTGTCGAGGTGTTCGTAATCACATTTGGTTGCTTCTCTCACCAAATCAATTTGACACTGAGTCATGATGACTGTGGTGTTTTTATATACAGTGATTTAAATACAGGTATATTCATGCGTAGGGTCATACCATATTCGTGCATGCATAGCCATGTTTTTTTAATTAAACTTTTCGGATGGATGGATTTGGTAAAATATATCCAGTACACCCACTCAATAAACTAATCCATAATTCAGTGTTTCCATTTTGCATTGTTATATTAACAAGTGATGCTATAACAATTGTTATTACAATAATTATTTGACAGAAATACACGATTTCTGCTTT
The DNA here is from genome assembly GCF_036588685.1 of Mytilus trossulus. Lineage (NCBI taxonomy): Eukaryota > Metazoa > Mollusca > Bivalvia > Mytilida > Mytilidae > Mytilus > Mytilus trossulus. The sequence goes on along the minus strand of NC_086386.1, from coordinate 25,154,000 downwards.
GGGAATATTTTCTCCCATGAAGCGCCAAGTCGTTTGTGTGCTCTCCGTATTACTTCTTGTCTCTTCCATGTTAGTAAGTATAATAAAGGAACCACGTCGCTTATCACTCATACCTTTAAATACGTTTTAAAAAAAGTCAATTTTTTTTTCTCTTTCAATTAATTATAGGTAAAGAACACATTGGAAAGAAGATCCTTCTTCCACTGTTCAATTTGCTTCTTTTCCTCACACAAATGATATAGTTTAATCAATGTTTGTTTTTTTAACTTACAAAGATATATATACATTCTCCCTTTTCGCTCCTCGAACACGAAAGCGTTATAAATCATCTCTATCTCATTCATTATTTGTATTAAATGGAAATTATGAAACAAGTCTTAAAAGAGGGGCTAAAGATACAAGAATGACAATCAAATTCATAAATTGAAAAAAAAAATATCTGACAACATCGAGGATAAAATAGACGAAAAGACAACGTTTGTTAAGCGTACAGTGACGAATATTACATACATATTCATTGGCACATGATTTACTAGAATACAGTTTCGCACCTCACGTGTATAAAACGTACAGTGACAAATATAACATATAGCACATACATATTCATCGGTATCATTAACGTTTGTTAAAATTACAGTGACAAATATTACATATTGAACATACATATTCATTGGTAAATGATTAACTAGTATGAACTAAAAAAACCACCTTATTATTAAAAAACACCCAATCATTTTAATTAAATCAAACAACAACAACCATACTAACAAATTATACACTCTTTTATAAATTGAGTGGTCTTTAATTTAAATGGACCTTACGCAGTTGTGTAAATCTTTTCTTCATTTCTAAGCGGTGTGTAAATATAAGTGCGTTAAAATCACGACTGTAAAAAAAATATTAGATATAAATTATTCGTGGTCTTCATAGAAGAATAAAACATTTGTGCTATGTTACCCAATCTCCATGTTCCAACTGGTCAATTTGATTGATGATCTTAAATATCTTTTCATACTTTTCTCGCTAGACAAAGTCAGAAAATGGTTTTTTACTTTCTTTTCCTGTTTCTATTTTGTTTACTATTTTTTTTTAATTTAGTGTGTGTCTGCATTTTATATATATTTTTTTTATCTTGTTTTATATTTGTTTTGAAAATAAAAATGTACATATTCTCAACTTGTTATAGTTTAGAAGAAGAAAATTAATACAAGCATTAAAAAAACTCTCCAACTCTAACTAGTAGTTTGTTTTTTGTTAAATAATAATAACAAGTGTTTATTGGTGATACTCTAGTGGAATAAAGACATTGAGACGTAAAGATACATGCATAGTGATCAAAGGTTCACACTTATTTATTATGGTAAAATGAGGACGGTAAATAGAATTTTATTGTACGTTTACTGGTTTTAAAATTCTCATTTTTATGTATATTTCTCAAGCGTTTGTTTGGATATAAGTTCAGTATAACACGATGGATGAAGAAGTGAACAATCTTTTGACACCAATTTATTACAATATAGAAAATCCGAGTTCTTTTTCCTCAGCTAGCAAACTTTATCACATTGTTAATGCGGATGGGAAAAAAATTGGTTACCACAAAATAAAGAGATGGTTAAATGCACAAGACAATTATTCCTTACAAAAAACTCCCAGGCGTTCTTTTAGAAGATTACGTGTGTATACAACAGGAATTGGTAACTTAATGGACGTCGACCTAATGCAAGTAAGTAATTTATCACAATGGAACTCTGGATATAATTTTATACTAGTTGCCATCGATTGCTTTAGTCGACGTCTTTGGATGCAACCATCAAAGAGTAAAAAAGGTGTTGACATAGCCAAAGCTTTTGAAAAAATTCTGCAAACAGCAAAGGTAGACAAGATCCGCTCGGACGTTGATGGATGTTTCAAGTCAAAGGTTGTTCAAAAACTTTTCAAGGAAAGAGGAGTGCGACATTTTGTAACTAAGAACGAGATAAAAGCAAACTATGCAGAGCGTGTGATACAAACCATAAAAAATAAATTTTATCGTTACTTTACTAAAAAGAGAACGTATCGGTACATTGACAATTTACAAAAATTTGTAAAGAGCTACAATGCAACACCACACAGGTCCCTAAACTATATTGCACCCAACGACGTTACACCGGAAAACGAAGCGGATGTATGGGTTCAACAATACTTGAATAAAAAGAAATCTCCTGATAAGACGAGTCGGCCAAATACCAAAAACCCACAAAAACTTAAAACCGAAGCAGATTTGAAGAGAAAAAGAAGATTGCAACGGCGGAAGAGTTACAAATTTAAAATCGGTTCTCTTGTTAGAATTGCTTATACGCGACACATCTTTGACAGAAGTTATAGTCAAAAATGGACGGATGAGATCTTCAAAGTTGTACGGAGATTTAAAAAACAGAACATCAAGATTTATAAATTGAGCTCTTTTTATAACGATGAGGAAATTTCTGGTGAATATTATTCTGCTGAACTTCAGGCTGTTGATAAATCAGATGAATCACTCTGGGTTGTAGAGAAAGTTCTGAAAAAGCGTAAAAGGCGAGAAAAGACCGAGTTTTTATGTAAGTTTCAAGGTTGGCCTGATAAGTATAACCAATACATTCCCGAGGAAGACATTCAAACATTATCATGACAAACGACGATATTGACGAGGATCACATTATTTTCTTATTCAACGATCAATCAAATAAGTATTATCCTGAAAATATACCTTCAAATTTCAAGGTTCACCTAAGTGACACATTGTATTTAGAAGGAAAGTGGGAAATAGCTGTTTTGGATTTTTATTCCAAGGAGAAAATTTCAACTGTTAAAAAAACCAAACACGAACTATACATTTTTTGTGACGTATGTATGGGTGTAAGTCTGTTTCACAATGAGTTTTCACTTTTACGACGTGTATTTCCTACACCAAACAATACTTGGAATTACGTTTTTTCTAACCCTATTTTCGTACCTGTGAAAAAAACTGAAATCCGCGACTTAGAAATACATATTTTCGACGAAAGTGGAGAACAAGCGTCATTTTTAAATCAACGTTTGTCCTGTACACTACATATTAGAAAAAGAAAGGGGAAGTGTCAACGATGAATGCAGACAAAATGTACATTCCAAGCATGGAGAAGTGGTCGAAATATTATCAAAATGTTGTGCAGGGGAATAATAAAACGTATATAACGCACATTAAAAATACCGGACGTAATGGGTCTTTTATGATACCTATTGAGAATCAAAAATCACCGTCAACCTCGTCGAAATCTAATGAAAAGTACAATATTCATCTAGTTAGTCCAAGTGCGCAAATGGTCGAAATGGCTAAAGAGTCTTTAGAAGATGAGGGTTTGCATATAAAAGGAAAAAAACGTAAACGAAAGACCAGTCATAAGGCAACCAGCAGTGGAGTTGGCGTATGCAAAAAGAAAAGAGAACCAAAACGAGACGTTTTTTCAGAGTACATGAATTAAAAATGGCTTTACTAACATCACAGAATAACTTTACAGAAGCTATTCCTTCACAATTAGAAGTTTTCGAGATACCTCCATACCAGTTAGGAGTTGAGTCAATTTCGTATGAAGAATGTCGGCCTACATCACAAGTAACAGCCTACAACCCAATAGAATTTAATTTGTGTGCCCAGAACGGACTAGAATACATCGATCTCAGACGGTCGAAACTGTATGTTAAGTTGCGTGTAAAACATAGCAATGGAGACAATATTGCTATAGATTCAAAGGTGGCACCAGTAAATGGATTTTTCTATGCACTTTTTTCTCAAGTCGACTGTTACCTACAAGGTTCACTGGTATCATCAAGTAATACCAACTACTCGTACAAATGCATGATGAAAACGCTACTCGATTATGGACAAGATGCAAAAGCATCACAACTAACGAGTGCGTTGTTTTATAAGGACAGAAGTGGACACATGGACTCATTTGATACTAACACGGGTCTTTACGAAAGGAAAAAACTGATAGGTAATTCTAAGAGCCTTGATATGGAAGGAATGTTGTTTCACGATCTTTTTGAAATGGATCGTTACTTATTAAATATGGTTGACGTAAAATTGAAACTTTTCAGAAGTAGACCGAGTTTCTGTCTAATGTCAAGCGAAGACGATGCGGACTATGATGTTGTCATTGAAGATATTGTCGTTAAAGTGTGTAAAATTAAGGTCAATCCAGCTATAATTTTTGCTCATTCGGAAGCATTGAAATCAACGAATGCTAAATATCCCTATACAAAAACAGTAATGAAACATATTACTCTTATGATGGGTAGTACGAATGCAGTGTTGGAGAACATTTTCCAAGACGTGAAACCAAAACGAATCATCATGGGTCTAACTTCGACAAACGCCGTGAACGGTGATTATCAACTTAATCCGTGGAATTTTCAACATTTTGACTTGCAACAAATAACTTTGTACTGTGATGGAGTTCCTGTAGATGGAATTCCTCTGAAACTACAATTCAACGAAGACAGGGGTGCAACAAATGTTGCAGCATACGTTAAAATGTTTCAAAACTGTGGAAAGTGGGGCGGAGATGCGGGGAATGAAATAACTAGATCGGACTTCAACAATGGATATGCTTTATTCTGTTTTGATTTACAACCTCACTTTTCAGATGCCAACTATCTGTCACTGGTAAAGCAAGGAAAAGTAAGACTTGAATGTCATTTTGCATCACCCTTACCAGAAACTGTCTCTTTACTCATTGTAGCCGAAAACTCTGGCTATTTTGAAATAACGGAAAATCGTCAGATCAAAGTAGAACACTAAATTCATACCTAATACTGTTTGTTGTATTTTGTCCTATTTAGATTATGTTATGACACAACCACATTATATGACATTTCTTTTTCTGTGTTTAATATTTCTATTTGTCTAATAAATATTCAAATATAATTCTTTTACTTGTTTTTTTTCTTCCTGTTCGTCTTTTAAAATGTCTTCGCTATAGAACTGATGCATTGATTTAAGGTTTTTTTACATTGTTTTTGGTAATTTACCTGCTTTCAGGTAATTTATTAAGTTTGAAAACCAATTTGGAAATTTTGTGCAAGAGTGGTAAACATTCATTTAATTAAATGTTTTTCATCAAAACTTAAACACAACCAAAAACAAACCAAATAAAAAAATATACGTTTGTATCAAACATATAAAACTCGAACTAAAACTTTGATTTCAACGATATGTGAAAAAAGAAGAACTCAAACCATGTCAAAGGGAGATCATTCACTTTTACCTTTCCAAACACCTTGATTAGAGCGCTCACACAGACAAACTTTATTTACTTAGAACAAATATATTCATTGGAGAGAACTGTGTGGTTTTTCTTCCGAAATAATACTTAAAAAGCTATGAGTAAGCTAGTGATTAGACACGTTAATTTTCTATCCTTATTGGCTTCTTCTGAGGATCAGCAAAGACTCGCATTGATAAAAACGATGAATAACGAACAATTTAAGATCCTACTAGAATGTATATACAACATTTTACATGGAGTCGTTACACTATCTCCGCTAAATAAAAAGAAACTGTTTGAGTACAAAACGGTTATTCGTAAAATCACTGCCGAGGACACCCAACGTTTACATCGAAAGAGACTTCTTTTAAAGTATCGATCAAATCTCATTCCTATAGTAGTAAAGATTGTGCTTGCTCACTTAAAATGACGAAGGAAATGATTCTTATTCCTAAACATAAATTCGAGGCTGTCTTACAAAAACAAAACGAAGATCAATCGAAAGCGGAAGTGGTGTTACATGACACTCCACCTCGAGACAATGACCAACACAATCTGTCTTATGACCAGAAACCGTTACATGATGATTTACAATCGTTAATCAATCTCACTTTTCCATCTAGATATAAAGACAAAGCCTTGCAACTTTTGCTTTACTTACAAAAACAACCATCTATTAAGTGGGACGAACAAGGTGAAGTTTGCATTGACGGAAAAGTTATTTCAAACACTCTTATCGTTGACTTGATACGTGATTCAACAGTTCCAATTGGTCGTAGAAAACTAACAGCTGGTATACATCAATTCTACCAATTTCTGAAGTCTACTAACATTCCACTTCGTTTGTTTAGGAATGTCGAAAAAACAAACAAAGTACGATTCGAGTCTACCTCTTATAAAGATGAGAAAACAGAAGAAGAAAATAAGGAGAAAGAAGAAACAGATGAATACAGTGAAGATAGTGACAATGAATACATCCAACGGAATAAAAAGACAAAAAAGACAGAAACTAATTTGGAAACCCAAAAGAAAATGTATGTGCAACGAGACATAAACAGTATATTTACAATAAAAAAGAAGAGAAAAAAATGGTTACAATTTAAATGTTTTAACTAAAAAAAAAACCAAATACAATCTAGAATATTTTAAATAAATGATTAATACATGAAATGTGTTATTATTTTGTGTTAAAAGAAACTATATATAGATGAGACAACGAGGTGTTTATTTTTAAACAAACTAATTGAGAAAAGAAAGAAAATAATATCAAGAATTTACAAAGAGAAAGAAAGAAAAACTTTTTTCATTTTTTTAAATATCCTTATCTCAACTAGTTTGTTAGAAAATACAGTTAGCGGTTTGTTAATATTTCTTCTCTCTTGCAATCTGTTGTGTAGAGTATTTCCTGTAAAAATAAAAAATAGCCTGTCTCTCCTTCCGTTACAATAATTCCCTTTATTCAAACAAAGGATCCGCTAATTAAGTTCGAAAACAATTGGATTTTGATTGTCTGGAAACAACTGGTTAATTATCAAAAGGGATTCCTCTAATCTAGGATATAAATTAAGAGTCGTTTCTCTAATCCGAAAACAAATATATTATAATTAGCATTTGTTTATCCTAATCAGGATTAAAAGGGTTAATACTCGGTTCTCTAATCCGAAAACAAATAGATTATAATTAGCAATTGTTAACTCTTATCGGGATAAAAAAAAGGAACAAAACATTGAGGAGCACTAATCTAGATTAAAAGATAAGGATTATCTTAATCCGATTGATTGCACAATGATGTGCTTAAAGGAACAAAAACATTGAGGAGCACTAATCTAGATTAAAAGATAAGGATTATCTAATCTAGATTAAAAGATAAGGATTATCTTTATCCGATTGATTGCATAATAAGCTGCTTAAAGTTGCATCATAAGCTGCTTTAAATCGTACCATAAGCTGGCTTAAGAAGATTAGAGGGGATTATAAGCTGGCTTAAGAAGATTAGAGGGGATTATGGGCTCCGTAATCTCCCTAATTAAAATGGTAGAAAAGATTACGGAGGGCAGTCTCATAACACACTACTGTAAGTGTCCTTAATCTGTGGTCCTTATCAAGCCTTATATTACATGATTTAAACTTTTAATGCTTAAATTCATTAAAATTTAAAATATAAAATTTTATATAAAAAAATTTACAACCATTAGAGTTTGTGTCCATTGGGTGATTACCATTTTATAAAGTCTTAATCCTCTTTTGTAGCAGTATTCTGTTTGTATGAAGTCCATAGCATAGATCTCTGCTAATATTTTCAATTTGCACAGTTGTCTCTGGACTAAAGTTCATTTCATTGGCTACTTTTGTGCAGTCGATAATTATTTGAATTATTAAGGACTGGTTCCCTTTGAAAGTATCATTCCATTTGTTATCTCCAACAGACTGTATAATGATTTTTTTCAAATCCGGGAAAATGTTTTGCCTTTTTTCGTGCAGAGCTGGGCACTTGAGTAGGAAGTGTTCTAATGTTTCTGTTTCAAGCTGACACAGAGTACAGTGTGCTTTTTCTTGTTCCCTTTTGAATTTCTGTATGTCACATTCTAAAAGGTATGTACCAGTCAGTAATCTGGCTTTGATTTGTGCCTTTTTTACCTCATATGTTACTGATGGTAGAGAGTTCCATACTGGGTGAGTCTGGTGTATTTTGAGATCTGTTGTATTGCAGAATTTCAAAGTGGATTTTTCCTTCATATCGGTTTGTAGCTTACTTGTCCATTTATCGGCTATGGCTATATTAATTTGTTTTTTCCATTGAAATTTTGTTGGAAGTTTTTCTTTTAGCTCGTGAATTGGAGTTAAGCTGTAGTACTGTAAGAATTCTTGCACCCTTAGAAAGAAACTATCTGGATTTTCTGAGTTAACAATCAGTTGTCTTTCCATTAGATTCCTTAGTTTGGTGTTTTCACTTGCTAGGATAGAATATAGCAGGCTAAGTTGCCTCTTGTGAAGTTCAGCTTCAATTGGTATTGCGCCAATAAGCATATATACAGCAGCTGTTGAAGTTCTTATTGGAAGGGATTGGAAACATCTGATAGTTTTGATGTGGAATTGCCTTAATTCTCCTATTTGTGTCAAATTCAGAGGCAGTATTTCAAGTCCGTATAGCAGTCTTGGAAGTACGTAAGCTTGGTGGATCTTGTAAGATGTTTTGGGGTTAAGACCTCGCTTACCATTTAGTCCCACTGGAATTAGAGAATACAGAGTCTTTCTTGCAATACTTATATGTTCTTGTATATTTATTCTTGATTCGTTTTTAGATGCTCTTATGATTCCTAAATGTGTTGCTTGGTTATCAGTTTGTATTGCAGCAATACAAACTGATTATTTTTATTATTATTATAATAATAAAAATAATCAGTTTGTATTGCTGCAATCCGTAGCGTAATGGAGGCAAATGAGGCAAATGCCTCACTTTTGAAACGACGATCAAACTTTAGAAGTGTCAATTATTTTAATTTCATGTATTTTACATTATCAATATGCGAGTTTCAACTTTCAAACTATCTAACGGCACACTTCATACAGTGTTTCCAATCTGCAGCAGCGATTTTGAATATAATTATTCTACCATAGCGGTGACGGTAAAAAAAATAAGTGTCCCGATTACAAACCAAAATACAAAAATTGAAACAAATCTTATTTATGTCGTTACAAAACTGGTTGAAGACGGGTTCTTTAAAGAGAAAAAAGATGAAAAGGGAAACTCATGAGTATGCTGGCTTATTACTTTCTTGGTTTATTTTTGAATCTACCAATGTTTACACACTGAACAACAAACATGCTGCCAATGCAAATCGATAAAATAATTCATTGACCAAAAAATATAATGATTATTTATAATTGATTTACTGAACAAAATCATGAAGCGCCGTTTTCATAAATATGGAAGTCTTTAATGTATAAGGCAATTCATGATTTTTATTTATCTTTAATAAAAGTATGAAATATATTTTTGGTATTGTTAGAAAATATTTTTTTCGTGTTTCTTTTTTTCTATTATTATTATTAACATTGTCTGGTTGTAAGCAAGCGTGTTCCATTGATTCTATTGTGGTAGGCCGTGGGTTCGAACCCCGAAACGGTAGGTCAGACCAATGACTTAAAAATTGGTAGAATAATGTGTCCAGGTAGGTTGACAGGTCTTTAAGCGGAATGTTTACATGTTTACAGATAACTTGTGATCACTTGTGACATTAGAACGTCAAACATCTGGTTAAGTAACAATGTTGGTCTAGTCTTCTCTGTACCTATTCTTATATGGTTAATGATTATGTATAATAAATGTATTCTTATTAGTGCTAATAATACATGTATGTTCTCGTCTTTTAGAAGCTTATAACTTGCTGTTGGAGATAAATTTATATGTATATACATCAGAAGGTGTGTTGAAGCTTTTTAATAGTACAAATCACAGGAGAATCGTAAAGTTTTGTTTGACCAACAGAGATTAACTTTAATATTGAAACTCGTTTTGTTACTAACTAGGCTAGCTAATAAAAAAATCCGCATTTCTGTTATATTTTTTTTTTTTTTTTATTATAGATAGTAATGCTGAAATAAGCTTCTTCCATTTCATGCATCCGAACCCCCTAAAAAAAAAGGGCCCAAAAATTTTTCGCCTCGCTCCGCTCGGCAGAAGGCCTCACTATAAAAGGACATGCGCTACGGCCTTCATTTCCTAATATGTTTTATATGTTTAGACTTGAGTTTTATATGTTTAGACTTGAGTTTAAATAACATATTAATTTGATTATTTTTTGTACGACCTGGCTTGAATGGGTGCTCCTAGTTTTGGAGGTGATAAACATAACCGATACAAATATGTGTCAATATTTAGGACGTTAGAGTGATAAGCCGGAAGAATGATATTTTAACAGCTTTTTATCTGAGTTTTAAAGGTAAGTCAGTTTAGTTGTAGTTGTTTATTACTATTCATAGTCCCCCATTTACATGTTACTCGTCTCAGCACAGTGATAGTTAGTAGAGTAACTTTGTCCATCACGTGATTTAACTGTTTTAACTTTAAGTTATTAATCATGTCAACTTATTTGTGTCTATATTCATATCAAGAAGACTATATTTTTTATCAAAGGACATTATTTGCCTACCATCCGCAGGCAATTGTTTCTGTAAATGGGGTTGAAGGGGGAGTGGGAAGGGGTGGTTTCTATCAACACTTCAATGTACGAAAGCTTTTAAATCACGTACGAGTGTGGATACTAAGTTGTAACCCCAACCACCCTACCCCAAAATTGACATAGACAAGTCTATATGTGCTGACATCCTAACCTCTTAATCTTTAAGAAATACGTGCTCTTATGGTGCCATTGTCAACTTTCAAAATTTAAGGCTGGTCGGGGTGTAATTTATTATAAATTGTAAAGATAATGTGTTCATGTCATTGATCAAGTTTGAAGTTATATTTTTTTTTTACATTCAGTTATCAGTATCGTTTCATCAGGCAATTAATGATCATTGATTAAGAAAATCCATTTTATGAAGAAATTTCCACATTTTGAACATAAATCAGACCGTTAGTTTTTTCGTTTGAACATTGTTGAATTGTATTATATTTGTCATTTTGAAGTCTTTTAATTATAGCTGACTGTGGGGTATGGGTTTAGCTCATTGTTCAAGATTTACAATATGTAAGACAAAGTTTATTTTTTAAGAAATTTCCTGAATGTGACGGAAGTAAACTGTGACCACGTTAATATACTTGTATATTATAAATGAAAATAAAATTTTAATACATTATAGAGACCGATTGAAATGATGGACTGGTTGTATTTGATATTCTTGTTTATGCTGACATGGTTCATCATAGCTCTGGTAATGGTAGTCTTTGGAGACTGTGATCTTTTACTTCAAATCGCTGAAAAATTCGGAAAATCACCAAGTAAGTGCTTGGAGACTGAAAATATCATATATAACAATATTGTATTCCATGTACATGTATTTTTAATGTATATATACCGTGTACAAGTTGCAATTTTGTAAAATCATAACATGTACAAAAAATTTGTATAGATTATAAATTGTACAAGGTCAAAATACAAGTTATAACATGTACAAAAGTGCCTCGTACAAGTTATAACATGTACACAATATTGCATCAAAGCTTTTTTAAATTTTAATATGTTGTAACCGATAACAAAATTGAGGTCAAGTTCAATAATGTTGATTTTGACTTTTACCGTTCAGCAGTTGTAGTTCTTGAAAGATCGAAAAATGGCGTTTCCATTCATGTTGTTGCATTTACTCATGTACCATTTAACCTAAGCTTTTCAAATTTGGATATGTTTTTACTGATGGCAAAATGGAGGTCAATTTTGATATTACCGATTTTCACTTTCACCGTTCATCAGTTATGGTATTTGTGATATTGCTAGGAAACAAATAAATGTTAATAAATCCGGTTTGCTGTCGTTGTGAATGCCTCTTGTTAAGCATTTACTAGAAAAAAATATTTTTGTATGAAAATATTCAAATAGTACTACTGAACAATTATAATTGTTTACTCACGTCTGTAGGGTTTCTTGTTTATGAGCATTGATTAGCTTTCTTTTTTATACCTTTCTGTGATTAAAATGCAATGCCAAATTACAGCACCGGGAACGGAGCCATGAAGGAAAATGAGAGAGAAAGGCAAATTATTTAACCAACACTCTTGTAACAATTTTGAGAGAACGAAACACTAAACATTCTTAATATTAAAATTAGAAAATACTCAAAGGAAAATTCAAATCGGAGAATCCCATAAATGGCAAAATCAAAAGCTCAAATAAATCAAACGAAAGGAAAACAACTGTCAAATTCGGATTTCTGACATAGTACAGACATTTCCGTAGTATGTAGAAAATGGTGGAACCAGTTGCATCTTAAGTATGTTTGAAATGCAGAATTTACTGAGTTTGACTGTCCCTATTGTATCTTTCGTCCCTCTTTTACTATCAGACGACTTTTCTGGTACTAAAATATGTAAGACTGCTTAGCAGTCGGCTATTGCGTTGTGATTGTCTATTATATTAGACAATACCGATCCACCAAATCATGATCTTTACCATACAACATAGGTCGTGTCCATTTCAGTTGTTTTTCTCGTAACTATGTTAGAGAAGTTGTTTGTGTAAGAAGCACATCCCTGTTTATTATGATGACACTGATGTCTTTTCAAAAATTAATGTTATCTAAAATTCATCTTCGCTCGCCAAGGGTTACGATCCACTCCCGCTAGCGATAGTGGATCGTAACCCTTGGCGAGCGAAGATGTCTAAAATTAAGATAGGTATGCATAAAAAGAGATGTGAGGTACACATCAATAAAAAAGATACATGGCGACTTAAGTTTTCAAATAACACAAACTGATCGAGTTTTTTTGTTGTTGAAGGAAGGCGTCCTTGCAAGAATAAGCTTTGCCTTCCAACGCGTCATAATTATTTTGACTATAGCAAATTATCAATCATTTGTTTTTATAGTGTTCCTAAGATGCACAAATTGTATAGAGTATATATTTTAGGCTCTTTAAAGAACAAAGTAGTTTGGATAACTGGGTCGTCTAGTGGTATCGGCGAATGTTTAGCTTATGAATTGTCTAAAGTGGGATGCAAACTGATTCTATCTGCTCGGCGAAAAGACGAATTAGAGAGAGTCAGAGGACAATGTATTGGTAAGGTTTAAATGTCAATTGTACAGGACAAGAAGTAGAAGGTTAGTGATACAGTCGAGGAATTTTTGGGAGAAGTTTTTTTTAACCATATGATTTCTTTTGTAATCTTCATCTATAGTGAATGCTGGCACGAAAATATCATCCGTTTCTTTTAAACACAATCAGGGCAGTGAGCTTAGATGTATACATAATACACTTCTCTCATCGTCTGTAAACTCCATGTAAGAGAGACGTCCGTCCGGGATGTAAAAAATACACAGCCACGTTCAAATAACAAATGAAAGATTAAACATAATAAATCACTTGTCTTGCATAAATATAGCATATCAGCACTACATTCAAGACCCAACTAAATAATCCTACGTGTAAACAAGATTGTCGCCAATCTCAATTTTAAAGCAAGCACAATATGATTTTAAGCTGCCTTCAAGGACAAAGCGACTCTTTAATTAAACGCATAGCTATTATATTAGGCACAGCTTTGATTAAAAGTGTATGTTTATTGCAACCATTAAAAAAATACATTTGAAGTCGATCAACAGAAAAGCGTTTTTTTTCGTAATAATACAATTATCACAATGTTTATATGAAACGATATATTTTTTGTATCCTTATAGAGAAAGGAGGTGTTACAGCGGATGATATCTTAGTTGTACCGTTAGATATGGTAGAATTTGATACTCACGCAGCCGCTGTCGAGAAAGTCATTAATAAATTTGGACAGGTTAGTGACTGACATGTGTTAAATTTCAAAATATGCTGCCTTATAAGATGGGTTGTATTGCCCTCTTGGTTATAAACTTTTCCTATTTTATTTTGTTTTAATGCTGTTGTTTTTTTTTTTTATTCTGAACACGTTTCAGTATATGTTAAACCTTGTAGATTTAAATCTATCACTGTTTACTGTATGCTGAACATCCAGTGGCAAACATGCCATGATGACAAGAAAAGGTATTGTAAAAGGAAGGTTTTGCAAAGAGAATCTATGCAATATGTCACCTATGCCGACGCACCAAATAGTTGTTACAAGTTACAAGAACGGAAATATAGAGACCGTGTCACCTTCACTACGCAACGATTTTAATGGCCCAATTCCTACTAGACGTACTAGTAACTTTGTATTCATACATCAATCATCTTCTTCTTTAGCGAAAATATAGCTACTGAGCAGGATGGCCATGTTTCTCCATCTCAATTAACTGTGCGGATTCGTTCTGTGCTCTTTTTGTCTAACTTCTTTTCATACTATACCGAGAAGACCTCTTGTACAGAGGAAACAATTAGGCTAACAGCTATTATGACATTATTTATGCCACGCTTACTTTCATGCATTTACTGGGAATTACTTTATGTTAGACATTTTTTTTTACCACAAACGTTTTTGGTGAACGAATAACTTTAACTTTAACAGAAGTCATAATGATAGGATGAACACAACAACTGTTTCTATTATGTTTAAAAAAGTTGTGGTATGATTGCCAATGTAGCCAATAACAACTTTTCACAAGAAACCAAATGACAAAGGAATTATCAACTATAGGTAATTGTACGGTCTTCGACGATGAGCAAAACCAATACCAAATATTCAGATATAAATGGCCCCGAAATGACAAATGTAAAACAGTTCAAACTAACGGCCTAGTTCATGTTAAAAAAATGAGCAAAAAACAAATATGTACCACATCAACAAACGACAACCACCGAATTACAGTGCTTGTTCGAACAAAAAGGATTTTCATTTTCGACAATTGGGGTATACTTTAGTGATGATTTGTTTCAGAGTCGTTTACACTTTGTTTCTTATGATTGACATTCAGGTCCACAATAATGGACGTTTCTTATGATTGACATTCAGGTGCACAATAATGGACGATCGCTAGGTTTTTAAATCGTTTCAACTTTTTTTCTGTAGATTGACATTTTAGTCAACAATGCTGGACGATCACAGAGAGCTGAATGGATAAAGACAGCATTAGAAGTTGACCAACAAGTTTTGAATGTGAATGTACTTGGAGTGCTCTCCCTTACAAAACTTGTGTTACCGTACATGATCAAAAGGAACGAAGGACATATTGTAAACATGAGCAGTATTGCTGGGAAAATAGGTACATTCACAATACAATTAACAAACATTGAATGAAACAAAATTTAAACAATTTAAATACACTATATTTATTGTTTGAAGTTTATTTTACTGATTTATTGCCAACATAATTTATTGTATGAACATGTCTGTGTTAAACTGTTTGAACAATATATGTTTTCATCAGCTGAATTCTAAAAGGAAAGTTCTGGATTTAGATTACAATTTTGTCTTAAAACGTGTAGTTTGAAAAACAATTGAAAGTAAATTGAATATGTAATGGCAATTACTAATAACATTAACGACTTATTTTAAAATTGATTTGGTAGGATTTACAATTTGAAAAATGTACCAAAAACATATTTAAAGTTGTATTATAAAAAAAAATGTGATACTTAGTGAGCCATGACTTTAAACATGTCACTGAAAGTTGATGCTGTGATTTTGAAATGTAAAAAAGTATCACAAAAATACCAAACTGCGAGTATGCACTTAATGTGTAAATGATATTTTGCCTTCATTCCAAAAGCCAACAGCTGACTTGAGCATTGGGATGCAAAATATATCTAAAATTAATTCTTTGAAATCTTTGAAAATGTACATACTCTGATAAAATATGATTTTAATGAGAAAGAGAATGAACGAAACATATTGAATGAAATCTGATGAATCTTGTTGATTACCATTTGCATTTTACAGGGGCGCCATTTTCTGGATCTTACACTGGAGCTAAGCATGCAATCCAGGTAATCCTATAACTACTCAAACTAAGTATCTGTTTTTTACTGTTTTATTTTGATACTTATTTTTTTTATTTTAGTAGTTCTAAAATGCATCTGCCTTCCCAAATGTTTTTTACTCTTTTAAAATGAAAATGAAAAACACTCTTTACTGTTTATCCTGATAGCGTAAAGTTCTTCTTTATTTCGACTTGTTCCCCGATAAAAGATATTTTAAAACTGTCAGGGTTAATCTAAATAACATGTTCAATTCATTAATGCAATTCATTTTACAGGGCTGGTTTGATGCCTTGAGAATTGAGGTTCTCGAAAACAACATAGCAGTCACAAATCTGTGCCCGGGACCAGTATTTTCAAATCTTTTGGATATTGCTTTCGTAGGGGAAGCAGGAAAAGTAAATATAATTATTGGTCACTCATTTATTCTCCTTTTATCTTTGGAGCTTATTTTATTGTAGTTCAATGAGATACAATTTACCCCTTTTCTATTATAAAACTTAATCGTTTGAATAACATCGTGAAAATGAAAAACAAATAAGCAAAACTATCATGTGTTTTTATATAGTAAATATTATAAACACCATTGTAGTGAAAATATGTCTTAGTTGCCAATTGATTGATTGCTTAATTATTGCTACACTTACAATATTTAACTTTAAAACATTTTTTTTTTATTTTGATTGTGTGTGGATGATATAGAAACATGTAAATTGGTGTTTAATTCAACTTTGAAACAATCTGTAGTCAATTTGCTATCTGTTCTGTCAAAACAAATTGTGTGACCTGCAGGGGACACATTGATATGATTTTCGAGCTTAAAATAATTATTGTACTAATGAAATAGGTACTGAATCAAAAAATGGAACCAACTGATAAACGGATGAAAACAACACGTTGTGCAGAATTAAGTGTCATTGCTATAGCCAATAAACTTGATGAATGCTGGATTGCTTTGAATCCTGTGCTTTTTCTTACATATGCAAATCAATACTCCCCAGTGTTGGGCAAATTGTAAGTATACCATTTTAATCTTCAAAGATGTTGTTTAGGAGAAAACATCACATATACTATAACATAAGTCTATAAGAGTCAAACTCAAACAAATCAAATTCCAACAAGTCGCTCTCACATGATCATAAGTTCATGTTCACTGATCGGTACAATCATGGTCAAAACACTCATTAGGAATAAGAAAAAAGCCATATACCTATAAATCAAAGTATTCTTTTAATAACGAACATGTGTACAAAGTTTGAGGTTGATGTAACTTCACAGTACCTTCTTCATCACATTCCTATGATCCGTGAGCTGTAAAAGCTGCATAAATATTCTTTCTTTAAATACTAGTATACGTTAAAAAGTTTACTTCCTAATGGACATAACAACTAAAATTCAAGATGATCTGGTTTAAATTATTGAAAAACTTTCATCTGATATTGACTGACAGAAGGCACAGACCAAAACAAATAATTCCCTCAACATGTATATCTATAAACATTACTATAAGCACACTGTTTCTCACTTGTGGAAGAGGGTTAAGGTTTCCATTTGTGTTATAATAAAGTCAAATAATAACAAAGTAAACCTTTTTATGTATATATTTATGTAGGTCAAGATGCAGCTTATAATTACATTTTAATGAAGCTTTCATAAAGATATTTGACAAATATCAATAGTGATATGCATATTTTATATTTCAACGAAATAACCAGAAACATATAACCAATCTGATGTCAGTTCACATTAACAGAGGGATTCAATGTCATTGTATATGCAGAATTTTTTTTTCATGTTTATTCTCATACATTTAATTTACAAGAATGTGTACCATTCCTCTGTAGAAAAAAACATAAATATATATTTGGAAAGCTCGTATCGAGTTAGTTATGGTTAATTTCTGCTCCTTGAATTATCTTTTAGAAAAAGGTGTACACAACTAATTCTGCAGATTGTATTCCTATTGATAATTTCCAGTCTTTAAATTTTTTTAAAAGATTTAAACTTTCGTATAATCATGAGTAAATACAAATTCTTTATAAAATGTATTTTTGTATAAATGACTAATTTCCTTTCTTTTCAGGGTATTTCTGGTTTTATGTTTGAATTTATTATAGAATAAGGTTTTTTTTTTTGGTTTTCTTTGCCTCTTACTTTTGTCATATTTATTTTTCAGTGTTGGAAAAAAGTTTGGTTTGAAGATAATGAAGAGATTGAGAGAAGGTCGTTAAAAAGATCAAATGTGTTCTGTGCAAATTCTGTTCATTTCTACATACACTACGTTAAGCAACCAACAATCAATCGGTTTGTTTATATCTATACACACATTTACAATTCTTGAAAGAATAAAAAGGATTATTTCATATTTATTGTATCTTTCTAGTTGAATGCATAATTAAAAGCGAATGATTTTCATAAAGCCAGATTTGACAGAACATTACTTATTCTAGGGTTGGTGTGAATCAGATGCGGACACTGAAGAATTCAAAAGAACGTACATGCAATCTTACTTTCTTTCCTTTTCTCTTGCAATAGCCAAATAATAAGAATAACAGTAAAATACCGCTGTTCAATAGTCATAAATCGATTTAGATGAAACAAATTAAGGTCAAAAACACCAGCCCAGGGAAACACATCAATTATAAAAAGAAATCAATGAAAGAACAGAAACACTGAATTGCAACTAAAACAAACGCCATCATACATATAACCGGATGATTTGATAACAACTGCCATATTTCTGACTCAGTACAAGACTTAAAAAACAAATGTGGTTGAACCTGGTTTTATGACATTTGCGTTTTTAACCCTTTAAACTACATTTGTATAACCATACCCAGTTCTTATCTCCAAAACAAAAGGAGAGATCAAGTCCAACGTTTTACACAAATAATAATGGCAAAGGTAAATACAAATATCTTGCTTTAGACCGGGATAAATTATAATGAATAAAACTAACACCCTAATTCAAACAAATAATTCTCTAATCAAAATGTCTGAAATTGTTCTTGATAACATATTGGTTACAGTGAAGATGTGCTTTCCTAAAACGAATCGACATTCCAATGGAAAGAATATATGCCCTTTTACTTCCTGGCTTGATCCTTTATTCATATGTGACGGAACTAATGCAGGTGTTTTTCAAGAAGAAATAAAATAAAATAGCATTATCTTTAAACGTCACATTACCCTTTATAGATACTGTCCTCTCACTTAACAATCTAAAAATATATGACTTAGTTGAACGCTATCGCATCTATCCAAATAACAAATTCCAAAGACAGGTAAGTCAACCTCATGTTTTGACTTCCATCCGGTTGAAACAGTATTCTAGAGTGTGTGTTTACTATCATGGGTTCCTAAAGGGTTGCTGCTTACAATGAAGCAATTGAACAAGGGCCCCCAAAAAATACTATGGTTCTTTGACCATTTGTTACATATAAAACTGCCTCAAAGGGAACCACAATTTTTACCAATTCCGTATCCATCAAAATTCAATGAAGAAATAAAACCTATTTTAATTAATATTGCGTCAGATACATGTAGCCATGCATATCCTCGCGTTACACTGTAAAATTTCGTCCTCATTCTAGTGTTTATGATAACAGGTGAATTAACAACGGAGGTTTTCTTGGAATAAGCACCAACACGGTTGAAATGGATCGATAAGCTGCGAGTGTATTCCTGAGTTTCCTGAGTTTCATTTTGATATTGGTTAAGTTTGCGTTGCTTAATTTTTAAGTATCGTATTTCTCATTTTCTTAGTTTTCATTGTCCTCAATTCAATTTGTCTGTCTTTTCTTCTACGTACGCAGTCTTGCATTCAAAACTATACTGTTATATTTTATGCTTATAGAGTCTAATGAACCGATGGTTTATGAGTTTTGTGATGTCTGAGGATTTATAAATAAGATATTTCAACAATCTTGATGCTTTATGGAAGAATATGACTGTCAAGGGATGATATCAGGAGTACCGTTGACCGTCCCTGGTTTTGTGGTGATTTGTATTGAGGTCTATCTTTTCCTCCTAGCCACGGTCTTGTTGTGCCTTTTGTCTTTAGTACTTCGTTGATATCTTCTGCCTTTTTTTCTTTTATTCGGGAATTTGCATTCCATTCAAAATATACTAGTAATTGAAATGCCAATTTTCACATACGAAATATTTCAGGTGAATTTCAAGAATGTTCTAAAGAAAACACAAGTTCAATTCTTAGTCTACATTGCTAACATTGTGCGAAATAGGACAATCTCATCAAAATCCGATGTTGCAATTCGTTTAACTCCCATAAAAGGTAGAGTATTGTGGCACAAAATAACAGGTGATTTTAATGAGATTGAGACATAGGAATACACGAATTGGATCAATAACTAGAGGCTCTAAAGAGCCTGTGTCGCTCACCTTGGTCTATGTGCATATTAAACAAAGGACACAAATGGATTCATGACAAAATTGTATTTTGGTGATGGTGATGTGTTTGAAGTTCTTACTTTACTGAACGATTTTGCTTCTTACAATTATATCTATCATGAACTTTGCCCATAAGTAACAGAGAACTATATTTGGTAAAAATTTACATAAATTTACCAAATTAATGAAAATTGTTAAAAATTGACTATAAAGGGCAATAACTCCTAAACGGGTCAACTGACCATTTTGGTCATGTTGACTTATTTGTAGATCTTACTTTGCTGAACATTATTGCTGTTTACAGTTTATCTCTATCTATAATAATATTCAAGATAATAACCAAAAACAGCGAAATTTCCTCAAAATTACCAATTCAGGGGCAGCAACCCAACAACCGATTGACCGATTCATCTGAAAATTTTAGACCAGATAGATCTTGACCTGATAAACATTTTTATCCCATGTCAGATTTCCTCAAAATGCTTTGGTTTTTGAGTTATAAGCCAAAAACTGCATTTTACCCCTTTGTTCTATTTTTAGCTGTGGCGGCCATCTTGGTTGGTTGACCAGGTCACGCCACACATTTTTTAAACTAGATACCCCAAAGATGATTGTGGCCAAGTTTGGATTAATTTGGCCAAGTAGTTTCAGAGGAGAAGATTTTTGTAAAAGATTACTTTAATTAACGAAAAATGGTTAAAAATTGACTATAAAGGGCAATAACTCCTAAACGGGTCAACTGACCATTTTGGTCATGTTGACTTATTTGTAGATCTTACTTTGCTGAACATTATTGCTGTTTACAGTTTATCTCTATCTATAATAATATTCAAGATAATAACCAAAAACAGCAAAATTTCTTCAAAATTACTAATTCAGGGGCAGCAACCCAACAACCGATTGACCGATTCATCTGAAAATTTCAGGGCAGATAGATCTTGACCTGATAAACATTTTTACTTCATGTCAGATTTGCTCTAAATGCTTTGGTTTTTGAGTTATAAGCCAAAAACTGCATTTTACCCCTTTGTTCTATTTTTAGCCGTGGCGGCCATCTTGGTTGGTTGACCGGGTCACGCCACACATTTTTTAAACTAGATACCCCAATGATGATTGTGGCCAAGTTTGGTTTGATTTGGCCCAGTAGTTTCAGAGGAGAAGATTTTTGTAAAAGTTAACGACGACGGACGACGACGACGACGACGGACGACGACGGACGACGACGGACGACGCCGGACGCCGGACGCCAAGTGATGAGAAAAGCTCACTTGGCCCTTCGGGCCAGGTGAGCTAAAAATGTAATTTTGTCTGGTAACCTAAAGAAAGAACAACTATTAACAATTTAGACATTGAACACTTTATTTACCATACATAAATAAATCTATTAATCTCAAGTCTATGAAAATAGAGAAAAGACCAAAATGTCTTAATCTAACTATAATTATTATAATAAAATAAAACTAAAATGAGCAAATGATGAAAGATAATAATGAGTCTGTTTTCCTTGTGATAATTGCGATTTGTCTTGAATATATGGTCGTACATGAAGTAATGTTTTATCAGTGTTTTTATCCTGACTATAAAGTGTTGATTATCTATTTGTATGATTTTCCATTCTAATATTTGAAGTCGCAATGATTTTGATGTAATAATGTTGTACCATGATTTAAAGGTAGGGTTTGTAACCTAATGATTCCTATTTCTGTTCCAACATAGTTGTTGATTGTGAACTATATACTGGCGTGTTCATCTTGTATCATTGGTGGAAATATTGGTAATTCAAGTCTTTAGAATATTAGCTATGAACTTGTACACACGATGTGAATAGTCGTGTTGTATTTTATTATGTCTGAACCTGTGGTTGTTTTAAAGAGGAGTAACTGCTGTGTATTTCACTACTGAATTACAACATTGTAATGGTACATGTATATGTGATGGATATTGCTTCATTGAATGATTTGTCATAATTTTCAATGACCTATCTATTTATCTTCCAACTCTATCAGTAGTACATAATTGTCAAACTGAACCATTTGTCCATTTCAATCTCTCAAATCTACCCATTTTAAATAAATAACAATTGTACTTTAACAATACTACAATATCAAACAACAATTAATATTTATGCATTAAATTAATTCAGGATTAAGAGTTAAAACATAAACGACTGGCACTTAGAACTTTAACAAGGTTAGAACGACGTAAATTTAACAGACATATATACCCATATTCAAAAAATTATAAACATTGTTGAGCCTACAAATTGGTTCATGTTTAATCAGTAATCATATTCACTTCCAATAGAAGCAAACTTTCATTGCATGAATCCACCTCCATGTGTAGCGAGGGTTCTATCAAATCAATTTTACTTTGGTCAGTCACAATTTGCATGTAGTCTTGTAATATGAATAAGAGATTACTTAATTATCTTTGAAGGACTTTATAGTTCCTACTTTAAGTAGTAGATTTTGAATTGAATTAACGATGTTAAAATTTTCTCTGTAATTCCATTTACGTTTAGAATGCGTATTTTAGTAAGAGTTTGATATTAATTATTATAAAAAAAAACATTTTTCTCATTTGAGCTTTGAATTAACTGAAATTTATTCTTACCTTTATTTCTGTTTATCTAATTTTTCTTTGTATAAATTATCACATAGTACAGTGTAGTATTATGATATCTATAATCAAAATCCCCTTTATCTATTTTTAGATAACAAGTTGAAAACAAATAGTTATACCTTATCCAACAAATCTAACAAGTACTGGGTATGAACATAACACTTAAATTCAAAATTGAAATTTTCCTGAATATTAATCATAATAGATTAAACTTAAACAACTGCCATTTTCTTACAAAGAAATTACCCAAAGGGGCATAACTGTTTTTTTCCTGATGTAACTTGTTTAAATACTTCTACAACAGAAAACGTTAACATTACCCTTTTTAAAGACAACAATTTAACAGCTATTATCACTTCATTCTTTTTCAAAATAAAATATCAATTCATAAAGTTAAAAATTCTGTAAATGTTTACACAAGTTTTGTAACATATAAAGGCAATGTACATTGTTTCACAATGCATACACACTTAAAGCACACACACAAACACAGATATATGTACATGTGCTAGGCAATTGAACTACATAGATAACATTTAATTGGAAAGAGACAAATTTGTGTCCTGAAAATTTACACTCGGGAATTCACGAAAGACTTCTTTACAGCTGTAAAATCAAAAGTTGAAAAAAAAAAATTTAATCAGTTCTTGGCAATATGATACTTCCAACTTCGTTTTGTGTGCAATTTTGTTTTTTGTCCATGGATTTATGAGTTTTGAACAACGATATACTACTGTTGCCTTTATTTGCTGACGCCCGTATATGTCAATATTTTGTTGATATTTTCAAATGCAACGTTTAATCAAATTGCAACAAAATATATTTTAAGAATTGTACAAGAAAATATTTGTTTCATGAACCTTATTACAGATGTAAAGAGTAGTCTTGTAAATTTAGCTGCCTATTTGATAACAAAATAAAACAAGAAAAAGTCAATATATATATCTTAAAATGTCATGTGTTTATGTCAATTATTATTTATAAACATTATTCATAACATTTTCTACGTCCGATTCATTATACTTCAGTCAAAAAGACTGTTGTAGATGTATATAACAACAGCATTTGATTAACTGCCAAAATGGTGTTAAGTGGGACATAAATGACATTCAACATTTTGTATTTCTACAATTTAGTTCATTAACTGAAAAAACTGAATCCAAATAGAAACATACTACATGAAGATATGACCATTGAAATGAAGTGAAGTATACATATATTCCTAACATAATGTTGTAAAATGTATTTATCAATAAGAAATCTCAAAACATACAACTATCTATGTTTAAATTGCATAATATAATACAAGGAAAAAGGTACAGACCAAAGTTAATGAAAAGCTAAAAAAAAAGATTTGTGTACATGAGATTCAAATTACAAAGTAACTTCATAAAGAGTTCTTTAAAAAGACTATAAAATACAATACCTATTACAATCAGAAGCAACTCTTTACCTAATTTGTTACACTACAACATTTTGTCAAATTCGAAACCTTTGCATAATCATTCGAAAGTCGGCTGTTGACTTAACTTTAAACTATTTCGTACGTTCAGATGTTAAACATAACGAACTCGATATTGTTTTTCCCTAATAATTCCCAATTATTCAATTTCGATAAAATTTCTAAATCTGATGTTCATCAAAGCTGAAACTTTCCTATACTAGTAAATTCTTCTCAACTTTAGTAGTTTATTCATTAAATCTTAACCCCTAGCCAACATTAATTTCGAAAATGACAATATGAGAATTTTTCTAATATTGCACTTAAAAAGAACCACAACATATGCCTATAATGTGTCCTGACAATGGCAAAGAAAACAGAATACTATTAAGCACACTAAGCTGCAAGTTTTCTTTACATGAAAGGGAACGTTAAAGATCATATGGAAATGATCCAGTCCTTGACACAGGCATATGGTTGTTTGTTCAATTTTGGTTTGGTTGATTGCGAATAAAATAAAAGATCACTAATAGCCAATAGGAGTTGTCTTTCTTTACTCACATACTTATCTTGTTATATGGTAATATGACAGGTAAATAAGTGTTCATTTCTACTTTCTAGTATATATAAATTCAAAGATACATTGTCATCGCGTATATCAACATATAGTTTCTTATAACGACTCCTTAAATATATTTCTTGAAAATTCTGAAATAAATGTTTCGAGGATGTAATCGGGAGCTTAGGTCACATGCTTGTTGCAAATATCTTGTTTTTTTTTTTGGTATTTCAAATTCTAAAGACATCTGTATAACCGTTTCCTATAAATATAGTAATGCTCATTGAGCATGAAACACTTTTTCACATTGTAGAAAAAAGCATGTGGCCTCAACCAGAGCACATCCATCGAACTATCCCAATGCCGTAATAAAAGACTGGATATTAGAGAAACGTTCCTTCCATGGTAACGTAACGTCACATTGTCGTATCAACCACGGAGTGCTTGGAATTCTGCATCTCTGTATGATCGGCGTAGGCATTCAAGGTGGCAAGTCGTGTATCCTTAAGATGTGTCAAATTAGAACTAATGACGATCAAAAAGTGAATCTGTAATTACAAAGATAGAGATTAAAGATTTATATTCGTTCAAGTATTTTTCTTTTACCTTCAAGTAGAATGTAAATAAATTAATCCTTTTTTACCAATGAATTATCAAATGTTCAGTTGATATTTTCAAATCAAATTCTGCAAAAAATGCGTGAGGGAATTGTCTACCTTGATTAATTCTTTTGTTAAGTAACTATAAATAAAAACATCAAATCTACCATGCAAGAATGTACCAAACAATTCTACAGGCTTTGCCAAGTTAAATGGCTATTTGTCCTGAACGATTGACCTGTGGATAGCGAAGTGAATTATATAGAGCCCGCTGTTTTGAAAAAGTTCAAGGTCAAAACGTAAAGTAACCTTTCTTAATTTCGATAGAAACTTGGTCGATTCAACACAAAATAAAAATAAATTACATATACTTGAATCAAAGGTATGTCAAGTTTGCACAATTTTTTATATGAAATGCAAAAGATGAATATAATCAGTAATGGTGGTAAATTTAGAAAAATGCAGAAAATGCGACAGCAATTCAAAATAACTTGATGCAAAAGCGCTTATCTTTTTCAATGCTACCTGTGAAATGAATCAATTTAGCACAATGTGTTTCCTTTGTATTGTTTCTATTGACTACTGTGACATTCAAACAATGATATGCAACAGTAACAAAGCCTCATTAGTGACTGCTTTATGCATTAACCAACCAAAAGAGAATCATTCCAGAGATTACACTCAAATATATATGCATAAATAACTTAATCGAAACAGCTTCAAATATCGTTATAAACACACTTACACATGACTAGGTTACGCAAGATGTTGTTTGAAATCAATTGTAACCGAATCGATGTTGCTTTTTGCAGAAAACATATGACCAGGATGTAATGTGATTTTAATGTCTTAATTGAAATCATTAAACTACTATAAACTTCTTTGGTAGCATTGTATCTTCCGCTTAGGTTTGATATCTATATTTCAGCTTTAGTATTCGTTTGTCTTAGACAATAGTTTGCATGTTTATCATAATCATAATGATCAGGAAAGAGTTATCATGTTTATCTTCATTAAGGAAAAAGTATTAATATGTAATAGGTTCCTGGAAGTCAATTTCACTTTTTCTCAATTAGTAAATACAGTTTTGTGTGTGTTGGCGTTCAGTGTTTCTGTTATTCCATTTTTCCTCTCAAATGTTTGCATCGGTTTTGGTTTAAGGCTTGCTTTTTTATTGAGTCAGTTAATGACTATTGAACAGCAGTATACTACTGTCGCTTTTATTTATAGTGATCTAAAAAGGTTAACAATGTTTTACACTGTACACAGAGATATACACACCAATATAACATGCAACAATATTTTACAAAAGAAATTGGCTAGGTTTGGATAAGGATATGATGTTGGTTTTTTTCCACAACATGATGAGTGCCTTGATCTTATATTGCTGTCTATATAGTTATCTGATAAAACTTTGGAACTACAAGGTCAGATCCTATACATAGCGCATTAATCATTTCCTCTTGCAATATCAAAATAGGATCGATTACACAAATATTTATATCATATTCGTTCTTGAAATCATATATCAATAAGTATACTATAAAAAGCATCGACATTGAGCTTATGAGGTTGAAATGTTGGAGTTAATTTTAAGGCACGAATGACTTGCATTTTATTATTAATATTCCTGAAGTACAAGTTAAATTTACATTTATATTTAAAAATAAAAAAACCAACATTAAACATTTAGGTGACATGTTTTTTTTCAAACGCACATGATATCCAGCTTTGATTGGAATAAAATTTCCCTTTTTTTTAAAAGACGTTGTACAACATTTTCACATTTTACAAACAGAACGATAAAACACAAAATTATTGACCAGAGGGACCTTACATGCAGACTTACTCCTACGTGTATATCAAGATTGTACATATTCTTGTAATTTGCAATATATGTCGTTAAAACTTGGTATATGATGCCAGCGTCGAATAAGAAACTAAAGAAAGAAAAAACAAAAATAAAATATCTACATCTAAAATAAACAAAATTGGATATGTATAGACAGGTCTTGGATAGACGTAAATAAGCAATTTATTTACAGCTAGTCATTTGTAAAAATCTTATGCTCGGGGACAAGTCTACCAGGGTATATTTGTTAATCATAAATAAAAGGGGTAACCTTTCTGAATGAAGACTATGGGATTTCATGCAGCATCCATTTTTCCAAAGCAAAACCCTTTTATGAGAATAGTTACGCGATATAAGATGTATTTATTTCTTTAAAACAATTTGAACATAGGTAAACTACCGTTGCCTGTAATGTACTTAAAAAACGGTACGTTTTGATTGATTTTCTTCATCTGGACATAAAACAGGTTACATTTATCTTTTAAATGCCTAGATTTGAGGAAAAGGACAGTATGGAAATCGTATGTTCGTGGTGGTGTCTGTGTGTTAGATACTTACCATGCTAACAGTGATCAAAATGGATGATACAAAGATGGTGATGTAGATGACCAATAACCGATCCGCCTAAAATAACAAAGATAATATTTGATTTACACGTGTTTAGCTGCGGATGTTTATCTATAACCCTGCTATGTTTTAAGATACAATATTTGTCATGTTTGTATCATTCTGAATCATTTGCCAGTACTATAGATCGTTATTTCTGATTTCGCAAGGCTTGTAGTTCAACATAACCTTCAATATTTAATACAAAGCAAGTCGCTTAGTGATGTTAAGCATATGAATCACAATCAACTACAATCCATCAAAACAAGTGGTATGTTCACGTGGAAAGTACACAAGAGACGAAATGTAATTAAAAGGGACGCTCAATACCACATCTCGGTGCGATTCTGGTCATTTGGCCTAGTTTTCGGTAATTTGTTTGTAGACAGGTGTGTATCTTCTCGTTTGTGTCTTGTAGTTGTCAGTTTTGACTTCGGCTTACGAGTTTGACTATCCGCCTCCATTTCAAATTATCAAAATCTCAAAAAGCGGATATATATATCAATAGTTTTCTGTACCAAACTTAACCCGATAAAAAATCTAGCAAGACAAAAACATATACACTAGTAGCAATGTGTTAACAATTTAACGTGTTTCTTAAACGTGACAAGAGAAAAGAACCATGAAACACGTCAAAGTATTGATACATCCTACATCGGTGTAATACTCTTCAATCAGTCTTGTTAGTTTATGTCCAATGAGTGAGATCATTAACGAATTGATGTGTTTTATATCTAATTTAGAAAAGTAAATGAGACTGTATAGTTCTGATGGGAATTTCAAAATGTGGCAAGTAATTACTTCAATGTTTAACATGTTTAATATGGTTAAAACCTACTAGATAAGTAGCTTCTTGCATTTAGTTAGACCCAGTTCTAGAAAATACAAAGCCTGGTACATATAATTATTTTGGAGAAGACTTCTGTTGGAAGATTCATATTTAAAAAGGGATATTGACCTTTATTTTAATTTTGATTTCAAGATACAAGTCAATGTATTGAAACAAACTTGCAGTGGAGATCACTTCTAATCTCTCATCAAATCTGTCAGAATCTGTCAGGAGAACTATGCTAGGACAGTATGAAGAACTATCATCTTAACACCTTTTAGACAGTTCAAGCTAGAAAAATTGTAACCTAGAACTGACAGTTCTACCCTAGAACAGTTTTAAACAGTTCTACGACTAAAACAATTTTACGGGTAGAATAGTTTTAAGAACTCTTTATCTTGAAGATAAAAAGTCCAAACAATAGAATATATGTTAACAAAATCTCATCGCAGCACTGTTTTAATATTTCTCGTTATGGAAAAACTGCAGCGACGACCTGTTCTACAATCCTGACAGATTTGGTCAGTTCTACGGCTAGAACACTTTTAGACAGTTCTATGGTTAGAACTGGTTTAGTCATACAGTTCTGCTGACAGTTATACGGTTATAACTGATTTGGGCAGATCTGCTGACAGTTCTACGACTAGAACTGATTTGGAAAGTTCTACCTAGAACATTTTAGACCGTTCTACCCCAGAGGAGATCTCACAGTTCAACCTAGAATTGATTCTGACCGTTCTACTGTAGAACTGTTCTAGGTAGAACTGTTCTAGGACAGTTTAGAACAGTTCTATGACAGATTATTCTGACAGTTCTAAAAAGAGGTTAGAAGTTATCTTCTTCACTGTAGTTGTATTTGTGGTAATAACTAGTTTTCTTGTTATAAGTTCAGTGGGGTTGGTGTGACCAAAATAGTCCAACTGTTTTACTTAAATTCTCGAGAAGACACTGAATAATGTTTTGCATTTATACGAAAAAAGGAAAAATCGATGAGATATTCCCTGTTGGTTCCCTTTCGAATGCCGATTGTTTGAAGCTAAACAATTCAAACGAATGGAACATGGCAATGTAAATTTATATACCGACAAATTAAAGACACCATACATTATATCAAACTGCTTATGATTAGTCATAACCTCCTTTTAATGTGACCTTTACAAATTATACAGTACATCAGTGATATACCCGACATGGCACAGGCCCGAAATCAGGTGGGATTGCGCCAGTTCTTATATGTGCACAAAACTTTCTCTTTACATATGTACTCTACATGTCGGAAATTTTGAATAACTTAATGTCCACAATTTGGAAAAACTGAACCCTGTTGTCATGGTTGTGTTCATGTATTGCAGTAGATCTGATAATTTTAACGGTATGCAGTAGATGTGTCATGTCGGATCATTTTAACTGTATTAAAAGTCAAATCTTACCTCCATTCGAAAGTTCTCAAAATCACTTCCAGCAAAAGATTTATCATGCAAACCTAGAAATAAAAAAATCAAATGTTTTGGTTTTTTATCTCACGTACATGCAAAGCCATCATGTTTCAATCTAAACCAAAAGGTCGATTATAAAAAAGTTTCAATAGCAAATAATAAATTTGTACGCTTTTGACATTTTGATCACCTCATTATCCAGAATTTTATGACATAGACAACATAAGCATTATACGTCTAGACTTTTCAGCTTAGGATTTGAATAAAAGTAATAGATATGACGAACTAATTCTTATTTTTCAAACTTATATTTGAATTATATCTCACATCATATTTTTTTTCTCTCTTTTTCAACAAGACAAAGTTTTTTGGTTATAAAATATTTCTTTAATATAATTGTTTCATATCGCAACAGATATACAAATCCGAATTTCAATAAAAATAAAACTGAATTAGCGTTGACGGATGTTTATTTGTATCGTTTCATTCTTTGTTGGTTATTTGTTCATTAAGGGTTGACTACTGTTATAAATGCAGGGGTACATATCTATCTGAAATGTTAATATTAAAAACTTTGATCCTAGGGAAAATATATCTAATTGAAAATGTTACATAAAAGCCTCCGAAATAAGCTGCTAGATTCCTTCTTTATATTGTCAATCATCATACATTTACACTATTTCAGGTTAAGCATACATGTAAATCATTTATTTTAAATCAACTGACAACTTGATTTTATTTAGAGAGCCGTGGTTTAGTGGTTAGTGCTTCGGACTTCTATAATAATATAAACACAAAGGTTCCTGGTTCGATTCCCGTTCCGGGATGACAATTTCAGGAACTGAATTTTCGGCTCTCCCTTGACACCATTTGCGAGTATGGTCTTGAGGAAACGATGATAGTCTGTCGGAAGGGAAACGATAAATGGCTGACCCCGTGTTAAGATAGAACCCCCTTGTATATTTCGAAAAAGAGTAGGTTAATACCGCTACAAGGCAGCACTCGCACCCGCAAAGTGGAAAGGGATTGATATAAGTTGCAAAACTTGTTTCCCAATCCACTTTAAATAAATATGTTTAAAATAAACTAAAAAACCTTGATTTAAGAAAAAGTTTTTATGGAAATCATAGAAATAATCCGAATTCAGGTGCTCAGTATTTTACACATATAGTATTTGTCGGACTGGTTTCACTCTAGAGTCGTTCTTTATACTGTTGATTGGTTAGCCTCTTTAATGTCATACCTAAACAGATGCACTATATTCGATAGAATGTCAATCAGCAAATATGTTTCAGCTAATCAGTCAAAGAGGTACTTCACAATCGCGAAATATTGCATAAAACAGATGTCAAACATCTGAAGTTGAAGACCTTTTTTAATCAACTTCACAACAGTTTACCGAAACTCCACTGACCCAAGTAAGGGGAAGGTTCGGCGCTAGCAAACTATTAGAACACCCTGCTACATTATTTAGGTCCTTGGCCCAAGTCATGAGCCTGTAGTTCAGTGTTAATCGTTTGTTGCTTTGTGTCATACTTGCTTTTCCTTCATTTATTTGTACATAAATTGTTGAAGGCCGTATGGTGACCAATAGTTGTTACCTTCTATGTCATTTGGTCTCTGACGGAGAGTTGTCTCATTGGCAATCATACTAGATCTCCTTGTTTTATATTCGAAATAAGTGTGCTTTGTTTTGGAAATTCCTTGTACAATTTAATATCCATTTAATTCAAACCAGATCTGCGACTGTGTTATTGTCCCTAATAGAACCAGTTCTGCGACTGTGTTATTGTCCCTAGTAGAACCAGTTCTGCGACTGTGTTATTGTCCCTGATAGAACCAGTTTAATCCCTTTAGATAGCATCAGGTATTTATAATGCCGTATTATCGATAGCTTGATAGTCATTTAACAATCTGTAGTGCTCATCTTCTATATACTACTATGGGGAATTCCGCGGATCAATATACGGAGCCAGAATTATATACAACAACGACGAGGCATCGAATTGATTTTTCATCAGCCTGATTTCTGCATTAATGATCTGGAATGTATCTTTCTGGAAACAAATGCTTTAAAAGGCAACCAATTGTGCAATTAACCTCGTTTGTAAGGTACAGATACCTGATTACATTTAATCATTGGCCACGTTGAAGTATTTTAATTCGAAATATATTTCATTTCTGCAATTACGTGTAAATTTATCTAATGGTATTCTTTGAAGAGTACATTTTGTAAATGCGGGTTACAAAATTTAATCTGAATCACATTGGTTTGACTGGTACATGGTACACACCTTGAGCAAACAGGCAAGAGTGAATGTTGACTGGTACATGGTACACACCTTGAGCAGACAGGCAAGAGTGAATGGAAAATGACCTACTTTAAAATGAACGACCACACATTTTGGAAAGTGTTAAAACACAGTTTTCTGAATCAATATCCAATCAAAGACACTAACATCGAAACATTTGAACGGTTAAAAAACCCATTAAAAACGACGAAAACTGCTAAAAACATCATATTTACATTCTATGGCATGAATTTTCTCATTGTTAAAGGCCGCACGATGACCTTTAGTTTTTTTTTAAATCCTCGTCTATTAGTCTTAAATGGAAATGTGTCTCATTGACAACCGTACCACATACTTGAGAGTTAACTCTATATTGTGGCTGGGAAAACCAGACCTACAATGTAACTGATGTTCAATTTTTACTTTTAGAAACTTTCATCACCTGATCAACTAACCTTTTCTAATTAACTAGGAAACTTTCATCACGTGATCAACTTACCGTAATTGACTAGATTTATTTCCTTAACGTCAATGATCAGAATGTTTATGAGAAGGTAAAGTGGGACTCCAAAAATGGCAGTCATGAGAACCCATGCAATACCAAACATATAGCTAAATATCAGCATCTGAAAGATAAAAGTAATGCATCAAATATTACAGCATTTAAAATGAGAACTCATTATCTCGAGTATTACAAGTTTGTTTATTAAAATATTATATGAGTATGCGTTCTTCAAGGTTTTTCTCTCTCATAGATTGATATTCAACATATTGTTTCATTTCAGTCAATTAAGTAACAGTAGGACTGAATGATTATAATGATCGTTATTTTTATTATATATTCTTTATTGCCTCCAGGAGGAGAGTGAACATAATGAACATGATAAACACAATAATTAAACAATTGAACAAAATAAGCAATTAAATTAAATCAGAAAATGTCATGATCAGTTGAAGTGAGTAATTGTCAGTAATTATATTTATCAAAGTTGTACATATATCGATACAGTTTGTTTTGTTTGGTAAGGAACATGTGTTTATGCTATTTATAGAAAGGTCTGTTTGATTGGATATATAAAGTATGCGGGAAAATTTGTATGCACGGGTGGTTTGATAGTAGTTAAAGTCATTCGAGTCATTGCAGTCAAGTGCTCTAGATGCTTTTTTCCAAATAAATAATTATGAAAATTATTTATTTACAGGTTGATAGTCCAAGAAGAGTCGCAAATATTGATGTTGCAGTGCTAGTTAGAGACAGACAATTTTCATTGATATAAAATGAATTACGTGTACTTATTACCTGAATAAAATGCACTTGACTTTTGCAAGTGGCTACTCCCATGTGCGAGTTTTGTATTATATTGATAAATGTTTTATGTTCGGTTGAGGTTACGAATTAGAACATAACGGATATTACAGTTATATTAATCTTGTAGTACAGTCCTAAATTTATGGATATATCGAACGCATATAGCTTGGAATGTCTCTAGTTGGTTGGTTTCTAGTAGAAAATTGTCCGAATTGCAAGAAAGTAAATAATGAAATAGTTCTTCATCCGACATGTTTGATAGGAAGATACTAAAAGTAATTGGATCGATGTTTATAATTTCACACCAAAAGTTCTCATGTGTTTCGTCAAGATAGTCACACGAAGAAATAGTGTGAACTATTGGATCTAAAAACATTTTACCACATCTGTCACATAGAATGTATTGCCTATTGTCATTGTCTTTTACTAAACAGCAGACAGAAATTAAGTAGTGTGCTTGTTTTCTTAGGTAAGGACGCTTCAATGCTATAATCCATGCAGGGTGAGGTGTATAATCTTTTTTGGTCATTTTAAAAGCAACAAAATCATCATCAATGTTAATACGTCTTGTCCAATTAACAATTTCGAAAGCGGCCACATTATCAGCATTACAAAGAGTAAATTTAAACAGACAAAACAAAGCACATATATTTCGTAAACCAAATGTAATATGAACTTTGTCTAAACACTTAAAATATAAGTGAAATTGGTATATTTATCATATTATCTTATAAATTCAAGGTATTAAAATGTATAAAAATTATCTTCGAAAATGAAACTATGAAAGATATTTTATAACTTCAAAGTCGGCACGGAAGCATAACACAGGACTTTCATCACGTGTGCCGATATCTCACTTCCAACTGGTTCAAAATGTGCAATGGATACCAAAACCTTGATAGTTGACAGTCGGTGTAATTAAAATTATAATGTAATATAGAATCGGAATTTTATTGTTATGAAAACTTAACAAGAGTCCGAAAAATTTCAAGCATTTGTATTTTGCTGAGATATCTTGTACTGTAGTTGGATATCCTGCATTTATAAAAAAAAAAATACCTCGTTTTTGTAAGATGCTACTGAATTATAAAAATCTACCCTGTTGCATATACCAGAATAGCTTGGTGTAAATCAAACCCAAACAGACTTAAGATTTCGCTGGAGTAACACACAACAGGTCGTATATGTTTTAATAAGATTTTTATCGTGAGAATGAAGTAACAAGCAGCTGGTCAGTTTTGTTATCCTCTTGCCAATCTCCCGCCAAATGTCAAATCAATGTCATTGTAGTATTGAACAAGCAAAAAAAAAGCTAAATTAACCGTCTAAAGTGTATAAAGGAAACAACTTTGTGATCATTTTGAATAACTAAGAATGTCAGATCAGTCTTTGGGTGTTCCAAGTGCCATTATGATATTTGTTTTGCATTTATCGAGGTTCAACGGGGGTGATTATGTTTAAAATTAATTTTCTCATGTATGTTTCAAGAGAATTGTTTACGAGATTATTTGTGGTAAACAACAATCAATTTTCAGCATCATTTAACTTAAGTGTGATATTTGCATCTAAGTTGGTAGACCACTTTTCGGTGTTGATGAGTCATATTTCTTAATTGAAAATAAGAAAATTAGTTATTACAGCTTAATTATTAATTAAAGATTTTATAAATCTATTATTATCTCGTGATATGGTTTTGGTTTAAAAAATAGAAATTAGTTTTCATTTTCAATTCCAATGTGTATTTTAGTTCAAACAGAGCTGTAACGACCTTCACCCTTCTCTTTACATGCCTTAACATACAAAAGGATTCTCAAAATGAAACACTCCAGTTGTTAGTACGGACGACAATACCTTATACGGTATGTAGTCAGACTGTCATGACTGTTATGATCTGTTATGCTACATGTTACTTATAAAATCGTTTAGATGAAGACGAAGGCTCATTGACATTGTTAATTTTGTTAGAGGTTTTCTGTTTTTCTAAATTCCGATACTTTGATAGAAATAAATCCATCGTGACAGCGGAGTTATTTATGTTTTTCCATATTTAGACACCTAATAGGCAATTATCAACAAGATGACATATTTGTAAGTTTGGCGCTGATCAAGCCAGACGTCAATTAATTTTTTGTGTCCTTTACTTGTCGATGTGAATCCATTTTCAGATAACAGACATTGATTATATGTCAAACCTAATTTTCTTTCTCACTATCCACAAGCTTCCTAAGTACGCGTTTTGTTCCTCTCTCGACAACCAGTAGAAATATTAAATACGTATAAGCTTGGAAGATTGATCGTGAATCGTTAATGATTCTTAACTTTACTGGATAGCCTTTCGTATGAAATATACGCTAAGTTCAACATAATCTGAACGTGTTAGTATATTGAGTTATATTGTACCTATTTTGAATAATATTATATTTGAAATTGAATGTCTGTCTCATGTTGAGAATCCTTCTATAATTGAAGGCATGTCAAGACATCTATAAAGGTCAATGCAGCTCTGTTTAAAACAAAAACTCATTAGAATTGGAAAGGAAATTAATGTCTTACGAATATAGATGACTTAATTCCATTTTTCATCTAAGCTATATCACGAGAGAAATAACTTCTCAGTTGTAAGTTCATGAAGTTTATTTCAATGTAAATTCAAAACCAGGTATTTTCAAGTGATATGTAAATACTCATACATGTACAAGCTTAAGCTGAAAAAATCGTGCGGGCCATGCATTCTGTATCATGGTTATTGAAATTTCCAAAGATTTCACAATTTTGACACTGAGGGAGTCATAAACAAATCACAAAAATGTTCATGAAATTGAGAATGGAAATGGAGAATATGTCAAAGAGACGACAGTCCTACCAAAGAGCAGAAAACAGCCGAAGGACATCAATGAGTGATTCCCTCTACAGTTATTTGTCATAATAAACCTACCGTGATATTCAGTCCTTGAGCACAGAGATTTCTTTTTGTAGTATGGAAAATGTGACGACTAGTTGGATCTGTAGAAATGTGACCAATACACAGCAGCAATGTCCCGAATACAAACATTCCGGCTACTACACCGGCTACTGTATATTCTAAAAACCATAGGCTGAAATAAAATTACACTTTGTATGGCAGAGGCGGATTTAGGGGTGATATTGTAACAATCCCCTACACACAATTAACAAACACTAAAGCGAGGCTAAAATCCTCAGCAGTTTTATATGATTTAGTTAAACCAATTTACTACTGTAACAGATTAACTTGGGAGAGATTGATCAACACTTAATTGACATATATTACATCCTTAAAATCTCATCACATCAAATTTTAAAACAATAACTTCTTTTCAAGACGAATTTATATTGTTAAATCATTTTTAATACGTTTTTTTAATTCATTCAAGCATAAAATATTCTCATCTTTCGCGCACTTATTAATTTTGATATTTTTTTTTAGCATAACAAAAATCTACCACTGGCTTAAAAATATTATGTATTGAATTTGATGGCGCGTATGTTTGTTATGCCTCAGAACTATATACTTGTTTTGCTTCCAAGCGTTTCAAGGGGAAAACAACAACAATTCATGTGTTATCAAAGTTATAAAACTGTTAACACTACATATAATGCATGTTTACATAAAATTTTGTAATGTTATATAAAGTATACTAAAAACAAAAAAATATAGTTAAAAGTTGATTCTAACTAAATGGACTTTTTTTATCATAGTAGTTTTGTTCCTGCTGCCAGTCGGTAGTTCTCGGTGAGTCCTCATGCGTTTGAAACCATCAATCATAATATAGCTAAGATAGCTGACAAACAGTTGTCCTTCTAAATGTAGTACGAGTTGATTCCATAAAGATGACAGTTTATTTTACACAATAAAAAAGAAAATATGTCTTTTCTAAAGCATGGCATGTTTGCGAGCCTAAAGTAGTACATGTTTGTGAACCTAAAGAGCAGTATGTTTGCGAGCCTAAAGTATAGTGCACGTTTGTAAACCTAAAGAGCAGCATATTTGCGAGCCTAAAGTAGTGCATGTTTGTGAACCTAAAGTGCAGTATATTTGCGATCCTTGCACACAGCATGTGAATATATATATACTTACAATTGTTCGGAGTCGACTAGATCACGTGTTTTCTGTATTCCAATCAACAGTCCTCCAGTAAGACCCCCAAGTCCCACCAGGAGGATGATCCACGCTATCAGGGAGGCACATGGAACCTGAGACAGGCAGTGTAACATTCGGTTACCAAAACTTTCATTCCGAGCTGAAATAGTAAGAAAAATACTCGTTAACTATATGCTTGTATCTGTTCCACTAATATGTATAGGATCGGAACGTAGAAGCGTATGGATACGATAAAGTAGTTTTGCAGGCAAAAGAGACATGTTTATAATTCGGCCAAATTTTATAGTTGAACACAATATAAAAGCCGATGAAGGTTTTCAAAACATGAGTTTTACACATTAATGTTTTGCTTTGATCGTTAAAATTGATCGTTAAAAATTGATCGTTAAAAATTGTCCTTCGATAAATTCATGATGTATAAAATCTATCTAAATGAAATGATAATGTCACCAATTGGATGTGTCCAAGTTTCAAAGTACGGCATTTTGTTCAACAAAAACATAAATACCAGTACATGTATGATGAGTGCACAGATTTTAAATATGGTTACATTTCCCTGAGGTGTCAATCAATATTTCAACTCGTTGGATCATTCATGTCAGAACATAGACATTTTATTGACTGCATTTGTTTAAATTATTTATTTATAATTCTTAATGTTATACTAAAGTCCAAAATACATTTCCGTCATAGTATACATCAACTAATAATAGGTCATCATTATTATTCTTGACCACCTGATAGTATTAAATGTAAAACTCGTCGTTACAAGATGCATGACATTCCAAAGTTGCATTTTAAACAGTACAATAACATAAATAACTTAATAGTATACAACTTTCTAAAGTAGAAGTAAGCAATTGCATTTTATACAACTTTTTAAAAAGATTACAGGATTCATACTTTCCATTGTCATGAATAGAATATTATTTTATCTCTGTTAAATCGTGTACATAAAACCTAGCAGCAAAATTATACGAGGAAATAGGGAGTGCATGCAGTTTTGAACATGCTTGGCAGATGATCATGATGATAGACCTCCAAAAAACAGTTCAATAAATTAATATACAACAACTTTTTGGCATTGGCTTACAAAACGACTTCATAATAATTCTATTGGATACACAAAAAAGAAAAAAACCTTTAAGTGATGATAAACGAAACGGCAATCCAACGACTTTTAAAAAGCCAATACATCAATTAAATTGGTGCCCCTTAAAATGACAATTCAAAAACATTTAAAAACAACCAAAATAAATAAAGGTGCCCTGTAATGTGTTTACTAGCCAGTAAACTGTGTGTTCCGGCTTTTTCCTTTTTCATGTTGTAACGTGTTGTCTGGTTTTATTTTTTCCTATATATATCTATGGTCTTTATCCCCCCTTATTTTTTCTGTCAATTTTCGCCAATATAAACGCGTGTCTATACAAGTGCCTATACAATATGTCAATTTCATTGAAAGCATATATCTATTTTGTTAGTGATGGTTATCATTGTAAAAATGTCTGCCTATATTTTGGTTACGTAACATTGTGTCAAAGACACAATATCATAAAGCTTAAGAATTACAAGAAATATGTTCCAAACGTTGCATACAACTATAAAATCATTCATCTTGTATAACCCTTTCAACAAAGGCTAATATAAAGTCAATTCAGTAAAAACAATTATATGCAATGTAACTTTATTTAATATCTTTAAAACGTAAGAAATTGAAATAACAGATGCAGGAAATTGAATATGAATTAAGATTTCGAGATTTGATAAAGTCAACAACGATAACGGACTTATGATTTTAGGACGCCAGACAAGCGTTTCGTTTACCAAAGATGCAGAGCAGTGGAACTCAAACCAAACAAAAATAAACCAAATCAATAACAAAGTCAAGGAACAAATAAAACAAAGCAAAAATACTAAATGGTTCCACTGAATCATGTGTATTGTCTACGTTTGCTGTTATCAGCATAAAATCATAGTCATGATAGTTAAATGCTGTAATGACTTTAAATTTGTAAAAGTACATGTAGTTTAATGCTGTAATGACTTTAAATTTGTAAAAGTACATGCAAGTCCATTTATCTATAAAAATATCGAAATTTTTCTTTAAATGCTATTTCTTGTTTTTAAAGATGAGCTTATGTCTAAATTTCATATTCTAATATAGCATAAAAAATATGTTTGACACATGTGCACGAACTTATTGTGTACATAAACGTTATTTCCA
This sequence comes from Mytilus trossulus, assembly GCF_036588685.1. NCBI lineage: Eukaryota > Metazoa > Mollusca > Bivalvia > Mytilida > Mytilidae > Mytilus > Mytilus trossulus. Next base: position 25,113,901 of record NC_086386.1, on the reverse strand, counting down.
TCCTTTAAAATGTACACATTTAAGCAGCTAGCATAAACTTTTATTATATATTTTTATAAAACAACACATATTTACCCTGCTCGTAGTTTTTAAATTTATCAAATATGAAATGTAATGCACAGATCGACTCCTCGGGGAGGAAACGGGAAACGCCAAACATTTTTACGGTATTTTCGTACGCTTCGACCTATAAAATATTGTATTTGTCCTATTAGAATCGAAATAATTCCTTCGTGTCATGCTCTATGCTCATTTTAACATGGTAAGGCATTATATTTGACCACATTTTACACCTTACTAACGCTCAGTGTAAAATATCGACAAATATAATGCCTACCAATAATAAAATGAGCATAGAGCATGACACGAAGGAATTATTTCTTAAACAATCCATGAAGTTTTACAAATGTATAATGTCAAAACTAAATGTTAATATCCTTGGCTAAACTATCTGTAAAAGTTAAAGGCAAAAAAGGAAGTGAGTCTATCAGTAGAATATACTTATAAATGAAAGAAATACACATTTTCAAAACTCTGTCGCAGACATTATCATTTCATCATGATTATTTTAACACAAATAAAACTTCTGCAAAATCTTCAAAAATATCTATGAAAGGTTGACAAATAATATTGATTTGTAACAAACTTTAACCCAATACGGCACAAAAAATAGATACAAAGTGGGGATCATTTTTTTTTATTTTTTTTATTATAAAACAAAATCTGAGTACTGTCTTTTAGTATATTAAGACGTTTCTGTCCATAGTTCATACAATTCCGTACCTGTTTGACAAAGTTTTTGATGTATAAAAAAACTTTCAAACAAACTGATCTTTTAAATATTCAAGACGACGAGATCTAAGATTTATTGACAATGCTATCGAGACTGGTTTCATTTGGTTGTAAACTCTTTTTTTTTTATTTTTTCTACAACATTTCGACATCATTACAACGGCATTGTCAGTGGTTCTCTTACCTTGGAGACGTAATGCGCGCGAGTGTATATTGGTCCTCCTTTGGGTCATATTACACTGACAACGAGATATCAAAACCATATTATTGGAACCATACGAATTATTATTTAAAGGATCCTCCATCTTCAACAAGGACGTTTAAACTTCAATGTTTGAACGCTATTGAACATGTTCCTTGTTTTGCCGAATCTGTGGAAGGTGTGAATTCATATTGACGGTATTTATTGTCGCCAATTATCACTCGTTTAACCTTTGTTTAAATGCATCAATACATGTGTCTTACTTCTATCTATGAGGTCTATTCAGTATTGATAATATAAATTTTTCAATTTATTTTTCAAAATATATTTTTAATATTCTTTTACATAAATGATAAAATATAAAAATAAAGTGTCACCTTTCACATGTTTCGGTACCTGCTGAGAATACGATTTTCTCACGATCAATGTGTACAGTAATTATATAGTCATTACATATTAAATGTCCAACATGTGATTGTTAGAGTACAGCGTGAAAGTCAATGTAATAGTAATGGTACTTATATTAGTAATCTCAATTTTATGAAGTCATGGGTAAGGCTAAGAAAATACATGTGTATGCTTCGTTCCTGTCTCCTAGGTGAAAATTGTATTTTACATAGACTATTAAGAGGAACGTTAGGACTTTGACAGCGCATTTAGAACCTAACATGCCTAGTTCCTGGTGCTTAACTAAATGTCCGGCCATGGAATGTTTTAGGTTATACATGTATATGAAAATAAATGACATAATAGAGGCAGAAAACACAACTTTTGAAGCACAACTATATTTTTGTTGCTCTAACATGACAGTGACATTCGCTTTTCGTGTTAAAGCACGGATACTGGTCTCATTCGAGGCCCAACCAAACTGACGAAGATCGTGGGCAACACGGGCCCAATAGATGCAGTGTGAAGGCCCACTGGCGTGTGGATATACCCTAGCACTCATCGACCTTGTCCAAGCTATTGGTAAATAGTCGGTCAAATTGGGGTTAATAGCCGAGAAAGGCAATCCATCTACAAGACTAACTATCTCGTCTCATAAAAAAACTCTAGTTACGGAAACCTGTTATTTAAACCTATAAACTTTGAAATACGAAAAAACCGTTTGGTGCTAAATAGCCATTAAATAAAGCCAAATTCAGATAAGGTCAACTTTCCCTGAAAAATGCCAATACCATATCAAAATCTACAGTAACAATACTCTTAAAAATGGTCTTGCGATATGTTAATTAAGCGTAGGTTATCGTTTTTATTTATGTAACCATTATTTTGTTTTAAATTTGACAAAAATCCAAATATTTATATCTCGGTTACGTGCATGGTATATTATCAATTTAAATCAAAATATCAAAGAGTGCAACGGACTTGATTAAAATCATCAATTATTATCTTCTGATTGAATAACTCCAGAGCTGAATATTTAACGATGAAGTAGATTACCACAAGTTGTGATTGTAAATTACACATTACATAGTGTATATTACTATTTAGCACAATACACAGCTGGAAATGGCTGTTAGAATTGATGGAGGGGCACCCTTGATAATTTTTCTCACTTCCTCTCGCTGTCTGTAAATACAATGAAGCTTCGTCCAAATACTTTTCCTACTGTTTAATCTTTATCGGTGTGTTACATGTATGTTGTATTGTACATGCTTGACATGTTACTATTTTTTTTTTCAAATAACAAGATTAATAAAATAGTATAGACGCGATGAGTGCCATAGTCTCTTTACCAAACAAATGTCAAAAAAGGATATTACAATGAAAATCAAAAACATATTTACCAAAATTTCCAAAGAACGAATGAGATTTATCGACATTTTTTCGACTTACTTGACCCAGGGTCAGTTTTCTCTTGAGTTTTTTCAACATCTTTTTCGGTTATTGGTTCTTCCGTTTTAATTTCCTCTATCTGGGTTGTTTGTTCATGATTATTTTCCTCAGTCTTAACATTAATATCATTAGGTTCGTCCATTTTAACTTCAGTGTTCACATTTTCCTGCCCATTTTCCTCCATGTTTATATTTTCTTGTGGGTTCTCCATTATGAGTAACACTTTCTTACAAAACACTTTATTCTAATTAGTTAACATCTTCAATACACTAATAATAGTGGTGAAAAAAACTTTGTGTAGTCCTCACTAATGATCCTACTGTTATAGATAGACCCTCCAGGGAATCTAAACTTGTTCCGAGTGGACGTATATAAATATACAAATGTTGTGCATTGAAAATGTACAGTAAAACCTAGATTGTGTCTGAGGCTGCAGACGATAAGGAAGTACTTCATCTGCTAGAGATATCAAGATGGAGGGAAGTGACAGTTTTATGATGGGAACATCGCCTAAGAAAACTTTTTAGAAGTTATAAGTAGTTTTTAGATGTTTTAAAGTATATTAAGTTGTAAGGTTAAAATGATACCGGGTACTATCAAAATATTAACCTTAAAGTATCATACTTTTTAAAAATTTTACCAGGAACATTTCTTTTGCTAATTCTCTGAACTAAACATGCGAAACGTCTGATCATGCTATGGAAACGAGTTACTAAAGGCCCGTTATGACTATCAAAGTTTTCTCATACGAATTTTCTTAGTCAAAGTATATGATGGATCTTTTTTATAACATGACAACCGTCGAAAAAAACTTTCATGGACTTCGACAAGTTTGAATTTCATCCCATTTGTCTTAATCCTTGCATGGCCTGCATGGGACTGGAATAAATCAATCACACTTGCAAGTTTGCCTAGATCAAAGTTTTGCTAAATACATCATTGGGACATTACTATAATTTGTAAACTCAAGTTGTAATATTTTTTTAAAGACTTTGGACAAACCCTGTTTAACTTAAAATATAAAAACTGATATTAGCGGTGCTGCAGATGGGCTTAATTTTACTGTTAAAACTGTAAAATTAGTAATATATTATAACAGTGTTGCTGCTTTCGGGCGATTTTAGTCGTTTTCTGTTGATGTTTTATCAGTGTTAGTACTTCAAAAATGTATTTTGGGGGCTTCAATCTATTAAGCTTATTCTTGCTTTAAAATAATAAAAGTTATTTGAAAAATTCGTCCCATGCGTACTGACATCAGCACCATTCAGTCGTTTAATTCATAATCATATAATTTTTCTATAAAATCAAAAGTAAAAACTGTAAATGCGGTATACAAAAGTGTGCTTCGTAACACAATAGTTTGAATGTTAAATATTTCAAGTTTTTATAGTAATGGTTAGTACAAAGCGATACAAATTATGATATTACTGACTGATGTTAAATCTACGGGTATTTCTGTTTTTACTGTATCCCTGTATCTAATGCTGACATCCTCATACCTTACTGTTTAATGTTTGTTTATGATAACGAATCAGAGAGTTCTCTGAAATATTATTTTAGTCTTTGACCGTTTCCTACATGTTTTTGTTTCAGATAAATTCCAAAGATAAAGGAATTATAGATATCACCTTAAATATAAAATGCTGGTGTAAGTCTTTGGATTGAAATAAAGCATTGTTATGACGAAAAGAATCCCCTTCTAAAAGCCGAGAGATTCCGAAGGATACAGCTGTCGTCAAGTGTCACTATTTTATTGTGAAAATGAAATATACAGTACTACTAGTACCCCTGTATGTGACCCCATCGATGAATGCTGTGATAGTGATTACAATTCGCCATGCACACGTGCTTTTATGATAAAATGGTAAACAGTAGGTTAGAAATTTATTTTAATCTAAATATCTGAAAGCTATGATTAACGATATATTTTTAGATAAATATCGTTTGGTTTAATCTGTTTGTATTGCATAAAGTTATTATTTTAATTGTTTTCGTAGCATCCATGCATCTTGTTGCGAAGGCTCAAGTGAAGGAAATTTCCGGTGAGCAATTGATACCAGTACAAAAAATATGGAATCTATTATCAAAAACATAAAGAACTGGCAATCCGTATTCTTTATTTCCTTCTTTCTTTTTCATGTCTTTCAGTAAATGTTCTTCCAAATTTTAAGTACTATTCCTATATTCATTGTTTCTGTCCAAAAGACATTCTTACCATAACAAATTGTCAATTATCATATTATTTTAATCTGTTTGTATCAGTTCTACTGTAAACGACATATTCAGTTACTAGTATATACATTTAATTTAACTCAAATGAATGTCCATGTGTTTAGTCTATCAAAACTGTCCAATTTCAGTTCAAATCAATAAACTTATTCTAATGTTATTCGGAACAACACGGATCTTAAGGGATCAACTATGAAATCCTTTCAGTCAGGTTTGGAATGAAGCCCTTACATTTATTAGAGGTTGAACTCGAGCCTTTTCCTTATAATAATCAGGGTTTGAGGGGAGCCCATGCCTTTAATAGATCAGGATTGGACTTGAGCCAATACTTTTCATTATGGTTTGATTGGAGCTCATACCTTTATTCCGGGTTAGACTGGACCTTTATATTTAATAAGTGTAGGGTTCGAGGGGAGCCAATACCTTAGATCAAGGTTTGACTAGAGCCATTTTAGTAAGAGGTCTGTAGATACAGGGCTACCTATGTAAAAACTACTCATACACTTTGACTACTCTATACTATTTACGGGGGAGGGGGATACCTTTTTGTTTTAACCTGTTATGGCCCTTTCCAAGGTGTTGTTAACTGTTATGATATCTGAGATAAATTTAAGCTGTTAACTGTTTTCAACTCACTTTGTTAACTGTAAATTATCGGCATTTTTGCATTTTTTGTTAACTGTTTTTGCCATAATCGAGGTGTTGTTAATATGTTAACAGACCGCCTTTTGTCCCCCCTCATTCATTGATATGTTTGGCATCCCATGTATGCTTGGGCTCTATAGTGCCAAATGATTAAAAGGGGACAACTTTGCTACCATTATATAATTTGATAGGTTTCATTGTGCCCCTCATAGTTTATAATTTGATGACCACCATTGTGCTGGAGCAGGTATCCAATTATCCTGTTAACTGTCATTTTAGTGAGACATTTAGGGTGTGAAGTCTTGTTAATTCGGCAAAACATATATTCTTAATTCGATTTATTTTTAGACAGACAATAAAGTGGTGTTAATAGATCTGCCTACATCGACTTAACACAGAGAAATGATCACAAGGCAATAAATACTTCTAATATCTGGTAAGTTGTATATCATCAAGGTGTCTGCATCTGGGATGTAAACTGTAAAATATTTACTCCTTAGGTGCACTGTTTATAATATAAGTTTCCTATCGTTCAAACTATATTACGCACGTAGTAAGGTGAATACAATACACATTAGAAATATAATCTGAACTTTACCCATTATACAGATGTTTTCCAGGCTGATCAGAAAGGAATTTACAAGTTATAATCTTATGGGTATATAATTACGTTACTATAATATTTGTTTTTTTTACAGGTTTTCAATATAATAAGTTGATCAGAAAGGAATTTACAAGATATAATCTTATGGGTATATAATTACGTTACTATAATATTTGTTTTTTTTACAGGTTTTCAATATAATAAGTTGATCAGAAAGGAATTTACCAATTAATGATTTATTATTATGATCTAATAGGTATACATTAATATTACTTTCATATTATATTTTTTATTTTTAAATTTTTTTTGTATTTGGTTTTCAAAATAATAAGAAGTCTGAAATATACTATGAGAATAAGGCAGAAGGTTGTTTATATCTCTTTTGTGTTTATCGTGAATATTTTGTAGCTATTTCCTAAATTAATAGATTACAACACATATCTTATAACTATGATTACAGTTATCCGGATAGCCTACCTATGCTGTATACCAGATGTTATGAAATGAAGTATGTAAAACATATTATTTTCTGTAAAAAATATTTCTTGGAATACAGCAGCAAAATCGTTGGCCACTTTCCCTGTTGTTAGTGTTATCATATATACCAGATGTAATAGAATGTTTTAATATGACAAAATCGTTCCATTTCATACATTTATTCTTTCAATTATATTTACGAAATACCAAGCAAAGGAAAATGATCCATAATGATACTTTTAGAAAGGAATAATTGTTTACTATACATATTATTTGATAGCTGTAATTATTTTAATTATCAGTTCCAATTTGATGACTTGTTTCTTTTTTCTTTTATCTAAGTTCATGAAGCATTCAAGTTGTTATATTTATCCTAGCAACGAGGCTGCTTATAATATTCATTTTAATCCAGAACTAAACAGATCCCACTCAATCAATACACATCCAGCTAGAAAAAATACAACCAGTCATTGCGTTTGATTTCCTCCGTTCAAAGAAGCATACCAAATCGAGATTTGATATTGTTGTGCATCTGCGCCGATGCCTTATCCTTTTCACTCGGTTGCAGAGCGTAAGAATTTTTCTCCACTCAAAGAAGATTATATATAGTAAGTATTGATCCTTTATGATGAGGATAAAAACATGCAGGCCTCACCTGCTGAAACTGTTAGAAACTAATAAAACTCTCTAATAAAGCTTCAAGTAGTGTTTTTTAGAACGAAAATCGATTTCCTCAAGTATAACATTAAACGGTTGTATTATACATTTAAAACATGATAGTTTTTAAAAAGAAAAGAAAATGAAAAGAAGATAACAAATTCATAGTTTTTTGTAGGTATAACATTTAGCAACATACAATGCATTTTATGGTAGTCAATTTTTCAATCATTCTACACGGGAAACGTATTTAGATCATTTTATTTATTAAATTCATATTACTATCAAGTTTTTTGCTTTGAATCCAGTTAATGCGAAATTAGTATGGCATTCATTATCACTGAACTAGTATATATTTGTTTAGGGGCCAGCTGAAGGACGCCTCCGGGTGTGGGAATTTCTCGCTACATTGAAGACCTGTTGATGACCTTCTGCTGTTGTTTTTTTATTTGGTCGGGTTGTTGTCTCTTTGACACATTCCCCATTTCCATTCTCAATTTTATTTGAAAGCATGGAAATCAACTACTGGCTCATAACGTAAACATTGTATTGATGCTACATATATATACATCACATTACCATCCACTTGGGTCATCTCACTAGAGGAGAGCTATTAATCACACTTAAGGTAAATACCTGGACATTCATTAAGCGTAAAGACCTAATTAGATCTTGTTATAATGTTAGGTTTGACCTGGCAGTTGTCAAACCTACAAATTATCCTTATAGTGTTGAATATCAAGATCGATTTTCTTCACATGTCCAATATTCGAATACAACACATGACTGTTCTCAATTTTTTGTCTATAGATCCACAGCATGTGGTTACTTTCTTAAATTTATATTTGAGCAATTGGAAACCTCCATGTTATTCTCGTAGAACATTATTTTATTTTTTAAAGTTATTTTTAAACGTTTACCTCCACTGAGGCAACCCAATTGGGTGGGGTATAAGAAAATTTCAACTAAACAGGATATGCTAGTTAGTAGCAATGGCGGTGGGGCAGAGACTATGACAGCTCAACATAGTGGGGTTTGGGGCAATGACAACACAACAGAGTGGGGTAGGAGAATTTCAACTTATTAGGGTGTGGAAGGAAATGCCAACTTAACTGCTTAAAGTAGTAGCAATGGCAATTCGACAGGATGGGATAGAGTCGTAGGCAACTCAACCGGGTGGGTTATAAGGTCAATGGCAACTCAATAGGGTGGGTTATAGGGGCAATGGCAACTCAATAGGGTGGAGTCGATGCAATTGAAACTATACAGGGTAGGGTTGGGGCAATGCCAATTCGACACAATGGGGTAGGGTAAAAGGAGCCCAACAGAATAGGGTATATATATGGGAATGGAAACGCAATAAAGTGGGGCACGAACACAAGCAACTCAGTAGGGCCTACAAACGGAAATGAAAACTCAACAGGGTGAGGAATGGACAATTGCAACTCAACACAGTGGCTACTGGTCGATAGTACTTCTATATGACTTAGAACAATGACGACTCATCCGTTCTAAATTGCCGAGCAGTACGATGACTGTATCTTTCTAAAGTCAACATAATCAAACTTCCAGTACTAGCTTGCTATTGTCTTGCCTCTTTTGATAATACATACAAAAAATACCGTTCCAGATATATATATATATACCAAAGTATTGGATTGTATAATAGACAACAAGCATTAACCACTTACATCAGACTCCTACCAGAGAAAACACATTCAAACAAAAAACAGATTAACAAAGGACTTGGTACAGGTATATATAAAATAAAATGTGGCGCCAGCCTACCAAGTCTTTGACCAACGAGCTATACATGATTTGACAGTAAAACAATTAATAAAAATCTGCACGCTATGTTCTTAACTCGCTTTGCATGAATATTTGACAATAACAAAAATTTGGAAAACAAAAAAAGCATTCAAATCTTATAAATTTTATATTACAAAATGTATCTACTTGGTTATATATTTTTAATTCAATACTTGTTCTCTAAATTATGATAGATTAATTAATTATAAACACTTAGATACATGTAGGTTAACTTAAGGTCATTGGGTTAACGTAAAGCTACATGTTGTATAGGTTTTCTTGTTCATGGATCTTTGAACACATCATATGTACAATTTACCTTTGTCTACTATATAAAATGAAAAGTTTAAATTTATATTCATTTATGTCCTTGTCAGAATGATTTGCAAAGTCGTATGCAAATTAAAATACTTGCCGCTAAACATAAGAACTTAATAACTTTATACGTGCTCTACAAGTTGCAATAATTGTATTCGGATACAGAAACTATATAAAGGGTAGTTTAACAGAGCTATCGGCAGATTTTGAATTATTTCAAATAAATTATTAACGTTTTATAATAAGACCTACATAAACCTAGATCAGACAAACTATAAATGTATTGATATCTATATACCAATGTCAAGTTTCCCCCGAGGCGATGTTCACACAATTATATGATGTAATAATCTTTCCGATAGTGCATATTGCATTTAGTCACATATACATGAATCTACACGGATAATATTAAGTGGGAGATTGGTTATAATTTTCTTTTACACTAAATGATCAAACATTTCTGCCCTGGTAGAGGAGGCGTGTCGGTATAATTGTATTAATAACACTCATCACAAAAGTATACTTTACATCTACATGTACTTTCTAAAAGACAACGTCATAATACAAAACCAAATTAAAATCTCAAATTCTCGTAAAACTAGGTTGATGGTAATGGATAATGATAATAATTCATGTGGGAGATGTCTATAACTTACTATAATAAAACACTATTATCCAATAACCACAAATATCTAGTGAGATATAATGTAAGATATTTACGCTTGGTTAGACATCAGTCAATACTATACATCTTTTAAAACACGTATATTGATTTTCTCTATATAAACAAAAACATGGCTTCGTAGGTCACAAATGATTTGTTTACATTTTAAACATTTACATTTTACGTTTTAATCCAATACACATTTATATCATGTTAAGTATTTAAAGTACTGTATCATAATGAAATCAATAAAAGATCACCTTTCTTAACGTGTCAACTCTCTGATGTATATCTTAATGTAACTTTCATAGGTAATCTTACACGTTGTTTATTTTTTTCAATGAACCATACGAAAAGAAACTTATTGAATTTTGCCATTTATTCACCAGCCTAGCTTACCTTCATGAATTTTCACAATCTCCACTGGTTGCTTGTGAACCAGTCTTTCTCCTTCATGGTCCGACTCTTCAACAGACAAAAGTTCTCCGTTTTCAGCCTCGGCCCTTTGCGATTCCCATGGACTTTCCATCATATAAATTACCGGGAACTATCCTCATATACTTTTTATTTGAATTCACATATGGTCTACCACTTTGCACTATGATGAGAAAAAGTTATTTCCTACGATATTTTTCTAAGCCATATGTGCTTCACATTAGGTACAGTTGTGTTTCTATGAGGAATAATGATTACGCCTTGTAATAATAAGTAAAACCATCTCATGTAAACAACACGTTAAAATCCCTCAATATTACGAACATATAATGTGATAAAATCCTCTAACATGTATTTAACTTTACATCTATTAATAAGTAAGGACGTTTGACATTTGCATTTAAGCAAATTGTCGTCTCACGTGAGTAATTAGTCGGACTGCTATTTTGCAAACCTTCAGTTGCCGGGATATTCCAAACGCTCGATTGATGCGATGAACTATGTCGCCGGAACGATTGATCTTTCAATGTTCTGCTTACTTAATAATGGTTCACTTTAAGCTGAATTAGTCTCAATGGAGTTTTATAATATAGTAATTGATGATGTATATATAGGTGGTTTTAAATCGTATTTGCTACTACATAAATCTCATTGATATATAACAAGAACGATACATCAGATCTCTACCAAATATACACAAAATTCCAATATCCAATCAGAACATGGCAGTCGCTTGAAATATTGGATTTCTTTGCAAATTGTGAATATTTAATGATCACTTGGAAATTCCAGACTGTCGCTATTTCTCTACTGCTGTCCGACAATCAGACTTCCTTCCTCCGTTGTATATTGTACCTTGTAACTTATAGTCTTTTTATAACTGCATATATGGATCAAATTAAATCTATTTCTGCATAACAAAAGGTCACACAATCTCACACACAATAGACCCTGTCGACATTAAGTCTAATTACACGTAATAAGTATTTTACTTCGTGAACTAGGCCTTTCTAGTTTCCTTTTGGTAGTTAGTCGAAGTAGATAATGAGCATACTAAAGTCATTTGTCAGTTTCCTATTGCACTTAATTTTGAGTGGATTTCTTTGTTTTTAGATTTCCTCACTTTCATCAGACACGAGTCAATTCACGATGGAATTCTTTTACTATATGCCTCCTCGTTTACAAAGTGAACGATACAACACACTTTTCGAGTACATAGGAAAGAGGCATTGATCATAAGATAGTATACTCGTGGCGTCGTTCTGATTTTTTGTGAAGTGTAATAGCCTATTGACAACACAGTAAATTGTTCTTCTTTGAGAATTGCAGTCTATTCTGATACAGTTTGTTCCTCAAATGATGACTTAGTCTATACTTAATAACTTGCTGATCACTTCAAGTAACCCTCTTTCCAATTCGAAACAGGTCAATTTGTTAAGAACACAAAAAGTCCTGTATATCAAGCAAAGATAATGCTATTAATCCTATTAAGCTTTATTCTTTTCCAACTGCACTGTCTGTTCACAATAACATTCGTTTTTTTTTTCTAATCCACAGTTTCTGATTTATTTTTCTTCCTTGTTGAATTGCAATCGAACAATTAATGCAGGTGTATGTACATACATATCAAGTTAATTCTTCCTTCTCTCAATATTTCCCGAGAGTATCACCTGCTTTTCTTGTGTAGATCCTATAGTGGTGTAGAACGGTCAAATATGTAACAGACTTCACATCTGATTAATGATAAATTGTTATTTCTTGATGCATAATGACAGGTAAAGACATTTTATTACCGTACCTTTAGGTCCCAATCATTTCTGGTTGAGCAGATGACATATATAGTCTCAATAAATCTGCACACAAAAACACTTTATCTGCATTCTATTGATTGTGATTATTTGTTACATAAGATTACAATGCAATTATTTTATGTTTTATATTCGGTATGTCCTTTTATCAAGGGCATACATTGGCATAACTACGTTCGACACGTTGTAAAATGGACCTCTAAATATCGCTTAGAGCCGTACTTTAATCCATGTTTTCTCAATAATTTATGGCTTATGTCCAAATATGCACCGTTGATAAAAGGAGATTTTCATAAATTTGTATAAATTTATGTTCATAACAATCAGACAATCTGGTTACCTGAGGTCTTTATCGAGCAATGTGTTACAATACACAGGCTGTTCACAGAAACATAATTTTCTTTTGCTTGAAATATGTTAGCTCTATCAAGTACTGGAGTTACTTTAATTTTCTTAATCAAATAATCAAATGTTACATTATATCGATATATACTGTTCCAGCTGTTACACTGTGTTAAACCGAATGAATTACCGACGAACGAAAATTAAATGTTTCAGTTATATAGACAATAACTGTTTAGTGTCTTTAAATATCAGCTGTATTTGTACGAGGCTAGGAAACAAGGTGTATGCGAGCTTTTAGCGAGCTACTACACCTGTTTCGAGCCGAGTACAAATACAGCTGATATTTAAAGACACTTAACAGTTATTGTCTTTATCCTGCAATTAATTCTGTAAATTGTTTGTGTTTTGAAAAACACAAAAACTTACATATTTAGCATTTATTTTCGATTTGTAATCCCTTGAGGCCCGCGTAGTAATATCAAAATCACACATTACGCTGAAGATGGATTCGCAAAAAAAGAATCTCGAATGGTCAATAATAATACATCGCTCAGGGTGAATAAATATCTATTTTAACATAACAACTAATTTCAACAGTAAAAATTAAAAACAAAACATTGTCCAATTTGAAACAGAAGTGTACGAGTTGTCCTACGCTTCAGACTTGACTTTCACTAAACATGCATGCTGAAATTGACATGGCTGATTTTGTAACATAATCATACACATTCAAGTTTTGAAATCGACAATTGTCATCGTCATTGGAATGCAAGTGGAATACACATTCTGAGGTCACACAGGTTCAAACAATACTCAGTCCGGCAGTGGGCGGAGCTTAGAAGCGATATCTGTATAGTATACAGATACAGCATAGCGATATCTGTAGGGCTGTATCTGTATAGTAGGACACCCAATTGCAGGATAAAAAGAAATATTTTAGGAGCTCCTAAAATACAAACTCGCCTAGCTAGCTTGAGTCTGGTAGTGTAATGGTCAGATGACAAAGTTAACCTGTTATATGAACATACAACGGGTATAAGTATAAGGTTTACCCTCTTAAGCCTAACAGATACAAACTTTTAAATTTCATTATAAGCACAATAAAGACGAGCCTGTCACTCAGTGGTTGTCGTTTGTTTATGTGTTACATATTGGTTTCTTTTGTACATTTTTGTACATTAATTGGGTCGTTAGTTTTCTCGTTTGAATTGTCTTACATTGTCATTTCAGGGCCTTTTATAGCTGACTATGCGGTATATGGGCTTGGGCTTTGCTCATTGTTGAAGGCCGTACGGTGACCTATAGTTTTAATTTCTGAGTCATTTCATTTTTTTTCTCTTGTGTAGAGTTGTCCCATTGACAATCATGAGACACGAAACAAAGGACCCCATACAGAACACATGTATTCATAATAGACTACTTATTTGTCTAATCATTTTCTAGCTAGTCTATATAGTGAAAATTTGTATAATGAGTTATCTGAAGAAATTTGGTTGACATTCTATATGAGATGGTTATAAATAATATCGGTATTATATTCAATATATAATTATTCATAATGTAAGTTTATGCAAATTTATTGGCTTCATATTTGTATGTAAGTATCATGTATTAATTTACATAATTGTCTGACCGTGTAAAATATGTAATCGATGTCTTTATCATATTTTATTTTTCATAAGGCCAACTGTAGTATATAAATTGTAATAACCATCAAGTTCAAGACTTGATCGTGCAAAAACACCGCTTTTCGAGCGCCAAAACTATAAAAGTGTTGAAGAGTACACCAACAACAACGACAAAAACAGCAAAACAACCGCCTTAAATCAAATTTATTGTAGGGAATTACAATCTATAGCATAAACACAAATATAAATAATATTATCAATTTGACATTAAGCATTTGAATCATGCCAGGTATCAAAACACATTGCAATTCATTATCAACTGGTTCATGGATGATAGATAATGTCACATAGCTATAGCACTGCCGCGGTACAAACTACGTGTGAAGAGGTTATACATTCGGTTGAATGTTCAAGACAAAACAATGCTATTGAAAACATCGACAAAATAGGAATATAAACCTTGTATATTTTGTCCAATACATTCTGCCGAGAATATATCTGGAATTATAAAATAATCTGCGCAATATATGTAGTGGAACTATCAGCGTTCAAATAAAAAGTTCAGATTCCTGAATATTTATTCAAATAAAAATGGGACAGCAATACTAAGTAGATAAGTAAGTCTAGTAAGTCAGGGTTCTTCCTGCACGTGTTACTATAATCAGACAAAGTGTACGTATTATTACAGTTTTAGACATAGTGTACGTATGACTGCCATTTCAGACATAGTGTACGTATGACTGCAATTTCAGACATAGTGTAGGTATTACTACAGTTTAAGACATAGTGTAGGTATTACTACAGTTAAGACATAGTGTAGGTATTACTACAGTTTAAGACATAGTGTACGACGTATTACTTCAGTTTGAGACATAGTGTACGTATTATTACAGTGTCAGACATAGTGTACATAGCGAAGCGGATTATGTAAAATGTGAAGAGTCAAAAATTAGTTTTATGGTTCAATAAAATCAAAATAAATTATTGCCATTCATTATAAATAAATTTCTATCAAACTAAGGCTCAAAGGACTTTTTATATTATTTATCTTGACAATAACAACGTACACACACGTTGGCGTATGAATACACAACGTCATAGTGGGCGTGTCGCCATCAAAATTGACAACATTGAAAATAAAACTAATAATTTTAACCAATCAGAAAACAGTAAATACACAAAATTTATTTATAGCGTAGGTATTACTACAGTTTAAGACATAGTGTAGGTATTACTACAGTTTAAGACAAAGTGTCCGTATAACTACAGGTTAAGACATAGTGCACCTATTACTACAGTTTAAGACAAAGTGTCCGTATTACTACAGTGCCAGACATAGACATAGTGTACGTATTATTACAGGTTAAGACATAGTGAATGTATTACTAAAGTTTAAGACATATATAGTGTACGTATTAAAACAGTTAAGCATAGTGTAAAATATATAAAATATAGAGTTGCTTATTTTGGTTTTATTTACGGTCATATAAAAAATGTTGCGTACTTTTAACTCAGTACAGAGCCGTGTAACTTTCTCCTTTCAACACAGGAAATACATATAACAGATCAATGTCAACGTTTGCTGAAACTGGTGCAATGATAAAGCGGTTTTCGTTCCGTGTCAATGTAAAGTAATGAAAATCTTTTAAGAGTTGGCATGAGTTGTGTGCAGTAAATTATATACATAACCTAGCCAATTTTCATAAAGATGTGTTTTCTAGCTAGCTTCAAAGGATAATTTGTAATAACATCAAACGGGATGAAATAGACTAAAGAACAGGAATACCATATAGTATAATATATAGACATGGTATATCAACTGTGCAGCAATCGCATCAAAGAAAACTCGCGGAAGAAAATTCTTCATTCAAGAGAAGATCCAACAATTGATCTGATTAATTTCCATTTGTTATCCCCTGGAAACTAATTTGCAGAAAGAATGTAATAAATTGCTTTAATAAATTCTAATTTATCCATTTAAAGTCTTTGTAATTTGTACATTGTATGTCAAATCCTTCGTTCCAACCATTCATTCAACAAACCCATCACCCGAACAAACAAAATCGCTAAAAAGTTTATTTTATAACTGTACAGGTTACTAAAATTATATAAAATATGCAATATTATAAGTTTTTACACTAAAAACAAATACAAACACCTTGTCACTTTTAAAACCGAATATATATTACACATTTCACTATAGGGCAATAATAAATCCCGGATATGCTTACTGTATGTTTTATTGTACACTGAACACATAGTTCGTCACGAAAACCAGTTGTTCACTTTCATGCCAAAATCAAAATGTCTTTGCAAAAATATCGAAATTACAACTTTAAATGTTTAAACATCAAAAGTGATACACCATGTTTACAAGTTAATTGCATGTATGTCACATTGTATATAGAAGTACGCGTTACATTAAAGGTACTGATAAGTCATAAAGGGGTTAATGTGTAATACTAACGCAGACAAAATTCGCATGCACTTTACATTATATGAATAGTCTTTTTTTTTTTTATCAGAAGAACTAATTGAAAAAGTACTGTTACACCACTGTCCCATGTTAGGGGAGGGTTGGGATTCTGCTAACATGTTTGACCCCGCCACATTCTGTATGCAAGTGGCTGTCCCAAGTCAGAAGCCTGTAATTCAGTGGTTGTCGTTTATTTATGTGTTACTAGTACAAATTTGTTTTTCGTTCGTTCGGGTTTTTTTTGTGTACATAAATTAGGTCGTTAATTTTCTCGTTTGAATTTTACATTGTATTTTCGGTGCCTTTTATAGCTGACTACGCGGCATGTGCTTTTCTCATCATTGAAGGCGGTATGGTGACCTATAGTTAATTTCTGTGTCATTTGTCTCTTGTGGAGAGTTGACTCATTGGCAATCATACCACATCTTCTTGTTTATAATTAAACAAAAACTTGTTATCAATTTGAAGATGCGACTTAATTATTCCATCATTACTCCCCCGGCATAGCCACCAAGAACGTCCACGATGCCGCCCGGCTGAGCCGTAAAAAGAAGATTGGGGTGAAGCAGAGCATTTTGTGATACAACATCAAGTAAAAGATTTAGTCGGAATGTTACGAATAGACACTTATTCAATCGAAAATCTAACTTCACATATAATAAGTATTTTATGCATGTTTATTATTGCATATTTTGAATAATATGACAGTATATACATTTTGTGTATGTGTGTAGGTGTTGAAATATCTCTAAATTACCTTTTTCTTCTCATTATAAAATAAAATTCCTATTTACATACCATAATTGATTAGTTATACATATTTAAGAGTTGAATATTATTAATGTAACGCCTACAACAAACCTGTGATTATTTACCTATACAAATGTATATACATAGATACATTTACTTGTGAAGAACTATCATATTCAAGATTTTGTATTCATATTTCTCTTTTGTATTTTTATTTCAATGAATAAAACATCAAAACGAGAAAGCGTAAAATTAAAAAAGGATATGGGGAATGTGTCGAAGCGACAACAACCCGACCATAGAGCAGACAAAAGCTATGCAATGAATGCACTTTCAAGTCTAAGGAATACCCTTAAATAGCCCATTCATATTTTCTTATTTTATAAAAATTTACCCAAAAATTCAAAGGAATCTATGAAGGTCAGACGAATGACGTACAACACAGTCATTGTCAAAGAACGAAAAGACCAACAAAAAACATATAAAACATGAAAACTTAAAGAAGAACAACACGAATTCGACGAAACCGGGGTCGACCCGCCAAGCTGCTGAACCAGGTAATTAATGAGGATTGTGCACTACATGTGTACAACAAAAAGAACATGGACAATCAAATATTCTGTAACGTCCAACATGGCCATGATGATATTGGTAAAATATTTAACATACTAGCTACTTCAGCTCTATCATTAAAATCTTTTGTATCAGAAGTTTCCATGTAAAACGCAACCTCCTATATAGAAAATCGTGAAAAACAACAAAAAAATTATAATATGTCATAATTTTGGTATACGTTACTTCACATGTAAGCGTAATTGGGAGGTTGCTGATAAAAACTGGAAATTATACAATATATATAGGAAGATGTGGTATGAGCCTTTGTATATGGAAATATTCAATGTGAGCTACTTTTGCGGTAGATCTACGATGTTAAATTCAAGATATGAAACTAATTGTATACTTTAGATCCAATAGGAGTTAATATATGATACAACCTCTTGTCAAAGTATCATAATAATAGTCATGATAGTACACAATGTACATTCATTATTCTGTTTTGTTCTATACGTTTTTCTTTTTCTTTTCAGTTCTAAGTTTTCATTTCTGAAACTTTTTATGGATCATAACTCTTGGCTACCAAGTTCCCCAGCAGCTAAACTTATGCTTATTGGTTACTTATTGGTTTGGTAATCAGCAGTTTCATTTATGTAATTCTAACTTTTGGTTGAAGACGTGTATATCATTTTAAGTAATTCCTCAGCCATTTCGCCTTTTTGTTTGTCCAGTCTATAAACATGTGATAGGTGTTTGTTTATTCGGTTGGTCAAGTGTATTCTACTGCTTCTGGGTTTAAGAGTTGCTATTATCAATAATGTATTGTTCAAAGAATCAAATCTTACGTTTGCTATAAGTTTATTTACTTTAACCCTGCTGTGCCCCTATACATGTCATAGAAAAATAAATATAGTTTTGATTCAGAATTTTGATGCATGCAATTGTGTTTTGTTTACACTTTGAAGTTAATGCATAACACATTATGCATTATGAGTATATACACTGCTGATAACGGTATATATAATACAGTGCAGTAGGGCTGAACCTCGCTTTCGTTTGGCGATTCACTCTAAGTAATACAGGTTTCATATAACCTTTTTTTACTGATTTTGGTTCTGATTGGTTTCTTATACATGACAGGTGCGGATCCAGCCACTTTACAAAAAAAGGGGAGGTCCCAACCCAGACTTAAAGGGGGTTCCACTATATGCTCCCATTCAAATGCATTGATTGTCAAAAAAAGGGGGGTTCCCGACCCCCGGAACCCAACCCCTGGATCCGACAATCGGCATGTATATCACTTATTTAAATTTGGTCCTTATTGAGTCTTAATCATTTTCCCCTCATATGACTTATTTACATTTGGTCCTTAGAGAGTCTTATTAACTTTTCCTTTATATAATATACGACTTATTGGAAATAAATAATTCAACAAGTTCTTTTTTTTTCTTTTTTTAATTCAATATTCCAAGTTGTCCATACATTATTTATGTCTCCAATGATTAACTCTGTATAAGTAACTTCTCTCTGACAATGGCAACACAAGGCTAAGCCTGATTCAGTGATATTTTCAATAGATTTTAGAATGAATTCTCTTGCAACTTGATGTAACAGTTCAATACTATCTCGTTTTGAAACTAATATAATAGCCCAGTTATTGATTTATAAGTTGTCACGGACGCTGATGAAGCTATGTAGGATTATAAAGATGAATAGACGTTTTGAAGGATTCGGTGCAGAACAGGAAAAAAGGTTTAATAATTAACTAGCATCGATCATGGCCAACGTCTAAAAACAGCTTTTAAAAACATATTCGCTGATTAAAAATTCTACTGTATCAACAGAGAGGGAAGAAGAAAGTTTATCGAGGTGTAGAAAGACCATGAGGTGTATAGAATGGTTCAATTGTGCATACAAAATAGCAGATATAGATTTGATATAGAATCATCACTAAAACATCAGTTAATTGTAATTTTTGCATATTATTCAGTTATCAGAACCTTGGGACTATTTCAATTGCATTTTGAACCCATTTTGGCAAAAGTCAATTTTTACACTATACTTCTAATAATTACATTGCATGTATGTTTCGTAATGATACGGGTTTTTCTTTATTGACTAACAGCAATTTCGCGTCCTTCTGAAATTAACATTCATTACACAATGAAATGTAACATTCATGATGTCAGGAGGTTCAACAATAAAATATACTTCGGTCAACGCTTTTACATCCTAATGATTTTACAACAAAAAACATTCAATTCTTAAATGAGGTATGACAGCAATATTTTCCAAATTTGTCCTACATTCTACATTAACACCCAATATGATATCATAAATACGATAACTTTCATCAATGACCTCAAATATTTTTGTGTTGACGCTAGAACTCCCCATTTTGTTCTTGACCTCCCTTATTCCAACCCCTTCTTTACCATGGTGCATGATGTACCTATCGTTGTGTTGCCAGTTACCAAATAATCAAATAAATGATTTCAAACAGTGGAATATAACCGTTTATATGAAATATATATATATAAACGGTTGATTTTACTTGAATGTACTTGTTATTCTTAAAACCTGGGATGCCATTTGAAATTGATCAATATAATAACTTAGCAAAGTAGCCTCGATATGAAACATAATCCTCTAATTAAAATACATCATTTAACAATTTGTAACTTGATATTCCTTGCAATTCAGAAATATATAATAAAAATATCCTCGATTTAAACTTCCAATTATAATATAAATATTTCACTTTGAATGACCTGAAACCAAACCAATATTACTGATTTGTTTATGGAACTGTTAATTTCTAATAGTTAACAAACAAACTCAGCATCGAACTAAATAAACACAATACACCAACGCTTAATATGCTATTGTTTTAGTCGGCAAGTAAATATAGGACGAAAGACAATATTCAATCGATTGATTAAAAAAAAGAGAAAATGATTATCTGTATCCATTGGCAAGTCAATAAAAGGTTATTTAATTTGTTTTCCCAGAATAGTTCATTGCTATTGAAAACATACAGTTAGGTGCGTGTATAATGGATTCAAATCGAGAAAAGCCTTATCAAAAGACATTATGATAGAACTTTGACATGTGCACGGAGAGAAATAGTTTCACTGTGCATGCAATGTTTGAAACGAGAGGAATTGGGATGGTTTACAATACAAAACTTCTTTAAAATACAAAAAAAAATATTATTTTATTAAAAAAATTAGCAATTGTAAGTGCATTGCTGTTCTCTTTCTGACAACGGAAAATAATTTTCAACAAGGAGTATATTTCAAGCTCAAAAGAGAGATAACTCAATATAGAAAATTGGAACACAGAGGGCACAAGTCATCGAATAAACATAGTTTGATAGAATCAAAATAAAATTGAAGAGTTAACCAAGAAATATGTATATCTTAATGTTTTCCTCCTGACAGATTTTGCGTTAATCAAATGTTTCCGCTAGGTAAGTTTATTTGTAATATACAAGACAGATGTGACGTTAATCAATATCCTTAGCTGACCTTTAAAAAGGTTAATATCGCCCATACCTAAAGATATAACATTATATAGTACATAGATATAAGAAATTAAGTTAGCTCCATACATGACAGAAAAAATATTGATTTCGACATTTAAACTTGTCTGCTTGTGTTTGTTTCACGTTTAAACTATAATTTATTGGAGTTTGCCTTGATATGTCTTACGTAGATATATAGATGTAGTCACACAAAATTGAATATTGATTTATGTATTACTGAAAACGTTAGGTTTAAGATGGTAACATCTGACTTAATCTAGAGCAAGTCGATTGTAAAATAATTTTGCAGAATAGATAGTTATCAAAAGTACCAGGATTATAATTTAGATATTTGAAATATCATCTTATTCATATATCTCGAAATATTCCCTGACTCTTACTGAGTTAAAGAGGGAAGTAAAATTTAAAATGTACTCGAGTTTGTCTTGTGCATAACCAAATAACACTTCAAATTTTAACTTATTCCAATGTTTTGATCCTACTTGTTTTTACTAGTTGACCTCATTTATTCTTTTCAAAAATAAACATTCATAGTTGAATGTGAAGCAAATCAACACTAGTGTAAATTGTAGCAAGTTTGCTGAACGTCCATTGGCATATATTACAGACACTTGAAAATGGAGTTACTTACCGTACCAAAGACGGTTACGCATCATTTCCGGAATTCATTCAGTTACATTTTCACTAAGAAAAAAATCACTGATATCCATTAAATTGAACGGTAGATGAGTTTTAATTATATTCAAACAATAATCAGTAGTTTAAACTCTCGCTAAATATGTAGTTTCTGTTTATTTATTCAGGTATAGTGTTTCCACGTGGTTGGACAAAAATGGCAGTAAATTGGATTTAAGTCCCATAAAGGTGAACCAATATTGCACACACTTTCACTTTCTATATATATAATTAGATCACGTCAATGCGTTATTAATTTTTCATATTTTCCGATTGAATTAAGATCGCAAGGCCACATAAATCGAATTGTGTGTGCACTTCATCCTAGTATTATTGTTTGCTCTTTGATGTAATGCCAAACAATTAATTGTGCATATCTTTATATCTAGAATAGATTAAAACCCATTGTGAAATTTGAGATGGAACGTACAATGCAAAGTTATGCGTAAACCGGAAATTAAATTATTAAACTAAGTACTCATAGTATACATGTAGAAATGTCAATATACTTATATATATATATATATATATGTTATACTTATATAAAAGTGAGGTACACAATAACTTCCTAGTTTCGCTAGTATGCTTAACTTTACACATATATAGCTTTAAACATTCATTAAAATATGAGTATTTATAATCTGATCTACCGAATATAAGTGAATATTATGAATAAAGGAGATATTGAATATTTCATTGAAGAGCTACCCAGCAACACAAAAAAACAAAGTTATCTAGTTATTTTTATATTGAATTGATTTATATTCTAAATGTCATATTCAAAACGCAAATGAATATAGTAGATACTAAAATGCAGTTACAATATAATTATACTGAATTTTGAGGTTAAAAGATACCAAAGATCTGTCCTCAAAACCTTTCAAAGTATTTTTTTCAACTGACATAGGGGTGTTAAACTTGAATTTTAGATCGTACTACTTTTTTCCAGGTATCATACATATATATATATCAGTAAAGTTTTCCTCTTCTATATCATTTTTTTTATACATAATACGACGTTAAACTGATGCATAGCAAGGAATTTAACATAAATACGAACGATAACTCTTCCTACCTGGCTCTTCATAACTTTCTGGCCACAGCTTGTAACTCATACCCATGTAAATCAGAATAGTTTCACGTTTAGTATGTCTAACATCGCATAGTTATTACTTGTAGAACTGTTAATACTAACACAAGATGTTGATGCAACATATGTTTTATCACAAAAGATAAATAATAACTGAATACAAGAAAAAGTTATATCTAATCTATCATTTTATTTTGTTATATTCGTGGTTATAATTTATAAATATTATGGTAACTTTCTGTTTTGTTTATAAGAAACTGTGTCATCATATTTTACATACATTCTTGGAAGAATGTGTTACATAAATATTGTTGGGTTGGGAAGACGGAAGTTGAAGAATCGATTTGCTTACGTATTTACAGTAGAAATTGATCGTTTGAATATATACCTTGATGTCGAGTGCATTTTGTTATTTCTCATTGTTAAACTTGGTTATTTCATCGTATTTAAAACATTACGTAACGATATCTACTTCATTGTAGTTTATCTATATTATTTAAGGATTCGCTTATTTCAGAAAGATAGTAATTGCTGAAAATAACAATAAATCTATGTGTAAATCAAAGTAATTGTATGGGGTTTTTCTTGATAAAATTTTATCAGAGCCCTCATAGCTAAAGCCTTGGATACAAACTTGAGGTGCTAGCTCAGGGTGCTGACTAACAAATGTCTAAATCAGGCTAATTCAAGTTTTTCTAATGTTGTTGCAACCTTACATTCGGTAAATATACCAAGATTATAAGATGCGATTTAACAAAAAGAAAAAAAAAAGAATTTCCACATCTTTTCAACATGCTTGGAAAACAAAATGTTCATTTGTGTTTAGAATCAATTCTAAAAGGACCACTTTACTTATTTTCTTTTCTTGTATGTGACAACTTTAAGATTTTAAACATAGTCTTGTCTATATGATAAAAGTGCATGTACATTAGAACTAGCCACAGTATATAAATAATCCAATTATCAAGTAAGTAATCACATTACCACCACCATGCAAATTGAAATAACGATCACTTACAATAATAAAGAAATTGGTGATAAAAGTGTAACACAAATTGGGAAATAATTGATCAGTTTATGAGGACAGAGTTGCAATAATGAATGGATAATTTGTTACTGTGATTGATGAGGCAATGTTAGGTATAATCAATATTATTACCTACATGTATCTAATATAAAAAAGAAGATGTGGTTTGATTGCCAATGAGACAACTATCCACAAAAGACCAAAATGACACAAACATTAACAACTATGGTCACCGTACGGCCTACAACAATGAGCAAAGCCCATACCGCATAGTCAGCTATAAAAGGCCCCGATAAGACAATGTAAAACAATTCAAATGAGAAAACTAAGTATACCTTTTTTCTAGGGACAAGATTGTAACCAGTTTGAAGATTTTTTAACAAATCTAAAACCGAAAATGCTAGCATCCAACCTTATATTGATAATCTCAATGTTTAAGAACGTTACCTACATGTATCTAGGGACAAGATTGTAACCAGTTTGAAGATTCTTTAACAAATCTAAACCGAAAATTCTAGCATCCAACCTTATATTGATAATCTCTATGTTTAAGAATGTTACCTACATGTATCTAAGTGTACCTTATTTCTAAGGACAAGATTGTAAACCAGTTTGAAGATTCTTTTACAAATCTAAACCGAAAATGCTAGCATCCAACCTTATATTGATAATCGTTTTTTTTTAAGAATAGGTCTCCGACTTATTTTATAATAAACTAAGCGACTCGTCATTAGACATCGATTTTAAGCTAGACTCAAGTTACATAATTTCATGATTTTCCCTTACCGAATTACTGTGATGCATACATTTAAACTGCATCTTTATCAAAACGGAACTAAACTTCCAAGTTAGTACTGCACCCACTTAGTATTTATAAGATACTTATTTATCTATTCTAAATGTATATATATGTGTTTCCGTAAACATTGCTCTCAGAGAAAACTAGACCAGGCACTTGTATCTATTTCCTTAGTTCATGCATGCTTACATTTATGAGGAATGCAAAATGAAATTTTTAAAAATGACAATTAACCAAAGTACAGATGTCGATTGTACATTGAAATTAAATTCGCATAAAAAAACTCGGAACTACAGAAGTGAATATATACAAAATCTGCTTACCTCCATGCATAGCTTTGTATACAGAATACATGGTTATTTTATCACAGGCCTTCCTGATCTAAACACAGATACATTTGTATGTATAACTATACAGTATACGCTTTTCATAATGATAAAAGAAAATACTAAAGGGCTACTGACAACTCAGATTACAAGAGTTATTGTGTAGTTTACATGTCAATTCATTTCTATTTTCCTCTCTGTCCTAGAGGGCAAATAACACACACGAAATATATATCGTTTTAAGTTTGTTTACGTTTTTTTGTCTGTTTTATGGACAGATTGGAGAATATATATATAAATTTTACGCAATGAAAAGACACTATATAAAATCAGAGCGGATTTTTCTCAGTTTCTTTTTTTGGACTGCTTCATTTTCATAATGGATGTAATGCTGATTCTGGTGCGTGGTCAACAAGGAAATGAACATTATGGAAATAGGATCGTACTATTAAATCCTTTGAGCCGTTTTGCTTAATTTTTTTATAATCAATGTAGTGCGTGTGTATACTTATTTTGCTCATAATGCATAAATACTCAATTAGAAAACGGTTCTGAAATTTGAAATTTTAGTTCGGTAAGGTTAGAAGCTGCTCAATCTATACGTTTTATGTACATTGCATTACTTTGCAGACAATATAAAAGTAAGGAGATATGGTATGGTTGCCAATGGGATAACTATCCACCAAAGTTAATTCATATGAATTAATTGCAGGCAATTATAGGTTTGAATGGTTTGCATTTTTGTCTATAATTAGTTTCTTTTCTTTCTTACGAAAATTGTGTTTTAAGAATAGACGAGTACACAAACTACAGTCCGAAAAGCGTTGCACAGAAAACCAAGCTTTGAGCAACACAAATTCCACTACAAACTCGGGAAGAAGGGTGCACGTAGCCTTAACTACACTGTGCCTTCAATTTATGCTGTAAACATTCATTTTCACGCCTATAAGCTTCGAGCTAAGCCAAAAAGGGAAGAACACAAATTATAAAGCTGGTGATGTTGTAGACGGAAGGGATTGACTTTCTCAAACATAAATCTAAAGGCATGCTGGGAAACTACAAATGTTAGACTTACCACTGTAAACCAACTGAACTCTATATTTATTAGGTTCTACAGAAAACAAACAAAACTATTTTTATAAAAAAGTACATCTAATATGTATTCTTTAAAAAAAACGTCATGCAGGGAGTCTTTATGATCTATAGATAACTTCCTTGTAATTACGTTTTTATGCCCCACCTACGATAGAAGATATGTTTTCTGGTCTGTGCGTCCGTTCGTCCGTCTGTCCGTTCGTCCGTCTGTCCCGCTTCAGGTTAAAGTTTTTGGTCCAGGTAGTTTTTGATGAAGTTGAAGTCCAATCGACTTCAAACTTGGTACACATGTTCCCGATGATATGATCTTTCTGATTTTAATGCCAAATTAGAGATTTTACCCCAATTTCACGGTCCACTGAACATAGAAAATGATAGTGCGAGTGGGGCATTCTTGTTTTTATAAATACACATTGACCAACATTTCTCTTCAAACTGATGTGCATTTTTCTGCAGCTTTTTATGTCACTAAATAGATGCAAGTTTTCTCACGTGTGAAACTTTTTAATTCTTGTGTTGCTTTTATTGAACCTGCGAGATATATTCACTAAATATTCTAAATAACAACAAAACGCTACAGTCGAGACAATATTTGTTAAATTGATTGTATCAGTAAAACTTCATATCAAACTTGCAAAGTCTTCTTGGAGTGTATTCAAATGCTGGCAATGTACATGTAGCCTTATAAGAGATAGGAATAGTCAAACGGATAAAAGTTAAAGGCAACAATAGCGCTTAATCAACGTTAAATCTGGACAGACATTTCAGATATTTTGTCAACGGCAATGCAACATTTTGAATAAAGTTAACACTTGATTAAAAGTATATCTTGTAGGTCCTTTGATTCAGTCCGAGTTGAAATGCAAATGATGAATGCTAAAGATATCAAATTTACATATACTAGTAATCAATTTTTTTCTTGTTTATAAAGAAGATGTGGCAAAAGGAAACAAGCATCGCAGAGTTATTGTAGACAAATTGTCGCGAGGACCAGGAATGTCATATTGGTCAAAATTTTATGTATGTTCCAGCTAAAAATCACGGAGATTCAGCTTCTTTAAAATCGGCAAAATATATCCGAAATGTTTCCATAAGTCGAGAAATACATTTTCTATCTATATCATATAATATATAAATTTTGAAAAGTTTGAATGCTGTTAGATACAAAATTGTGGGGGGAGTAAACAAAATTGAAGAAATATCATAGAATTTATATACCGCACGGATTATAAATATTACGAAGTTTAAACACAAGGAACACTTTTAACTTTAAAACTTTATTAATTTTTTATATGATCATCGAACACAGTTTCTTTAAGCTATAGAGGAGACGATTTCAACAAAGTTAACGGACGACGACGGACGAGGAACACCAAGTGATAAGAATATGACACTGGGACCTTTTGAAAAGATGCGCTATTAAAAGGAGTTAGTCGTCAATAAAACAGGACCCAGTTTCACAAGACAACCAAGATTGGGCGTAATTAAGTATACTGATTTATTCATGACTTTTGATCGATCTTAGACGTAAGCTTATTTGTAAAACCGACAACCAGAAACCCAACGACACATCTAGAGTACGACACCTGGTCTTCAACAATAGACCAGTGTCCACATCTTATGTAAACTTAATAATAAAATATAAACAGAGACTAACAAAGATCTCCTATAAAAACTTCGTTTCCGAATTAATTACAAAAAAAAAGAATATATGATGAAATATAGGACACCGGTTTCTGATTGAAAAAATGCACATAAGAAAGTAGAGTTTTTTTTTTTTATAAATCTCACATATTTCCTGTTTCAATCTCTACGCTTGGCTAGGGCTTATAAAAGGTACAATACATAATATATTATGAAAAACACTTAGCTCAAATAATCAGTGTATAATAAATAGAGATAACACAAGTGCAACAAAAATAAATTAATAATAAACATCATGGGTTGGATGGGGTTTGGGCGGGGTTTAGTGTTCACTAATTTGCTTAGTGTGCTTTTTATAAGTGTTACTATATGTGTGAATGACTGAAGTGTTGTCTGTTAAAAATAAATACTAATCAATCTATGTTGCTGCAACACAACTATAAACTCATCACAGAGCAATCAGAATGATATTTCTAGTGCAAAGTGGTAGTAACTTTGGCTAATTACATAAATGATGATATAAACACTTGTGGTGGTGAATCTATGTACACTTTCTTGGCGTGTAACAAAAATGCTTCGAATAATCTTCGCATGTATATCATTTAAAATTCCTTTTTGACGTTTTTTACAGAATAAAATCAATGTACTTTATTTGAAAGACGAAATTAGCTATGAAACTAAACACGCAAAGTAACGCTCGCTTGAATGCAGTTGCCACTTGTAAAAATAATTTGCTTTACTGTATATGCATCAAAATAGACGGGTAGATGCTTGTTGCGAACAATAAATTATCCAAAAAGATAAATAAGCAAAATATCATATAGCAATTAACCCTTACATTTATACACAATTTCTGAATATATTACTAGTATCCAATAATTTATTAAATTTCGTGCAACCGGAGATATTTCTTCAATCATTGATGAAATTAAGACTACAGTTATATCTAAGCTTGGGAGTAACTTGCGTTTTATCTGTTTAAATAATCCTAATATTTGTAAGAACTTTCTTGATTGATTATGCATATAACTGATGACTACAGATTGACACTTTTTTGACAAAGCACACAAAAATAACGACTAACAAATATGTAAGTATATACTTACGTGTGTGTTCCCTACGTTCCATTCTCAATAAATCGTGGAGAAAATACAATATTTCTTTACGTAATTGGTGAAGAATTGGATTCCCACCAAATCAAATTACAGGTTTTATTAAGAGACAGAGTCTTCCGAAAGTTCTGACTAATTATATAATGCCTGTCAAACGAGTGCTATAACCACTAGACAAAGTAAGATGTTATTGTGTCTGTATCTACATAAATTACATTAACACTTGTTTTCCCGCCTTTGTTGATAGAATATCCACATGAAATAGATTCTTTAGGATAGTAGGTACTACATTTTTTAGTGAAATACCAATATTACAGGAATTATATGTCTGTTTTATATTATTGAACACTCCTTGTAGCTATCTCTTTGCTGCTATATAGGTTTTCTTGCAGTCTAATAGTACAAAGTCTATGAATCCTTTTTTGGGCTTTTACCAAAAGAAACCAAAGCAAGGTAATCTGTGAACAAATCATTATGTATAGAAAATAAACGAGAGGCTCTAAACCATGATTTTGTATCTTCAACAATGAGCATTTTTCAACTTTAGAGACTATATTATTTGATTTGCTGATTTTAACTGCTGACATGGCTGATGTACTCCCGTTCATATAAAAATCAGTATCTTACATATAGCAAAAACTCTTTTATGAAATCGACAATATGTGAAATGTGTGTAGATTTTATCCTACTGAGTGATCATTTTTTAAAAGCTACTAAATAAAAATTCCATTTGTATTTGTCAAAAAATGAAGAAGAAGAAAAAAATGGTACAAAATGTCGTTATAAGGGGCAATAACCACAATTCACGACTACTATAACGAGTCACCTAACAATTTCGATGGTACCAATGGTATCGATTACCTGTGACGGTTTACAAGAAAAAATAAGTGTCCTGTCCAAGGTATCATTGGCCCAGTTACTAATTAACAATAGATTAGTAGTATTGCCAATACCAATTTATCTGTGCATTTAAGACGAATACCAAGATGTAATCAAAGAGCTGAAAGCTCTGAAGAAAAATGACGCCACTGTCTCTAATATTGGGATAGTTTTTATGCAAGTCTTGATTTTCACATACCGTATAGTTTAACAATGCAACATGTATCGTAAGCATATAATTGATATTCGTATATGTGTGTGTGTGTGTGAAGTGAAGGTGACAACTGGCTGGTTTTTTAAGACAAATGAATAGGTCAAGACTACCTGAATTGTACAAATAAATACCGTAGAAAGGCTTGTATATTTCTCACTGGTACATAGTCTGAATCCGGGTCCTTTCGCTTCCATTCACATTTGCGCCCACTCATGTTCACCCCCTTTCACTTTCACACCCTACATGTTCGCACCCAATCTTAATTGGTTTTTTGTTTAATAACTCTGTAAGCAAGTGTTTTCTTATAAGTATAATTGTTGTCATTGTCTCAAAATAAAGTGAGACAGCATTATTTTTTTGTGTTGAATAAATCTTAATCATGTTTTGGATAGCGTATTGTTAAAAATAATAATAATCCTTTCTAAATAATGTGGTATTTTGTCAACGTTTTATTTTGTGTTGAATAACTCTTAATCATGTTTTGGTAAGTGTATTGCTATAACTTTGTTTCATTGACTTGTTTCAAAATGAAGTGAGATTCTGACTGGTTTTTTTTGTGTGTTGAATAAATTTTATCATGTTTTGGTTATATTAGTGAATTGCTATATTTTGGTTTCAGATCAAAGGGACCAAGCTGTTAAAAATAATTATCTTTTGTGTTTTTCCTTTATAATCTTCCATGTTTTAATCATACCAAGCTATAAATACATTCAGTATTTACACCAAAACAATTTAAAACAACAACCATGATTTTCCAATTATTCAACTTGAATTTGAATTAAAATTGGGCGCGAATGAGAAGGGTGCGAACGGACCTTAGGTGCGAATTTGCGAACATGTAGGGTGCGAAAATGTATTGGGCGAAAACAGACCTGATACCACATAGTCTGAACCCCCTTCTCCCACAAAATATTCAGTAAATAATCTTTTTGTTACTGTTATCAAAGGTCTAATGAAACTTAGATAATTTCAAACATTTGTCAAAGAATTCTAGTCAAACCGGCACCAAGTTAAATATATATTTTTAACAGTATTTTAAGCAAAAAGAGTGAAAATAAGAAAGGGGTTGCCAGAATTTTTTTCAGTATTTAAGCAAAAAGAGTTAAATACTAACTTTCACATTTTTGGGTGTTCATGTACATTTTGTATATATTTATTTTTCTCAACTAAATGACTTTTTTTATGTATTTTTAATTATATATAAATGAGTAGTCCAAATAATTATTACGTCTGGCAAGGCTTTTTAAATTTTATTCTTGAACACCTTCCTACGACCGCAAGGCTATGTTAACTTTTTTCTGGGACGCCTTCCTATGAACGTCGTAGGAAGGCGTCCCAGAAAAAAATTAAAATTGCCGTGCCAGACGTCATAATTATTTGGACTAATACATGAGATATTTTTCTGCATTATTTTAACCAGTTGAGCATTTATCAGGATTGTTTGTTAAATGCTGTTTAAACTTTACTGAAGAAAAAAACACCTTAAATTTGCTAATTATTTGGCATGAAAGTTTGATTTATTGAAAGGGACTCATAGTTTTCCATTTTATTTTAATAATTGTCTAATTGTTAAAACAACAGCTTTGGTAAGGGCTTCGTTGTTTACCTAAATACACAACAACATATTCACAATGTCCTTGGTAACAGTAATTAATTAATTGAAAAGAAAATATTATAACAAATATTATTGGATGCCGAAATGATGTCAAATGGGTGCCGATTTGACTAGATGCCAATTTAACCAGGTGCCGACCTGACGTGTACGTTTCAATTCCTCTGCGATCGTTTGCGGTATTTTCTTGAGAAAACCTATTTCCCATCATCAAAGAAAAGAAGAAACTGCTTTAAAATGATTCTGGAACGCTTCATGATTGTTAAAATAAGTTTAATTCACTCAAAAAACAATTTTAACACTTGCGATGTTTTAACAGGAAGTTTCAAAAGCATGTGTAAAAGAAGAAATTAACCGGTGAGAGTGGAAATCCGTACATGACAGATATCAATATAGTACGACTTTGAAAGTAAAACAGTTCAATCCTTTTGTAAAACAGTCTTTAATATACCTATTACGTTAATGTTTGAAGGGTCTTAAGCTTATTCAAAACATATAAGTCGGTATGGAACACCAAAACGGAATGAACAATCACCGATTACGTTTTGTAGTTTACAAATTCTAAACTGGTTCCCGTCAAACTACAACACTTTGTTCGAGTGTAGTGGAATACAAGCAGAAACCAGTTAGTTTGTAAAATATTAATATGAAACCGAGAGTAAACTGGTTCCTGGCTGATTACTACACAATGCTCATGCATAATGATAACACAAGAAGATTCCAGTTTGTATGGAAAATAGTAAATACGAAACCAAGCGCGGTAGGCAGAGAAATGTAATGAAGTTCAGGTCGGCAGTTATGGAACAATGACTGCGTCATTTTCCACAAAAGGCCAACTAGAGCTACTATTAGGATTTAAATTCAACAGTTTGAGTCAGCTACTTCTTGGTAAGGTTCAATTCTGTCTCAACCAAATGATTCAATATAAAGATGAGCGTTCGAGCTGGTCAGTGATACATTGATAATATTGTGGACCTTTAATTTATAAACATACAAAAAAAAAACAAGATTACCCAAGCATAGAATGTAGGCTTTCAATACATTAAGTAGATGTAATATGTTTAATTTGGAACTATAGTTCAGTAACTTCTGTTGTTTTATGTTTCTTAGCCTCGTGTCTATCTTCCGAGTGAAGCCAATTACAATTTCAGATTCAATGTTTTATTATAGAATCACCACATACAAACATAAAATGGGATTCACATACATAGATTACACAACTGATTTTTGTTTTAATGTTGAGCGGTTACAACAGTCCAAGATTAAGGGAGGGTTAAGCGCTCAGAAGCATGTCTAACCCTGCCATATAGATTATGCGCCTGTCCAAAGTCAGGAGCCTGTAGTACAGTGGTTTTTTTTGTTCATGTCTGACGTTCATTTAACAAAATATTTGTTTTTTGCAAATGTTTTTTTATAATCAATTCGGACGTTCCTAGCTGTTTTTATGGTTAATTGTTTTACATTACTAGTAGTTTTGGTGCAGGGCCATTTAAAGATGAAGATACAATTTTGTTTTTTCCTCATTGCTGAAGGTCGTACAGTTGTACATTGTATTGCTTACATCTACTTTATTTGAACATTGGTTGATAGATGTCTCAAAGGTAATCATAACAGATCTCCTCATTTCTATATAGAATTGGAAATCTTTGTTATACACAAGACTAAATTTGTAGCAATAAACTATAAGTTAAATATTAATATAGGTTTCTGATATGAAAACAGATTGAATGCAAACTTTTGACCATAATAGCTCAAGCATAAAACTTGAAAAGTTCATAATAACTACTGATATAAAAATATGTGATATGATTTCCAATATCATAATGACACAGCTCTCCACAAGAGATTGTGTTTTCCATCTTCGAGATTAATAATGGTGTAACATAATCAAAGCACTATCAAATATTTATGCGAAACTGATTTATTAATTTCCATTAATATTAAATGATATAGTTATGTTGACCATTGTTAGAAGTTATCTATTGTAGATTAAGGACTCAGACTGGCAATCATGATTTTTTCATCAGTAACAAAGTATAAGCTCTTGATAACCAGATGCTACGCAGGGCGTAGCTTTATACGACCGCAGAGGTTGAACCCTGAACGGTTGGGGCAAGTATGGACACAACATTCAAGCTGGATTCAGCTCTAATTTGGATTGTGATTAAATAGTTGACACAGCATAGGTTTCTGGCACAGAATGAATGTGTTCTAATGAACTTAAAATTTTTTTTTTCTCTTAGAGCAATTCACTGTGC
The DNA here is from genome assembly GCF_036588685.1 of Mytilus trossulus. Lineage (NCBI taxonomy): Eukaryota > Metazoa > Mollusca > Bivalvia > Mytilida > Mytilidae > Mytilus > Mytilus trossulus. Next base: position 25,079,390 of record NC_086386.1, on the reverse strand, counting down.
TGTTGAATATTAATCCTCTCAAAAAAATGTTTGAAGAAATTTTCTTTTTATTTATGAAATTTCAAATGAGAAAAATTTAACCCAATTTTTTTAATCACATCCCCCTTACCCTTATTCCAAAACTAATCTCAATTAAAATTTCTAATGGAGTTTGCAACAATAACTACTCATTAAATACATCATAAAATATTAAGATGTAAAAAAACTGCTTGTTATCACTGAATGGTAAAGATTATTTTAATTTATCAGTTGGTAGTAAAAGTATATAACAAAGATTTAAGTTGATTCTGGACAAAGAAAGATAACTCCAATTAAAAAAAAATCTTGCTATTGCAAAATATTGTGCAATTAGATATTTCTTGCTTACTATTCTGGACAAAGAAAGATAACTCTAATTAAAAAAAAATCGCTTTTTCACAATATTGTGCAATTAGATATTTCTTGCCATTGCGCAATACTGTGCAATTGAAAAGACTTGCTATTGCACAATACTTAATATAATAATTTTAGATCCTGATTTGGACCAACTTGAAGACTGGGCCCATAATCAATTGTCTAAGTTCATGCTTGGATTCAGCATATCAAAGAACCCCAAGATTTCAATTTTTGTTAAAATCAAACTAAGTTTAATTTTGGACCCTTTGGACTTTAATGTAGACCAATTTGAAAACAGGACCAAAAATGAAGAATCTACATACACAGTTAGATTTGGCATATCAAAGTACCCCATTTATTCAATTTTTGATGAAATCAAACAAAGTTTAATTTTGGACCCCGATTTGGACCAACTTGAAAACTGGGCCAATAATCAAGAATCTAAGTACATTTTTAGATTCAGCATATCAAACAACCCAACCGATTCATTTTTTGTCAAAATCAAACTAAGTTTAATTTTGGACCCTTTGGACCTTAATGTAGACCAATTTGAAAACGGGACCAAAAGTTAAGAATCTACATACACAGTTAGATTCGGCAAATCAAAGAACCCCAATCATTCAATTTTGATGAAATCAAACAAAGTTTAATTTTGGACCCTTTGGGCCCCTTATTCCTAAACTGTTGGGACCAAAACTCCCAAAATCAATACCAACCTTCCTTTTATGGTCATAAACCTTGTGTTTAAATTTCATAGATTTCTATTTACTTATACTAACGTTATGGTGCAAAAACCAAGAAAAATGCTTATTTGGGTCCCTTTTTGGCCCCTAATTCCTAAACTGTTGGGACCTAAACTCCCAAAATCAATACCAACCTTCCTTTTGTGGTCATAAACATTGTGTTTAAATTTCATTGATTTCTATTAACTTAAACTAAAGTTATTGTGCGAAAACCAAGAATAATGCTTAATTGGGCCCTTTTTTGGCCCCCAATTCCTAAACTTTTGAAACCAAAACTCCCAAAATCTATCCCAACCTTTCTTTTTGTGGTCATAAACCTTGTGTCAAAATTTCATAGATTTCTATTAACTTAAACTAAAGTTATAGTGCGAAAACCAAGAAAATGCTTATTTGGGCCCTTTTTGGCCCCTACTTCCTAAAATGTTGGGACCAAAACTCCCAAAATCAATACCAACCTTCCTTTTGTGGTCATAAACCTTGTGTTAAAATTTCATAGATTTCTATTCACTTTTACTAAAGTTAGAGTGCGAAAACTAAAAGTATTCGGACGACGACGACGACGACGCCAACGTGATAGCAATATACGACGAAAATTTTTTCAAATTTTGCGGTCGTATAAAAACCTTCCTAGGAACATATGTGATATGTTGGTTTCAATTGGTTCTGCCTTAATACTGAGCTTTTGAGCAATATATATATTGCACAAGTTATAATATATCCTGGCACATAAATTATTTTTGTATTTTACTGCAAATTGTATTTTTTTTATTAATTTTACTTGGCAACTTTTATAATATATGAAGATTCATGCACAATATTTGCAAGATAAAAAATACATGTGACAACAGTCTTTTCTTTTTTTTGATTAAATTAAAAAGAATGAAAAATTATAAAGATATTTATTTTATAAATAGATAAAAACAGATAAATATACAGTATACAGTATATAACAGTTAGAAAATGTTAACAGTGATGTACAATATCTTATAATTTAACAACTTGGCAAGTTATTACAAAGTTAAACAAAATATGAATTTTTAAAATATATAATTTTGCTGACAAAGAGCCTACAAAATATAAATAAACATACAAAAAAAAGAGAAAGTTATTGTTGTGTCTGAGAATATTATATTTATTTATAAAACAATCGTGTGAGATCTTTTATAAAATATGAGATTTTGAGACAGAAATATGATTGTTTTGTAATATTTAAGAATATGATCATTTGATTTTTTTTTTAATATAAAGATTGTTTTTACAAATATTTCATTATATATTAAAACTTTTGTTTGTTTCAATTTTTTATAAACTTTTTTCATGTACATGTAAGGAGAGATAACTCAGATAATTTTAGTAAAAAAAAAGAGAGTGGGAAGTTCATTAATTCTGTTTTGTAAAAAGTAAGGATAAAGATAAATCCATTTTTCATTTTTATTGTCTGAAATATGAATTAATGAAATGTGGTTTGATTTGCAATGAAATTACTATCAAGCAGAATAAAAAAAGTATAAATATAAGCAATTATAGGTCATCATACTGCCTTCAGCAGTTAATAGCAAAACCATCATGAAAGCCTATTATAAGAACTATTTTCTCAAATTCTATTCTTAACCTCTATTATTAAATTTTCTTTCTATTTAGATTAAAGTGTGTTTTCCAAGTATAATTCTGACAATCATATGACAGTTTTTCACAACCTGTAGCTTAAATAAATCTTTGAAATCCATACTAAGACACTTTTTATAAATAATACAGCATATAAATTTAATTTAGATAAAGTAAAAGTAAAATATATTTACACTATAGATTCTGCCATCTACCTAACATACTCATAAGTGTATCAAATCAAAACATCAAAAACACATGCATAACACAACATCAGATCTAGAAAATAAATCTATCAATAAAAGCTAGAAAAAATACCCTTATTGCTTTAAATCCTGAATAAGAACACAATATATAATTATACCCATTGTTTACATGTAAATGATCACATCAAATGACGTAATAACAAGATTTAGAACATATCACCATAGCCACCAGATATAGGGTTATGCATTGTGGGTCCTAATCCCCCTACACCATAACCTCCATGGCCCAACAAGGCTCCTGAAAATAGAAAAAAAAAATCTTTTACCAAGGCAATAACAAAGTTGTCTTTTATTATATCTTAATAATGTTTTTGATCATTTTCCAAAATTTGGCATTTATTGCAGATCATTGATGACCTTTTAAAAATTTATTCAAAATATTTTAGAGTCTATACCAGTTCATGCTTAACCTGTTGGACAGACATCTGTCTATTTTTCAAATCAATGATATTTACACCAGGGTTTTTGTTTTTATTTAATCTGATTATAGACACTATCTGACCCATAACCCATGTTTGATTGTCAGAAAGGGTGGTCCTTGGTTTCTTTAATCTATCAAATTTAAGGGCATTTACTCAAATTTTTACATTGAACAATTTTCCATGATTGTACTTACTCAAGTAACTCACTCACTCACAGCCGTTCCCCATCTTTAAAATTCCAGTGCTTTAAAGTTATACAAAGATGTATCAGAGTTGTCCCTCTTAGAGTAGAATTAGACAATTTTGAGTTATAATTATAGAGCTTTTCTAATATTTTGTTTTGAAAATTCCTATATATATATGCCTTATTGGAATTTAACTTCCAATATGAATGATTTCCTTTAAGTTAATTCACTTTAAATAGTCATTGCACTAGAGGGTATGGAATCCATATATATGCATATCTATCGCAGGCACTCGTCTCAGAAAAAAATATTCTATATAACCTTTATTTAAAGGTATATAGGAATATAATAGGAAATTTTTTTTCTGAGACAAGTGCCTGTGATAGATATGCTATGTAAATATTTTCAATAATATCTTACCAGCAACAATAACTTCTCCCATATGATCCCTGCCACCATGCATACCTACAGGTACATTAACTGGTCCAGCTGTAACATAGAACTTAACATGTGTAAATTGTTTACCTTACATGTACAAAATGTACTTGTAGTTTGAGCAATTTCTTAGGAATGTTTGATTTTTAATGATCTTATTTTGTCTTCAAACTCTTTTGATGTGAGCACAATCAATAATTCTTGCTTTAATGAAAAGCCAATCTGGCAAACCAAATTATAAGGTAAGATATGTATCTTTGATAAATTTTGTTTTCTGACAGTGGCAAAAAAAACAAAGTACAAGAACAATTAATACATTGTATATGTACATCGTAGGTAAAAGATATAATTTGTCCATGAAGAATCTTTGACTGAATAGAAGGCATTGTAGAATGAAAGTAAGATACTTTTACATTTCTGCAAAAATCAAGACTAAAATATCTTTTTAAGCATGATAAGTCCAGAATTGATGTACATTTGTACATTTTTTTCTTAAATATTTCTAAATTGCTAAAATAACAACATTGAATTTGAGTTAAAATCAGATCTATAGCAATATCAATCTATGATATCTTCTGCATTCTCAATTTTATGCATCATATGTCATAACATTAATACTGATTGAAGTCTTACCTGGATACATTTGTGGTTGGTTGGCGTAAGCTGGATTTCTAGGATAATTATTTGCTGCACACCTGGGTACAGTTGGATCTGTAATAAAAGGAAGTCAATGAATATCCCTGTACATGGAAAATTAACATTATAACATGACATCCTTCAAACGCTTTCTGTACACACCCGTGGTAAAATATGAATATATTCCCTGAGCTGTTCCGATCGTACTCCCGTGCCATATGTTTTTTTTATGAATGAAGTTTCAGACATTATAGAATGATGATGTAAGAATATAAGCATTTTACAGGAAAATATATGCTTCTGAAACTGAAAATCATCACAACAAGGAATGATGCTAAAATGTTGTATAAGTCATTTTTTTTAAACATGTAAGACATATAAGTAAATTATCATTTACATTCATCCAAACGATATAAATACGTTATTGTAAATAGTTTAAGCATGTCACTAATTCAGTAAGCTATGTTCTTTTATGCCAATTGAATAGTGCGTTTATCGAAATATTTCATGGGGGTTTGAATATATTTAGATTTTACCAAGGGTTGACATAGTCCAAATAATTATGACGTCTTGAAAGGCTATTATAATTTTTTTTTTTTACGCCTTACATCGTCGTCAAAGAAAAAAAATATAATAGCCTTTCAAGACGTCATAATTATTTGGACTAGGGTTGACACTGTTGTTCAGGGTAAAATATTTGTCATAAAAGGCCAAGCCGTGGTAAAATCACGATGTAATTAAGCCCCCATGAATTATTTCTTAATTAACTAACAGAAATAAAGTTAATTGATTCCTTTATTAATGTAGAATATAACAGTTTGCTACTTGATGTTTTAACTGCATGTTATATTTAACAGTACATGTATTCATTATTATATATTAACATTAAAAAAAAGATCTCTCAAAAAGGGTTAACGGAAAAAAAGTCACAGGATAAAAAGTCACAAAATCCTTAAGAAAAAAAGTCTCAGGAAAAAAAGTCACAATATGTTTAATTGAAATTATGCATAAAAAAAAATGTATAACACTAAATTAAAGAATATTTATCTTTAAAAATCAAAATAACATGTGGTCAAGTTAATTTATATATACTGAACATTTCACTTGTATTCATATTGAAGGAAATTGGTGCTGTTAAACTTACATCTCTTTCATAAGAGATATAAAACAAAAATAATGACAACAAATCCTTAAAAATATGTATCAATAGTACACCAGCATTTACACGTTTCATTTAAATGTTTTGCGATTTACATATAAATTTCCAAAGCAAGTCGTATAAAATAAATTAAAAAATGTCAATTGGGAATGTTTCTCAATATATTCATATATATGTGCGGCCATATGACTATTTCTTACACAAAATATATGACTATTTCTTACACAAAATATATATTGTGACTTTTTTTCCTGTGACCTTTTTTCCTGTGACTTTTTTTCTGTGACTTTTTTTCCGTGACTTTGTTTCCTGTGACTTTTTTTCCTACATTCCTTAAAAGGAAGGTGCTCCTTGAAAAGGAGATTTGTAGTAAGACATAAACGGATACATAACTTTATGATATCAGTACTGAATCTAGAACAGGTGAAACTTATTTTACACATGTGATCGAGACATTTGGACGTGTGCCTGGACTAACTGTCAGGTAAAATGTTAAATTATTTGCTAGGGCTCATTTTGAAAACAACATCCTTATATTAATTTACACACCGTGTTTCTTTGATTCTAGACAACCCATACTGAATATTTGATCAGTTTTGTACTTTGCCGCACGGAAAATATTTAATCGCTAAATTGTTATTCATTTCGTCTTTGATTACACTGGCATGTGTTGTTGTTCTTCTCTTGTTTGTTTACATCCAAGACATTTTGACCTTACTAATTCGTACCAAATTTGTACCAACTCGTACCTTTTAAACTCGACCTAAATTGCTAATAGTCTCCACTTGTTCTTTAAATACTATAACACCATGAACATCACAAAATCATAATCATAACCTATGTTATAGGATTATAGAAGCCTCAACATATGAGGTTTTAAAAACTCATTTGTGTGCATAAAAACATTTTATGAGATAGAATTTTGAAATAAATTGTAAGAAGATAGGTTTTTATTATTATGCTTTAAGAAAAGAAAAAGAAAAACGGATATCACCGAACTTGCATTTTTGCTACAAATGAAAATAAAAAAATTCTCTATTAGTCCAGTATACATTTTTACTTAAAGAGTTATCTCCCCTTAAATGGCTCATTTGAAAAAATGATTCTAAAACCCCCAAAAATGATATTTGTTTAAACATTTTGACCAATACAATAAATCATCAAGTTTTCTAAATATATAGATAAACAGTCTAACCATTAAATTGATAATCTGTTTCTAAATTTGCAGATTTTGACAATTAATTATGTACCCCATGCAAACACAGTACAGGATTCTTTGCAAGGCCGGGCTTTATATCCAGTCATGGTTATTAAAAACTTCCATTTGTTGTACAGGATTCATCTTGCATTATAATTTTTAAGTGTAACATGAAAATATTTCGCTGTGCAATATGTTAAAAGTTCTTATTTTCTGTGAAATAGGTTCGAGGAGAACATATTCATTGATCTCTGTAAAATCTTTGTTCACAACTAATATCACAGGAACTTATTTCACTTTTTTTTTTAAATTTTACAAGTGTGGACACAGATGAGTGTGGATAGTGTGTTTGGATGTTTGACAGTGTCTTATGACAATAAAGTTCTATGTTTTTCCTATATGGTGTTAATAACTGTGTCGCATGGTGACAACCGATCTGAGCATTAGGAGTATTATTTATTTGATATTTTTTTATGTTCAATACAGACATGGGGAGACAGTAATTACATTAGTTACCAAATGATTATGATAGAACATGTTCTACATCTTTGGTTTTGGATACATTTTGTAGCTGGGAATTGTTAATTTCTGTGTTGATTTGGTCTCTTGTGGAGAATTGTCTCATTGGCAACCATACCTCATCTTTTTTTATATGTATTTGCTTATTATTGGTATGGTTCTATTTACATTACTTTGTGGTGGATCGTCAGTATCATTAGTAAAAAAAAAATTTTAAATGTAGAATTTCTTCCTCAGATTAGAATACATTTATTGGTTTTAAGTAATGACAATGGCTTAAGTCTGACATGATTATTGGGGCTAAATAAGATCGGAAGTAAACCTCTGTGCTGATTTATATCAATTCTTTATATCTCCTCCAAAGCTGGTCGAAGCAAAGACAAATTTTGACCAAAATAAAAATGATTTCACCAAAAGAACCTTTGTGAGCATGCTTCAAAGACTCATAACTGCTCCAAAAGTAATCTGATCGAATTTGAAGCATGTCAAGCAGATATCATCAACATCTACTTAATAAGTCTTAAAATATGTCTAAATACCTAAAAAGCTATTTAGTACTCAAAAGGTATTGCAAAATTATTCCTTTTCATTTTTTGTTTTGTTATATGGATACAAATATAAGTGATACATGTACCAATACAGTATTCGTTGTGGTATGCAAGTGTAGTAATTATCATTTACTGTAACAATGTTAATTCACACAAATTAAGAAAAAACAAATGAATGGAACAGATACTCCGCAGGGTGCTGCTTTATACGACTGCAGAGGTGGAAACCTGAACGGTTGGGGCTAGTATGGACACAACATTCAAGCTAGATACAGCTCTGAATTTGGATTGTGGTTAAATGGTTGACACAACATAGGTTTCTGACACAGATTGAATGTGGTCTATAAAGAACTTCAACTTAAAAATTTTAAATTGGACATTTACCTATTTTGGTCCAATATCCAAAATCTAAATACATGGTTAAATTCAGAATATCATAGAACCCGAAGAATTCAATTTTTGATCGGACCAACTTGAAAACTGGGCCCATAATCAAAAATCTAAGTACATGTTAAGACTCACCATATCAAAGAACCCCAAAAATTCAATTTTTGTTAAAATCAAGCTGATTTTAAATTTGGACCCTTTGGACCTTAATGTAGATCAATTTAAAAACAGGACCAAAAATTAAGAATCTTAACACGGTTAGATTTGGCATATCAAAGAAGCACAATAATTCATTTTTTTTATGAAAGCAAACAAAGTTTAATTTTGGCCCCTTATTCCTTGGGACCAAAACTCCCAAAAATAATCCAAACCTTTCTTTTGTGGTCATAAACCTTTATAGATTTCTATTAACTTATGCTAAAGGTCTTGTTAAAAAAACCAAGAAAAATGCTTATTTGGGACCTGTTTTTGGTTCCTAAATCCTACCCTGTTGGGACTAAAACTACCAAAATCTATTCCAACCCTCCTTGTGTGGCCATAGACCCTATGTTAAAATATCATAGATTTCTGTTTACTAATACTTGAGTTATAGAGCAAAAACCAAGAACAATGCTAAATTTGGGCCCTTTTTCCTAAACTGTTGAGACCAAAATACCCAAAATCAATCCCAGCCTTCCTTTCATGGTCATAAACCTTGTGTCTAAATTTCATATACTGAGCGACAAAAGAAAGGATACACTTTTATTTTTTTAATAATTTTTTAAAAAGTAAAGATATAAAAATGAAACTTGATACACGCGTTAATTAGGTAAAAATACGTCCAATACATATTGATTTTTCACCTGTACAACAGGTGAGTTTTTCACAGTTTTTGAATTTTAAATTTGGAAAATTTGCACGTGCAAAGAAATCTGTTCGTAAAATTCGACTTAATTTGATGTTGTTCAACACCTGTTACTGTATTCAGTAGTAAGTTCAAAAAATTTCAAGAAAACATTTCAAAATGACCCGTCTAACGACAGCACTACGGGACCGTGCAATTGGCATGATTCAAGCAGGCATTAGTATGACTGCCGTGTCAAGAGCAATTGGCTTTAAACGTTTGACATTATATCGGCTACAGCAGAGATTCCAAGGGACTGAATCTACGGCGGATCGACCTCGGTCTATGCGATCACGGGTACCAACAATTGCTGACGACAGATTCATCCGTATACGGCATTTGAGGGATAGGTTTATGCCTCCTAGGGCATCGACTGGTGTTGTTCAGGGTAGACATATCAGTGCATTAACAGTCAGTAGAAGATTCAGGTCTTTTAATCTTAGATGCTTATAGGGGACCGACACTGACATAACGACACAGACTAGAGCGGTTACGATGGTGTCAAGGTCGTTGACGATGGAGACTCAATAATGAATGGAGTAACATGTTGTTTTCTGATGAGTCCAGATTCACTCTCCAGCATTCCGATGGTCGAGCAAGAGTTTAGAGACGATCAGAAGAACGTAGAGTTCGCGCAAGGCAACGCCAACCTGTTAAACTGCAAGAATTGTCCCAAGCATTACAACAGGAGTTGAACAACATACCTCAGGCTAAAATTTCCAAAATTGTCTTGTTTATGCGAAGTAGGCTCCAAGCAGTAATTAATGCCAATGGTGGACACACGAGATATTGACTTTTCAAACTGTAAACACCTGATGAAGCGTACTGTTATTCGAGATTTTGGATCTCATCTTTTGTTTTTGAAATTGTGCCAAAACTGTTACTCCGCTGTACTTTATTTTTTTAGTATGCATAATTCATTGTTAGTCATTCATATATTTGTTATTGTTAATTATATTGTAAAACCTATATCTTGAAAATCTGATAATAAATAAGTGTATCGTTTCTTTTGTCGCTCAGTATATATTTCTATTGACTTTTACTTAAGTTAGAGTGCTAAAACCAAATGTCTTTGGATGAAGACGATGACGCCAACGTGATACAAATGTACAACCAAAAAGTTTACAATTTTTGTGGTGGTATAAAAATGATCTCAAATCAAATTTCTAATGGAGTTTGCAACAATATATATAAATTATTCAACTACTCATTTTAATAAAACATTAAGTATTAAAATATAAATGTCATACACCCCCCGCTAGCATATAACGTTAAAAAGGTACATAAAGTGAAGCTGCCAAAAATTGAACTTAAACTGAGTTTAGAGGTAATAAGCATTATATACACATTTCACTAAATTTAGTTGAGACAAACTTGAGAAATTTTTCCATTTGTGAAAGGGCATAACCCTAGAATGATAATCAAAGTGCTTGTAATCACTGAATGGCTATTAAAGACTGCTTAAATTTATCTTTTGGTAGTAAAGTGAATTTTGCATTGTATAGTGTATATACATGTATAGCATTATTTTAAGTTGATTCAACTACTATTATGGACAGAGAAATCTAAACTCCAATTTTTAAAGAAGATTTCATAAAGCATTGGTTTTAGGTAATTCAACAACCATTCTGGACAAAGAAATAACTCAAATTTATTGTCTGGAATCTACAAAAATGTTTGTTTTTGGCCCTTAATTCCTAGACTGTTTGACCCATAACCCACAAAATAGACCTCAACCTTCTACTTATGGTATTCAATATTATGGTACAATTTCAGAACAATTGAAATACTTATACACAACTTTTTGTACGGACACTAGATTAATGCTTGTTTTGGTCACCTTTGGAACCCTTATTCCTAAACCTTAGGGACGATATATATAACGCCCCAAAACAATCCCAGGCTTCCTTTTATGATTATAAATATTACTGTGGATGCATTATTATTCTTTGGATACCAATTTTCGTGGCTTTTGTGGCTAGAGTCTTACCACGAAATTAAATGTTCAACGATTAACAAATTTTCTATAGGCTTGTATGCAGACTTCAGCAAAACTACGAAATTAAATATCCACGAAAATGCAAACTTTCTTGAATCCACGAAAATTGGTACCCACGAAAATAAATGAATCCACAGTATGTTATAATTTTAAGGCTTCCTTTTTACTTATACTGAAGTTATTATCTGGAAACCATCCGTCTTGGGAAGACGACGACAGGATACATACATGTATTTCAACTGCAAAAATTTCTGTGGTTGTTTAAAAATTTCAAACATGTACGATGAAATATTGTTTTAGAAATTGATAAGCCTAGATATGCCTTATAATTTTTCCCTGCATAGTTGAAGGACCATTTACACTCAGAACCAAGTCATCAGTAGGCTGCTAGTACAGATGTATTAAAACAACCTAGCATCATATGGCTAGTAGTGGTAGTAGCATTCTCGGGTAAATTTGTTCTTTTTTTTTATAATATATTTGGTTCAAATCAATATAGAATGCTTTTATCTCCCTAATACTTACATTGTAAATAGAGGTGATACTACTTTGACAAATCCTTGTACATGAGAATTTTCTGTCAAATCTTTATTTCACAAAGAATGATTTGCATAACAATGAACTGAGCTCAAAGCAAAGTATTCAATAATACACTTAGACAAAGAGCTAAATTCAGTGATATACTTTGTACTACAGGTCCTTCATTAACATCCATCGACCAAAACCACATCTCAAAAACATTCTATACTACATGGTTGGATTCAGAAGTCCTGAAAAAGACATGATTTTTTTTATCATATTTTAAGTATATATACACAGGTTAAAACTTTCTTGTGGTATAATCATTCAGTATCTAGCAACTATCAATTTGCTTCATGCACATATTGATATGTGTTGAGTTTACCTCTGTTGGAAATAAGAACACACAAACCTCCACCTAATTTTAGTCAACGGACAAAACATTCAAAACTATAAAATATTATCTAAGACTTGTCAGTGTCTATTTACCATTGCCACTGAATCAGTGATATATGTACACATAATTATGTTAAGTAACATGCAAGACTAAAATTATAAAGTACACTAGAACAGACACATGGTATCGCAGGTTCATGACTGAGTTAACGTATATAACTATGTGCAAGCCTTATTTTAGTATTAGTATTTTTATCTGATAAAGTTATGCCGATTAAACGATACACAGTTTTCTCTGCTTTCAAATCTTTCTGATTGAAACCGTCGAACTGGAACTTATCCATTATTGGTAATATTAATTATTTGAAAAACAAAAGTTCCTGGAATGGAGTATTTTTTTAATCAAAAGCATTGTCTTTTTTTTTTTTTTTTTTTCAACTTTAAATATTTTATTTCACTACTGGTTGTGAACAATGTCCCTTAGCGCTACAACAATGACGCTAAGGTTCCTCCCTGTGTTGTTAAAATTCGCTAATGAAACCAGAAGCATTGTCATATACATACATGTATTAGTTGTAAATAAAATTGAATTCTTTGATTCGCTGTTTTACATCATGCCGGCTAACAAATTGAAAACTGTACCTATACGCCTTATTTTTAGTCCAGATTTTAGTATTTGTATTGTTACAATGTATCTTAGAAAGTCTAAACTGATTAAAATTTGACAATTTAGTAGTTTCAACCCTGTGGATACGACCCATGTATATACATGTAGCATATTAATCCTGAATACACTGTTTGGTGGTGCACCTGTCAGACACAGAACGTACAAATAAGGTAATCGGTAACAGGTGAATATACTATTAATTTTTGGTATCGGTATCGGACTCGATCCGGAACTTCTTAATTATTGGCAATATTAATTACGTGGAAAACAAAAGGGCCTGGAGTGGTGTGATTTTTAATCTACACCTTTGTACTATATTAGTTATAAATATAAAGTCGAATTCTTTGATTCGTCGTTTTTCACGATGACGGCTGACAAATTGGACCTCGTAATTTTAGTATTATAGATATATACGACTAAAACTGACATTCAGTCTTTACGATATCTTCATTCCCAAAGTCATTTTCAAATCTGACTTCATGGTAAAATAAGATTCCATATCTACAACCAATGAAAAGGAAATATCCCTCTAATAGACTAGCATTTAAATCACAGTTTTTGAAAATGGAAGCTAGGTCAGCGTGGAACCTAGAACAAAAAAAGGGAAACAATATATCTTAAATATTTCAAATGCATGTACATTTGTACATGAAATAATATTAGTCTCTAAAATTCACCATATTGTTCCCTTTTTTTTCTTCTGTTCGATACTTTATATCCAGGGGCGAATCCAGAAATTTTCTAAAGTGGGAGCCCACTGACTGACCTAAGAGGGGGCTCGCTCCAGTCACGATTCAGTGATTCCCTATATAAGCAACCAAATTTTTTCTCAAAAAGCAGGGGCCCACACCCCCCCCCCCCCCCTAAATCCACCTCTGATATCAACCTCTAGATGTCTTTCAATTACATTCAGTTTAGTGTGGGTTGATGTTTGATTGTTGTACATGTTACAATTACATTCAGTTTAGTGTGGGTTGATGTTCGATTGTTGTACATGTTACAATGAGCAAAGCCCATACCGCAGTCAGCTATAAAAGGCCCTGATAAGACAATGTAAAACAATTCAAACGAGAAAACTAACATGTCTGTTTAAGGTTACATCATCAAAATATGTAGGGTAGGTAGGAAGGTCGGTATTTTCTTTTTATTATTTTGTCCATTTTATTTTTTGTGCCATGATTTTGAATATTGTGTGGTCCGAGTTGTCCATGGGCGAGAGTTCCCCTATTTATAATGATTGGATTATTTCTTACGACGGCAATAAAATGGCTTAGGGTGGGTGCTCAAAATAGGATCGGTCAGGTACCCATAATCAAACATATATTTTTTTGGCCTTACCGAGAGCACCATTGAAATATATACAAATCACGGATCGGATACGCATCAACTATGTAAGACCTAATTTCAACACCCCTAAACAGTGAATATTTTTATCGCAAACAGTAGAATTTTATTACATAATGTGAAATGTGTGGGATTGTGCAGCACGTGTCATCATGACATGTGTCCCTTCGCGGCCTTCAGTTTTGATTATAGACTATAGTGAGAAGAGACTAAATGCGTACAAACCTGATGTCAAATGAAGATATACGGAATTTAAATAACGTTGATCCTTTAAATGTATGAAAAACAAAAACATATGACAATTATTCACATAAAATAGATAGTAAAATTTTCCAAATGAACGTCCATTAAAATTATTAAAGTCTCTGATGAATATTTCCCGCGCATATGTCATGGAATAGACCAAAACGAATTTTAGGTGTGTGTTGTCATTAAAAAATTCGGGTCAATGAACACAGTTAGATTAAATATATAAATATGTTAACTATATTTATATTGGTTTTTCAGAAAAGTGACTTTACCAGATTTTTTTTGTGGCAAACAACGGTAAATAGCCTATATCATCTTGACATGACATATGAAAACCCCTTAAGCATAATGGTGTGTGTATGGAATAGTCCATGGAATTGTCCAAACCGATACAGGTGAAATACGTAGAATAATATTGCTGTGTCTATTGTGGACACAGCAATATATAAATCAGATTTAAGATCCTTATGAGCCCGTAGTAAAGTAAAAAAAACTGTAAAAAGCCTTATTAAATAAAATTTGCTCGATTAACCTTGAAGTGAAGACTAATAGAAATTTGCGTGTATAGTGAACCCCCTAAATAAAATAATACTGTGTTCTAGACCACTTCCCCTTTCGGTGATCTACAGAAATGATTTTTTACTATATAGTATGTTAAATATTGGAAAAAAATCATGGAGCTGTGACTTTTGTTATAGAACGTATTTCACATTTGGTTAAAAATTAGTTCCGGAACAAATTTTATAGTGCTGGAACATATTAATTTCTGTGAAATAAGTTCCGGTGGAACATATTTCCTATGAAACTTGATCCGGCGGAACAAATGTTACGCCGGAACAAATTTTTTGTTACACATACACGATAAGAAATTATGATAATGTGAATTATAGGAAAGATTGCCTTTGTAAGATTAGTAAACTTTTACTAATAAGCCTTGTAACTCCAGTTCCAGAGATCTTCAAATTAGTCTGATCAGAATGTAAATTGCAACATACATCTACAAGACTTTTAAAGTACAGATCAAGAAATTCTCTTTTGTATATATGCCCAAAAGGATTGTAGTTCATCACTTTCTTAATACTACGTACATGACGTACGCAGTACATCCCTCAGATCGGACTTACATTTTCATACATGACTATTAAATATGTAAAGGAAAACTGACGATAATTTTAAAAAGTAAAATCACAAAAATACTGAACTCCGAGGAAAATTCAAAATCGGAAAGTCCCTTATCAAATGGCAAAATCAAATGATAAAACACATCAAACGAATCAGGAACATATACTGTTCCCAGAACGAATGGACAATTATATAGACCATTCCTGTTGCTACAGAGCCGATATGTAATGGTAAGACCAACTTTTTATGAAGGTCGTATTTTATTAAGGTTGTAAATGCACTTGTGAGATTACATTCCTATTTTACAATACAAAGCAATTTAGCATAAGAGGCAAGTTTTACTTCTTTTTTCCAGTATGGACTAATAGTAACTGTAGATACAACACATGTGTATCTTTTTGTTATTTTATTATTTCAGACTTGCGTGGGAAAATGGCAAAACTGCTTGAACCTTTACGAATACTGGAGTCTAACAATTCTAAATGCATCATTGTTATGCTGAACAGACCTCTTAATCCAGACCTGAAACTGATTAGGTTTCTATGGAATAAATCTGTGTACAAGCTTTCGGTAGATGGTGGTACCAATGAACTCTATGATAATTTAACGAAGAATGAAGAAAGCTATATCCCCGATTTAATTTCTGGCGACTTTGATTCAATGAGGCCAGATGTTAAGGAATTCTTTGAAAATAAAGGTGTGGAAATAGTATCAACACCTGATCAGAACTATACAGACTTTACAAAGGCTTTACAATTACTTGCAATGAAGATGAAACTTCTTAAACTGAATGCAAGCTGTGTTATTGTATTCGGTGCTTTTGGTGGACGGCTTGATCAGATTTTTGCCAATATTGACACATTGTTTCATTTTGACATCTCAATACCAATTTATCTAATGTCAGAGAATAACCTTGCTGTTCTTCTAAAAGAAGGATCATACAAAATATCAGTAAAATCTTCTTTTCGAGAGGACTGGTGTGGCTTGGTACCTATAGGAGAGCCATGTGAATCTGTGCTTACTACCGGTCTTAAATGGAATCTGAATAAACAACGTCTTAAGTTTGGTGAATTGATTAGTACATCAAACACTTATGAGTCTGCTCAGACTGAATCTGTTGAAATAGAAACAGATAAACCACTTCTATGGACAATGGGTTATTCACAATTTTAAAAGAAAACCCTAATGCATGGTATGTAGCGACATTAACATTGTCAGTTCCAAGAAGTCTATTAGGAAGGGAGGAACATCCATAACCTTGAATGCAAGGTTGCTTATTCCAAATACATAGACCCTTGTAATGCACTTTTATAGGAGAATTTTGTTTTTCATTTCCTGATTAAAAATAAGTTAAGTGTTACATCGAATTGTTGAATCATACACGTACACTATTTATTTGGAAGATTTGTTTTTATGTTTAAAGAGGAAGATTATTAATTTCCACTATAAATTGGCTTACAAGGATCATGCTGCGATATTAGACATTATTTCAAAATTATTTTGGACAACAACTACTAGTAAAACAAAAGTCAAGTATACGTACAAAGAAAAAACAGAAGCTTTAAATTATATATTAATGTATTATTCAAACTGTAAATACTAATGCAATGCTTGAAGCTATGTTGATGTATTTTTTTGAAATCCATATTTTTTTATTTCCTTTTCGTGTTAGTTTGTTAGTATGTTATATTTTTTTTTTATTATTTCATCAAAGAACACCTCGATTGGTTTAATTCAATTATTTGCATTTGTATAAATATACCACAATAACATTCATACTAATAAGACGAAAACAAACTAACAATCCAATGGCAAAACAAAGCAGACAACAGCACACAAAACAACATATATAACAAAAGACTGATCAACACGAACCCAACCAAAACCGGTAGGAATCTCAAATGATCCAGAGTGGTGAGTAGATCATGCTCTACATATGACACCGACATGTTGCTGAAAAATAAAAGTAAAAACCCGGTGATAAGTTTTTTCGGTAAGTCACACTCTTTATAATCAACGGTATAATCTACATACAATTTATAAGATCTTTTAAAAGTCTACCGTACATTTACTAGCCGTTCATGCGTCCGTCAAATTTTCGAAGTGATGATTTCAATTTCACCACTTGGAACTCTTTAACCAGGTGTTCAGCTAGCAGCCACTGTCTAGCAAGGAAATCGTGGTAAGGAATGCAAGCTCTGAAATATCGCATAAACTGTGATATTATACTCCATATGTTGGTGCGGCTGGAATGTTGCTTCCATATATGAGTGTTTCAGGAATATTGCTACATAGAAATGAAAACATTAAATATTGAGAAGTTGTAATCATCTCTTCAGACGTAAATGTTTGTTCTTATAACTGTTAGGTCCGAGTACACAGTTATCGTCCTTTGATTTTCGTTACGAATATAGTCCTTGGTGTGGACAGTGTGTTACTTGCCAATTTATTTTATACCCCTTCCAAATTTATTTCTCCCTGTTTAATGCCTCATATAGCAAGTAGGGGGTTGAAATGACACTGTAAAAACATTTTGGTCATAAATATCAATTTAAAGTAGTGATTAGGTCCAGCTGAAAAAGGTAAAAAATTAGCACTTCGGAAGCTGTCAAAAGATTTCAAGACCCCCTTAACATAAAATTGTCCATATTTTGAGTTAGAGCTGATGAAGTTTTCTATAATTTTGATATAATTTGTCCCAAAAGTAGTACAACACACTGTAAAAATATTATTGAGAAAGCGCAGGTGGGATTTTTTTTATTTTCATTTATTGTCTAAAAGAAATGCACTACGAAATAACTGTGTACTCGGACCTGTATCTGTTGTATCCCCTAATAAAAGGTTCGATTGGATAGATCGATTTACAAAGTCAATTAGCTTTTAATTGTTTAGTTAGAGGACATCAAGTATATTTAGCGGAACGTGGAAGATAATGCTAATTTCTTCGCACTCTTTCTAAGAATATCCAGTATGAAGCCAGCCTCATATGGATAAAGAAAAAGGTTGACAAGAAGAAGATTACCGTTGATTTCAATTGAAATAAATGGCGATCGTTTTTGGAAAATCACGTCCTCAATACGTAACGAATTTGTTGTCATTGATTAAAATTGAGAAAGGAAATGGGGAATGTGTCAAAGCGACAACAACCCGACCATAGAGCAGACACCAGCCGAAGGCCACCAATGTAGCGAGAAACTCCAGCTCCCGTATGTATCCTTCAGCTGGCCCCTTAAAAATATGTATACTAGTACAGTGATAATGGACGTCATACTAAACTCAGAATTATACACAAGAAAATAAAATAAAAAATTATACAAGACTAACAAAGGCCAGAGGCTCGTGACTAAGAACAGGCGCAAAATTGCGGCGGGGTTAAACATGTTAGTGAGATCTCAACTCTCCTCCTATACCTCTAGACAATGTAGAAAAGTAAACGCATAACAATACGCACATTGTCCAAGTCCGATGTCAGAAGATGTAACAAAAGGAAATAAATAAAATGACAATAATACATAAATAACAACAGACTACTATCAGTTAAATGACATGCCATCTCCAGACCTCAATTGATTCAAAATTCAACTGATTCCAAGATTATGTCTTCATCATATGAATATCAGGCACAATCCCCCTAACCCCGTTAGGGGTTTAGTATCATACTATCATAAAATATATGAGAAGAACATAACCCGTATCATGCCAACAACTGTTTTTTTTTTTAAATAAATGTGTTTAGTTCCGATGCAAAGACCCTATAAGTGAATCAATATCAAAGCCAAAAAATGCAATCTTTAATGACCTGACAACAGTAACGTAACTATATCCCTTCATAATAAGTCTGTTTTTGTAATCTTTTGAGGTCAATACTGATATTTTTGTGCTTTGTAAAGAATATTACCATAAAAGATTGAATGTGAAATACATGAACGTATTAGATGTCTGTATGTTGAGTTATATTTACGAATTATTTCCTTATACCGATGATAAAATGATAGTTTGTGATATCGAAAACCCTGGTGTAATAATTTTTCAGTAATGCATAAACTTCTCTCGCTAAAATCTACTACGTTGTTACATACACGAGCGAATCGTACAAGTCGTACAAGTTGAGATATATAAACACCATAAGATGGTGACAAGGGAACGTCACCATCTAAAAATGGATAATTAACGATGGGAAACGATAGGATTGCAGGAAATAAAGTATCTTGATCATGTCAGCTTCTTTGCTGATTGACACTACTATGAGGTGACAATCGGTAAATAAACGCATCATAGATATCAGGACTAAATTTGGTATATACACCAGACGCGCGTTTCGTCTACAAAAGACTCATCAGTGACGATCGAATCCCAAAAAATTAAAAAGGCCAAATAAAGTACGAAGTTGCCGAAGGACCAAAATAACTATGGCTTCAAAACGCGACAATTAATTATGTTTCATATATGCACACGTCATTATGAAATTAGAATTAAACTAGATCTGGCACTGAACTTGTCTGTTCAATAAGCCATACATAACATAGTGTCAGATTAATCCCTTGAAAATGGGGATTAGGACTATCCTTCCAGAACACTTCGCAATGTTAAAAGTTGTGCAAATTGTCAAGATTCTGTTAAAAGGGAATTCAAGATGGAATCCACACTAGGATTAACGCCCAAAATGGACTGGGAAAGTGGTGACTTACCGACAGCATGGAAAACGTTCAAACAACATGTGCAGTTTATGTTCGAAGGAGCACTGAAAGCAAAGAACGAGGAAACGACATGTAACTACCTCATGATATGGGTTGGAAATTAAGGCCGGGATATTTAATCCACACGTGGAATTTACAGGTACAAATGAAGCAGTGGCAAAAGTTTTAAAGACTTATTACGAGAAGTTCGAAAACTATGTAAAGCCCAAATCAAATAAATTGTATGCAAGGTATAAATTCACTTCAAGAAAGCAATTGAGCGTAGAGACTTTTGAACATTTTATTTTACCGATTTAGGATATTGATTAATGATTGTGACTATCAACAAAAAGAAGAAATGTTTGCGAGACCAAATAGAATTTAATGTTATATCACAGAAAATAAGAGAAAAACCATAGGAAGTGATCCAACTCTCGATATTGCAAGAACATTCATAACAAAAATCGTGCACAGAAGACTAATTTAATGATATATACATGTATTGGTTTAAGAATTTGATAAACATTATTTTCCACCAGTCACTCGTTTAAGGTGGTATGGGAGTCTAAAATAAAAATGATAGAATTTGTTCATACTTTGTCAAAATGTAGTATCTATTGATACATGTTCAAAAATATTATAAAAATGATAGGTCACCGTGCATTTTCTCAAGCTACAGGTAGTGACAAAATGACAAATTTTGTATGGATTATACAGGAAAAAACAACATTTTGTGAATAGAAACTAAACAAAATGATAAAATTGTAAAATAAATTAGGAAAAGATTGCTTTCGTACAATGCTTTGAGAATATCAAAAGAAAAGATAGGGTCACCGTGCGTTTTTTCCGGCTAAAAGACAAAATAGGAAAATTTCATGAAGAGTCCTTCAGAAAATGCACTGTTTTAGAGTTACCTCCCCTTAAATTGCAAATTTGAAAATATTAAAAAAACAACCAAAAATAATCTACACTTGTAAAAATATTAATATTTATAAGTTATATTCTTATAAATTGGTTCTTTTAAATGAAAATTCACATTAAAAATCTGCATTCCTGCATCAAATTTTTCTAACTTGATAGAAAATATGGACCTTAGATTCTCTGTTTTTTACAATCCAAGATGGCGAAAGACACCCATACCACCTTAATATGACTTTATTAGAGGTTAATGAATTTAAATATTATACATTCATAATCTAGTATTACCATTATCATACATTTTTCCTTTGAGTACTTTAAATATATCAAAACTTTCATATTTTCACCATAGCGTTTACACAAATTCTGCTTTAAAAGATTATAGAAATACTGAAAACCTATATGCTTCTATGGGCTGTGAAAAATTTATTTACTTTCATACTGACATGCGTAGTTGTATCTTAACTCTAACTAAAAATATATTGTTCAACATGTCAGAGTACAAATATGGGTTATATAAAAACAACCCCAATTTCTATGAACTGTGCATGACTATTTTAAAAGAAAAAAACAAATGTTACCAACTGCAAGGAAGAATTTCCACAAAACATTTTTCACTCAAATTTGTCAATTGTTTCTCTGAAACTGATAGCAATCACAACTATACACATCAATGTGAATTTCAATAACAATCTTATGGTACATATTTTTCTGTCCTGTTCATATTCACAACAAACAGCAATGACAATGTTTCTTGTTTAATTATCAGTACTAGTGATCAGTATTGATAAAGTTATCAAATACAATTATTCTTATTTATTTACATGCATTTGCAGAATTCAGAATTTGTGTTTTTGTGATTGTATTATTATACATTTGCGGAAACTAGGTCTACACCTAGGATTATACCTTAGACTTACGATTTCAGTTAAAAAAACAAAGGGTCATCTCAAAATGAAAAAAAAAAGGAATGATACAAAATAAAATGATTTTTTGATTATGTAAATAAGTCTTTACAGCGGCAAACGATGGCAGCGCATATAGTCACACCAGATGTTAATCGCTGTCTTGGATGTCTCCACAAGGTTCCCATTACTTTATATTTTTATTCATTGATTGCATGTTCAACCTTCACTCTATAGCGGGTTATCAGTCTATTTAACTTTTCTCTGTATATTTCGGGGTTTTCTTACAATTTGCTGTTACGTATTTTGTTATAGATATATGCATATAGCGTTCGACAAATTCTAAATTAAAAAACAAAACAGAAACAAACATAATTAAACTACCTGTTCCGCTCTAACAATCGCAATTCATATAATAAAAGTGTTTGTTCTATGCACCCCTTTTTCCGCAACAAAACAAATCTTTGTGTAACATTTTAAAAAACAATAATATCGCGACTTGCTGATTTTTTTCATTATTGTATCGTCATGAACATACATAAAATATTTGTCACTGAAAATCTAGCACACAATAAACATTTCAACTGTTGTATGTTTGTACTTTTTATCCTCTCAGAAAATATGTTTTTATTCCTTATTATTAAAGTTGTAGGGAAGAGTTTGACGATGATGATGTTCAAATTCTATATTTAAAAGATGGACATAGATATAATCACCAAAACATGGGTTGTGTTTTTTTTCGTATACTTTTGAATGTTTATTGACAGAGGAAACTTTAACAAACTGTTTTCTCGATTGAGATAAAGTTAAAGATTATGAAAATTAATCGAAAGGGAAATGAAATACCACGAAAAAATATTATATGAACATGTAGTTCTTAAACAATAACTTGTTGAATCTCATTCTCCTGAAAAAAAATCTCAGTTGTCAAATCAATTTATGAAATGATATTCGTTCATTTTTTCATATAAAGAATGAAAGATATATGAAGATGTGGTATCAGTGCCAATGAGACAACTCTCCATCCAAAAAATAATTTATAAAGTAAACCATTATATGTTAATGTAAGGCCTTCAGCATATGCATACTTTAGAGAGACATACTTAAACTATAGTTTAACACAACGACCAAAATTAAAAATTGTAATTATAGTTTCATGTTTTGCTTGAAAACTCAATTGTTCAACATTTAAAATCATCATAAAAGACATAGCATTGGTTTGGAACGACAGTTTGTATTTACACTTTGAGACGACCAAAGTTTAAATGTTACCTGTAAGTGTAATCGTAATCCTAATCGTAGGTGTATGCGAGTTTTCGCAAATGTCTACTAGCCACTTAAAGTAGCTATCCGATTGTTTCGACTTTATACCTATCTAGATAGAATACTATCTCAACACTAAAACCTATTTTTTTTGGTGATTAGTTGTTGTGCTTCTTTTACTGTTAGTCCCGAGGGTATCACCAGCCCAGTAGCCAGTACTTCGGTACTGGCATGAAGATACGGATTGCTTGTGTTATTAAAATTTGCTGTTACAAAATGTAAGAAATTATTATAAATTAAGGAATGTATCTCCCTCGTGCAAAGCTCTGACTCCTTTCGCGGATTTGGCTTTACTTTTTGGACTGTTTGAATTATCGCTCTTCATCTTTTATATAAGCTTTGGATTTCAAATATTTTGGCTACGAGTATCACTGAAGAGACTTGTATTGTCGAAATGCGCATCTGGTGCAGGGAAATTGGTATTGTTAATGTTATTATGAATAAAACACTATATTATCTTTTCGTTTTTACCTTCTTTCCTTGTGTTACAGAAATTTAAATGTGTTTATTTTAACTTATCTATCACGATTTGTAATTTTTACAGTTTAAATTGTATACAAAGTAAACAATTATTATAATTCAACAGGGTGGACATATATTTGAACGTCCTTCTATAGGGATTACCATTGGTTGATATTTATCTGAATACAATTATCCTTTCTTGTTAAAATCAAAGTACTGGATAGCACCTCTCGGAAGTTGTCAACTGTAGATGTTTATTATTTCCAATAGGCTAAAGATGTGTATTATTTCAAATAGTTTATAGATGTGTATTATTCTATATGTTTTTTTTTTTAACTAAATCATTTTCTTTTTAGCAATTGTCAAAAATCACTTTTTCTAATATTTGTCATATAAATTTTTGATAGTTTCTATTGCAACCTTTAACTGTTGTTCTAAAATAAACAATAAGCTCTATTAATTTCTTTATATGGCAATGCCATATTTAGAGCCTGTGATGTTATAGTATTTTTTTCAATTTGTAACTGGACATAACCCTAACCATAACAGTAAAATGACGGCACCAACATTCAAATTTGTGATCTTGGTTTTATGGTTAAAAGTATTGTGTATAAGTTTTGTAACATTTGGTTGAGGCAAACTGAAGATAGAGCACGGAAAAATCGTAAGTGTTCCTCGGAACCCGGTATATCGCATACTTTTGCTTTTAATCAACAAAAATAAGGGGGAACATTTACAACAATATTCCTCTCTATACTATAGTTTAATTGTAAAAAGCATCTGTCCAAGTTTGGTAAAAATCCAGGATAGTATGAATCAAATAAATACTTTAAAAAAATTTAACTGCAGACTGTATGTTATGTTACTTGGACGAAAAGTTAAGTCTTTTAATAAGTAAAATACGGAAAAACAAGAACAAAAATGTTTGAATTTATAAAGAGGCATAACACTAGAACAGTAAAACTGACACAACCATAACTCAAATTTAGTCTGTATTTTGTGATAATGAGCAATGTGTACAGGTTTCATAACTTTTGGTTGAAACAAACTAAAGTTAGAGATCGTAAACAAAAATATTCAATCAACTTTTCCATTTGTTAAGGAGCATAACTCATATAATTGTAAAATCAACGCCTCCAAAATTCACCTTGACCTACGTTTTGTGGAAATAAGCATTGCGTAAAAGTTTCATACAATTTGGTTTAGGAAAACTAAAAGTTAGATACCAGAAACCGATTTTTGGATGTATGGACGTATGTACAAGTAAGGGACATACATACTTTGAAAAGAAAAGGGTAAAACTTAATATGTGGGGGACATAACAATAGCAGTATGACGACAGGAACTAAAAGTTTAAATACACTAGATTTAGAGATGTGCTTATAACCTTGAAAATATTTTACAGTTGATGCTGTGAAATTTAGCATTGAGGCAAACATTTTAGATTTTTGGTTCGTCATAATTATTTGGACTAGCACTTAGAGTAAGACTGTCATTTTGCTATTACATGGACAGATTTTATTTAATCATGTACATAGTTGCTACAGCACTTGTTATGCTAAGTAGAAACTGGCTTGTCTGCCTTATCCTTGTAACGATTTGTGTAACACTGAGAAGGCTGTGATACGTACGAACTGTCGTTGAGTCAATGGTTTTCAACGGTCAGTTTTATCCACGTGACTGAGCATGCTGGACGAGTAAAGGTCCTTACATCCACATTGACATGTGAAAAAGCTAGTATTTAAATAGCGGAATTTAAAAGTTTTCAAATGTTTTTGGCATCAAAACCTTCCGATGAATGTTTTATAACCGGTATTACCTTTACTCGTCATTGGCGTGTGGTATAAGTCAAATGTTTATCGAGTATTTCTGTCATCTGTGTATAATTGTTCAAGCAAACTTTTATCACTTGTCAATTATCCAACGGCTTGGTCAAAACATTAACAAGTTGCATTCAGTAATGTCAGCCATGAATACAGGAGTCTTTCGATAGTATTGGGCTTTTACTTTATATCTAATAATAAACAATCGTAAAGATCGTACATAGTAAAAAATTACGCGGGGAAAATGTTCATTCATGAAATATACATGAATGAAACGATGTCTCGCGTAGATTTCTTTTGATTTCTTCTTCAGCGAATGGAAAATCTGCAAAGTAGTGTTTGTGATACTCATTTTCAAAATAAAGTTAAATTCACCTGAATTGTCTGTGCACACTCCTTCCATTTTGATTCCAGTTGTAATCTTTTCAAAAGGACTCAATATTTCAAAAGCATCATCCTAGAATCAGTATTTAAACACTAGTACTACATTATCTCGGAGCAAAACATTTGCGATAGTCTGTCATCGGAAGTTTGAGGCCGACGCCTAAGGAAAGTATTGCTATAGCAAACTTCCAAAAACTAAGGAAGTCAAAAATAAAACAAAATTTGGCAAACAATTTGATGTTCTTGTAATTCATTATTCATTTTAAACTTTAAATCCCCTTTTGCTTGCAAAAGCTTTCGGTTACTCGATCATTCAAATAAGTTATTTCAGAAATTTATATTAGCCTGCATTTAATTTAGCTATTTATATTGGCTATCTTTTCAGAAAAGTTTTGAGATAAGAAGTAGAACACTAGTTTTTTATTTATTTATTGAAATTTTTCAAATATTATGCAAACACACAAATTATCGGTACAACTCATCATTTAAGTATAAAAACTTTAAGAAGAAGATATCAATCGTATTTGACTTATTGGTAAATCAAAAAATTTAGTCTGTGAAATGAAAAAAAAAACCTGAGTCAGATGTCAAAGGAACCTAAGAACATAAACAGTTGACTTGTGCTACAGTTACAGGCTAGAAAGCCATACTAGTACTTGAACGATAACTTTGCACAATACATTACAAAACTTCAGGCAGTCAACCCTTTGATACACACATACAATTATCATACTGTTTTACTGATGATAGTGTCTATATTACTAGATACATGTCAGTACTGTTTGACCCCTTTGTGATTTACCAACAGGATATTATGTTAAATATTTACATGGAAGAGAAGAGTAAGCTTCCTGTAATGAAGTATATATTATATAAGGGACTCGACTACTCTTAAGAAGTCAACGAGTGTGCAGTGAAGATCTTTCGTTGAATTAATAGATAAAATCTTGTAACATCATCTGAATGGCAGGCCTTTGCAACATTGTCATTTAGGCGTAGATTTTTACAACTTCAAACTTTTAAATATCAGATGCCTAATCTTTGCTGCAATCAAACAGCAAATTTTGATAACTAGTACTATGGAAATGAAGGTATGAATAAACTTGCTGCAAATTTATGATAGCATTGCAGTTTCGATCAATTAAGGCATGTTATAGTGAGGATTGGAAGTATTTGTCATGTTTGTAGTGAATTTTATATTACTTGAATCATCAAATGATGCCCTGCAGCAATCATTATGAAGCATGCGTGTTAAAGCAGTATTTTAGTTTACATATATGTATACGAAATACTATATTCATGTTATTAACATGAGTACAACAAAATGTATGAGTATTGAACACAATAAAATTACTTAATTGCTGTAGAATTATTTATCCGACTTAGGCCATACTATTAATAATAAGGGTTGGATTGGTCTTTAACAGCTGACTTTAGGTAATGGTGTAAATAAACTCATCATAGATACCAGGATTAGATTTTTATATTTACGCCAGACGCGCGTTTCGTCTGCAAAAGACTCATCAGTGACGCTGGATAATAAAAAAATGGTAAAAAAGCCAAACAAAGTACGAAGTTGAAGAGCATTGAGTACCAAACATTCCGAAAGGTTTTGCCAAATAGAGCTAAGATATTCTATTCCTTAAGTAGAAAAGCCTTAGTTTTGAAAAATTCAAAGTTTTGTTAACAGTAAATTTATAATTATGAACATATCAATGATAACTCCAGTCAACACAGAGGTGCTGACTACTGGGTTGGTGATTGCATAATCAAATCTTTGATTTTATCATGTTTCCCTCTTGTTGTTATGCACTATTTTAACCTGAGCGTCATTATAGAGTTATGTAGACGAAACGCGCGTCTGGCGTAGTTACAAATAATAATCCTGGTGCCTTTGATAACTTTTTATACTACTGGGTCGATGCCACTGCCACATGCCAGCACTTCGGTTTTGACATAAACATAAATTATATGGTCATTTTTATAAATTTCCTGTATACAAAACTATGAATATTTTGACAATCTAGGGATTTTTTTTATCCCAGGCATAGATTACCTTAGCCGTATTTGGCACAACTTTTTGGGACATTGGGTCCTCACTTCTCTTCAACTTTGTACTTGTTTGGCTCTATAACTATTTTGATCTTATAGTCACTGATGAGTCAGTCTTATGTAGACTTGCATATTAATATATAATCCTGGTACCTTTGATATCTATTGGATATTATTGTGTTAAGATTAAGTCCATACTCAGATGTTATTTTTGATATAGTCGTATGTAGAAAGTAAACTCACAAAAAATACTGAACTTAGAGAAAAATCTAATCGGAAAGTTCATAATCACATGGCAAAATCAAATAACAAAACACATCAAAAACGAATGGACAAGAACTGTCATATTTCTGACTTGGTACAGGCATTTTCAAATGTAGAAAATGGTGGATTGAACCTGGTTTTATAATAATATACCACTTGTACGACAGTCGCATCAAATTTATTAATAATAAATATAATTTCAGTCGGTTGATTTTATGAATTAGAATGAAATTATTTTCTTCTGAATTGTCTGCCCATATAGGTGGCGTTTAGGTTAAGTGGTTTGTGTGATTTGGCGGTTAAATCATTTGGCACGACAGGGTCTACTCGATAGGTCACGTTAATTTTTCTAGCTGTGTTAGTCGATTAGTACGTTCGAATTTAGTCTTGGATTATGAAGGTGAACCCGATATTTCATTGAGAACTGTTTTAACTGCTTTAAATCAACAAAGTAGAGGTACTGAGTCGGCAATTATTGGTGGTAGAGAGAAATTTGGAGGACTTGGATAAGTTACAGTGTGCTAATCAGTTGATGGAGTACCAGGTGAAGAGAAAAGAAAATGGGAATATACTACTCTTGTGTGTCCTAAACACACTACATGTCCAGCAGTCCGTATGTGAACAGAAGTAAATCACCCACCAAACCTGGCCTCAGTGAAATTTTGAAAGATGAGTATTTAAATTATCTATAAATTTTAGCTATAATAGATAATTGTATTGGTTATAATTTGACCAATGATTTTATTGAAGACCAAGTAGGTCAGCCTGATATTATTATTAAGGATAGACTTAGCAGAAACATTCAATTTTAAATGGATATTGATACGCCTATATTTATTATAGATACTATAAGAGATGGTTGTATATTACCTTTCTATTCATACAATATCGATTATTGTTTGTCAAATAATTTATTATTTTTAAGATACCTCTTTTGTTAAATCAGCGATTACTAATTTATTAGCTATGATTTAATTGTAGAGATGTCAAATATTCACTTTGTTGTGAATCCGTTAACTGTTTCTGTTCAGTTAAACAACACGTTTAAAATCAGATTTGAGACAGAATATGACAGGTATTTGCGGAAGACAATTGTAAACTTTGAAGATATGCGTATTGCAAAACATTACATTTATACCAATTCATATACGTTTAAGTATGTTATACATTAGTCTATATATGTTTCCACCTCGTGCTAAATATCTATGATTTGTATGGGACTTTAACGGTGTTTCTGCTTGTTATAGTTTTACTAGAATATCTCATTAAAATGGAGAGAAGAAAATAAGCAGATTATTATGTACTCAGACGATGCATTCGGTACACATGACGATGAGGAATTATGTAATACAACAAGTAGCGGTTTTATACCCAAGGCTGAGACGTCTGTGGACTACTATTAAAACCTTATAATTTCAGGGCCTAAGATAAAGGAGTTTTTACTATTCCTGACAATTGTATACACAAGATAATGAATATCATTTCATACATTGATTTGTGTTTAGCAAAAACGGAAAGTATTTGTTAGGGAGATATAGCTTCTTTGGTAGCCAGGACAGCTTAATATATCTATTTCTCAAGTTATAGGCAATATTGTATATTTATTGACAAAACATTTGTCTTATGATATAAATAGTGTTCATTCATACTGGAGCAGTAATATACATTTATCTGTAGACAGTATTGGTCTTATTAATAAAAAGATTTAAGGTTTTAAATGCACATGAAGCCAATATTAAACCTTCTAAATCTGAAGTTCTTGGCAGACTATAGCGTACTGTGAAAACCCATGTAATATTGTTCACGATATGTGGTTTATAGAATGTGAGGTTTCTACAAGTTCCAAATGGAAGGAGTTCACAGTAGTGAAAAATGTATTTTTATCGTTGATAAACTTTTTAGCTTGCAACAATATAAGATTACTAGTAACCACATTTAAAAATGTTGTTAGTAAAAGGAGCACGACATCAGTATTGCAAAAGTTGATTTTAGACATTTTAGCACATATATATTGCACAATGTTTATATTGACATGGTAGTGAGTCTACGTACTGAGGATAAGAGAGCAGATTATCTTAGTCGGATTGTTGATTAACATGATTGACTACAGGCTAATTCTGAATTTGTATTTCAGATAGTTGATGATTGGCTACAGGCTAATTCTGAATTTGTATTTCAGATAGTTGATGATTGGCTACAGGCTAATTCTGAATTTGTATTTCAGATAGTTGAATCCCTTAGGGGACCTCATGAGGTTGACTAGTTTACCTCAGGTGACAATTTTTAAATTGACAGTTTTTTATTCCAGATTTTGGAATGTGAATTCGTCAGGTATTGACGTTTTCACGGTTGATTGACGAGGGATTAACGGGTTGTTCGTTTCACCTGTTTCTTTGTTCCCACAAGAATTAATGTATTTTCGACAGTGAAAATTAAACTTTTACTCTATACTGGCTCTCTGCTGGTTTTTTGGCTAAAGCTTTTTCTATATGGTGATGGTTTTTCTATATGGTGATGGTTTCTTTTCTGAAGTGACAAATTTTATGGATCTTTCTACTTACAGACATGTTTATATAGCTGGTAGAGTAAAAAGACCATATTTGGCAATGTTGATTTAACATTTGCATATTTTTAAATAACATTAATGATGGATTTTTCATCCAGTCATATATCACTTTGATGTGAGCATGTATTATAGATCACTTTGATGTGAGCATGTATTATAGATCACTTTGATGTGAGCATGAATATGATAGATCTCTCTTGATCTCTTGCATGTATATGATAGATCTCTCTTGATCTCTTGGTATAGATTACTAGCTTTACTAGATTTGAATCTCAGTTTTTGATTTGAGATTTCATATGAATTTTGTGGATAATTAGATGCATAGTACTTAGCTGATAGTTATAATTTTAGATTGCTTTTATTAGTTATGTTTTATTTTTTAATTACAAATATATTTTTGCAGGCACTCACCGGAAGAATTGCAGAATTAACCTGCTTCACTAGTTAGCAAAGTGAATTTTCTCTCAGAACTTATGTAGGAATCTTAGCAGTTTCGACTATAAAGGATATTATCTGAGTATTTTACGCTGGAATAATTGGGCTGCATCAAACAGAATTGAAAATGGTTATACTGTACCAGCAAAAGCTTTTTACGTTGTTTTATATTTAGCTGTATTGACACATTCGAGAAATACTGTTAGTCCAGTTGAACAACCGTTTTACTCTTTACAGTGGATACGTTCTCTTATTGGATCATCATGATTACCGACGAATTCGTCTTTAGTAATTAACCTACTAGAAGATGTGAGGCGTAGCTTGCCTACTCCTACGAATATAAAGGAGCCTGTTTCGTTAGAATTACTGCATGTAATGTGGGTTGTTATGTTTTCTTTTGGTGACTTGTATAATCAGCGTATTTGATATTTGTACGTGTTTCAGTGCTTTTGCGAGTTGAGTTGCTATCTATTCGACGAAGTGATTATTTTAAGTTATTTTAGATCATTATATGTCTATTGTCATTAAACGTTTCAAAACAGGCGTATACAGATTGAGAGAAGGTGTCATTCGTATAAGTGTCAGTGAAACATTTGATTTATTTCTGCATTGGGCTGATTTTTCTAGCTATTTTGATGGGGTTACTTATTTATTTATTTTATTCTACTTTTTGTTTGGATTTTTTCCAAATGTTTAGATGTTGATGTTTTACGTAAAAGAATACGCCAGTGTCATACTATAGGATGCGCGAGCCCTTTATTGAAGTGTTCTGTCGTATGTTCTTGATAGTAAGTGTTATGGGTTTCACAGTTTTAGGTCTGAAGGTGCTAGTGCTTGTGCTAATTTAGGTTTTTAGTTTATAGAGACACGGTAGATGGTGTTCCGAAACGGTAAACGATATTATCGTGAAGGATTCTTTGGATAATTTCTAGCATTATTTTCAGATCTTTATGACATGATTTTTTTTTTTTTTTTTTTTTGAATTTTGAATTTTTCCCGTTCTTTGTGTTTTCGGCCCTCGGCTCTGTCGTGTGGTATTGCACTTTACTATTTGTTGTTATTTTAATATTAGTATGATTATTATCAGTGGTTGTGGTATATGGGTGTTAACGGAAGAAGAAATATAATTTCAGTCGGTTGATTTTATGAATTAGAATGAAATTATTTTCTTCTGAATTGTCTGCCCATATAGGTGGCGTTTAGGTTAAGTGGTTTGTGTGATTTGGCGGTTAAATCATTTGGCACGACAGGGTCTACTCGATAGGTCACGTTAATTTTTACATCCATGCTATTTGATATTAGTTTGTATCATGCATTAAGAGATCGATTGTTTACAAATGTTTGTGTGTATTGAAATACTAATACATATATATATATATATATATATCTAGCGGGAAGGCTAGAGTGCAGGCGATTTGGTGTCACGATATCTCACTGCATAGGTTCGTATCCCGTCGAGGGAAGAACAAGAATTTGCGGAAGCAAATTTACAGATCTAATTTGGTTGATGTTTAGACGAGTTGTATATATCTATATAAATGATGACTTTTCGTAGTGATTCGAAATTTGTATACAATAAATATCATTTAATGGTTGTTATTAAACCAGCCCTCGGCTCTGTCGTGTGGTATTGCACTTTACTATTTGTTGTTATTTTAATATTAGTATGATTATTATCAGTGGTTGTGGTATATGGGTGTTAACGGAAGAGTTAGAATAATGATGCGTGAACAAAACAAACTAACACAATGAGTAAAAATGTCACAAATGATCGTAAAAAGTCTTATTTCGGTAGGTCATATTTATGAAGAGGGAACGGAATTGCAGTTACCAACTCGTGATGGCATCCGTAAAATTAACGTTGATGATTTCAGCTTTCAAATGTAGGTGTATCTTTGACATATTATATTTTAAAGTCAATTATCGAATTATTATTATCTTTTTTTTATTGTACTATTTTTAGTTAATGTTACATACAATTAAAAGTCATTGAAATTTTTAGTTCAGGTGTATGGAAGCATTCTGAAATGAAGGTGATCCTTAATAAAATTAAGTTACTGTTGCCTGCATTTTCTCATTTAAAATTAGATAAGTTTCGTTGCCAAGTTGATATATCCGAGTCCTTGTTTCAAAACAAAGTGTGTTAATGCAGATAAATATATTATAGTCATAGGAATACTAGCATGTCTTGCAAAGAGGAAGAAGAGTCGAAGGAAACGAAAGGGACAATCAAGATAAAAATGGAATAACACGGAACACACCAAAACTGGGATTATCTCAAGTGCGCAAAAAGGGTAAGCGGATCCTGATAAACAGTTGATAGTTTGGTTTCAGTTCATTCAATGCGCAGTGTGGAGTAGAAAATCTTTTACCCTATGATATGTGAGCCATATTGGACTTTTTATCAGGACCAACGTATAATTGCATACCTCAGACGGAAAAGCTTAAAAGAGGGACAAATGATAACGGAGTGACAGTCAAACTTATTAATCTAAAATAAACATGATCTGTTTCCTTTTAATAACATCTTTTCTATAAAGTACTCAGTGAGATATCGATGAAAAAGTTGACCATGTAGATTATATCCAATTTGATACAAAAGTAAAGACATTTGTCAAAGATCTTTTGATTAAAATATCTGTCCAACTTTATGTTCATGATTTCAATTTTTGTTTTCAAGAAAATGCTTGATTATCTCTCTTTTGTCCTTTTAGCCATACATAACCCTCTTTCAAAACACGATTAATGACAGTTATTCACAATAGGACTTCAGTATGAACTTTGATGTCTGCTGAGTGTTGTGTCAAATTTTCGATCGACACCGGCATACAACACTTATAGCCGATCTTATCATTGATGTCTTGACCATTTACGATACATATAAACTGGACTTTTTCAGAACCTCTAAAGGAACATATACTACTATGTCACAAGGACTTTGAAGGGCACATCTCTGTCAAAATTGGTTTTAATTTTGCAAACTGTATATTCGGAAATTATGAAATGTTTTATTAATGAAAATAATGCGACTATGATACACAGATATGCATGAAGATTTTACTGACGTCACAATCTCACATTTTTATCTTAATGTAGCATATTTATCTATTGTAATAAAAATTCATAATTTCTAATAAAATTTGTAGATTTAGCTAAAAAAAGTCCTTATATTTGTATAAAGTAACATTCTTTTATAGTGGAATATTGTTTTAACGTTAAATAAGCTACAATTAACAATTACTTGCCAGTCCCTCCCTGTGATTAATATTAGACAACTCTGGTTAATTTCCCAATCAATCTATCATGAAGGGGAGATAAATAATTAGACAACAAATGGAAGTTTTTAACGACTTACATTTATAGTCCTTTTCAAAAATGATAAACAGTTCTTTATATTGGTATGTAATCATTTAAAACTTTTCAAATTTATGAAATTATATTCGTACATGAATGTTTTTGATACTCAAATAAGAAAAACTAAAATATATTGAATTGATACATTTTGCGATTATTCAAAATTATATCAGAAACCTAAACTTAGTTATTAAATAATGAACCTGTTAAAGTGATACAATACTCGCATAACTTTTTCGAATCGGTACATAATATTACCAATGTTATTTCATCTGATCGGGCGGAGCTTACATTTTGATTTGCATAGGGACAGTCTATTTGAAGATGTGTGTGATAAGGATGATTGCCGTTATAATTATTTCTGATATCTAATCACCTATCAGTGTCATCATTGACGTGTTTATCCTAAAACACCTATCTATAGATGGACTGGTTAGTTATGAGCGAACTGGTTAAACTCTGCCCAGTCAAGTGAAATAAATCAAGTAATACAAAGGAATATCACTCTCGCATACAAATGGCAAATCAATAAAATTAATTAACTGTGCATGTGTGCTCCGCCTTCAATGATGATTCTAAATTATAAATATAACCTAAAGTTGTTAATCTATAGGATAGTGAAACTATTGAAAGCTATAACCCACTGTAAAAATATTTCTTTGCAATATTTTAAAACTTTCTCAGAAAAATGATCAAGCCACTTGACTTTCGTAGCTCATAATTAACATTTTTACACATTTTTTTAATAAATTAGTTAAAGATTATTCGCTTCACAAAGTGCATCATTTTACCCAAATACAGCTTTAATTAAGTCCTGATCATTTCGACATTTTTTCGTTTATTTTTATCAAAACCGGTTTTAAACAAATCACAAATGCATGTTAAGATCCGACTTAATACCTGACACAATAGGTAAAAATGTCACAAATGATCGTAAAAAGTCTTATTTGGGTAGGTCATATGTATGAAGAGGGAACGGAATTGCAGTTACAACACAAGGAACACACCCGATATCATCTTTATAACAGATATTCCGTAACGGTCAACCAACTTATTTGGCCCAAAAATAACTGCAAATTTAAAAGTTATCATACATATTTTTAAATTACTGAAAACTTAACTAAGGTATAAGGTACTAAGAAAATCAAAACAAATTTGACATCAAACAAGTTACCATGGCAACAAATCATGACCTAATTTGCATATTTTGTAAAATTTCGTGATTTTCTTTGTTTTTACATCATATTTTAAGTATATTTAAGATTGAAAAAGTATGTGCGCACCCAAGAAACAACTTTATTTTTGGTGAGATTATGCCAATAGTTATAATAAAGCTTCTGTTAAATTATTTTGTTGTTTCTCGGCTGCGCAGGATGTTTCCTCAATGGAAATAATGATAGAAAACTGCATAAATTCTGTATTTTTCATCGTTTTTGTGAAAACAGTACACATTATGACGTAATTCTGACGTCATCAGATAAAAATCTTTCTGTTTTTAATTTATATTTCTTGACCCTATGCATTTCTAAACATTATGTGCCAATTTGAAATGGTTATCAAACATTTTATTTTCTTGGGCCAAAACTAGGCCTTAATGCCCCTACTCCTTTGCTACTTAATGGAAATCAAATAAATCCACACAATAAATTTTGAATTTACAGTAATCAAAATAAATCAAAATTGTGATGATCAAAATGCCAAAAGCAAACAAACAAATGCAAATGCCATTATGGGAAAATATCATGCCACTTATCAATGATTATTTAAGAAATCGATGGAATCTACATGCAAATATTGCAATGCATCAGTCTTCATATATGTACCAGCCTGCATAAGATAATATAAAACAAAAAAATATCTAACAAGAGGATAAATATTTTATTAATTCATTGTGACGTTTTCGTTGGATATAGCTACAAATGTATGATAAATCAGTAAAATGCTCAATTAACGTTCTCTTTTAACTCAACCTTAGATATCATTCAGTTATATATAAACCAGTAAACTTTTTTTAATGATGAAAAATAATTGAAACCATGTGAGCACCTAAAACAAATTTGCAAAACCATATGTCCTTATTGAGACTGTTTAGTTTTTCATTTGTCATAATTTAGCAGATCACACAAGAATTCGTGTAGAAATAATGAACACAAGAAAAACTGTACCAAAGATAAATCTTGAATTCAAATAATGGTTTGTAAAATAAGGTGGATGTTTATCTCTTACAAATGTAAATCCTTTTACATTCATGTAATTTTATTAGAGTTTGTTAATCTGATGGAATGTACAATTAATGTATTGCTAATGCAACCAGTTCACTCAGTCCCAATAGAAACCTTAACTACAAGTAAAATATAAAATATAACACTTAATCTCTAAGCAAAATTATATATTTTAATGCAATTATGGTAAAAAAGAAAACAATTAATAATATGTATTCATTTCATATCTGATTCAGTATATAATAACAAATAACAAAGAAAACAAGAAATTAAATATAAAAATATATTAGTGTTCTCTGCAGTAATATCCCCTATAGAGATTCAAATATTTGTTCTACAAAATTTAATGTACATTGTACTTACAATAGTTATCAACAGTACCAGGATTATAATTTCGTACGCCAGACGTGAGTTTCGTCTACATAAGACTCATCAGTGACGCTCATATGAAAAAAGTTAAAAAGCCAAACAAGTACAAAACATTCAGATCAGTTCTATTAGCATTGCATTAGGTGATATATTAGGCTTATTGCAAAATGGCTCATTATCCATTATCTAGTATGCCATGAAAAAAGAAAGAGCCAGTGTCATCTAACTATATGCATCTTGTATATACAAAAATAAAACTTAATGTTTACTGCTTATTTAATACGTTATATTTGATAATTGCATTTCAACACATGCAATATACTAATATATAGAATAGAATTTAATTATGTTTATTTTGTTTTGTTATCCATTGTGTGAGACAAGCTCTATCCTAAAATCAATCTAACCAGCTCTTTCGTCTCATAAACAAAATCTAGAAAAATACAGCAGTAATTTGAAATTGGTTACATGATATGCTAATGAATTAAATGCTTAACCTAAATGACTGTATGTTTTAATTGGTGCTGATCTTTAAGAACCATTTATCCAACCAATCAAGTTTAGTTTTTTTATAAAAAAAATAAAAATTATTCACATTTGTGTTTATTTAATAAATTACAAACATTTAAGTGAGCCTTATTAAATATCAGCAATTATAAAAGACTATCAGTCTTAAAATATACCTTGATATCAAGTTAATAATTAGTCTTCTGGTTCATATATAACAGTTTGGCATCAGAAAATACATAAAACATTTTTTAAATTAAGTCATATAATACCAAAAAAGGTTTGACAAATGAGGTAAAATAAAGATATTCTGTTAACAATTGCAATGTCAGTTAATAAATAGAATCATATTCAAAACAGTGTGGTCCTGGCCATTGATTGACGACCTAAATTATCCCATTGGCTGGAACAGATTAGGTGAACGTTTGTCTGTAACGACTATTGCTCACTTCTTACTTATTATAGAATTTAAACTGTGGGGTCACCAAAGGTTCTTAACGCCTTTAATAATAAAATAATTCGAAAAATTATTCAGGAATAACCTTTATGTTTTGATTTATATTATTGATATAAATCAACACATCGTATTATTCCGGATTCGTTTTTCGAATTGCTTTATTTAGGTGTTGAGAACCTTTGGTGACCCCACAGATTCAGTGTCTTTAACAAGTA
This sequence comes from Mytilus trossulus, assembly GCF_036588685.1. Lineage (NCBI taxonomy): Eukaryota > Metazoa > Mollusca > Bivalvia > Mytilida > Mytilidae > Mytilus > Mytilus trossulus. The sequence goes on along the minus strand of NC_086386.1, from coordinate 25,040,801 downwards.
CATAGCGAGCATTGATTGTAACCGACAAACGTTCACCTAATCTGTCACAGTCAATGGGATAATTTAGATCGTCAATCAATGGCCAGGACCACACTGTTTTGAATGTGATTCTATTAAGATACAATGACAATATCAGCTTCATGGCATATCTACCATTGCATCCATTACAAAAACATATAACTGCAGGTGATCTCAGATCAATGTATCAATATAAAACTGCAGATCGTTATATCCTATAAATACATACTAATATCAAAATCACATTCATAAAAATATATGGTACTTTTTTAAAAATATAAAAAGTAGACTATCATCCTCTAAAATATTTTTAAGAAACTTTATCACATCTATTTTGATTTTCACCTGCAACTTTTTTTTAAATACCATTGAACTTTTTGATTATTCAATTTCTATGTTATTCTTAGCATACATTTTTTTTAATGAGATTTTACTGGTTTAAGCACTAAAACTAATCTGAAAAGTATTGAGCATTTCATCTCATCACTGTCAAGTTGTTTACTAAACATGAAGTAATTTTATTCAGTAAAACCCAGGGAAAATGTGACAAATACATAAACAAGCACACATAGAAACAATAGAAGACAGAAGGATACCGTTTAGCTCCAACTCATATAGCACTTGTAAATAAAATGTGTTAGTTGAAATATTCATACACTGTAAATTCAGAAATGTTTGCAAGCATTTATCATTGTGATCCTTGTGAAACTAATTATTGCAATTTCTAGAAATGCGACATACAAAAAATGCTATGAAAATTTTAAATGCAAATCTTTATTTTTTGGAAACTTTCTTGTCAATGCCTGTTGCAATTTTAGCAATAATTATAACATCTCAGATATTTCTAAATTTACAGTATTAAGATTTTGTAAACATAGGTTGATATATATCATATCAGCTAAATTCATTCTAGATTATAGCAATTTATCATATGTTTAGTAGTAAATACAGTAGTTTTGCATATGTGATAAATAGCCTGCTATTTAATCCATATCGCGCAACTTTGATGCGCACCCTTTATCGCATACCCTTTATCACACCCCTACCCTTTATCGCATACCCTTTATCGCACCCCTACCCTTTATCACACCCCTACTTTTTTTTTTTTAAATTTTTTACATAAAGTCAGTTTTTGTTTTTTTGGCTTATGAACAATTTTCCTCAATTTTTTTTATGACATCATTGTTTGGTATGTGACGTCACAAACGTCGTTTTCATATTGTATGTGACGTCAAGAACGTCATTTTTTCCCCTTAATTTTTGGCACACTAAATGCAACTATAAAAAATACAAAAATAAACAAAATATTTTTAAAACAACAGCACGTAAATTGTAAGGTAACCAAGGTGCTTCGGATTAGTAATTGAGCAGTTCTTTTTTAAGGCCTTTAAAACAAGACAAAAGTAGAACTGAAGGTAACCCAGTGCTATGAACCAGAAAACAGTTCATATAATACTCTTCTGTTGAAACATATGATAAAGCGTATAATACATGGCAAAATCCGTATCACATGCCGTATCACCCTCGACCAATATCATCCCTCGGGCCTAAAGGCCCTTGGGCTGATATTGATGTCTCGGGATGATATGACATATGATACGGATTTTGCCATGTATTATTCTCTATATACATGATATACTGGCAGTGTTGTGTCTAATTTTTTTACCACTTAGTTATTGTCATGGTAATGAAACAAAAGACTAGACAATTGTTATCTAGTATTGCATGCACACCAATAGCAAGTTCAGTTTATCCCCTTCATATCCAGTCAAGGATACTACAAATCATATTTATTTATCGGAAGATGTAAGTTATATTTACTTTGCAAAATTATTTTTTTAAGATTTAAATTTCTATCATTGGCAGATCCAAGGCCCAGGCCCCTCATTTTTGTGGGAAAATTTTGGTTGATTATATAGGGAATCACTGAAGCATGACTGGAGTGGCCCCCCTTAGGTCAGTCAGTCAGTCAGCCCCCCCCCCCCCCCCCTTTATGAAAAATCTGGATCCGCCACTGTCTATTTCAAGATTTGAATGATCTCCCCTTAATCTTCTTAGATATATACTGCATACAGATGTTGAGTAGCTGTACAGGCTCTTCAAATATTAGACTTTGGAGGTTGGTAAATGTGCAGTAATTTGAAGATCTATAAAAATGTCCTTGTCCATAAAATTATACTTTACTGAATTAGAAAGACAATGTATTATTTTGAAATAAGGATGGCACTAAACTGTTTAAACATAAATTTTTGTAGGGTTATAATTTTGTTGTTTTGTAACAGTTCGTAGGGATTAGTTTTTTGTTGTTTTTAAATTGAAAAAGAATGGTGTAAATGTCCCTTTTAAACTGACATTTAAACTCCATAAAACTAATCTGATTTTTTCAAATAAAAAATCAATAAAGCATTTAAAAGTAACAGTGTGCACTTTTTCAAAAGTGTTGTGACCTGCACATGTTGGCTGGCTTTTACACACCTTTGATTTTTTATCCAAGGACAATGATTGTGCAATAAATGTATTATTAGACTGTTAAAAAACATTTATTGACAGATCTTGATCATTATTTATTACTGTACACACAAAAGATTGGGCTAATCATCTGAATGAAAGAAAACGTTTTAATATTGCTGTCTAATCAATTAAGCTATTCTTTTCATTGTATAAATGATGTCAATATGATTTTGTCTGATTATCAAATTAAATAATGTAAATATTTTGAATTCAGATTTGGTAAATCAACAGTTAAATTTTGGTTGAGGTTTTAATTTCATGGACAAAATAAACGAAATTAATTATTTAAATCACCAACAAAAAATTTCTGCTTTTACAGTACAAACATTTGATAGCAATTCACTGGAAACTTCTTTTCAAGTCCATCATTAAAAATATCATTCAATATGGCACCAAATTAATCAAATACAACATACATATAATAACATAGAAAAATATGGCACCAAATTATTCTCCTGTAACATATACAATGTATATAACATTAACAAACTATTAGTCAATCTGATTGAAACACAGAACATGTTTTCTTTGATCACACCACCGTTTCTGGGTGTCACAGCAAAGATAGCTACATTTTAACTAGAAGGTAAAATAAACTCTTGACATTGAGATATGTCTTTCCCTTTTGTAATTCATAGTATTGTACACTGAACACAAACGGGAATATTCAAACAAATAAGCGATGCAAAACATTCAATGAAAATAAACATGACTGTGAAAAACAAGGTCAAACAAGAATGTGTCCAAAGTACACAGATGCCCCACTGGCACTATCATTTTTCATGTTCCATGGACCCTGAAATTGGGTCGAAAGTCTAATTTGGCTTTAAAATTAGAAAGATCATATCATAAGAAGCATGTGTACTTAGTTTCAAGTTGATTGGACTTCAGCTTCATCAAAAACTACCTTGACCAAAAACTTTCACCTGCGGACGAACGAACGGACGGACGAACAATCAGGACCACAGACCAGAAAACATAATGCCCCTCTTCTATCGTAGGTGGGGCATAAAAATCTCAATCAACTGAGATGTGTCCTTGTTAATTAAACTGCAGGTGGTTCACCCTAAACTGACATAATTACAAACTTATACATTGTAAATACTGTCCCAACTGCCACTGTCGAAAACAGCATACCCTTAGTCTTGTTTTATACTCTGCCATCAAGGCTGTACAAATATCAAGCTTTTTGTCATTGATTGGCATGAAATTTTCCCATTTAAGGTTAAACACAAATCTTTGACTCATACTTTGCATACCAATTGCTTTGTTTTACTTGATTTTCTGTTAACTAAAATGACAACTAAGAATATTTCAGCCTTCAAAATTTTGAAGGTGCTACAATCAGATCATTAGAACAACTGAGAATACATTACACTTGTAATGGTTATTTAGGTGGATCCAGGGGGACCTGCCCCCTTTTGTGGTAAAAATGTGGTTAATTATTTAGGGAATCACTGAAGCATGACTCAAGCAGGACACGTCCCCTCCTTATGAAAAGTTTTAGATCCACCACTGGTAAGTGAGTACACATGACTGTATTTTAATTAGATTGACTATGATCAGTTTTGTAACATATATCACAGAATTTACAATTATTGTGGAACTTCTTTATCTCCGATAACACATCTTCCCGAAGTGAATGTTTTTTCGAGAAATAATATGTTAGATGTCCTACTCTAAAGTCATGTGCAGGTAGTTGTTGAAGAATATGGTGCATGTGTCCATCTTCTGGATTTCCTTTCTTATGATACCTGGAAAAAATGATAGAATAAGTCAGACAGACATAGAGAGATAGTTAAAATGTGCACTTGACTTGAGCAGTATATTAAAACTCCATTTGATAATAAATTGAGGTTTCATTATATGAAAAAATACAATAAATTCTCCTAATTATGAAGAATTTACTTCATATGGGGGGGGGGGGGATTTCCCCCATGGAGGCTCCCAAATTGAATTTTGAAAGAGCAATCTTGTCCACAATTTAAACAATACAATTTTACAATGACTTTAGGCTTATAATAGTATGAAGAAGCCAAAAACAACAGTATAATGTATGGAAATGAAGTTAACAGCATGCAAATGAATTATATATAAATCTGTTAATCTATTTCAGGTTAGAAAACTGTAATTTATTGAAAATTGATTTGTTATAAGAACCCTACTAAACAGACCAAAATCAATTATTTCCTATCTTAATGTACCAAAATCAATCAATGTATTATACATGGACATAAATTCACTTGCAAGAGGTTGATTTCTATCCCACACAGCTCATTTATTACTTTAAAAAAATTTGATAACATTAAGAATTCACAAGGCCTTGAACTTGGTTACTTCCAATCCTTTGAAACATCATTTCCTATTTATATGCATTATATGCATTTACTTTTCTACATTGGCTAGAGGTATAGGGGGAGAGTTGAGATTTTTTAACCCCGCCACAATTTTGCGCCTGTCCCAAGTCAGGAGCCTCTGGCCTTTGTTAGTCTTGTATGATTTTTAATTTTAGTTTCTTGTGTATAATTCGGAGTTTAGTATGACGTCCATTATCACTGTACTAGTATACATATGTTTAGGGGCCAGCTGAAGGACACCTAGGGGTGTGGGAATTCTCGCTACATTGTAGACCCATTGGTGGCCTTCAGCTGATGTCTGCTCTATGGTCGGGTTGTTGTTGCTTTGACACATTCACCATTTCCTTTCTCAATTTTATGAGATATCCAAATATTATTCTACATATATTTCATTCTGATATCACATATTTATATCGTTATATTTATATCACATCTAATTAAAATCATACTGGAGTCTGATAGTCAAACTGATGCACAAACAAAAAATATATACTTATGTTTAAAAAAGTGAGGCTTAAAAACTTCCCTGGAATTTTTTTCAAACCAGAAGTGGTAGGTAAAGTGAATGAACACAGTACAAAGATTTAAAGTTGCTTACTCTATACTTTTAATTTTGAATCCCTCCATAAGGCCATAAAATTTAACAAATCCTATCCAGCAATGTGATTCACTTGTGGTTGTAGGGTCCAGCATATGACAAATATTACTCAAAGAGCTTGATGAACCATGTTGATATAAAGCATCTGCTAAAGTCAAATTACAATGTTTACACTCTTCGACAAAATCTGAAAATAAAACAAGAAAGTTTTAGTATGAAATTGTAAACAAACAAATAGATGTGTACTAAAATTTATTATAATCAAAATTCTTTTAAGCACTTAAGGGTAAAGAATTCACTATGTGATATTATGAATTTGAAATAAAACAATACAAGCAAATCTTAAATTTTAATTGGAGTTATCTTCCTTCATTCATGATTTTTAAGTTGTAGTTAAGTCAATATTTTTTATAAAGGATTCATATGCCATTCATTATATGTAATTGTTAATAAAAAAAGTTTTCTGGACATGTATGGTAATACAAGATGGTTTTGATTCGATTTCATGCAAATTTCACATTGGACTGTGACCTAAAGATCTGTTACTAATGATAGCTGTAAGCCTGTAATAATCTTTTGGTTAATAAGAAAACTAGTAATTGATATAAAATGCGCCATACGTTGACCTATAGTTGTTAATTTTTGTGTTATTTGGTCTCTTGTGGAGAGTTGTCTAATTGGCAATCATACCACATCTTCTTTTTTTTTTATATCACACAGCACAGTGTTTACATGGAGGTTGATGCCAAGTTTCAGAACAGGATGATTTGTAGTTCCTGAGCAATATAGATAACATTTTCATACACAATATAAATAAGAAGATGTGGTATGACTGTCAATTAGACAACTGTCCACAAGAGACCAAAATGACAGACATTAACAACTATAGGTCACTGTACAGCCTTCAACAATGAGCAAATCCCATACTGTATAGTCAGCTATAAAAGGCCCTGATATGACAATGTAAAACAATTCAAACGAGAATACTAACAGCGCCTCATTTATATAAATAAATGAATGAAAAACAAATATGTAACACATAAACAAACAACAACCATTGAATTACAGGCTCCTTACTTTGGAAAGGCACGTATATAAATAATGTGTCGGGGTTAAACATGTTAGCGGGATCCAAACCCTCCCCTTACCTGGGACAATCACTATGTGTAAGAAACATATTATAAGAATTTGACCTGAACTAACAGGAAAGTGATTTATTTATAGCTGTCAATATCTCTGGAGACTGTATATTTAGCTATATAAGCTATTGGTTATTTAGGTTGTTAGGTTGCTGTCTCATTGGTGTATACCAAACATCCTCTTTTATTCATTTGATTTGTTGTCATACTTCATTCTATAAAGCTTTCAATACTTTCCAAGCAACAACAGAAACTCAGAGTTATAGCAATCACTTATCTTTTAATTTAAGTAATTCTTCAATTACATCTTAACTCCACCAATCACATTATGACCAAAGAATAATATCAGATTTTAAATGGTAATTACTTTTTTTATTCTGAGACATAGCCTCACATATGTCAGAACTTGAAATGTTAGCACCATTGGAATAAATTGAGGAAAAGGGACTATTTCTGTCCTGAACACATACGGCTTCATCTGGTAGAGAAGGGCTACCTGGACCATATACTGCAATGAAAAACAAAAGCAAGTTTATGGTAATTCATAAAGTTGTCAACAATATGCAAAACTACTGAAAAAGAAAATATATCACATGGTCTGAACCAATCGACTTAAAAACCGATCTCTCATACTCCCGTTTTCTGATATGTCGCGTGGGAGCGACATATCAGAAAACGGGAGCATGAGAGATTTTTTTTTAATTAGATTGGGTCTGAACATCACCATAGAATTTCATTGAATGTTAAATTGATGTTTCTGTATAGATAGATTGAAAAAACATATTCAATTTGGTTAAATTCATGTATTGTTTTTTCTTCTTTTTTTCTTTACACTCAAAACAACAACTTGTACCTTCTTATAAAACATAACAAAACGCTCCTCTACACATATGTGTGCGTTATAACAAATTGCTCAGTCTGAAAAGTCCATATTTTGTTCTTGGCCTGTAAGGTCAGGCACAGATTTTACTTGATAAGACTTGATCAGACTCAGTCTCAACCTGTCTTGACCAGTCTTGACTCAGTCTCTACCAGTCTTGACATGTCTTAACCTTCTTGTCTCAGTCTTTATCTTTAAATTTAGTTTTGACTGGTCTGAATTGGCCCATCTAACTAAATTATATATTGATCTTACAAATTCCAGCTGGCTATTTGGAGGTTCATTGCTGTCAAGTTAAAAGATTTAATTAAGGTATAAAAAGAAATCAGATATTAGTCACCTTTATTTTTTTATAACCTTTCTCAATCAACTATAACATGATAAAATGGCTTATTCAAAAAGGATGTAGTTACGATACTGTTTTCATGTCATTAAAGATGGCATGTTTTGGAAATTATATTGACTCACTCTTATGCGCCTGTCCCAAGTCTCTGGCCTTTGTTAGTCTTGTATACATTTTTTCCTTCAAATTTTAGTTCATTTACATTTTTTTTAGTTTAGTTTGACATCAAATTTCACTGAACTGGTACACTTTTTTGTTTAGAGGCAATATGAAGCCCTCTTCTGGTTGTTGGATTTTCTTGCTGTGTTAAAGAACCATTGGTGGCCTTTGATTTTTGTTTTATTTTCACTTTGACACATTCCCCATGTCCAATCTCTATTTCATTGAGTTATCTTACACAAAGTGATGACAGATGGATGGATAGAAAGTCATACAGACAAATGGACAGACAACGTACAGTAGTTGTCGTTTGTTTATGTAATATATACATGTTTCTCGTTTCTCTTTTTGTTTATATAGATTAGATCGTTGGTTTTCCCGTTTGAATGGTTTTACACTAGTAATTTTGGGCCCTTTACAGCTTGTTGTTCTGTGTGAGCCAATGCTCTGTGTTGAAGGCCGTACTTTAACCTATAATGGTTTACTTTTTAAATTGTTATTTGGAAGGAGAGTTGTCTCATTGGCACTCACACCACATCTTCCTATATCTATAGACAGACAGTATAATATACCTCAATATTTCCAGTCTTTGACAAGCAATTTATAATAAAATGAATGCACAATCAAGATTATATTCTAACCTTCAAGTAAATTTTCTTCAACTGTTAACATGGAATCTGTAACTAAAGTGTTGTACGGCAGAGATTCAGCGTTTTCACCCACTGGCTCTGGTCGTTCCTTATCTGAAAAAGTCAAACTATTGTCATGAGTGACCATCAGTGTTAGTTGACAAATCATGATCCAAATAAATTGAAAACTATAAGCAGTAACACATATCAAATTGCTAAATCTGCCATGTGTATAGACCAACAGTTTTCATGAACATTCTGGAGAATCTGAGATCACCCCCAGTTTTTGGTGGGGTTTGTGTTGCTTAGTGTTTATTTTCAATGTTGTGTTTTGTGTACTTTTGTTAATCTGTTTGTCTTTTCCATATTTAGTCATGAGGTTGTCAATTTATTTTTGATTTAAGAGAATGTCTCTCTGTTATCTTTCACCCCTCGTCTTATGCAATAACTGGAGCAAGACTTGCTCATACCTTCAAAACTGTAATGAGCTGAAGATAAATAATAAAGAGAAATGTTAATGATATTTAGAACAACCAAGGCATCTTTTCATGCAGATTAATTAAACTTACCACAAATTGTAATGATAAAGCAGCCTGTTTGTTTCCCTTGTTTACTATTGTCTTTTAATTCCCAATTATAAACACCTTCATTGTTTTTGCTGGCTGATCTTATCTTATAATAATTAAGTTTATGTTCATCATATTCTCTATCTAAAATGAAGTCTGAATCTGTTTGTACTATTTTAGATACTATTATAATCTCACTACCTACAAAAATTATTCACAATATTTAGATAAATTTTCAAACCACAAATTAGCATATGAAAGTTGAAGTTTCTGAAAGAACAGTCAAACCTTGTGTTGAAACTTGGAATAGTTGTGGTATTGTATAAGTCCCTGCAAAATTTATGTTTGATCCATGCATTTTGAACTCTTTTAAGTCAAACTTGCATTTGGTTTATGCCAATTTTTTATTAATTTGATTCTACTTCTAGGCACATATATATTTATGTCAAATTTTTTGAGGGTTGGACCTATACTTTGAAATATCATCTTGAAACCAGAATGTTACACTTTCAGTCTATCCATTACTTTTGTGACCTTTGACCTATTTAATTCCTCAAATATAAATTTCTGTAAACATTGACACTGACCTTTGATCAATTGACACTAAATCAATAAGGGACTTGCTTATTTCCTATAGGCATTCTCAAGCTTAGTGTGGTGAATTTTAGACAGATTGTTCAAAACATATCATTCAGCGACATAAATACTGCACCCATTTCGTTTTTTCAACTGCTGCTGTGACCTTTATCTTTAATCTTATTACTTATAAAAAAAAAAAAAATCAGCAGAGGATTTTCTCTTTACATGGGGCATTATCGAAACCAATTTTGGTAAAAGTTAGACATAATTATCAAAGATGTCATCAAGAATCCAACAAAACTACTAAAGTTTTAAAATAGCTGATTTGACCTTGACCTTTACCATGGTGAAAACACAATTTATACATGCTATAAGAGGCATTATAAAACATACATCAAAGGGATGGCATTCAGATTTTTTAAACTTGGAGCAAGACTTTGTCCCAACTCAAATTAAATTAGCTTTCAATTGAAAATCAGATGTCAGATCATACTCCACCTAATAGTTATATCTACTTTTTGTGTAATATCAAAGTTATTACCTCTTATGACACTGTAATAAATTCCATCTTCTCTGTAACTCTCTCTCAACCCACTTACTTTCACAAGTAAAGGCTGTGCTGGTTTTGTATCTATAGATAAAAATATTTAAAAAAAAAAATTCAGCAACTTTGTCTTGACAATGTTGGCTTAAATGTATTAGAAAATTTCTCAAACAGAATAATTCTCGTGTGTCATGATTACTTAGCCCTCTAAGAAAATTTTAAAAAGTTTAATATCATACCTCTACTTTTACATAATATTCTATAATTGCATCTTTACTTTCATCCAATATTTGCAATAGTAAGAGCATGATACCCTGGTATGTATTTGCATTAAATCATATAGTCTCTTTTTATAATGTTACAGCCATATGTTAACATTTAAGTACACATTTTTAAATTCATACCCTAAACTCTGTACATATATGCGTACTTTTGTACAATGCTTTTTCAATTAAATATTTTATGTTTTCACTTGACAGTAGCATTGGACAGATTTAAAAAAAAAAAAAACATTTACATTTACCATAAACACTCTTTAAAAGTGGCACTTTTTCCTCTTTGATAAGGTCCTCCTTTGACCTATCCACCGAAGGATGATTTTCTTCATCTATTTGAGGATCATGACTAGAAGTGAATTTCTCATCTTCATCTATTTTTATTACATTTTCTCCTCCCTGGTCACATTCAGTCTCAATAATTGTGTCCATGCTGATTGAACAAGTATCACTTTGAACACCAGAATCAGATGATTGTGTGACACTTGTCCTATTATCATTGGTGTTTCCACAGGATGAGTCAGGAAGCGTAGAACTTTCTGATATTGTATGCAATTCCTTTCTACTTGAAGAACTGTCTTCACTAGAACTAGCACTGCAGATCTCTCTTTTCGCTACAAAATATTGTAACATATAAAAAACATGAGGTTAAGAAGGTTAAGTCCCCTAAACTTAATTTAAACAGCTTAGTTTTTACATTTTCCTGTTAGACATCAAAGCTACTTTCAATTAGTCAAGTCACCCTATTTTCTTTCGTTGAACAATGTATGCTCTATAATCATTTTAGAAATCTTCTCAAACATGCATCTGACCTCTTAAATTGTGTAATGTGACTTAAATAATATTTGGTTGAGACAAACTAAAGTTAGAGAATGGAAACAATTAATCCGCAGTTATTCCATTTGTAAAGGGGTATAATTTTAGAAAATTCAAACTTGATCTGTGATTTGTGAAAATAAGCATTGTGAATAATTTTCATAACATTTGGTTGAGGCAAACTAGAGAATGGAAACCAACTTTGTGATGTATGGACAAGAATAAAACTTAATCCCCCCTCCGCTACGGGAGGGTAAAAAAACCCTTCTTAGTTCAAAATTGAGTGATGGATTAAAATACCTGGTTTGTAAATAAATTTTATTCATGTGCCTTACCCTGTAAGTAGCAATGATGCCATAACCTCTTCTTGCAAGTTACTATTAATATAACTGCAATTATTATTGAACAAGGAACTATCACAAACACCATATATTTCCAATTCTCTGAATCACCTGAAATGATAAATGTTTAACATGTTTAATCCCCTGATAAGACTGATTTTTTACTTTATTTTTTCTATGTAAATTTCACTGATTATTGTTGACATGAATTTATTCATCTTCACTATCCTAGGGTTAAGATTCATTCCTTAACTCCACCCATGGCAGATTAAGCAAACATTTGTGATAACATTGTTGAACCATCTATCGTTTGATTAAAGTCGCGCTCATTATGAATACATTATCCTTGACCAATGGAAGCACTTCTAACTCTCTTCAGTGTGGAGGTGAAAACATGGTAGCATCTAGATGCTAAAGCTTGGTGAAGCAGGAAACGAAACATCCACACGTTCATTATCACTGAACAAGTATATATTTGTTTAGGGGCGAGCAGAATGACATCTGGGGTGTTGGAATTTTTCGCTACATTGAAGACCTGTTGGTGACCTTCTGCAGTTGTTTTTTCTATGGTCAGGTTGTTGTCTCTTTGACACATTCCCCATTTCCATTCTCAATTTTATTGCAGGAACTTCTATAATCCTGATTCAGTGATTAAGAACATTTAAATTGTCACTAAACATTGTCGTATGTTTTGGGCGTAAAGACTTGTTGCACAATAAGCATGTGGCAATTGTTTACATGTGTACACTTTCTACATTTACATGTGATCATGTTATAGGTGCTTTTTGGTTGGATGTAGACTTGCTTCAATTCCCTTTCTATTATTTTTCTCTCACTAATTTATATGTTTACTGATAAGTGCTAGCCTACTGATTGCCCTTGGAGCCTCCTGCAGATGTCAGTATAATTGTAATCTCCTAGTTATAGCAGTAAAACTATTAAAGGGGCAAAATTGAAAAAAAGAAATAAAAACATAATTAGGAAGGGACATGTAGCAAGTCTAGGTTGGATGCAGTCAGTTACAACTGCAACCATTGAAAATCATTACCTTATGGATCTGAAATTCTCTCTTAATCCGCCATGGGTGGAGAGGAGGGGAGTGGATCGTTACCCTTGGCTAGTGAAGATGAGATTTATATTGCTTTTTTTTTTAACTTTTTTTATCTAAGCATCAATGATTAGTATAATATTTAATAAATGAAACGCTTGTCTGTCATTCAAAATTTAATCACTACGATGAGTCAAAGGTTCTGGACCTTCCATTACCTTAAGTAAAGGACAAGGTTCACTTTTGGCACAAAATGGCCTTAAATATCAACTTTATCATAAAATAACAAATAGGTCACAAAAAAATTATTTGGTTCCTAAATGGGTCTATTTCAAAAGCCTTAATGCTAAACAAATCAGTTCTTTTCATATCATAATATTCTTCAAAGTAAGCCCATTTTGGACATTTTTTCAAAATATGATGATTTTGTGCAATTTTCAGACCTATAAGCTTGAGAAAACCCTTGGCCTCCACCTACAATCCAAAATGTTTTGTGGCCAAAAGATTCCCATTCTAATATATTGATATAAAAACTTTTTGGATCTTAGATAGAGGCCGAGGTTAACTATGCTAAACAATCAATATTATGGCAAAGAAATGCCAAAATTCACCTTAATATACAAATTATGTTTTTTCAAGGGGTCATAGCTTCATAAATTTCAAAGGAAGGGCTCATAAAAAGATATTTTTATCTTAGTAGTATTTCTATGTGAAATTTGTAATTTTTTGGCCCGATTTAAAAACATCAAAAATTTAGGGCCAATTTTAACCCTTTGTGAACCTTCTCCTTTGAATCCCAGCAACAAACATGCAATAAGATCAAACAAATTAATTAATCAATGGTATACTTCAAATTCAGAAATAATTGAAAGTTTTTTTTTTATTAATGTGAGTAATGCAACCACTTGACTAATGCAATTGTAAGAAACACACAATTCTGAACTTAAGGTGGTACCTAACACTACAGGGAGATAACTCTGTAAAGTCAGCTTAACGTTTTAATTACATTGTGTTGTCAAAGGAATATTAAGCTTCTCAATGATCAAAATCGGTGTTTGTCAAATTGCTATATAACCAGTGTAATTTTTCTGACAAAACGGTTGGTTCAATTTTTTATTTTTTTTTATATTTTTGTTGAAGTGTCAAAGTGAATACTTTGACAAAATTTTATGAAAATTAAACAAGCCAAATTGATTTTAGTGAAAGTGTTGGTACCACCTTGAAGTATTCATGTTGGGTGAAAAAAGAGAGAACATATGGTATGAAGTTTAGTATATATATTTCATAAAGATTGAGAGAACCCTGGGCCTTAAAACAGGTACTAGCTGTCATATTCATGTTCACTGATTTAACTCAAATTCTCATATTCAACTTATAACATACTAAAACCTATATCCAAGTGAAAAAAAAGTCTTAAACATACAATTTAGGATGCATATGATAAACTTGCAATTATATTTCAGCATTTCATGTGTATTTTAGTCTTAACGTCATCTAATTAACCAATGAAGTGACCTTCGGAAAACCTTGACAGCTTAATAGACTGATATTAACATAAACAAAAATATAAATAAATAGCAAACTGGTGAAATTGGATTTTTCTAGTTTGGGTTGATTTCATATTGTAGGTTAAAACGAAATGTTAATAACATTTCCATCTGTACATGTATAAGAATAGTTTTTTGTAAATCAAATCAAGTCAATAAAATGGTTTCTCCTTGTTTAGCTTTCAAAGTATAGCTATAGGTTACCATTCTTTTACATCTTACCTGTCAAGCTTGTAAAAGTTGGCTCAGAGGGGAATGTGAAAACCTAAAGTATACGAATGACAAAGTATGCACAAGAAAGGCAATATATCACAAAAAAATACTTCAATTTTGTTGCCAAGTGATCTTATAAGTAAATCTATAATATCATAAAGGAAATCATAATTATTTGATCCAAAATGAAGTTAACACAAATCAATTTCTCTTAATTTCTTATACCTTATTTATATACCTTTGTTTTTGTCTTTATCTCGACAGGAAACAGATTTTGGTTGGTTGTCCCATGTTTTGTTCTCTCCACACCTATATGCCTTAGCACCAGGATTAACTAGAATCATATTGTCTTTAGTACACCTAGGGGTACATGTTGTATAAACACTAACATTGAGGGATGCAACTGCATTGTCACAGGTCCATTCTACACGACTGATATTTGGCAGTACACATCCTATAAAAATACAAATAATATATATATAATAAAATATTTGTCCATCTGATGAGTTGAGCCTTTTTCAACTGATTTTTATAGTTCGTTCTTATGTTGTGCTGTTATACCACTGTCCCAGGTTAGGGGAGGGTTGAAATCCCGCTAACATGTTTAACCCCGCCACATTATTTATGTATGTGCCTGTCCCAAGCCAGGAGCCTGTAATTCAGTGGTTGTCGTTTGCTTATGTGTTACCTATTTTTTATTTCATTTTTTTATATAAATATAAAGGCCGTTAGTTTTCTCGTTTGAATTGTTTTACATTGTCTTATCAGGGCCTTTTATAGCTGACTATGCGGTATGGGCTTTGCTCATTGTTGAAGGGCGCATAGCGTGACCTATAGTTGTTAATGTCTGTGTCATTTTGGTCTTTTGTGGATAGTTGTCTCATTGACAATCATACCACATCTTCCTTATATATATAGACATAGTTGTATATATGAATGCCTGAAATGGCTTGTAAATTAAATGTATTTACTGTTTGAAAATACAACTGTTGATATATCAAAAACATCTGAACTGAAATCCAAATTAAAAGCATAAAATAAACAAAATAATTCAGAGGTCATGTAAAGTGTATGATAATGAAAAAATAACAAGCATTTTGTGAGTATTGCATAGCAATACAAAAATGCAGACGACGACATGGTAGCATGATAAAATGCAAAAAAAAATTGCGGTCTTAAAATTTGTCCCATACCAGTTAGACATTTATTGTAATCAAAAGAAATCTAACTTGTTCTATAACTTGTCATGGTGTAAAGGAACTACATAAAATAACAAACAAACCTACAACTAAATTCTTCAAACAATTTACTCTAGGAGAGGGAAAACATTCAAAATGATATTTATCTCAATTAATACATTGTCTTTGACAAATCTTTTAAAAAATTAGTTATTTCCCTATAAACAGAAATCTAGTAATAAATACATTTAATTCTAGGGAAAGTTAAACAAGTGAGTTATTTCCCTTTAAACAGAAATCTAGTTATTAAATAAGTATTTAAGCAAACATTTAATTCTAGGAAAAAAGCTTTAACTGAATAAGGAGAAAAGCTAACATTGTGAAAATTTAACTTGACCTGTAAGTTGTCATGATAAAACACCATATGGCAGATTCCATATAAGAAAGTGAAACAACTCCCATAAGCATGTTGAGCAAAAATCACAAGCAGTGAAATTTCTGTTTTTGAATACATGCTTTACTAATAAAGATAAAGACAATTTGACCAAAAAAATAAATTATGAGCATCATCCTTTTTATTATTTCTGACATAAGATTTGACAAACTTTATTATTTCTGACATAAGATTTGACAAACTTTATTATTTCTGACAAAAGATTTGACAGACTTTATTGTTTCTGACATAAGATTTGACAGACTTTATTGTTTCTAACATAAGATTTGACAGACTTTATTTTTTCTGAATAAGATTTGACAGACTTTATTATTTCTGACATAAGATTTGACAGACTTTATTATTTCTGAATAAGATTTGACAGACTTTATTATTTCTGACATAAGATTTGACAGACTTTATTATTTCTGAATAAGATTTGACAGGCTTTATTATTTCTGACATAAGATTTGACAGACTTTATTTTTTCTGAATAAGATTTGACAGACTTTATTATTTCTGACATAAGATTTGACAGACTTTATTTTGTCTGACATAAGATTTGACAGACTTTATTATTTCTGACATAAGATTTGACAGACTTTATATTTCTGACATAAGATTTGACAGACTTTATTGTTTCTGACATAAGATTTGACAGACTATATTTTTTCATACATAAGATTTGACAGACTTTATTATTTCTGACATAAGATTTGACAGACTTTATTGTTTCTGACATAAGGTTTGACAGACTTTATTATTTCTGACATAAGATTTGACAGACTTTATTTTGTTTCTGAATAAGATTTGACAGACTTTATTATTTCTGACATAAGATTTGACAGATTTTATTTTTTCATAAATAAGATTTGACAGACTATTTTTTCTGAATAAGATTTGACAGACTTTATTATTTCTGACATAAGATTTGACAGACATTATTTTTTCATACATAAAATTTGACAGACTTTATTATTTCTGACATAAGATTTGACAGACTTTATTATTTCTGACATAAGATTTGACAGACTTTATTGTTTCTGACATAAGATTTGACAGTCTTTATTTTTTCATACATAAGATTTGACAGACTTTATTATTTCTGACATAAGATTTGACAGACTTTATTGTTTCTGACATAAGGTTTGACAGACTTTATTATTTCTGACATAAGATTTGACAGACTTCATTTTTTCTGAATAAGATTTGACAGACTTTATTATTTCTGACATAAGATTTGACAGATTTTATTTTTTCATAAATAAGATTTGACAGAAAAATTGAGTTTTGGAAATAAGATTTTGACAGACTTGATTCTGACATAAGATTTCTCATACATAATAAGATATTTTGACAGACAATATATATTTAGTTTTTTTAACTGACATTAGAAATTAAATCCTAGTTCAAAGTCATTTTTAAAACTCCTGGAAAATACTGCAGCCTAAGATCTAACAAGATTTCACCTCAGGTCAAATAACTTTAACTGTTAGACCATTCAAATGTTTCAGACATAAGAAAACAAGTTTGACAGGTCTTATGTAGGAAACATATAAATTTAAACAATTGCTTGAATAAAGTTAAATGAAAGAATCAACATGCATTTGTCCTTATGCACAGCATGATTTACAGTTTTAACTGGCATATATATTGGAACCAACAATGATTTTGAAAGTTTTTACAGCAATGTTCCTGACATTAGATTTTAAATAAGTGCAATCACTCCTACAAATATTTACAGTCGTCATCATGACCATGAAAATGAGTTCACAGACAATGACATATGACAGTCAGAAAATAAATCTGTTAAAAAAGGCAACCTTTATATCTAACGTCCTCTTGATCATTAATGCAGGCCTGTAGCCAGGAATTTCAAGGGAGGGGGGGTTATTTGGACTTATGAACTGGACTTTTACAGTCACAGTTTGAACAGAACGTTGACTTGGGGGGGAGGGGGGTTCGTCCCCCTGGCTACGGGTATGTAATGTTTACCTATAAACTCTGGTTTCAGTCCCATTTTGTGGTCACATATACAGAAAGGCCACTTATTAGTCTGCTTTACTTCATCTTTTGTTGCATTACAAGAATCACGACTTTCATCTTCCCCTACTTGAAAAGCATCATTATATTTGTCTGATTTCACTGCTTCTATGGGACAATAACAACATACTCTATGAATCTGTGCTGCTGTGTCAAACCAACGACTAGACAATAAATGAAAGAAATATATATAAACCAATAAACATACAAAAACTTTTAATAACTGTGCTATTTAGAATGAGAAAGATAACTGTTACTATTACACTACAATTAGACTGTGCAATTACTTGTTTAACTTTCACAAAACTTGCAACTAGCTGCTATATGGAACTATGAATAGATATTTGAACCACACTTTATTGTTAACTGTTTAAACAATTTTGAAATCTTCTTTTTATGTTTACTGTAAAGAGTTGAGATGCATTTTCTACATGTTATAGCCTTAACAGTCTGGTATTATTGACATGTTTTCTGTACATGTGTTTTTACAGTCTGTGAAGAGAGTCTGTTGTAGACCCGCCAACTTTCACAATATACATGATATATGGTGAATTTCCCCTATGAGATGTGATGATCTTACTTTTGATTAAATAAACTGAACAATTCAAATTACAGGCTTTCAAATGAGATAAAGGATATCTTAAAACATGTGCTAACTCATTTAAACAATATATATTAGTCTTGACAGTAGGGGATTAAAAATACTTATGACAATTTCAGAGGAACATTTCAAAGGTCCTCTTGCTCTTAAAATCTACCATTTAGGTTTCTAAAAGTAGGCAGTAATAATATCTACAAAATACATACTCGATTAGTAATAAAAGAAACTTACTATTTTCCTGTTTCACCATTAACCAAATTATATTCTGCTGATGAAAGGGAGATAATCCAATGAAATATAATGACTATGGAATATACTGAAGTAGTTCTGAACTGAACTTGCTGAAAGAGAATAATACAAATACTTCATAATCAAGAAATTTTAATTGGCTTAATGTTTCACTGTGAATAGTAAGTAGTTTATGTTATGCAGCACAGTTAGTAGTAATAAGATTGTATGAACAAATCCAATACATTATATTGACAGTGAAGGTTCATTTCCCACCCACCCACCCCTTTTTTAAGACTTCATAGGAATGTAAATAGTGTGTTATGTAGAAAATAGGTGATAAGATACATGTATAGAGATAAGTCACCCTCTGTAGACACATTATTAATTTTGACTCCTTGCTGACCAGTCATATTCTCTTACCTCAAAATATTGTATGCCAAGTAAAGTATCGGTATTTGGACTGACCACAACCCACAACTTCACACACTCAACAATGCTCAAGGCAACCACACTACCACAACTGACCCCAGACCAATCAGATGGTCAACCAAGGTGAAAAACAACTTCATCATTGTAACTCAGTATTATAGATTTTAGTTTTTAGCTGAAAACATCAGTCAAAAGTTGAAAAGGCAAATTCCTTTTTTAAAAATAAGTATTTAACATGTTATGAGAGTGGAAGAATAACAGAATATTAATTCACTAAGACTACATTTTACCTTTGAGGGGGATTGGGTTTGGCTAAGCATGAATGGTGGTTGTATTAATTCAATTATTTACAAATTGTCAATTATGTAAAGCTCAGGATATTAAATACTTCCTTGAGTCACAATACTTAGTGGGAGTTACATGTAGTGTATAACCCAAAATTTCAGTTTGAAATATTCCTGTTTTCTATTATTCAACAAAGTAGATAAGTTATCTTTCTGTTGCATGTTATTAACTATTGCATGAATGAAGCCTATACATATAAACAATTGTGATTTCAAATGATTGTACATGTTGTATTGAATACATTTGTATATTAATTACTTCTTAGTATTGGGCTTGCATGAGATTTAATGGAAGACATTGCAAAATCCCACACATAAATTTTTAGGAGAAACTGTAATTGTTACAAGAAATTTAAAATAGATAAGGTCCAGTCATACAACAATAAAAAAAAATAATATTTAAAATATACTTACATATAAATTGTCTAAGATTACCATTATCATACATCTTTTGTTTGAAGACTTATAAACATATCATACAAAACTTTCATCATATTCATGTCTGCACCATATTGTATACACAAATTCTGAAAAAACATATTGTCATTTGAAATAAAAGGCCCTTTCAAAACAAGGAAAAATTAAAGGGCGCACTACGTTTGCGCGCATTTGGGGATTAAAATGTTTTACGTTTGCGCGCAGCTTTTGATTACATTTGCGCGCATTCATTTTACAGGTAAACTCAGGTAAACATATAAATAAAAATTAAATTAAATTATAATTGACTATATATTTTATATTTTCATAATAAATATGACTATCAATTATTAATTTTGAAAATATTTCTTAATTCAAACTATATATTGTTCATATTGAATTATAAAACCAATTATAAAGTGATCATTATAAACTCTGTAGTATAGCTTAATACATGTAACTTCATTGCGAATATTTCAGAGTGAAAGGTTTAAGTTAGTTTATAAAGTTACACCAAGGCACAAACATGGAGTTTCGACACGTACCTACATGTAAAGTAATGAAATTATCAATACTTTTACCTTTAACATTAGCCATGTTTTAGCGTTTTTTAAACATTTTAACATTTCTATCTGTACATATTTCTAGGATTTAGTGCTTGTGCATAATAAAACGGACTTATCTTGCTAAAAATCCCACTTTCACCTCATCGTTGGTGAGTAGGGGACCAAGACTAACAGAATGAGTACTTATACTTGTAAATAATTGAACTAATTGTAAGTAAATAAGTATTATTATCTGTATTTTACCTGAGTGTACCTGTCAAAAAAATGCGCGCAATTGTAATCAAAAGCTGCGCGCAAACGTAATGATTTTTGCGCGCAAATGTAATGGTAATGCGCACAAACGTAATGCACCGAAATTAAATAACAGGTATGAAAAGTTTATAAACATTTAATGACCTGCACAGTGAGTGTTAAAACAATTGTTGTGTTCAACATGTCAAAGTACAAATATGAATTTTAAGAAAACATCTTCAATTTCTATGAACCTTTTGGTGAATATTTTACAAAATAACTTTTGATAAATTACCATTGACGAGGAAGCAAACTATTCCCACAAATTGTTTATTCTAATTGTTTCTCCGAAAATGTTAGTAATCATGGCACCTACACATTTACATGTAAATTCCAAGTACATTAGCTGCTAATAGCACATGCATATATATGTTTTTATCCTGTATGTTTCTATCCTGTGTATTTTCATGTATAACAGTGCATAATCATGATAATAATACTTGTGTTATAATCTGAGTACAAATGTACTTCATAGTTACGTAATCTGAGTTTCAATCAAGCTGAGATCAAATACAATTTTCTTATGATTTGTTTTTCGTGTTGATTTCACATTTCAGATTTCTTAAAATGTTAAATTATACAATATATTTATATAATTATATCATGCATAGCTTTTTTGGCTATTGTTAAACCTGGTCTTTCATTTAAATGTTGTTCTATTTATATACACAAATTCTAGCCAGATGATGTAGTATTTTTATAAATATTACACAATGAACCATCAAAAGAAAATATAACAAATGGACAATCATGATTAAAAAACCTGGAGGGCAATAATGTGCCTGAACCCCCTTCTTGGAAAATTGCTTAATTACATAAGGAATCACTGAAGCGTTACTGGAACTGGTCCTTTCTTAGGAAGTCAGTGGGCCCCCTTTATGAAAATATCTGGTTCTGCCAATGGCAATGATTTTAGAATGAAATTTATATACATGTAATAGAAACTGAATGTCACAACTTAAATGGACATTCCCAAGAATACATTGTACCTCCCTTTCACAACATTATAGCATAAGAAAATCAAAATGTATTTCTACATGTATAATTATATATATCTATATATATATATATCAGACAGCTGGCAATCATAACACACATTTTTTGACTCCTTAATTGTGTACCTAGTGCCATGGGAAATCCCTTAGTCATTCCACAGTGGCGGATGCAGGAATTTTCGAAAGGGGGGGTGCTAGCCCAGGGCAAAGGGGGGGTGCAGGGGGGGTGCAAACATATGTCCCGATTCAAATGCATTGATCGGCCAAAATAAAGGGGGGGTGCGGACCCCCGGAACCCCCCCTCTGGATCCGCCACTGCTCCATCAGGTGAATAAGAAAAGATTTACACCCCAGTCATTGAAACTGTGATCAATATACATGATATATATAAATGAACCTTTCATATTATTTCCTTTAATTTTATCATGGTTTTAATGACCTATTTTTGCTCAGCAAAATTTTTGTCAAAACCATCTGAACAAGTTTCAGTGTCAACCCTCCTTACCTTAACATGGGAAGTGTTTATTAAAGTCACAGCTTTAACCTAGAACTATCTTTTCCCTATAAAAATTTAAATGTATGTTTAAATGTATTCATAAAGATTTGTAAACATAGTAAACAATTTAACAAATGGTTAACAAGGGGGAAAATAGATTTATTTAACTTCCTTCTGTCATGTCTTCAGAAATGACATTGGTCAATAATTTTCTGAATAAAAATAATTTCCTCTTCTTTATATATTTAACAGACTAAGGAAGTCAACAACAAAATTTGCAAAAAAATTTTTTGTTATTATTGTAATTTACCAATTTTATCTGAAATCTGATTAAAATTCCCCTTATATTTAAAACAGTTTCAGATAAGTATATAACTAGAACAAATAAAACATATTTCAGAAACTTAATTGGGATATATTTTGGGAAATTTTGCATTACTATATATATATACCTTTGCTTTGGTTTTAAATATTTCCACTATAAATAAAGCATAATATTAATTACATATATATTGTGTATATATATGTATGTATGTATGTTCCTTTCTCCCTCCTTTATTACAGTATATATTATAGATATGAAAAATTGATTTTGAACATCCTGTTGAAAAGTTTACCCAGTATGACCAATGAATTGAATTTACCCTTTTCTTCTCGGAAATTGTCATTTGTTCAAACATAATTGCTTCCTACAATGCGCTGAATGGTAAAAGTTATTTATTGTTGAATTTCACAGAATTTTTTAAAATGTAAATTTATACAGCTGTACATAAATTTGTAGAAGTTGTCTTTAGGCCGTATGGTGACCTATAGTTGTTAATGTCTGTGTCATTTTGGTCTTTTGTGGATAGTTGTCTCATTGGCAATCATACCACATCTTCTTTTTTATATTTAGAGCTTCTCTTTAAATTTCTTTTTTAATCCTTTAAAATCAAATTTTTTGATTATATTAAAAAATAGTTCTCTATCATGATAGAATAAATCTGCAAGAAACAAGGTAAGGCAGTGAATTACATTGGTGTACCTCCCCTAGTATTTATCAACATCTACTTCTTCTCCTATTTTCTAGTAACCGCCTTCAACACGTTGAAGTTTATGTCACTTGTACTGCACATTGCTTTGAGCATGTTGAGGAGATGTATATACAGTCAATGACAGTGAAATTTTTTACATTTCTATGTATAAAAACAAAAATTGATTATAACACTTTAACATAGTGGTAGTGCATATTTTTATTTTATCTATTTAATATATATATTAAGATAAAACTATTTACACATGAAGAATTTACTAAAATTCAGTTGTCAATACTGGTATAATTCTCAAGACTAGTAAAACATTGGTAGAGGTCCAAGTACACAGTTATTTCGTAGTGCATTTCTTTTAGACAATAAATGAAAATAAAAAAAATCTTACCTGCGCTTTCTCAATAATATTTTTACAGTGTGTTGTACTACTTTTGGGACAAATCATATCAAAATTATAAAACTTCATCAGCTCTAACTCAAAATATGGACAATTTTATGTTAAGGGGGTCTTGAAATCTTTTGACAGTTTCCGAAGTGCTAATTTTTAACCTTTTTCAGCTGGACCTAATCACTACTTTACATTAATTAATATGTACATGTATGACCCAAATTTTTTTACAGTGTCATTTCACACCTTTCTTGCTATATGAGGAATAAAACATGGAGAAATAAATTTGGAAGGGGTATAAAAAAATTGGCAAGTATCACACTGTCTACACTAAGTACTATATTTGTGGACAACGAAAATCAAAGGACGATAACTGTGTACTCATACCAGATAAGGGAAATTTCATTATTTATACCATGTATACCAGTATTGACCACTTAGGCACTAAAGGTTGATATTCATGTCAGTAGTATCAACAATGTATGCTTATTGACTGGGTTACGAGTGGAATAGTAAGTTTATTGTCCAGAGGAGCAACTATTGTCCTGAGGCGTAGCTGAGGACAATAAATGTATCCCAGGGACAATAAACTTACTATTGCAAGAATATCCAGTCAGTAAGTGTTTTATTATATCGACAAATAAAACAAACAATAAATGGAGGTGATAAATCAACTATCGTAATATTTCAAAGAAAAACTAAAACCATAACGTTTACTTCATAGATATGTTCAAAAGCTATAAGGCTACGCATTGCACTGACGTTAACCCTTCTAGATACAATAAGTAAACCACAACGTCGTTACTCCTGTGTTAATTTCAAAATCCTCCAAACAAGTAGCTGCAATTAAAATTTCCCCAAACATTAAGATGCTTGCGGTCCAATACTTTCATCCAGGTCCAATAGTTGGAATTTTTTTACCGGTCCAATAGTTTAAAGATTGCAATTTTAACTTGCAAAATCATGAAAATAGTGAAAATATTGTACTTATTTTATATAGAAAATGATAACTGCGGTATAATAAAATGTAGCTATGGGATCATCAGTTCACACTGTCATGACTGTTACATTTCATTCATAGAACATGTATTAAAATCAAAACCTTATTTTGAACCATTTTTCAAGTAACATATAGAAATAGAGATTAATTTCAATCTAAATATATATATAACAGTGACCCGAATTGAATTTACACAGGCTCTCATACATGTCATAAGAAATGTTGAAGAGTATCGTTGATAATTTAAATGCTCTTATGTTTTATACATACATTTTTTTGTAACTGAATGTCACCTATGTACAAATGCATAGAGAATTTGTATTTTGCTGACACGTTGAAGGAAACATACAACATACAAGAGACATTCAGTCCATATATATTTTTTACACATGCAGATGTGATCAATTGTTAAGGAAATGAAAAACTAGAGACATACAGGGTTAAATAGATGCAAAAACAAGAATGTGTCTCCATTACACAGATGCCCCATCAGCACTATCATTTTCTATGTTCAGTGGCATTGGTGGTTCCAGGGGGGTGGGGTGGTTGAAGGGGTGTTGGAACCCCTCTTTTTTTTGGTGGATCAATGCATTTGAATGGGGACATGTGGTTGGAACCCCCCCTTTTTTAAAATGGCTGGATCCGCCACTGAAAGGACCGTGAAAATGAGGGAAAATCTCTAATTTGGAATTAAAATAAGAAAGATCATATCATAGGGAACGTGTGTACTAAAGTTGCAAGGTGATTGAACTTCAACTTCATCAAAAAGTTATTTTGTCTGTAACCTCGACCAAAAACTTTAACTAAAACTTAATTTAACCTGAAGCATGACGAACGGAGGGATGAAAGGACAAACGAACAAACAGACAAAGGAACAGAAGCACAGACCAGAAAACATAATGCCAATAAATGGGGCATAAAAGTGAGTCAGACACTAATATAAAAAAGTAAAATCACAAAAATACTGAACTCAGAGGAAAATCAGATGGGAAAGTCCATAATCCCATGGATGGCAAATTCAAATGACAAAACACATCAAAAAAGATAATGGACAAGAACTGTCATATTCCTGACTTGGTACAGGCATATAGGGACACACTGAAGCATGCTGTAGAAATTGAGGCAGGCTTCAGTTGGCTCCTAAACAAAAATGTGTACTAGTTCATTGAACTAGAGGCTCTAAAGAGCCTGTGTCGCTCACCTTGGTCTATGTGAATATTAAACAAAGGAAGCAGATTGAAAATTGACTACAAAGGTCAATAACTCCTAGAGGGTCAATTGACCATTTCGTTCATGTTGACTTATTTGTAGATCTTACTTTGCTGAACATTATTGCTGTTTACAGTTTACCTATATCTATAATAATATTCAATATAATAACCAAAAACAGCAAAATTTCCTTAAAATTACCAATTCAGGGGCCGCAACCCAAAAACAGGTTGTCCAATTCATCTGAAAATTTCAGGGCAGATAGATCTTGAGCTGATTAACAATTTTACTTCATGTCAGATTTTCTCTAAATTATTTGGTTTTTGAGTTATAAGCCAAAAACTGCATTTTACCCCTATGTTCTATTTTTAGCCGTGGCGGCCATCTTGGTTTGATGGCCAGGTCACCGGACACATTTTTTAAACAAGAAACCCCAAAGATGATTGTGGCCAAGTTTGGATCAATTTGGCACAGCAGTTTCAGAGAAGAAGATTTTAGTAAAAGATAAATAAAATTTACGAAAAATGGTTAAAAATTGACTTTAAAGGGCAATAACTCCTAAAGAGGTCAACTGACCATTTTGGTCATGTTGACTTATTTGTAAATCTGACCTTGCTGAACATTATTGCTGTATACAGTTTACCTATATCTATAATAATATTCAATATAATAACCAAAAACAGCAAAATTTCCTTAAAATTACCAATTCAGGGGCCTCAACCCAAAAACAAGTTGTCCAATTCATCTGAAAATTTCAGGGCAAATAGATCTTTACCTAATTAACAATTTTACCCCATGTCAGATTTGCTCTAAATGCTTTGGTTTTTGAGTTATAAGCCAAAAAACTGCATTTCACCCCTATGTTCTATTTATAGCCATGGCGGTCATCTTGGTTATTTGGCAGGGTCATCGGACACAATTTTTAAACTAGATACCCCAATGATGATTGTGGCCAAGTTTCAAATAATTTGGCCCAGCAGTTTCAGAAGAGAAGATTTTTCTAAAAGATTACTAAGATTTACGAAAAATGGTTAAAAATTGACTATAAAGGGCAATAACTCCTAAAGTGGTCAACTGATCATTTTGGTCATGTTGACTTATTTGTAGATCTTACTTTGCTGAACATTATTGCTTTTTACAGTTTATCTCTATCTAAAATAATATTCAAGATAATAACCAAAAACAACAAAATTTCCTTAAAATTACCAATTCAGGGGCAGCAACCTAACAACGGAATGTCAGATTCATCTGAAAATTTCAGGGCAGATAGATCTTAACCTGATTAACAATATTTCCCCATGTCAGATTTGCCCTAAATGCTTTGGTTTTTGAGTTATAAGCCAAAAACTGCATTTTACCCCTATGTTCTATTTATAGTCATGGCGGCCATCTTGGTTAGTTGGCGGGGTCACCGGACACAATTTTTAAACTAGATACCCCAATGATGATTGTGGCCAAGTTTGGTTAAATTTGGCCCAGTAGTTTCAGAGGAGAAGATTTTTGTAAAAGTTAACACAGGACGACGACGACGGACGACAACGACGGACGACGACGCCGGACGCCGGACGCCAAGTGATGAGAAAAGCTCACTTGGCCCTTTGGGCAAGGTGAGCTAAAAAGGATCTCACACTGATAAACTCCAATCATACTATAGTTTACATTTTGTACATGTACATTGCTAAAGCTGCATCTGGAGAATGATACGAGAATTTCATTTTTAGATTGCTGTCAATAATACAGCATAATGTCATAATCATGATAATGCAAGTCTTGCTTACAGCAACATAAGGCAGGACAAAAATATGAAGGATTGGATGTCTGTCAGACAAGTTTTTCCTTAAAATTAAATATCAGTAACCTATGAATTAATACATGTATCATGTACATTTATATAGGGCCAATTACTAAGTTGAAGAGCATTAATGATAAAGGACCAAAAATACTAAAAGGATTGGACAAATGAAATGGAAGTAAAAATCATGAAAATATGTTGTTAAAACCTTTAAAAATAATCATAGAAATTTTGAAGATTTTCCTGACAGCAATCAGGTAAGTTCTTTACATTCTTCTTCCAGTAAGAGGCTACTGTCAACAGGTTGACTAACCTGCCACATTTTTGGAGTGTGCGAATGAACATGATGAATACACTTTTAAAGTTAACAAAAACAAAAAATTGGTGAAAATTTATATATAAGTGCAATATTATTACATTATCAAGCTATTGTTGGCCTTCCACTGGTGCTCTTTTTAATAATGATAGATTTACGGTGTCTTGTGATGGAATATGTTTAATTGTACATGAACAACAGATTAATGCATTGTAGATTGCATGCGATGATGATAAAAAAAAATGTGTTGAACCCAATTTTAAAGGTGCATAAAAAAAAGTACACAAATACATTATTTTTAATCTGATTCATGTAAATTATATACATGACAGTAAATACATGATTTTATGATTCACCCATGCATATGACCAGTTGAACACTATGATACAGTTGAAACTGCCTGGATATAATAGACACATAGAAAGTATTAGCTTCACTCTGGCCATACATCGCTACCATAAGCTTTGGTGGTGCAGTAGTTTTAGCTTAATATAGTAGAACTATGAATAAAATGGATACGTGAACTAAGATTCACAGTATGGCAGTATACATATAGATATATATAGAGTCATGGGTGACATAAATGCACACTGAAATAAAAAAATAATATTTGCACGTGCTTGTTATCTTTCTTATGCTTTAATAAGTTTGCTTTCTGTACTTCTGAAGTTGGGTTTAGTACACACATCATAAACACTTATTTAACTTCATTGCATTAGATATATTGATTTATAGTATATTCTATATTGGAGATACTGTTTACTTACATACATATTTTGTTTTTGTAGCACAATCATGTAATCGGTACTGATTTTCTCGAAATATAATTGCTTGGTTTTAGTTCATTTTAGATTACATGTATCCAAAATTACTTTAATTTGGAATGTCTACCTTCCCCAATCTCCGTGCTCTGCATGTAAAATGTTAATATAATTATGTGGTTGTTGGTATCTCCAAAAATATAAAGTTTGGTTTTTTTTATTTTGATTTGATTCTATTTTTTGTCAGTTATTATTTTTCAGTTTTTGTGTATTGGAGGAAAAGAATATTAAAGACATATAATTGGATCGAATTCTTAATTCGCTTGTACATTGCCTTCATCAATGGAAATGTTTGGACCTTCGTCACCATTTGGACCTTCATCACTATTTGGACTTTCGTCACTATTTGGACCTTTATCACTGTTTGAACCTTCTTGGACATTTATCAACATCTAGACTTTGAAATTTTAAATTATATACAATGTACATTTTCAATTGTTTAAAGACAACCGTGTCTTGTCCTTTAAATTGTCTTACCATGTTGTCAAATCGCGGACGATTTGTTTTTCTGGGTAGGGGGTATTGTAACGTTTATGGGTCATCGTAAATTCCCCTTTTTCTATTTATAGATACTATATATATAGTTGTCCGGTCACTTTTTCGCGGGGATCGTTTATCTCGGGCTTGAACTTAATGTCCAGACTTGGATATTTAAACCTCGTCAGGGCAGTATTTCTTTAGATTGGGGAAAACTTTCGTACTGGTAAGTTGTACTTTAAATTTCATTTTATCTTGTATTTCGATGTTTGACTTAAATATTTATTATTTAACATTTGATATATTTCTTTTTGATCTCGTAGTCAAACAGCTCTAAAATGTTACGTTTCCGTTCCAGATTAAATAGAGAGAATTGTACACCAGCTAGATATTTTATTATTTCGGGTTTATGAAGAGATGGGTTTCATTTTGACAGCGATATTTAGACAGATGGTTAATCCCAGGGGTATTTTGAAGTAATGGTCGTCAATCTACAGAATTGTTTGTCACTAATTACTCTGAAATAGAATTTTGTATTATCGCATGTTTTGGTTTTGGATCTTGAACTGGTCAATTTTATTGAAAAATGTTTTTCAAAAATTGCTCTGGTTGGATTGAAAACTAAACAGGAAATGCGATGTTTTTTTTTTTCTGGATCGATTTTTGTTCCCTAGTCATAGAATAATGAGATTCATGATCTTGTCTAACAAAGATCCAGTGGGAACCAGTGGGTATATTATTTCGTCTCGGAAGGTTGACGTCACAACTTGATTGAATGGAAAATATTTTAGTTAAAAACGGTTAGTGTATATACAGCTCTCAATATTTTAAGTAAACAGACACCTCAAAATTCTAGTATCATTTTATTTTATTCAATTAGATAGCACTAAGGCCAAACGCTTCTTTGAATTGGTTAACTTGTATGGGTATTTTTCACCGCATCGTTTGTCCAAAAAGGGGAAGTTCGAAAGTGTATTGAAATTCTAAATTGATATTTTTGCCCTGGAGATACCGCGATATGATTTATGTATTTATGTTGTTTTGTCTATTATATATGAAACTGTTTTATGAATTTTGGTCATTTGTTATATGAGCAAATACATTGCTTGGCAAATCGTCATCACTGGTCATATTTTAGGTTTCGTATACCTGTCATTTATTGAATTTACTGATTCGTTGTATTGTCAGTATGCTGTCAGAAGTCCTGGAGCGAAAGCACAGGCCGAACCCTCTCTACCAGTAACGTACATGGCTGAGCTAGCAGGGTATACTGTCATGAGACAGATTAGGAAAGAAAAATACGTCTACACACGAAAACCCATTTACGTTGCACTATATTATTACATTATATTGATTATCAAGCTATATTATTACATTATATTGATTATCAAGCTATATTATTACATTATACATGTTATATTGATTATCAAGCTATATTATTACATTATATTGATTATCAAGCTATATTATTACATTATATTGATTATCAAGCTATATTATTACATTATATTGATTATCAAGCTATATTATTACATTATATTGATTACCAAGCTATATTACATGCATTACATTATCAAGCTAGGAAATGTGACTCTTACTTTATTCAATCTATTCAATGAATAAAAATCCCTTGGTTAGATCAAACACATGTACAGTGAGTATCATTTACTACGACCAGATTAAACATGTTAAATCCTTTTGAACCCCTCTGTGTTGACAGAACGAGCATACACATGTATATCTGTATATACAGACATGAAGAGGGAGAAGGGGGTTCATAAAGAAAGTGATACCACATTAAACATGCAGTACGCACATTATACATTGTTATGTGATTGAATGATATCTGATTTTAGAAACAGTCCTGCATTGTACATGTCCTTAACACACCGGATATCCAGTCAAGTATTTACATGGAAGAGAAGAGTTATCTTCCTGTAGTTCAAGTATCTTTAAGGGGGCTCATTACTAGAAAAAAAAAAAAAATTGCTTATGCTGAAACAAAGTTTTAATCATATAATAAGCAAACATTGTCAACATTGTCATGTGTAGACTTGATTCTTCATTTTATTTAAACTTTTTATAGACAGCAACCTAACCTTTGCTGCAAGCATACTGCAAGCTTCACATTATTAACAATAAAATAGATTTTTTTTACATTGATCTAACAATCATGTAACATGACAGTCAGGGGAAAACAGAACAGCCACACACATGGCATAACCACACTTGCTTCAGTATTTTAATGAACGTATTTGTCCTATCAGAATTGAAATAATTCATGGAAGCCATAGATTTGTTGTAAATTTACATATAACCTTGGCCATGTTGGCCGTGATATTCTATCGCTGATGATAAAACTTGAATATATCATGGTCCAGGCCATGTGTAAATTAAGAAATAATTCCTTCATGTCATGCTCTATGCTCATTTTACATGATTTTAACATGGGTAGGCATTATATTTGTCGATATTTTACACTGAGCGTTAGCAAGTAAAATGTGGTCAAATATAATGCCTACCCATGTTAAAATGAGCATAGAGCATGACATGAAGGAATAATTTCGATTCTAATAGGACAAATACATCATTTTTATAGGTCGAAGCGTAGGAAAATATCGTAAAAATGCTTGGCTTTTCCTGTTTCCTCTCTGAGAAGTATGTGCATTATATTTCATATTTGATAAGTTTAAAAACTATGAGCAGGATAAATATATGTTGTTTTATATAATATATGATAAAAGTTTATTTTAGCTGCTTAAATGTATATATTTAAAAGGATAACAATGAGAATAACGTTAATATACACAGTAAGTTCATGCGCATGTGTCAAACATATTTTGTGCTTGAGCATTAGAACAAGGCTTTGTTTATAAAGCGTAATAAGGACGTCATATTAGAATTTCCAACATGTCTAGGGCTTCCACACATAGCATGAATTGTTTCTTAAATCTTTATATTTCAAATTTTAGTAATAACATGGTTAAGTTTCTTGTTAAAGATATATATACATGAAGATTGTAGATATCAAGATCCCAAAAAGGCAATGTTTATTGATAGTATTCAGCTTTAGTTGATTTAGTTATTTCAGCAGAATAAACCTCTTAGGAGTATATACTGAAGTCGTCATTATTGAGTGCCAATATGTCATCCAATTATATAAAAGTGTTATTAATTTTTTGTATCAGATCTTGTTTCAATGGGTTTAGGCAGCAACCATTTGATTTTCTGGGGGGGGGGGGGGGGCTATGTTTTTTTTTCTGGACAAATTATTTTTTTCGCCTGTGGAAAACAATAATCTATTTTTTTCACGACAAGTCGAAAACATTTTTATTCTTTCAATTTTAGCATGACATATAGTGGCAGCTGAGGGTGAAACAAGCAATTTTTTTTTCTCCAAAAACTGGAAACAAACTATTTTTTCCAAAAAAAACCCCAGAAAATCAAATGGTTACTGCCTTAGCAGATTTTGTTCAATAACTGTAACTGGCATATACACAGAAATAATAAGTGGTACACAGTTAGTCCTTATTGAAATTCCGATCACTTGAATATATAAACAGAATCTTTGATGCAATTAAAAATGTTTTCTAGTAAATATTCAAGACATCTTAAGCATGTCTAGATTCTACCAATTAGCAGCTGCATGATTAGAAAACAAAATATTTTGTAACACTAGGCCACCAACATCTGAATTTTTAGTTCAGTCTAGGTGGCCAAGTGGTCAATAGCAATGGAAAAAGTGCTGATGGAGGTGTCATGATATCAATTTAGCATTTAGATCTCAGGGGCATATCCAGCCATTTTTACAAGGGGCAGGGTCTCCCTAGTCCAAATAATTATGATGAGTTATTTGGACTAGGGTCCCCTAGACCCCCCGCTGGTTCCTAACACAAATTATTGTGAAATTTTTAGAGGATTTTCCTTAGTCTGTAAGTGCTTAAAGTGGGTTGGGGGTAGTCTAGTCCTATAACACACGACAATGTATGATCTCAGGGGCAACTACTTCCTATTCCTGATGAAAAAAAATTACTATCAATGGTGCCACCCAAAAAACAAACAAATAAATAAGTCCCTGTTTTTAATCCCCACTGTTAAACTATTTGAAAGGCCTTTTTTCACAAATATCAAGTATAATATAAATGACATGATATTCAAACAGTTAATAAATGAAGTGCACACTACTTACAAGGACTTGAAAAAGGTAAAACAGATGAAGAGAAAACTCGTGACACTTAATTGGTAACACTAAGGAAAGTAAACAAGGTACTGCTGATTGTAATGTTACTGTTATCTTTAGGTTATTTCCTCCTATCTAAGGAGAACCATAAATTTAAATATATATGAGGGTTTAGATGGGGTTAAATGATTGATGAATAATGCCCTTAAAAATGAAGATTAGAGAATAACGGACCAACAAAATGAAGATTAGAAAAATGCGTGGTCTAATTTTTTAAAGATTAGAGAAAAAAAGGAGTGAAAATTAAATGTTTACAGTAAAACGGACACCACACACCCACCAGACCCTCATATATAACGTATATTAATCCGCTAGCCTACTCTTTTTCATTCGTCTCAACTCGGCCGATTCCGTACCCTCATCGCGGATTTTGAGGGTACGGAATCGGTCGAGTTGAGACGAGTGTTGGAGCCAGTATCGGTACAGATTAATTTTAAGATTTGATCGATTTTTAAATTTGAGGAAGTGTGGACACAGATTAGTGTGGATATACTCATGCTCAACGTTAAGTGAGACAAGAAAAGAAACTTTCAACCCAATAAAAACTTAATTAACTAAATTCTTTTGAGAAATGAAGTGGAAAGAGACATTCATAGATAGACATTAAATTACAGTCTTTATAATTGACTGGACAAACTTCACATATATAATATTTAGTGCCGAAGGCAAGCTTAAAATAGAAGAACTAGAAATGCTCACAAGAGATATGTGCTAGATGCATAACTCGAGACTAAAACTGATAAGTGTGGAATGGCTGTTGACGTCACAATTATCACTCAACTCAGAAACTTAAGTCTAGTTTAGATTTTAGCAAGTGTATTTATATTCACGGAGTGTGTATACATAGTTAAAGACTTTAATCCATATTACCCTACATAAAAATAGAAAGTTCATAATTGGGAAGCTGAAATCATCTCTGTCGTTAAGTTTTGTTTTCAACCAACACTTATTATGAATTTCTAGAGATCTAGGTCAAGATATGATGCAGGCTTAAATCTTTCTGTTGTATCCTTTATCTCTAGTGCAATGGGATAAATTTGTTCAACATGGTAACCAAATTTTGTATTTTTTGGTGAGAGAACATCATCTACATAGCGGAACGTAAAGTTAAAGGATATTGCTAACTTCTTATCTTTTTTTCCCAAGAAGTTGCTGTATGAAATCAGCCTCATAAAAACAAAGAAACAAGTCGGCAAGAAGAGGGCCACGATTTGTTCCAATTGGAATTCCGACAGTCTGTTGTAAAACACGTCCTCAAAACGTAACAGATATGTTGTAAATCAATAAATCAATCATCTTGATAATGTCAGTTTCAGAGAATGTTTTGTTTGAATCAGAGTGATTCATTACAAAGTAGGATTTATCCCTTCCCAAGACAAGATACTTGTATCTACGTGCGCCATTCTTTTTAATTAAACAAAGTAATACCAACTCTTTCAATTTGTCTTTTAGTTTGGAATGGGGAATACTTGTGTAAAGTGCAGAAACGTCAAATGTTTTAATTCTATTGCAAGACGAGAGAGTATTAGATTGTATGTACTATAAAAGATCTTTGTAATATTTAGTATCCATATTTGATTCACGCCACCTTTAGAAATGGCAGTTTCACAATATATTTGGAGCCCGGTTTTGATTGCTGATATAATAGAAAAACCATTAAACCAATGATACATGTATAATAATTAACATTTTGTTTTCTCAATAGTTTTCTCAATAGTATTGTTTCATTTTTTTCATTTCGTGGCCTTTTATAGTCTACTATAACGTATGGGTCATTCTCATTGTTGAAGTCTATAATTGTCTATAATTGCTTCCAATTCATTATATACATATACAGTAAGAGGAGAGGATAATGCGTCTGTGCAATGCTAGGCAGTGTTTTCGAAGAAGCTAGAAATTTGATCAATCATGCGCCTAGTTTCCCTAAATGATAGACAAGTATAGATATAAATAATCTATAACCCGTGAGGACAACACCAAAATTTATTAAAAACAGAAATCGAAAGTTTTTAAGTGATATCGTCAAAATTGGTCTGTATTCGTGTTTCACGATCTATATTGAAAAAGGAATGGTTCAGGTCTTGATGATCAATTTATTCAAGTCAGCATAAACATGACTATTTCAGTTTTCACTGTTATATATTCATCCTAGTGTGCTTATTGGTTTTTTTTTCATTCCCACAAATATATTTTTTTTATTATATATTGTTTGTTTTTGGAACCAACGACTAGTGCGACTCTTTTCCCTACTTGTTTGCATTCCAACTGGTCTGTCAACAGTGAATCTGAATCAGTCACCTCTAATATGTAGCATATCTTCACCTCTAATCTGTAGCATATCTTTATGGACGTTATTGCAGCTCCTGTAAACAAGTTGTTGCAGCCGTACGGTTGCCTTTAATTGCTTAAATATACTTTATTAAAACTTGTGTGGGGAGTAGTCTCATTGACAATCACAACACATTTTATTATTCAGTTTTAAATTTGGTCTTTTTAACCAAATAAATTATGTGACTATGACATACTTGCAGCTAAGATGTTTATAGTAGACGAAATTGACAGAGGATGAAAATTTTATTATTTAAGATTACTTAAAAACGATCTCTTAAAGGTAATAACGAACAACAATTAAGAACTGAATTAACTTAGAGCAAATGACTATCAAGTCAATGTGGTATCTGTAAAATTTTGCAGTAGTCAAGACAAAAACACCTGCTTATCTTTGCACACAGGTGAGAATACCACAAAGGACAATGCACACACACGCACACACTCACACACACACCTAGGGTACGTGGCTTCAGTCTGATGCACACATTTTATTCTTAATAATATACTAATTTAATCAGACATCTTTGCTAACTGTACCGACATCTTAAAAAAATAGTTATCTGGTAAGTCTGGTTTTTCAGGAAACAACATAAACATCGAGGTTAAGAGAAGAAAACAATCCAGAGAGTTTGACGTAAGAATTCGGAAAATTCAGTAAAAATGTTTCTTGCGTTCAAGTACCGTTAAACATGAAGATAGCACCCGGTATATATCACTACAAAAACAAAAAAAACACACTCCAAAGTGCACCTTAAGACTGTCTAAGCTTTTTGCACACTTCAAGTTAACACAAAGAATGGAAAAAGGTTGGCTTCAACATATGGACATCAGAGGAGGGATATCAATAGTTTAATGGACATCTATGGGTTACACGTTCTCGCTAACTTAAAGGAATTTTGTGTGAATCAAGAATTGAACTTGCATTTGAATATATATACATGTATATGGGTTCGAATCCCGGCAAGGTAAAAACAAAAAAAATGCAAAAGCAAATTTACAGATCTAACATTGTTGGGTTGATGTTTAGACGATTTGTATTTACCTGATGTACACAGCCATGTATATCGCTGCAGGTGTTCCGATGGATAAATCTGTTGGAGAGTTGTCACTGGTTCAGACGTATTTATAAATATAATTATTTCTGTGACTTAACTTACCTTAATTTGTAGGATCCTTTGCTACAATTAATTGAGCTGATCTGTAAAAATAACATCTCCATGCCTTATATATCATGTACTGTAGTACGATGCTAGATTAAAACTGACTTGGAAATGTAACACCCGGCCACCGAAAGCATCATTTTTATGAAACCCAGGTGGTCGTATGGTCTAGCGGGATGGCTACAGTGCTGAAGATTTGGTGTCACGATATCTCAGTAGCATGGGTTAGAATACCGGCGAGGGAAGAACAAAAAAATTGCGAAAGCAAATTTACAGATCTAACATATTGTTGGGTTGATGTTTAGACGAGTTGTATATATATATACATAAAAAAAAAAGAAGAACAACCAATGAGAACGAATCATGTGCGTTGCTTGATTACACATAATATCAGATACAGACAAAGAAGATGTGGTATGAGCGCAAATGAGACAACTCTCCATCCAAGCAACAATTTGTGAAAGAAAACATTATTATAGGTCAAAGTACGATTTTAAACACGGAGCCTTCTGTCTTCTGACACTGTTGTGAAAGCTCACCAACAAAACACTATGCATTCCAAGGAGTTGTATTTTAGGGTATCAACTCCTCCAACTGCTAATTTATTCCAAACTTAAAGT
Source organism: Mytilus trossulus (assembly GCF_036588685.1). NCBI lineage: Eukaryota > Metazoa > Mollusca > Bivalvia > Mytilida > Mytilidae > Mytilus > Mytilus trossulus. Next base: position 25,002,832 of record NC_086386.1, on the reverse strand, counting down.
AATAGTACATCCACATATCCTTACATCCTTATGTCGACGACCTTTATAATAAGATAACATTCACATATCTGTTTTGAAACGTAACGACCCTATAATTAACACTAAGTGAATGTCCTGTTTAATTAATTTCTTATATCATGTTACTTTAAAAGTATATGTAGATATAATGCAATAATCGCTAGGTGAATGTCTTTTTGTTAGTTTATTACACATTAGATTTAAGAGACTGAATTATAGTTTTTCGGTTATTCAGTTCGTGATGGTGACTGAAACTTTTTAATCAGTTTAAACTGGCTATATTCTCTTGTCTCAGATTCAAAATTTAAAGTTAAAGATAGACAAACAATACCAGAGGCACATACAAACAAGACTAAAATAAACTGGCAACGCCATGGCTAAAAAAATAGAACTACAGACAAACACTAGTTTATAAAACATAATACAGAAAATTAATTAAAGACAACACGAACCTCAACAAAAACTAGAAAAGATTTGCAGAAGAGTAATTATATGACGTCGTGTTGCCAAATCTAGTACAAACCCGGTTATAAGTCTAATTCGGTAGGTCACATTCGCGTAAAGGGAACAGGACCCATGTACATATGTACATATCTGCTATCATTTGTGGCACGGATATATCACGACGGCCAACCAACTAGTGATTGCGTCCGAAAAACATACAAAGGGATGATATAAACTTCACCACTTTGAAATCTTTGTTTAATAGCTTCCTTGAAAGCAGCAAGCCACTACCAAGGTTATCATGACAGGAAATACAAACACTGGAATATCGTATCAACCAGGAGATGTATACTTCGTGTGCAGCCGATGCTGAGAAATTGCCACATAGAAATGGAACATTTATTGAATTTAAAGAAACATGAAATCATGATGTCCTACATCTTTATCAGACATTAGTATACAGTTAAGGATTTTATTGTTGATGTAGACCCTTTATGGCCATAAAACGTTCATATGTTTTTGTATATACATTGTAGCATTTGGTTTCAAGTAAAAGCGTAATAATTTTTGATTCGGTTAAGTTAAATATTTGCTTTCAAATATTTATACTTGTTTATTGCCTAACTCACTAATTCCAAACATCTGAATCTCTATTACTCATTATCCACTGCATAGAGTTTAGTACTGATGATGTATATATAATGCAATTATCATTAGTTGAAAGCTCGTCTGTTGGCTTACATAAAAGTAAAATAACAAAATAATCCAAACTCCAATGAAAATTCAAAACGGAAATTCCCTTATCAAATGACAAAGCTTAAACACTATGGAAAACAACTATCATATTTCTGACTTGGTAACGTAGATACAAGTATCTTGTCTTAGGGAGGACTATAAGACAACGGTTTTAAATATTTATACTTGTTTGTTGCCTAACTCAGCACCAATTCCAAACATCTGAATCTCTATTACTCATTATCGACTGCATAGAGTTTAGTACTGATGATGTATATATAATGCAATTATCATTAGTTGAAAGCTCGTCTGTTGGCTTACATAAAAGTAAAATAACAAAATAATCCAAAATCCAAGGAAAATTCAAAACGGGAATTCCCTTATCAAAAGTTTAAACACTATTGAAAACAGCTTTCATATTTCTGACTTGGTACAGACATTAACTTGCGTAGAACCGGTGTTTTAAGGTAGCTAAACGTCCCACTTGTATGAGAGTCGCACAATTTTCCGTCATATTGATAACAATGTGTGAGCAAAACAAACAGACATGATAGGTTATAATAGAAAAATTGAAGTATTATAATAGTATTCAACACTTTGTTATAATCGTAATCACTGTTACATTGTAAATAAACTCATCTTAGATAAAGGATAACATTTTGTACACACGAGGCGGGTTTCAAAGGAGAACTACCACTTTAGCACCAAGGATATTTCGGCAACATCTTTGATTAGATATTTATTTCATAAAACGTCACGGTATTAAAATGTTTTTATATTATGGTAATTTTAAGATTGAATTAGTGCGATTTTTTCTTGTTTCTACTGAACTTATTTGTTTCCTTTAATTACAGGGGAAATCCTTGTCATTTGATTTTTACGCGTTCCCCGTTAATTATAACCAGTATTGTAACTTTATTATGTATGAATCTGAAAGTGGGCAATCCTATTTATTCAAATTGTATTTTTCCTAATATTTTTGCCTCATACCAAAGGGAATTTGTTCATATTTCCAAAGGTTATTTCTTTCATTTTAACATAATATTATGTTAGTAAATGGTATATCAATAAATAACAGAACAATCCTGCTATGTATTACATGAAATGTCCTTTTTTGTTGTTTAGAACGTCCCATTCATATAATCTTTAATTCTTATGACTTTTTTTAAAGACTTCTTTTTATATGGATGACATTGTTTTCAAGTAAAAGAGTAATGTTTTTTGTTTCGGTAAAGTTAAATATGTCACTATTAGTGCACAACAATTATTCCAAGATTTAATATCTTAAGGAAAATAGCTTTGGCAAAATAAGTATAATTAGAGTAAATTTTACTGGGTGTATACAGCACGCGTGAACTATTCTATACTTTATAGAAAATATCCATTGCAATTTTTTTCATTTAGTTTCAGATGTTTAAAGTTATGTCCTTCTTTCAAAAATGTCAATTTCTATCAATATGTTTTGTTTAATACGACAAATAATTATTTTCTTATATCATCTTCATAGCATACATCCTAATTTAACAGAAAATGGAGAAAACAAAAAGTTGCTTTTAACTATTATACTATATATAGCTAGCTGACAAGTGAACGAAATTCATATTAATTAAGTTCAACATTAGTATAGAATATCATGCTTGTGTGTCTAATCTAACAGAAAGCGGATAACAAAAAATTAAAAAGGAAACCCCACTTGGCCTTATCTACAATAATCAAGTGTCAGCATTATGCTTGTTATCCATTTTCGTGTTGTTTGTGTTACGCCCATTGTTTTAATGCAGCGGATGAAGATTGAAATCTGTGAATCGTGTTGGACTTGGATATCTATTATCACTGCAGAAACGAGAGAAAAGACACTTATGGAAATGGTATTGTCCTGATAAACAAACCCTTTGTACAATGCTATTGACTTCAACAATATAGTAAATGCCTCGCACACAGTGAAGACATAATCAACAAATTGTTGTCGATATAACTTTTTCTTCGGCAGGTTGTATATCAAAAATATATGTATTTAAAAAAATAATTAGTCACGGGACTTTTGATCAAACTACAGGTTGTTCAACATTTTCAGATTCGTTTTAGATTATACATGGACACCTAGTTTATTGTTATATAAAGAAAACTTAAAGATGGAATTGTAAGATAAAATTAAAAGTATAAGATGCTTATACTGTGCTTTCAGAAAATAAATAGAAAATTTGGGACCACCGGACTCGTTTTCTTTATACACAACAAATAATGGAAATAACACAATTTGTTTTCATAATATTTACATTAACTGAGTTATCACCCCGTATACTTCAAAACCGGAATAAATTGAATCAAACAATTACTTTTCTGTGTTTGTTTTCTGCAGTCATGAACATTAGATGTAACACACATCTATTCGTCATTTTTATTAAATGAAAAGCCTAATAAAAGAAGTACATTCTTATCTCAAAACTTGCACATATAATTGAAGACTGAGTACGTTTAGCTATTTCATTTTACATGACGGTGGAAGACACCCAATCTTCCTTCATGCAGAATGTAAATTATAAAAAGTAAACAGTTGATAAATGCATGTGTTTGTACATGTACCATTCCGTGACCTAACAAGAATTAATCAAACTGCTACAACGTTTGATATCATGTTTGTTTCGGTTAATATTTGGCTAGAATTATTGGATATTTGGGCTGAAACGAAAAATCATTCGTGTTGTCGTTTTCATTTTGTTGACAGGTATTTGATTGTCAATTCAACATCGTATACGTTTCCTCGAGATATATTCTTTAAATGCATGTCGCAACCGGAATATTATTTGAGAATTATTCCTTAAAAACAACTCGTGAGTACAAGTAATGTTTATTTTCAACAATACGACAGTTATTTTAAACATGCTTTCGTCTTTAAGTTATAAAATGCATTGTCGTTATATATTGTTGAAAAAAATTAATTCAAAACATTTTAATATTTGAATTACAACTTAGTTTGGGTTAACGTCAAATTCTTTTAAGTGAAAAACTATCAACACAACGGTTACAGCTAATGTAGCAGGATCTGCTCTCCTTTTATATCACCACCGTTTTGTGTAAGGTCCGTATTGCCAACTATTGTTTTCGATGTTTTCTTTTGTGAACTTATTTATTTTTCTATTATGTTCTCTGTGGTCATGGTTGTGTCTACATTTGATTTTTGGTTTTACAATTTTGCCTGTAAGCTTACTATTTTTTTTCTGATTGAAACTTTTTTAAAAACAATTCGAATACGTTTAATATCAGGGGGTGAACATAGGCCTTTCAAATAACCTCCTTTATGTTCAAATATCTGGAACTTATTATCACAAATAAACATAGAAATATATATAATGTATTGTCAAAAGACTGCCTCTTACAATTTTATTACACCAATCCCATAACAAAACTGGTTGTGATTAGTAATTTCCAGATCAAATTATAATAAAACAAGGAAAGGAAGTTCATACTTTATATTTATATTGTAAATAACTGTAACTGCTGAAGTTTCTGAATGGGGAAAGGGCACAAATGTTATTTATAGCCAGATATACTGACCAATATATAGCTATAAAATGCATGTTCATTTATATCATTCTATTGATGCAAACAGATTCTTAGGTAATTCAAAACATATCTTGGGATATTTCAGATTTATTTTTACAGATTTAAGGTTATCCAAATGTATAACTTACAAATCTTTGGATTATTCGGGAATCTTTCTTCCCCCATTGATGAATATATGTATCACGAAAATCTATTTCCAGTCTAAAATGTTTGTCCTCTTATCTGACATGTGCTCTATTCTATATTGCATCATAGATGTCACAAATCGATGTTCTTTCCAACAAGTCAAGCACTTGTATTTGTTTTGTCGTCAGAATTAAGAACACGTTTTCGAGGAAATATTGTTGTTGTCGAAGACATTAATACGACTTATATACATGTGAATTAAATCTACATCAGATAAGGTCATTGAAATGTTAAGATAGAGGCCAAAAGATAGCAGAGGAACATCCAAACTCATAATTCACAAATAAAATGAAAAACCATATGGATAAAAAAGCATGTTAAGCTTTTTATATGGAGGGGTTAATCAGGGAAAACGAAACATTGGAATTAGAAATGAGAAGCTAGAAATAGGAAAACAAAACAAAAAGGATACGATAGAAAATTTTCAATGACCAATCTTAGTTCTTGGAGTAAACGGGACGGAAGTTGACATCTTGTATCCGATCCTCTGCTCACTCCTAATGGAAACGCTTACAAATTCTTGAATATCAAAAAGTGTGAAAATATAGACTTTAACCTTTAAATTATTAGTAAGCCTTTTCATTATGTTTTGCTTCAATTATACATTTGAAAAAACGAATTAGTTCCAAAGAAATCTGAGAGCTGACGATATCTTATATACATTGAATTCGTTGTAAATGGGTAGCTATACGACCATCTAGTATCTGTACAAAAAAGCCAAATTAAACTTTGCATAGGTGAATTAGACCTGTAGTGGCTTCATAAATTTAAAATTGACCAACGGAGAATTGAAGAAAGGAATGTGTCAGAAGTCGTAATCAACACAAAGGGACTTGTAAAGATTGTGGAGTTTTATAATTATCAAGTAACCTTAAGCATGCAGGGGAAGTTTTATGACGATAGCAATATTAGCGCAACATATCCCATGAAACTAAACGCAAAAAAGAAACCGGAAATGCTTATTTTCGAATCATTACTTTGATTTGGTCTGCAGGATTTTGTCGCTGCGTTAAAGACCCATTGGTGGCCTTTGAGTGTTTTCTACTCTTTAATCAGGTTGTTGTCTCTTTGACATATTCCCCCATTTCCATTCAAAATTTTATCCCAAGATCGAATTGAGTATGCTACCATGCAAATACGCGTCGTTTATTTCATTTAGAATTAAATAATTAAATGTCTATTTTATCCATTGGATCACCAGTAATGGTGAAACAAGGCTAAACACATTCTGTCTATATAATTCGTCTAATTAACAGCCTGGCAATATTAGTTCTATCAAATTGTGGACGCCAATTTTTGTTCTTCCCTGGACGGGATTCGAACTCAAACAACTGAAATATCGTGGCACAAAATCTCCTTTCACTATGCCTGGCGCGTTAGACCACTCGACCACCTTGAGGCTCGACAAAAATCCTGCTGGGTATTACCTATTTGATCCGTATATTCAGTTGATCCATTTCATTTCCCCGGCAGTTTTTATCTAGCGTCGTAACACAGTACATAATACATAAATAATGAAGATGGAATATTACAAACCAGCTGAATTATCTATCGTAAAGGATTTGTGTATATAGTTAGTCAATTTAACAGCCCATCAATGTTAGATCTATGAATTTGCGGATGCCAATTTTTATACTTCCCTGGCCGGGATTTGAATCCATGCTCCGACTTATTGAATGAATAACTTAATATATCGTCGAGTTGTCACTGGTTTAAACGTACTTATAAAAAAAATTGTTTTATCTTTTATTCACTATTAACAAAATATGACATATGGTATCCCAAAGTAATATATTTATAGCGTATGCTACCATTTTAATGTTAAAGATGCATTATGTATTATTTTTTAAAAACGATTCTGGAATTTGGCATGTGGAATTGCGGTATACGGGGATGAAAAATCAAGAGTTTTGATAGAATTAATTTCAGAAAAAGATCAAGATTTAAAATTATTCAGAAGTTCTTAATTGTTTGTTTAAGAATCCACATATGGTTAACACCAGTACGCAAATAAACAGATTTATGTTTTGTTCTCAACATCGAATTTGTCAATATTTAGATGGTAGTCAAGATGTGAGGTAGAATTCACTGTACCTGCTGTATCTTTTATTTAAATTCCGATTGGATCAAATATTTTTCGGTTATGCTGAGGGCCAAAGTATTTAAAAAAATCAAATATAAAAGAGATTGAAGATACGAAAAGGTTGGTGTAACTCATAAGTGAAAAAGAACCGTCAATGACATAGAAACTAAAAAGGCATATTTCATCAACTGATAAAATAAGAGTGGATAATACCAAGTGCACTTTTGCTGTCGGGGTCATGTAGAGTGCCTTGCTACACATTATATATAGTAGATCAAATATAAAGAAATTTACCTGGATAATAAGTTGAAATACATATAAATGCTGATTATTTTTGTGAAACAAACTTTATTTAAAAAATATGTTTACTATAACAATTCATTCATAGATATTGTAGATAAGGTCAAGGTTTAGGTTTCCATTTCATTGATTAACTGAAAATGGCGATTCAAAAATTGTTTCACTGTGCGCGGAGTTCCCTTTCCTCTTATACTCCTTATTCTAGCGTGCACTCTTTCAAAGTCATTTTAACGATATTCAATTCAACACAGAATATGTCTATGTAAAACATATTCTTTCTATTTTTGCCGAAATTGAATTCAAAGTTTTATCTAAAAGAAAATTTGTAAGTGATTATAAGAAAGTTTTATTTCTACAAGTAAGTTATGAAAAAGCCAAGTTTCTAAGTTAATGCATTGTAACTGAATAGTTTTAAATTTGTACACAAATAATTCGATACTGTTTTATTTTCGCATTTAAGGCAGGTTTAAGTTAAAGTCATTTATACTACAGTGTATATTATTCAAAACGGCAGTTACAGCCATTGGAGCAGGATCTGTTTTTCCTTGTAAATCACAAAGTCCATCACCCAGCTGTTTAATGTGGTTTGTGTTGCTAAATCTTTTTCTAGATTTTCAATTTGTAGACTGTTCTTGTCTTCCATTTTCTATATAGCCATGAGTGTTTTGATATTTTCTTCACCTTACGATTTTGAGAGTCCTTAGTCGTCTTCCATTAAAAGAGGGGCGACCGATACAAGAGGGACACTCCAACTCATAGATCGAAATAAACTGACATCGCCATGACTAAAAAAGAAAAGACAAATAATAGAACACAAGACACAACTAAGAAAACCAATGACTTAGCAGTACGAACCCCACCAAACGGTGATCTCTGGTGCCCCGGAAAGGTTATTAAATCCTGATCCACATGTGGCACCCATGACCATCTGGTTAAACCTTTTCTTTGCAAAGGCAAGAACCTATGAAGTCATGGTGTGAACGATGGCATTTTGAATGACTTTTATCATACGTTAAATTATAGAACAATACTATACAAATACAGTAAACAAACAAAAATATATAGATTGCATTTCGATTGTTTTTACAATGAACACTATAAAACTGGTTTTGATTGATAAAATTCAGATTAAATAATAACAATACACGGATGGGAAGTTCGTACTTTTATATTGATATTGTTACAGCTGCATTTCTGAACAGGGAAAGGCCACATGTATTCGATTTCGATTCCAAGATTTTAGACTGAAATATATGACCAGCCTCAAATATGTGTCCTTGCTTTAGTTTTATGTCCTTTTGTATCTTCGTTATTGAAGTCACAAATCTTTGTCTTTCCTATCTTGAAACCTGTGTCCATGCCAATAAGGCATGTACTTGTATTTGTGTTGACGTCAGAACTATAAAATATATTCGAGAATTTAAACATTATAAGTTGAGGTCATAGAGGTTTATAATGTTTTCCACTTAGAAATGAGGAGTCGGAAGCCGGAAAAAGGGAAATAAAGAAAAAGATATGCTAGAAAAGAGTCTTTGACCGATGTTTGTCTGAGAATAAAGTAGAAGGAAGTTTGAACGTGGGACCTTGGTTAGCCTTTCTATAGATATAGGAAGATGTGGTGTGAGTGCCAATAAGACAACTCTCCATCCAAATAACAATTTATAAAAGTAAGCCATTGTAGGTCAATGTATGTTTTGAATATCAAAAAGTGTAAACACATTTATCATACCCCATATGGAATTTACTGACCCAGATATACCATATTAGGTCACTAGCACATTATGTAACTAAAAATACATTCATCCTTGAGTTAGTATAGTCATCAATTTTCATTTAAACTTATTTTAAATCTATGAAATAGTAATGACATAAAGACCAGATTAGTAAAACTTTAGTTCTCCCAATATAGAAATCATATCAATAAACGCTTGTCAAGGGTTGCCCACTACACTGTATTAATTAATCAAAGAAAACTGGAGGTCAAACAAAATTGGTATTTCATGTTTGATTTGTGTTGGTTTGTTTCATTTTTAGCTTTGTGTCGATCTGATAAGATTGCACTAGATTTTTATAGTTTTATTTGAGTGTTGTTAATTGTTACACAACAGTTTAATACGAGTTAGATTTGAGTGATTTATTCCCGCTGCATTCTATATGTGCCTGTTCCAATTCATCTTAATAAGTGAAAGTCAAGATAATATAAAGTCCACAGATTTGAATAATCAAAGTACCACACATTTGATAATCTATGTGACTAACAAAATCATCATATATACCAGGATTGAAATTTGTACGCAAAACTCATTAGTGACTCTCGAGTCGAAAGAATAAAAAAGGCCAAATAAGAACGAAGATGAATAGTATTGAAGACCTAAATTCTTAAGGGTTCAAAATACCAGAATATACCCGAAAACCGATACAAAATAAAAAGAAAAAAGAAGCCAGTACTAGAAAATGAAAATAAGACAGTATACATGTGATGTATCCGAGGGGTTATCTTTTGATTTCTTTATCGTAACCGCTCATACAAAAAAACCGTTTAAATTGAAGAAGTCTATTTACTAGAATAAATTTAACATTAAGCGCTATACAAACATCAAATATCTTTACATAAAAGCCTATTTACAGCAAAGGTTAGCTCTGCTGAGGGGATTTGGAACAGTAGTTTCCTGATAGTTTTGACAATAAGTAACGGGTAATTTAAAAAGGGAATGCGTCAGAAGCCGAAATCAACACAAACGGATGTTTGTAATTATCAAGTAACATTACACGCCGGGTTCTATGACGCTTATACCATTATCACAATATGTACCCGGAAACGACCCTATTTGTCTGTTAAATCATATACGATATTACCATGATGGTATATTGTATGTAAAATCTGCCCTTAGAAAGCGAATTCTTTACTTGAAAAAGGATGATTGATATGAAATATTATTCGATGTCAAACATTACCAGCGTTTACACAAACTAAAGTTCAAAAGATACCAGAATAGCCAAACCAACCACATAGATTTAAAATGTTAAGAAATCTTTGGTTAAAGCTGGGACGTCAAAGACAATTGTTATCTTAAAAACTATATACAAATTAGCTACGATATATCCTTTGATGTTCACCATTTCAAATTGTTCAAAGAGGTACACTATTTACAATATCAGAGTAAAGAAAACATATTTGATATAAATAAAAAGGGTTTTTCAAAAACTGCCTAATATCTGAGATTAAACGAATAAATATGTTAAAGAACTTTACTTGAAAAAACGGTCATTACTAGTAAAAAGTATCTGACTAGTTTGCGTCAATTCGTTTTACATCTGCAGCTATTTTGTAGTTTTGACATTGAGTTTATCATTATAGAATGATGTAAGAAAACCTTGAATGACCTTTACCAACAACAAACATATGTTAGGTACGAAGTCAATAGGCAAAAAAACAGGTTTGTTAATGACGCACGATTACAGGTAAATTTACACTGTTTATTAAATTTGAAAATGAAAATAACAGATAAGTGTTATTCTTTGAGTTGGTAATTAAGAACTGGTAAGACCTACCATTAAGATTTTCCGGGGGAACATCTATATATATAAATAAAAATACCAGTATATTCAAAATCATTTGGGATAAAATAAAAAAAACGGCAACTTGTACAGTGAAAAGTCAGAGTAGGTATACAAATATTTATACATTATAAGCATTAGAAACACTACTAAATGGAGGAGAATTTATTTGAGGCGATTTCTAAAAAGCAATATAAACTTGCTCGTATACTAGTGGAAGGAGGCGTGGATGTTAACTGTACAAACGAAGAAGGAGAAACCCCGTTGATGATGGTTTGTGATAAAAAAGCAGCAGGAAATACAAAGAGAATGCGGATGAAGCTCATAACAACATTATTAAACAAACCAATCAATTTTTTAAAGAGAGATAAATTTGGTAGAACATCATTAACATGTGCGCATATCAACAGAGATCAAGGCGTCATAGATATCTTAATGAAAACCCAAAACAATTGCTGGGTACAGGAAGACGCACCACCTCGTACAACACCAAGACATAGAAACAGCTGTACTTTATTTTGATTTACACTACTGTTTGTCGTACCAAGGATATACATTGAATAAAACCTATTTTGTAATATTGTTGATTTGTTATTATTTGTGGGATACCGAATTCGTAGTTTTCGTTTGTAGAAGTGGACAACGATTTGTTTATGTCCACCGAAGTACACGTTTTGTTTTATATATGTAAGTTTGTGAGGTCTAAACATTTATATCAACATTTATTTGGTTTCAAAATATAAAATCAAAGAAAAACTGAAAGAAAAATTCAGCTACGTTTATTAAAAAGTAAAATCACAGATATACTTAACTCCGAGGATCATTTAATCGGAAAGTCCCAAATCACATGACAAAACAAATCAACCGAATGGACAACAAATATTATATTCCTGACTTGGTACAGGCATTGTCAAATGATATTTTCGGTAATATTCCAAAAGAAAGCAATATAAAATGATTCATATAGCAGAGAAGCATACACATTTTGGCGACTACATCATGCTTATTTCTCAGGGTTAAACATTATTTCAAGACACAACCCTTTGATATTCCAAAAATAGAATGAAATGATATTAAATTTTGATCTTTTCATAAACATAAATTGAAAAGTTTAACGAACAAATGTTTAAAGGTCAAGTTAGAAAATCACTGTCTTTGACCTACCCGGTCATGCTCATTATAGTGGACACGTGAGTCCTTCCCGTTTTTGTTTTCACTTTGATTTATATTCTTTAAGTGGGTTTATGACATTTGAAATTCGCTGAGGTACAAATGTCAATTTTGCCTTCATAAAATTGTATCAATTATACCATATTATCTAAAGTGGAGAGTAATATACATGATAATGTATAATTACTCATACCCGCTATTCCATTAAAATTATCTTTCAAGGTCAATGTTTTTTTTAACCCTCAACTGTTGTTCATACAAAAATGTACACGTTACTTATTTACCATGCTCAGTTGAAAGTTTGAATACCAGACTTACTTAAGAAATCATTTCTACTAAAAACGAAAAAACGGGGTCCAATTCTGCAGTTTGTCTGCTGTAGGTCATTGAAAGTTTTGGAAGAAAGTATAACACTAGTATAACAGTAAATACGATTGTTGTGCGGTTTTTCTGAATGTTTGTGTTTTATAAAAGAGAAGTCATTTGGAAAAGTAGTGGGCAGCGTAGAATTGGTCCAAATGAATATTATATTGCTGTTATATTGAAAGATTGTGCATTAGTTATTTAAAATTAACAAGACTCCTCTTCTGATTGATGTCACCGATTGAATATTTATCATGACTGTTTCTCTCTAGGGAATGATGGATTTGCAGTTTTCTGAAATATCTTCTTCTGTAAATGATAAAGGGGTATACGCGGAACGCTGAGTTATGCTGTAAATTTCTGATTTTATTATTGAGACATTCCAAATAATGACTTTTGTAAATACAAATATTTTTTGAGTCTTTGTCTATTCAAACAACCGCATTTTCAACGTAACAATTAGATTAGGCATCCCGTTAATCTTATGAAAAGGTCTGTGAGTATATCAGTTAAAACATATCTTATTGTTCAAAAAAGACAAATGGAGTGTATTAATCATCGCAGATTTTGAAAGACCGTTATGAATACATGAGAAATATGCTAAAGTAAATTAAGTTTAAATATCAAGTTTTGGTTCATATGCCTTACGCTTATCTGTCCTGCCCTACAGGCATCAGGATAATGCATTTTTTCTTCTAATAGATGGACATGGTATTTCAATATTTCGGGCCTTTAGCAATAAGGTTTTAGTTTAAACATATTTATTTATAGTGGATTGGGAAACAAGTTTTGCAACTTATATTAATCCCTTTCCACTTGGCGGGTGCGAGTGCTGCCTTGTACTGTTTTTAGAATATCAAAGGGTTGTGTCTTGAAATGATGCTTAACCCTGAGAAATAAGCATGATGTAGTCGACAAAATATGCTTCTCTGCTATAGGAACCATTTTATATAAAATATGTTTTCATCATCTATGAAAGCATTGTTTAGTGGTTTATATCTAGCAATGTCCATATTAATTGGAACTAATATTTTCTTAGTACGAAGTGTTTGGCCTGTTTTGATAGTAATTTATGCTTTGATAATGTAATAAGAACTGTTGCTTTGAAATTTAGTGTAATCTCATGTATATTCTCGATGTGGACTTTAGATGGTGTATAGATATATGCGTATATCTATATTTTTAAAATATGCCAACTTAGGCAATCATACGACATGTTCATTCTCTATATTTGATTCAGATTTACAAATATTTATTTTTTAGACTAACGGCAGTTACATAAAATGCGTTGCAGATAGCCTAACAGTAACTAGACTTTTATTTTGACAGTAAATATCCATTACATGTTTTAAACAACTTAACTACCAAGGATTTGTCAATATCTATCAAAATAGGATGGTTCCTATATTCAATTTTGTTCAATATTTAAAAATATCAAATTAAGAAAAAAATAATATTTAGAGGTAATGATATTACAATAAAAACAGGCTTTGCATATACAACTTCGGTACACGTTGGTTTGATCCTACCCTCAAATTAGGTAAACCAGAACTTGACACCTTGCCGGTAATTTTATAATAGTGTATGGAAACTTTTATAAACAACTTTAAGCAAAAGACAAGTATAATTGCTAGATCCCATATACGCTAAACAGATGTCAGCACGCGGGAAGTTTCTAAATAATTTACCTCAATACTTTATATTTCAATTTATCGATAATTCGCAAGTGTTTTCTTTGATCATATACTGCCTATCATTTTTCTATATCATGGAAAGGACCTAGTACTCGAATATATTAGGGAACGGCGTCACGTAACCGTGCAGATAAGTGACGCGTTCATACTGCCCTCAATGCTCTTCAACTTCGTACTTTATTTGGCTTTTTAATATTTTCGATTCGACCGTCACTGATGGGTCTTTTGGAGACCAAATGTGCATCTGGCGCAAATACATCAATTCAATCCTTGTAACTATGATGAGTTTTGAAATTTCCTCGGAGTACAGTATTTTTGTGATTTTACTTTCAATAATATCTTTCAGTATCAATTCATCATTTCTCTGTGATGGCTTTATTCAAACAATTGCACAGCTATCATAAAGTGTTTTACATGTACAAATAGGTTACTCACTATTTCATTTAATTTCAAATTATTTACATATGAAAACATTTTGTTAAGAAATGATTGTATATAAAAAGGATAGTGTCATTATATTGTTATAATACAGACATAATAAGCGCGAATATCAACTTGGCCTTGTTTGCTTGCTTTATATCCTCACGGAAAAGTAAGTATCATCCAGATATAAGTGTCATTACTCTATATATATATATATATATCAGAAAATACCTAACAATTCAGAATGTGTATTTCCCATATTCAGTACCCAAATGTTGATTTTAGAAATAGCTTCTTACATTTGCAGTGAAAAGAAGTGTTTTCATATTGCTTGTTCATAGCTGTACGTATCGTCCCTCATAGATGTAGAATTCTTTACAAATGCTATTGGTATTTGCTTTGTGCTTAAAGCGGAGTAACTCTGATTGATCGATTTAATTTGAATGAACGTAGAAAACTTCGTCAAATTTTGTAAATCAATTGCGGCTTTCCTGTAACAAAGTCATCTTATTGACACTCGAATGAGAAAAAAGCCAAATCAATCTAGAGGTTGAAGAGCATTGAAATCCAACATTCTGACAGGTTTTGTCGATCACAGTTTAGTTATTCAATTCCTTGAGAAGAAACTCCAGTTTGAACAATGCAAAGATTTGTAAACAGTTATATGTCATAACCCCACAGAGGAGATGACTACTAGACGAATGAAACCCTTGGACCACAACTAGAAACAGCATTGACACAATGGGTGTTAAAATCTAATTCAACCTTTTTTAAGTCGATTTTCGAACTACATAAACACAAGCTCTAATGAGCTTACTAATAGACTAAATAACAAAATATATACACACAAACAAGTCATGAATACAATATAATATATCAAAGGTACTTGGTTTATACTGTTTTTCGTCAGATGCAGGTTTCGTCTACAAAAACATATCAGTTACTTTAGAATTAATAATTAACTGTATCAATAAAAATTGAAGAAAGAGCTAACATAAACGCATCATCTCTTTACCTCCAGAAAAACTAAAATCATGTTCAAACTATCAAACAAATATCAAACTATTTTACATCCAATCTTTTATATAAAAAGAAGATGTGGTATGACTGACAATGAGACAACTCTCCACAAGAGACCACATGCCACAAAAATTAAAAACTATAGGTCACCATACGTCTTTCAACAATGAGCAAAGCCCATACCGCATTATCAGCTATAAAAGTCCCCGAAATGACAAATGTAACAATTCAAACGAAAAAACTATACAAAAATGAACGAACAACAAATATGTAACAAATTACAAACAACATCCACTGAATTACAGTCTCCTGACATTTAACAGGCACAGGCATACAGATTGTCCAATTTTGCAAATGATAGCTTTTTGAAATCTGCCTAGAACCAATGGAAAATTATCGATAGGAACATGTATGTATTTGACAGTAATTTAAAGTAAACAACATTCACGGCTCAAATTCATTTTACAAATAATTTATCATCAAAATATATTTAGTCTACAACAATGTATTTGTGAATTGTAATTTTGAATCAAATGTATTAAACAAAAGTTGTATTAAACAAATTGAGGAGGATGTATTTGATAATTTTAAATCAAACTGGTGTACAAGAGTTGTTGCATATGCAGAGGGAAGTAAATTAAGGACTTACAAATTGTTTAAAAATAACTATTGTACTGAAAATTATTTGCAAAATATTATGTCTTTAAAAAACAGAAGTTCATTTGCTAAATTTAGATGTGGGGTAGCTCCACTAAAACTAGAAACTGGAAGATATGAAAAGAAAGAAGTCCACGAGAGGACATGTTTTAACTGTAGCTCTATTGTTGAAGATGAAATGCATGTCATTTTAAAATGTCCATTATATGTGGATCTAAGACAAATCATGATACACGAAGCTTTACATTTTAATGAACATTTTAACCATTTATCAGATAATGAAAAATTTTTATTTTTATTTAGTAATGACAATGTTGCTGCTATAGTTGCCAAAACCTGCAACAACATTTTATTAAGAAGAAATAGTATTTTATTTCACTAGTTTTTAAAGAAACAAATGTTTTAATATCATTTAGTAAAAATATATATTGTGTCAGAATTTTAATCATTTAAATGACAATGTGTAAAAATATGTTTATATGTATATAGTATATCTTAAAAGTCTCTCATAAGTCTTTTTAAGATTGGTACATGCAATGCAAATGTTTTAATGTTTTAAATCTATGTATGTGAATCTCATTTTATGTTTGTATGTGGTTACACTATAATAAAATATTGAATCTGAATCTGAATCTGTGAAACTTATGTGTAGTCAATTGAATTAGGGTACTGCATAAAATGTGTGTAGGCATGACTGTAACCTATACTTTTTTTATTTTTAGAAATTAATAAAACTATTGTATTCAAAATGCATATATATCTTATAAGATAAAAGCAATGATTGAAATTTGTATGTATATTTACGATATTCACACGATGGAATAAACAACGACGGAATCGAAATGCTAAGAAATTGTTCGACCGATTTTTAAAAAAAATCTTATCTTGATACCTTGTGTTAATTTAAAGCTTCCATTGGTATCTGAAGGTCGACCATGAAATATATTTTTGATTGTATCTATCTTAGTTTTAAAGAGATGACATTTTGATCTAAATTAGCCAACCATCCTATAAGGTATTTGTTAACAAGGAGATGACATTGACATATATTAATCATTCACCTGTTTATTATCTATTTAGCAGCATCCATCTGAGGGTAATAAAATTAAGGATGTTGATACCGATAATAATCCTTGAAAAAATCCATCCCATTGTAACTTTAGTCAATTGATTCTATAAAATTAATAAACAGAATAGGTCAAATTGTCTAAGAAAGTTATGGCATTCTACAGTGAAAAAGTGAAAAAACTAAATTGAAAAATGTATGGTGATGAATTTGTCTTTCATATTTGCTAATGTACTTCGTCTCTATAGTTATCAAAGGTACCAGGATAATAATTTAGTACGCCAGACGCGCGTTTCTATGCCTTTTTGTGCTTCTTTGTTTCATATTTTTGTGTTTTTATAGTAAATAAGCTTATAGCACAGTGTTGACAGTTTAACATTTCTACCTTTTATGACTGTTTGTTTTGTTCACTCATCGTTGTCAAGATAAAAGAGTTTGGTGCACTGACATACAAGTGAAAGGTTTAAAACCAGGTTTCCCTGTTCCTTTTTGAATGGTTTTACACTAGTATTTTTTGGAGCAGTTTAGATCCCTTCTTCCGTTATCTAATTAACCCACATAAGAAAATGCCTGCAAAAAGTCAGAAAAATAGCAATTGATATTCATTCGTTTGATGTGTTTTAGCTTTTGATTTTACCATTTGATTAGGGAATTTTCCTTTTTGAATTTTCATCAGAGTTCAGAAGTTATGTAATTTTACTTTTTTCTATATTGTTGGTGTGAACTTCCTTTACTTACATTCATGTGCACAATTTATCATAACAATTACAAAGTTAAAAATAACGAGAGCGTTACCAACTGCTATTTCTCTGTTATTTCGAATAAGGCTTTTGAGTCGAAAACTATTATATAGTACAATATGTACACATTTGTATATATTATAGTTAGAAAATGTACATAAAGACATAGATGAATCCGTGTAAAGGGAAAATAAAGTTCAAATTACATTTTACTGATCGTATATCTAGTAGATCTGGTGAGTTGCGACAAATGAATCGCTATTGTTCCTTTAGTGTCTACTGTCCCTTAGCATTTAATGGGTCCGGTTGTTATGTTTCTTGAAGTTCAATTTTCTACTGGAGACCATGCTGTAATACTATATTGCTAATGAGATGAACCTTTGTACGCACAAAATATTTCACAGGGACTAAATAAAATAATAAAATTACCACACAAGAGGGACACAGACTGAATCTATAAGATTTAAGAATTTGCTTGAAAGATGATACTGCCTGAACTGGATGCAGATAGTGAATTATAACGGCTAGACACAGTTATCATATATTCATTAACCCACAACAACGTTGTCAGTGTTGAACCTTGAAAATTAGTAGGAGATATTTAATTTAATCTCATCTAAAGCCAAGAAACTACTGACAAAACTTGTTCCGACTGTAATTGTATCAATATTAAGCAATGGTGACGTCATTTCAATCTTTTATGAATATCACCACATGGAGATGTTCTAACACCATTTCAATTCTTCACATTTGGATGTTAATTATTTCTTATTAATTTAAATAAATTATATTAAGATATAGTTATAAACTGTAAAAATGTTTTGGGTGTGGATTATGTATTGTGTCAACTTGAGTGGTATTTTAAAAATAGTGTAAATTATTGTAAATTTCAAAGCGCTATAAAAGGGACGAAAGATACCAATGGGACAGTCAAACTCATAAATCTAAAACAAACTGACAACGCCATGGCTAAAAATGAAAAAGACAAAAAGAAAAACAATAGTACACATGACACAACATAGAAAACTAAAGAATAAACAACACGAACCCCACCAAAAACTATGGGTGATCTCAGGTGCTCCGGAAGGGTAAGTAAAATATGTCAATATTCTTCTCGAGAAAGTCGAGAAAGGGTGGACGATATGGAGGCAAAAACACTAGTCAAACAACCGTCTTGAAAACAATAAATATCAATCAAATACAGCTACTGTTTTACTGTTGCACTTCTGTGTGGATTAAGGCTTAACTCTCAAATAGCATATTTAACTGCATACCTTTCTGTAAAGACTGCTCAAGTCATCAGGTGCGAGTTATACAGTGTTGGTCTTTTGTTGCTGTGTATCGTATTTGTTTTCGATGTTTGATTTGTACATGTTTGAGAAAGCATTTTTATTCGTTTTAATTGGTTTGAATTGTTTTTTTTATTTCGAGGACTTTCAAAGTTACCACAATGGAGCCAAACAACGGAATCTTTGTTCACCTTTAAAAATGTACGTATATGACAAAAAATAAATAACTGACATAACTGAAAATTCAAGTTGATCTGAAAAAGGAATAGACAACTTTGAAGGTGACTCTCCTAATAAAATCCGAATTGAAAAATCTAGCTGAATTTACCCATTAATCAAATTCCTAAAGGATTAGGTCCGGTAAGGGCCGATTTGGAAGAAAGATTTTGTACACTTTTTCAACACGTAAGTGTCCATTTCAGTTGATTCAATAAACTTGTGTGACAGATTTTCACTGATTTATTCATTAAAAATGCTCTTATTCAAGCAATATAAATAAATCTATCAAAAAATGCAAAAAAATGTCACTTTCCAGATGTTTTTTTCAAAATTGAAAGTGGCCACATCCGTGTTTATCCTCAACCTTTATATATGTTTTGTATTATCATCAAATACAACTTAAATTTCAATATTAAGAATGAACACAAATAGGGCCACTAGAATTGAAATAAAATGCTAAAATTATTAAGATTTCAGTAATTTAGCAAGACGTAATGATGCTAGTACCTGATACATGTGCATTGTATTGTCATAAAACACATATTTTTGTAGCACAACCATTCTTCTTTCTAACAAATAATTTAAAGTTGACATTTAAACAATTCTGTAAAACTGCCATATTTTGGGGTCAAAAATGGTCTTACTGGACCTACTCCTTTGACAGCAATAAACCAGACTACCAATTAACCAGGCATTATGTTAAATCAATGTATAATTAAGAAAGGTGTAGAGTTTGTATCAATCTAGTTGATTTGACAAAAGTTAAAGAAATAATTAAAGATAACTATCTGAGATTAATAAAAAACTCAAAAGTCTTTCTTTTTTTTATTCTATCATTAAATCCTTTAATTTGACAACAATTATCTATACTACCAAATAACCTTGTATTTTGTAAGATCAATACACAATAGGGTGACATGGACTGATTCAAACCAGTTCAGATCAAACTTGAAGGCCAAAACAGATGAGACAGGTCCAGACTGGCCGTGACTAAGTCGAGACTGGTCGAGACAGATCGAAACTGGTCGAGCCTTTGTCGAGACAATTTAAGCCTACATCAAATGGATCAAAAAATGAATCCGATTTATTAAGTTATTTCGTGACCAAAGTCTAGAACATTAACGTACAGTTAGGTACTGTTGAGATTAAGATGAATCTTATCAAAATCTTACACACTTTTTGCGCACAAAATATGGTCTTTATAGATTCTTAGCTATTCAAGGTGTCATGAATAAATAAAAATCAAGTCGGTATTGCACTTTTGACATTTGCTAAAGAAATTAAATTAAATCTCATATAAAGAAAAAAAAAACCCGTCAAAATCTTATTACGAATGTCTATATTTAACAATGGTTGATTTCGTTTTTATTTTTTATCAATATTACCACGTAGAGATGTTCTAACACCAAGTAATTGTTTTGGCACATTGGGTGTCAAATATTCATTTTCTTCAATAAATTCTATTAAGACATAGCTGTAAACTACAAAAAAGTACGAGGTGTGGATTTGGTATTTTGTCAGCTAAATTAGAGGTCTTTTAAAATGAGTATAAGTGTTAAATCGAGCCAATTGTGTTAAAGTTTCAACATCAAATATTTTTTTCATAAAACAATACATGGGTTTGAAATTGAACATTTGATGATTTAGGAACGAGTTTAAGAAGGATTTTCAGCAATTGTATGTCCTTACTATATGTCTGTTAACTTATTTCTGAAGAAGACAATAAGCAATATTTCCAAAAAAATAAATAAACAAAAGCATTATTTTTTCTGTTGTACAGATTTATTCCAATGATCAATTGTCGTCGAATCAAAATTTACCAGGTATAACAGTATAAAATTCGTATATCCGTTCAAAATGAACCAACTAAGCCGCTACAGGTTGTTTAACCTTCTTTGCTTTTATAATATAAATTTTTAACAAAAAAAAACCACAAGGATTTAGGTATCAAAATAATGTCATGAGCATAGGAATTGAAAAACTTTCAAAGAATTCAATTTTGTGACTGATAAAATGATAAATATTTTGTATCTTCTAGTTTTAAAATGTCGTTGAATGTAAAGAATTCCTTGCTTCTCAACGCTCGTTTGTTTTACTTTCAAATATTTCGGACGATTGACTATATCATTCAACTGAAAAAAATGAAACACAACTGTCTATTGGTTAATGTTCACATTATATATCTTCTATGATCTTTATTTGGTTTCACTTCATTCAATCTTCCAAAACGTATGTACACTTTTTTTTCCTTGATTGCACGTGTTATAGAATTATATAAGACGTTTATGTTTTACTTCATTGTAGATTTTATCAACCTTTACATTGATTCATGTGCGCAAAATATTTGACAATGTTAAATTAACCAAATCCTTATTTGTTTGTGATTTCAGTAAAAGCTGTTTCATTCAGAAATATTATATATAGTACTACATGCATTTTGCATATATTTTAGTGACAAATTGTGTATAAAGACTAAGATGAAAACATTTGGAAAGTTAAATTTAGTTTAACCGTTGTTTGTCTTTTAATAAGATTGTAATATTGTTGCATCGTCTTCGACTAATTGCATGGTATTAATTTAATTTTGAATGTAACGCGTCTTCTGATTTGCTGACGTTGTTTTGTTTATAAGCCCATAGACATATTTGAGTAATATTGTGATCTTGCTCCATCAACGTTTTTCATGGTTTTCTCCGGTTTAAAATAGATGAGTCTTATGTAGACGAAACGCGCGTCTGGCGTATAAAATTACAATCCTGGTACTTTTGATAACTAATTTAAATGGAATTTATAATTAATTTACTAGAAGTGACTGTAAGAAATTTTCTTTTCTATTCGAAATTACATAAAAAAAAATGTGGTGCACACTGTTAAAAAACCCGCTACGTGCGTTATTTAATGTGCATCTCGCACTTCAGGTTACTTCTTCATAGACAGAAAAAAAACTATTACAGTCATTCATTAATTGTCCCTTTAGTGTCTTTTATCCCTCAGCTTTTGTATGGGTTAGATTTCTTAACTGGAGATGTAACTTTAATACTATATTGCTGATTTTCGTGCGAACAAAATATTTCAAATTGTAAAAATAAAAAAAAAAATTACCACACAAGACAAAACAAGACAAGACAAGACACAAAAAGGCAAAAGTTTAATCTCTTAGATTTCCGATGATTGCTTGAAAAATAAATTCACAAATATACCGAACTTCGGGAAAAATTCAAAACCTAAAGTCCCTTGTGAAATGGATATATGTTATTGCTTGAAGCGGATACAAAAAAACAATAATTATAAGGGCTTAGATTTAGTATCATATATTCAAATTCCAAACTTCATAGAGTCTGGAAAGACAAATTTTAAGTTCGACCATTATCTCAACAAAACTCGACTGTGGTCTCGACTTTACTTAGAATTTTCAAAATTCAGTCCAAACCAAAAATTCAAGCTTATATAAAGTAACCTATTAATTAAATTTTAAAAAATGACAGCATTAACCAAACGTACCAATTGACCCTGCATTCTCTAAGATCAATACATAACTAAGATAACTAAATTGTTAAAGAAAATCAAAGTTGATTTGAAAAAAAAAATCAAAAATATTCAAAGATGACTATCTGAATTTTAGCCGATATGAAATTCTTTTTATTTTAAAAACTAGATTGATTAAATCCTTTAATTTGACAGCAATACTCCATAATATATAACAACCTGGGATTCAGAAAGATCAATATAAAACTGAAATAGCTCTTTTTTTAATGAAAATTCAAGTTAACCTGAAAAAGGAATAAACAAAGGAGTAGGTTCAGTAAGACCCCTTTTTGGCCCCAAAATATAGCAGTTTTACAAAATCGTGAGAATGTAATCTTTCAGCTATTAACTGGAAAGAAGAATGCTTCTGCTACATAAATATGGTCTGTTCTTGACAATACAATGCACATATATCGAGTACTAGTATCATAAACTCATGATAAATTACTGAAATCTTAAGAATTTTAGCATTTTAGTTATATTTTAGACGGTTTCCGTCTTAAATGAAAGTGGGCGCGTTCGTGTTCATTCCTAATATTGAAATGTAAGTTGTATTTGATGATAATACATAACATATATAAAGGTTGAGGATGAACACAGATGCGGCCACTTCCATTTTAAACAAAAATCATCTGAAAAGTGACTTAATCAATTAAAATCTTTAATATAAATTATTGGATCAATTAAGATAGACACTTAAGTGTTTATAAAGTGTCCAAAATCATTTGCGAGATGAACCTGAAATTTGAGGCCAAAATCGGCCCTCACCGGACCTAATTTAATTTACAGCGTTCGTTGGTATCTGAAGGTCGATCATGAGAAATATTTTTGATTTTATCTATCTTAATCTTAAAGAGATGACATTTTGATATAAATTAGCCAACCATCCTATATGGTATTTTTTAACAAGGAGATGACATTGACATAAATTAATCTTTCGCCTTTTCATTATCTATTTAGCAGCATCCATCTGAGGGTAATAAAATTAAGGATATTGATACCGATAACAATCCATGAAAAAATCCATCCCATTGTAACTTTAATCAATTGAATCTAGAAAATTAATAAACAGTATAGGTCAAATTGTCTAAGAAAGTTTAGACAACGTTATGGCATTCTACAGTGAAAAAACTAAATTGAAAAATGTATGGTGACGAACTTGTCTTTCATATTTGCTAATGTGCTTTGTCTCTATAGTTATCAAAGGACCAGGATTATAATTTAGTACGCCAGACGCTCGTTTTTATGCCTTTTTGTGCTTCTTTGTTTCATATTTTTTTGTTTTTATAGTAAATAAGCTTATATCACAGTGTTGACTGTTTAACATTTCTACCTTTTATGACTGTTTGTTTTGTTCACACATCGTTGTCAAGATAAAAATAAAATGATGCACTGACATACACGTGAAAGGTTTAAAACCAGGTTTCCCTATTCCCTTTTGAATGGTTTTACACTAGTATTGTTTTAGAGCCCTTTATAGCTTGCTGTTCGGTGTGAGACAATGCTCCGACTTAAAGACCGTACCTTGACCGTTAATTGCTTACGTTTATAAATTGTGACTTTCATGGAGAGTTGTCTCATTGGCACTTATACAACATCTCCCTTTATCTAATTACCCACATAAGAAAATGCCTGCAAAAAGTCAGGAAAAAATCAGTGGATATTCATTCGTTTGATGTGTTTTAGCTTTTGATTTTGCCATTTGATTAGGGACTTTTCCTTTTTGAATTTTTCTCGGAGTTCAGAATTTAAGTGATTTTACCTGTTCTATATTATTGATGTGAACTACCTTACAGTGCACAACTTATCATAACAATTACAAAGTTAAAATTATAGAGGGCGTTACCAACTGCTTATTTTTCTGTGATTTCGAAAAAGGCTTTTGCGTCGAAAACTATAATATAGTACAATATATACACATTTGTATATATTATAGTTAGAAATTGTACATAAAGACATAGATGAATTCACGTAAAAAGAAAATAAAGTTAAGATTACATTTTACTGATCGTATTTTTAAGAGGTCTGGTGAGTTGCGACTAATAAATACCTATTGTTCCTTAAGTGTCTACTGTCGCTTAGCATTTGATGGGTCCGGTTGTTATGTTTCTTGAAGTTCATTTTTTCTACTGGTGACCATTGTGTAAAACTATATTGCTAATGGGTTGAACCTTTGCACGCACAAAATATTTTGCAGTGACCAAATAAAAAAATATTTTACTACACAGCAGGGACAGCGACTGAATCTATTAAATTTAAGAATTTGCTTGAAAGATGAAACTACTTGGACTGGATGCAGATAGTGAATAATAATGGCTTAGACACCGTTATTATGTATTCATGAACCAACAACAACGTTGTCAGTGTTGAACCTTGAAAATTAGTTGGAGATATTTAAAACTTGTTGAGACAGTCATTGTATCTACATTAAGCAATGGTGACGTCATTTCTATCTTTTATGAAAATCACCACATGGAGATGTTCTAACACCATATTTGGATGTCGATTGTTTTTTTTATTAATTTAAATAAATTATATTAAGATATAGCCGTTAACTGCAAGAAAGTCCTGGGTGTGGATTTTGTATTGCGTCAACTTGAGTGGTATTATAATAATAGTGTAAATTATTGTAAATTTCATAGCGCTACAATAGGCCAATATTCTTCTCGATGAAGTCTAGAAAGGGTGGACGACATGGAGGCCAAAAAACTAGTCAAACAAACGTCCTGAAAACAATAAATAGCAATCAAACGAGTTATCGTTTATCTGTTGCACTACTGTGTGGATTAAGGTTTAAATCTCAAATAGCATATTTAACTGCATACCTTTCTGTAAAGGCCTGCTCAAGTCATCAGGTGCGAGTTATACAGTGTTTGTTTTTTGTTGCTGTGTATCGTATTTGTTTTCGAATTTTGATTTGTACATGATTAAGAAAGCATTTTTGTTCGTTTCAATTGGTTTGAATTGTTTTTTTTTGTATTTCGAGGACTATCAAAATTACCACAATGGAGCCAAACAATGGAATCTGTGTTCACCTTTTTAAATGTACGTATATGACAGTAAATATATAACTGAAATAGCTGTATTTGAATGAAAATTCAAGTTAATCTGAAAAATGAATGAACAACTTTAAAGGTGACTTTCCTAATAAAATCCGAACTGAAAATTCTAGCTGAATTTACCCATCAATCAAACTCCTAAAGGATTAGGTTCGGTAAGGGCCGATCTGGAACAAAGAATTTGTACATTTTTTTAACACTGAAGTGTCTATTTCAGTTGATTCAATAATTTTATGTGAAAGAATTTAACTGATTTATTCATTAAAATACTCTAACTCAAGGTAAAAATCTGCCAAAAATGCCAAACAAATGTCACTTTTCAGGATGGTTTTTTTTTTCAAAAATGAAAGTGGCCGCATCCGTGCATTGTGTTCATCCTCAATCTTTATATATGTTTTGTATTATTATCAACATCAACTTAAATTTCAATATTAAGAATTAACACAAATGCGGCCACTTTCATTTAAGACGTAAACCGTCTAGAATTTAACTAAAATGCTAAAATTATGAAGATTTCAGTAATTTAGCAAGACTTAATGATGCTAGCACCCGATATATGTGCATTGTATTGTCATAAAAACACATATTTTTATAGCACAAGCATTCTTTTTTCTAAAAAATATCTTAAAGTTTACATTTTAAAAATTCTGTAAAACTGCCATATTTTGGGGTCAAAAATGGTCTTACTGGACCTACTCCTTTGACAGCAATAAGCCAGACTATCAATTAACCAGGCATTATGTTAAAGCAATGTATAATTAAACAGGTGTAGAGTTTGTATAAATCCAGTTGATTTGACAAAAGTTATATAAACAATTTAAGATAACTATCTGAGTTTAATAAAAACTGAAAATTCTTTCTTTTTTTATTTTATTATTAGATCCTTTAATTTGACAGCAATTATCTATACTACCAAATAACCTGGTATTTTATAAGATCAATATATAATTGGGTTAAATTGGCTGATTCAGACCAGTTCAGATCAAACTTGAAGGTTAAAACAGTCGAGACAGGTCCAGACCGGCCGTAACTGAGTCGATACTGGTCGAGACAGATCGAAACTAGTCGAGCCTTTGTCTAGACATATTCAGACTACACCAAATGTATCAAATACTGAATTCGACTTATTAAGTAAATTCGAGACAAAAGCCTAGTACATAAACGTAGAGTTAGCTGCTGTTGAGATTAAGATGAATCTTATCAAAATCTTACTTTTCGCGCACAAAATATGGTCTTTTGAGACTCTGAGCTATTCAAGGTGTCATGAATGAATAAAACTCTAGTTGGTTTTGCACTTTTGACATTTGTAAAAAAAAAAAAAATTAAATCTCGTATAAAGAAAAAAAAAAACCCGTCAAAGTCTTGGTAAGAATGTTTATATTTAACACTGGTTGATTTCGCGTAGATATGTTCTAACACCAAGTAATTGTTTTTGCACATTGGGTGTCAAATATTCATTATTTTTCAATAAATTCTGATAAGACATAGCTGTTAACTGCAAAAAAGTACGAGGTGTGGATTTGGTATTTTGTCAGCTAAATTGGAGTTTTTTCAAATGAGTGAAAGTGTTATAGCGCTAAATCGAGCCAATTGTGTTCTCCAATAAACGACGAAAGTTGAGGAATGTCAGACGTTATGTTGGCAAAAAGACTAAAAGTCAACGAAACGTCGACGGAACAATAAACTGCAAAATAAAAGTTAATGAGAGTATATTTTAAAGCCCTTAAAAGCTCTAAAAATAAACAACTGTGATATGAAGTATGCGACAAAAATCCAAACAGAATGTATTTAATGAAGTTTTAAAAATTAAATATCAAAAAAAATATTTATATGGTCACCGATTTCGTTTGTGGTGCAATTACCACTCTGTTACATACTTTAAAGATCTTTAAAGTAAAAAAAAAGATGTCATTTATTTATGCTTTACGCTTATTGAAACGTTTGGTTTGGGGGAACTATTTTACAACTTTGAATGATGTCCCCTGTTAAAATAGAAGTCATTAATCTATTTTTTACGCTTATTGAAACGTTTGGTTTGGGGGAACTATTTTACAACTTTGAATGATGTCGCCTGTTAAAATAGAAGTCATTTAAACATCAGTTTAAGTTTCAACAACAAATATTTTTTTGATAAAACAATACATAGGCTTGTAATTGAAGATTTGATGATTTGATGACGAGTTTAAGAAGGTTTTTCACCAATTGTATTACCAATGTTATTTCAACTGATCGGGCGGAGCTTACGTTTTAATTTGCATGAGGACAGCCGATTTGAAAATGTGTGTGATTACGATGATTGCCGTTATAGTAATTACTGATTTCTAATCACCTATCAGTGACCTCAAAGGAGTTTACAAAAGAATGACTGGACAATGCATTGATGAGTGTATTCTAAAACACCTATCTTTAGATGGACTAGTTTATTATGAGCGAACTAGATAAACTCCGCCCAGTCAAGTGAAATAAATTGAGTAATATGTTCTCAATATATATCTGTTAACTTATTTCTGAAGAAGGCATTAAGCAATATTTCCAAAACGATAAATCAACAAAAGCATTATTTTTCTCTGTTTTTTTGTTTAGATTTATACCAATGATCAATTGTCGTCAAATCAAAATTTACGACATTTACTATTTACTGTAACTTGTCCTTAAATATTATCATTACATATTTAATCCTATTTATATTTTTTTCTCCAAACTTCAAGATCTATTTAGACCTATGTCACTAAGAGCAACAAATTAATTATCCTAGCATCTGTCTCTCTTTTTTACTTAAACGTTTGCAATAACAGGAAAATAGCCCGACTTTTGGTGATATTTGTTCACTTCTAAAAACTTGGTATAACAGTATTGAATTTGTAGATCCGTTCAAAATGAACCAACTAAGCCGCTACATGCTGTTTAAACTTCTTTGGTTTTATGAAATAAATTTTTAATAACAAAAACAACGAGTTTTTAGATATCAAAATAATGTCACGGGCAAAAGAATTGGAAAACTTTCAAAGAATTCAATTTTGTGAATAATGATAAATAAATGGTATCTACTAGTTTTAAAATGTTTTTGAATGTAAATAATTCCTTACTTCTTAACGCTCGTTTTTTTTACCTTCAAATATTTCAAATCAAGCGCCCACTAAAAACTGTTTTGTAACGAAAAGGCGTTAACAATCATTATACATATGTCTTTGACGAATTTTAAATCATAATATTTTTTTACAATTATAGTTAAGTTTTCCACATTTAGATATAATGTCTATTCCTAGCTGAATATAAACATGTAAACTGAAAATGCAGTATTGGGTGTTAATAATGTTTTCTTGAGTCAGCTAAAATTCAAACCTATATGAATTCAATACTGCTAATTTGAGCCGATAGTTTTATCGGAGGGAGGGAACCACGTACAATATGTTTATGGTGATTTTTAACAAAGTGTATACGAATGATACAAAAAAGATTTCACTTTCATAAAATACAACAGGCATGACTCTGTATATCCATTCAAGTGAACTGTCATTTTCCTTCTTGTAAAAATGTAAAAACAGAAATACCGATACCGAACCCAAGGATAAATTCCCCTCTTTTGTGCCTGTTCCAAGTCATGAATATGACAGTTGTTTCCGTTCTTTTGCCAAGGACTTCCCGTTTTGAATTTCCTTTATACCTCATTATTTTTTATTAATTTACAATTTGTTGTCAAAGAGGAGGAAGTTGCAAACTAGGGTTTCGGACGATTGACTATATCATTCAACTGAAAAAAATGGAACACAACTTTCTTTTGGTTAAAGTTCACATTATACATCTTCTATGATCTTTATTTGAATTCACTTCATTCAATCTTCCTAAACGTTTGTACACTTTGTTCCTTTCTCCTTATGATTTAAGGTGAGAATTAAAGCAAATAATGTGGTATATAGAAAAACTATAGGATGATATAAAATAAAAAAATAAAATTTATGCATTGAAAATTTGTATGATACAGCTTGTTTCTCTAAAGAAGTACTTGTCGTTCTGAAAGGTAATAAATCCATAGAAGCACATAATGGTTAAAAACTGTAACAAACACATAAAAAATACCAAAGCAATGTTTTTGACCTCAAGTTGTTTTATTCAAGTAATCTACTAGTTAGACATTCGGTGTTGTCATATGACATTTTGATCTAAAACACGATATTGTAGAAACCTAAATGTGGTCAATCGATGCACGGTGGCGGCCTGAAGCATTATTAATGATTAATTCAGCCATAAACCATTTGTAGATGATTAAATGTATATTTACAACAAAACACGTTTCGTTTGATATAAACGACAGCGGAAACGAAATGTTTACAAAATTTACGGCCGAGCATTATCTTTAAACAATCCTAGGTGAATACTTTGTATTTTATCCCGGTATACAGGTCTATTTGAAGGTCAACCCTGATATATACATGATTCTAACATCACGTCCGTCAAACGATTGATAACACACCCGTGGTAAAATATGAATACATTGCCTGAGCTGTTCCGATCGTACGCCCAAGTCATATGCTATTTTATGAATGAGGTACACGACGTCCTAGAGTGATGACGTAAGAATTTAAGCATTTGACACGCTTGTGAAACCGAAAATCATCTCATCAAGAAAACGTTACCATACGATGATAAAATGTGGTAAAGCCAATTTGTTTTGTACACCCAAGACATAAAAGTAAATTATCGTTTAAATTCATCCAAAACTATCTAAATACGTTGTTTCTTAGCGAGGAGATGCTATTCACATGTATTAGGCATTCTTCTGTTTATTATCTACCCGAGAGAGATTTAATTAATGACGTTTTTTTTAGTACAATAAAAGTCATATATTTATTTATTTGCCATTATTTCTTACGCGTGATTTGAAACTTAATACTGGGTGTGAATTTTGTAAGGTGTCAACTAAAGTGGGGGTATTGTCAAATAAGGGTGATATATCTAACCCGTGAAAATAGAAGTTAAATTTCAACGAATATGAATCGATACTGCGATCAAACTGAAATTGGGAACTGTTGAAAGTTATATGATGACTGCTCTAATAGAAGAACATGTCATATTGGCTATGACAATCAACCAATCGATAAAAAGTCGATCTTTTAATTTGTCAAAGATAAATAAAAGACATAATTGCCGCTAGAATGCATACTATATTCCTCTGGTCATCAGTGAAGATATTTGTTTGGTTTATGATAAAGAGACATTAAAAATTCATAATAGAAATCAAATGCGGCAGAAAATTGATATACTCCCTTGTGTCTTTTTAAAATTCAAATGAGACAACTCTCTACAAGAGACCAAAATAACACAGACATTAACAACCATAGGTAATCGTACGGTTTTCAACAATGAGCAAAGCCAATACCGCATGGTCAGCTATAAACCCCGACATGATAATGTAAAACAATTCAAACGAAAAAAACTAACTCTTTACGAGAAGGTAAAATGAGACCGAAAGCCATAACATTGAATTAAGAGTTAAAATTCTTTAAAATGAGGCCGAAAGTCATTACATTGAATTAAGAGTTCTAATAACATGTTTTATATCAACTCGTCGCAGCCGTTTTACTATATTATTGATATGATTAACCACATTCATGTGCAAAAAATAGTGGACTATATAAAAGTTAAAATAATAGAGGGAGTTACCACATGTGATTTCAAATGATTCTTTCGCGTCTAAAACTATCATATATAGTACAATTTGCAATTTGGATATATTCAAGTCAAGACAAATGTAAAGCACTCTAAAGAATGAAATAAAGTTTTAGTTACAATTTTACCGCCTTTGGCTTTTAGTAGGTTGGCTTATTTGCATTCTATCCCTTAGCTTTTTATGGGTCTTATTAAGTGGTTTTTTTACGTTCATTTCCTAACTGGAGTTGTCGTTGCAATACTATATTTCTAATGGGATTAACCTTTGTGCGGACAACATATTTTTACTCTCAGTTCTTTTGTATATATGTTTGGCGATACTGATAGGCGATTAGAATTCAATAATAATAATTATAACGGCAATCATCCTTATTATACACATCTTCATATAGACTGTCCTTATGCAAATAAAAACATAAGCTCCGCCCGATCAGTTGAAATAATATTGGTAATAGAGATGAATATGATAAAATTACCATACAGGAAAGACAATGGATTAATCTATTACATTAAAGATCAATATTTGACTTTTAGTGACTTTTGATGAATATTACTCAGTGGAGATGTTCTAACACCAAGTTAATATTTTGGCACATTTAGATGTCAAACATTTATTATATTTCAATTATATGAATATGATAAAATTACCATACAGGAAAGACAATGGATTAATCTATTAGATTAAAGATCAATATTTGACTTTTAGTGACTTTTAAGAATATTACTCAGTGGAGATGTTCTCACACCAAGAAAATATTTTGGCACATTTAGATGTCAAAAATTCATTATTTTTCAATAAATTATGTTTAGATATAGCTGTAAACTGCAATAAATTACTGGGTGTTGATTTTGTATTGTGTCAACTTATGTGGAGGTCTTTCCAAATAAGTAATAGTGCAATAGCACTTAATTGAGCTAATACTGTTACCAATTAACGAAGAAATTTTAGGAGGGTCAGACGGTATGGGGACCAGAAGACTAAAAGTAAAAAAAAACGTCTACGAAACAATCAAATACAAAATAAAACTTAATCGTCATACAATTTACAGCTTTAAAGAGTTCTTAAGCAACAACCTTTATATAAAGTATGCAACAAATATCCGAGAATAATTTGCATTTAAGAGAATTTTATAAAGAAATATGAAGGTAAAAAATGTTGGTACAATGAATGGAAAATATCTGAAATAACCTGCGAAAACATTATGTGTACATGTCAATCCAATAGTGCTACCACTTTATAGTGGCACTACTGTCGGATAATAGTAGGACTGGTTTATTGCCTCTAGCATGTTTAAAGTCTTAACTTTCTGTATGAGCTTGTAGTTCACATTTCCCTTTTCTATTCCCAATTTTGTTTGTTATTTGTTATGATGAATTTATTTGATTTTCGATACATTCTTTGTTCATGATTTATATCCAGATATTTCGTTTTTACTTCGGGGACAAACAAAATTATCACAAAGAAGCCAAACAGCTAAATCTGTTTTACTCTGTTACAAATAATGTTGAAAAAATGTTTTTTTTAACTAGATACAAGAAAACGATTTCCAAGCTCTTAGCGACAATCACTTTATATTTGTGACGAAACTGTAACTGAGAAGAAAGAAACTTATAGAATATTCTAAATTATAAATCGAACACTAACTGACAATGCCATGGCATAGATTTTGTTTTTAAAATAGCAAAATAGTATTGATGAACCTTCCAAAATTGTTGGTGAATTTATCAAAATTACAAATTCTAGTTTAGATTGCTGTTGAATCAATATTTGAATACTCAATGATGAAACATATATTAAATTTTATTATTAATGATATAAAATATTCATAAGCTTATCGACTTCCTTCTTTGTGCAATAACCAATCCGTTACTTAGTTTGGAGTTAAAAATCAGTTGATGTCTTATGCTTTAAAACGGGAACACGTTACGCTTTTTTTAACGTGGGCTTAATTGATACTATTTCACCTCTGAATGATTGCGTTGTTTTGCATCATTAAAACACAAATTACAGTTTTAAAGAAAGGAATTGATATGAGATGTGATAACTTATTATTAATTGATTATACATAAATATGTTATACTAAAGTTTCAACAACAAATATATTTTAATCAAACCAAAGATGGTTAGATAAATTTAAGAAGGTTTTTCACCGAGTGTATGTCCATTATATATAAACGTTAATAACATTTATTGTTACAATGTTTCTGCACCAGATGCGCCAAAAGGTCCACAAAGCATAGCCGAATCCATGAAAGGGATCAGAGCTTTGCATGTTGGAGATATATTTCTTAAATTATGATAATTTCTAACATTTTGTAACAGCAAATTTTTATAACACAAAAAAATCCGTATTTTCATGCCAGTACCAGAGTACTGGCTACTGGGCTGAGGATAACCTCGAGGACTAACAGTCCACCAGCAGAGGCATCGACCCAGTGGTAATAATAAAATTAACGGTAACAAAAAGCAAAATCACAAAGTTACTGAATTTAGAGGAAAATCAATTCAGAAATTCAATAATCACATGGCAAAATCAAATAACAAAACGCATAAAAAACGAATGGACAAGAACTGTCATATTCCTGATTTGGTACAGGCATTTTTAAATGTAGAAAATGGTGGATCAAACCTGGTTCTATAGCGCTAATCCTCTCACTTTAATGACAGTCTTATCAAATTCCGTTTAATAGTCAAAATATGGGTACATCAGTTATCATCGTATAACAATTTTAAAAGGAACAATTTGACAGAACACAAAAACATCTACTATCTACGAATACATTGATTGATTTGAGTGTCTGACGTCAGATTTTTTTTAAACATCTCACAAATTTGTCATTCAATGTGCATACAAACAATTTTCAAATTTACATAGGCAATGTTAGCATAAAGGGTTAAAAAATCAAAAGTATGTAAGAATAAATTTTAGAAATAGACCGAGATTTAAACTAGTCCAAAAGTTATATATAGAATTTATAAGAATAAAAAAATAGTTGATTCCACTGCAGGAATGAATGATTTTGACGTTTGTGGTTCAACGTATATAGTAATTCATAATCGAAATATATAATAACGTATGATAGAACAATATCATACTGACGGGATCTTTTAGCGTACAAAGTCACGTTATAAGAACAATAGAAATACAAAAAGTCGCATACACAAAACAAACCACTAAAAATGAAAGGCACATACATAAATGATGTGGCAGATTAAGCATGTTGGCGGAATCCCTACCCCCTTAACATCGGACAGTGGTTTAACAGTACAACATAAGAACGAACTATAAAAATCAGTCGAAAAAGGCTTAACCCATCAGATGGACAAAAATACAAGTGGACGTGGCCGGATACTTATACATCCCGACACAAAGAGACACAATGAACAGATCTGAGAATATTTGCAGTTATCTGACAGCTAGTTGAAAGCCACTTACAACTAATAAAAAATCATGCATCTAAGACTAAACAATCAATCCGTATACATCCAACATCCAATGGATTTAGTGTAAAGACGTCATAAACAGCCAGAGAATACATGACCTTGTGCAATGCCTATTAAGTTATAGGTATCGACAGATTGTAGATCCATGAATATGTATATGTATATAACATACAAGTAATATTTAGTTAGCTGAAAATTTACTGATAACAAAATCAATACCAATAAAAACCATATTAAATGATCTTATTACTGAGTTGAATAGGTTACCTTTTAGAATAAGTTTATTTAAAGGAGCGACAAGTTAAAATGGATCATTTCTAAATTTCCGGGCACGGTTAACACAATTTCCGTAACAATGAGGATGTGCTATCCCGTTTGAAATATTTTTTCTACAGGTACAACCAAACTTCAAAACCAAATCTTTATATCTATGGAAAAATTTGGTAAAGGTTTTGAGTAATTTATGGTAACGGTATCCCTTGTTTAATAATTTACCAGTAATACATAGGTTGCGTTCGTTAAAATCAAAAACGTTACAACAGACACGGACATAGCGAACAAGTTGTCAAGACTGTTGACTGTTGTTTAGATGATTGTTAATTGTTTACCCTCGTTGTTATCTTACTACTCCTTTTCATATACAGTGTGTGTTTAGACCTACCAAAGAAACAGTCCAAACTAGACAGTACTGCAAATTATGTGTACTTAGTTAAAATCTTCAAGCTTGAACATTTAAACCATTTTATTTGTTTATTTTATTTGACAATGTTACTGTTTTACTTTAACATTTATATACTAGTAACAATAATGTTATTTTAAAAGTAGTATACGCTACTCTTCCTCGTATTGTGTTTACAAATAAATCAATAAATACAATGGTTCCTACATATTGACAATATGAGTTTCTAATTATTAGATATGTGCTTCTAACACTGATTTCAATGACTAATGCTAATGATGAAGAAAGATTGAAATTGATGCTTCATAAGTGTAACTATTGTCATCATAAAACAGGGAATGGAAATGGGGAAAATGTAAAAGAAACAACAACCTGACCACAGAGTATAGACACAGCCGAAGGCCACCAACGAATGTAATGACCGTTTCCTTGTCTCAATTTCCTATTACTACCGCTCATATGTTACAGTGTTAGCGATTTAGATACCAGAATAGTAAAATACTCTGTTACTTTACGAACTTTAGAACGTCTATTTCTTATTGGGACATTTTGACTTAGTGTTGAATGGTATAGTGGATAATTTATGTATAAAAGAATACCGTTACCTTGTTCACGAACTAGATTTTTTGGAGTTTATTCAAATAACTTAATTTGTTATCTTCATTTTTTTTCTTTGTCGATTTATAATATTTTAACTCCGTTAACTACGGTTGCCTTTGGTTTTTTTTACACATGTAGTTTTGATAGCCCGAACTTTTTTCTAAATGATATTGGTTCTAGACATAAAAGGTGTCACACAAGCTGAAATCGTATTTTTGTATTTTTGGTCGTTTTTCTTCTTTTAATAATTAAAATTGAAGGTCATAAAAAAATCACAATCCTTGAAGACGACAAATATTTGAGGTGAGTCTTAAAATTCAGCAATAACATAATTGAAAACATATTTGTTGTCCAAATGAATACATGGTCAGCATGCAATTTATTGTGTTAGAGGTGGTAATTATCAGATAACCAGTTTGTACTGGTCATCGGCAGTATAAAACAACTGCTTCACAGTGTCAAATAGTCAGTTTAGTGATTCATTTCGTTCGACAAGTAAGTTTCTTTAAATTTTCTCATGGAAACCCTATTGTTTGAGGCAGTATGTGAAAAACGGTACAAACTTGCACGGATATTAGTAGAAGGTGGTATCGATGCAAACTGCACAAATGAAGATGGCGAGACTCCTTTACTTATGGTGTGCAATGAGAAGACAAATGGAAATGAGAGACGGATGCAGATCGAGCTGATAAGAACATTAATGGACAATAATGCAAACTATCTCAACCGTGACAATTATGGAAGATCATCTCTTACCTGTGCACATATTAACAGAGACCTTCAAATTATTAAAATTCTCCAGGAAATTGGTCAAGGACAATGGGTGTCTAAAACGTCCTGCATTGTACCAACTAGGCGATATAGAAGTTGTGACCTATTTTAAAGTAGCTACATCATCTATGTCAATCGTTTGTATTGAACTGCTCTGTTTATTGCTTTTTTTTAACTAAATATAAAATTCAACCAGACTTTTACTGTGTGTTGTCTTTCTGCAAGAGGTAAGTTAAAACATGTTTTGCTTTAAACTGTTAAATATTTAAACAAAAAATATACAAACGAGAGTTCTTTTAGATCGCTATATGAGTGTTTCTTTGTCTTCTTATTATGTGTGTTGGTTTTCGTGATAATCTGATCCGGCGGGAGCCATTTTGAATTGTTTTGTACTGACTTTCATAATCTCTTGTTCATTTACTGTTCAAGGGTGTTTTGCGCTCATAAACTTTTACCCCCCAGTTATTAAATATGCACTAGTCAAAACTCACCATTTCATAAACAGTAGTTTACAAGTTAACTATAGAGATTTAGCTGGCTAAAAAATCAGGTTAAAACCGCCATTTTCTACATACGAAAATTAATGTATCATGTCAGGAATATAAGACATGTTATCCATGCGTTTGGTGTGTTTTGATTTCGATTGTGGCATTTAATTTTCCGTTTAGAATTTACTTCGGCGTTCGTTTTTTGTCATTCTCCTTTTTATAGGAGACGAATATATCAATTATATTCCATGTCAATATAAATATTCAAGCTAAATGTTTTCTAGGGAGAGACATCCTTGGTGTAATAAATTCTACCGGTAGTGGTGTCAGTTCAGTGACTTTCATAATTGCTAATTTAGTGTTAGTACTACCATCATAGAACATATGTCACAGAAATGGCATCGACCAATATATGCTAATGTAGGAAACAACAACACACTTTCAACCTATAACCTTCAAGTTATTTTCAGAATTCAAATAATTAAATTAAAAGAGGTATCACGCTAGGTTACAATCTCTTTTTTCTACAAAGTATGTTTCGACTTCATCCAATCATAATCTCATTGACATCAGTAGAACATATTGGATCTTATGTCAAGTTAAAACATTATGAGATTCTAACGATCAATCGATTCATGTGATGGGAAAACATGATCTTTAGAAGTGATGATTAGACGCATTCATGGATTATCTTCTCAGCAGATCAAGACATATATTTTGCTATTGTCATCTCCAAATTCCCGTCACCTAATCCTCAAATGTGCCCCATCATGCTAAAAGTGCCACTAAAGGTGTGTTTGCATGAGCAACAACTTAATTTGAGTATGCTATTGATCTTTTCTATCCTAGATTACAGTTTGTATATAAAAAAGACACAAAAGACGTACATATTTTGTAAATTTACAACAGTTCCGACTACAGAAATCACAAATCGTATAACGCTACATTGAATATATTAAAATATATCTTCTCATTTAAAATGTAGGTCATTAAGAAATACCAACTAGAGTTTTATTGTGCTGTATGTATTAGCTAGATTACAAAGATATTTTGCACTTTATATCTTTCTATTTTTCTGTCAACTATAAACAAAAACTAGTGCTCAACCTTGTACAATGTATTCCAAATGATGTATGTATCACACTAGTGATTCAGATGAACACTACATAAGGCATTATTCAGAATGAGATGTTATCGTTATGGTGGGGGTGTTCTCAATACGTTAACTTAAATTTAGTAAGTCCTTTCTTGAAAAAAATCAATATTTCATTCAGTTTAAATCTGGTTCTGATAACCTAATAGTCTTTATGGGCTTTGTGTTGGGTTTAAAAGTCTCAATGATACTAAATTTTAAAAGATCGTGAATAGGATATCTACGGAAGAAACATCTTTTGAGTATAAATTTAAATAATACTATCTACATATCACCCATATACTGACTTTCTTTTTCAAAGAAAAAAATATAACTCAATTAAGAGGGCTTCCTAATCTCATTATTTCATCCACAACTTTAATTGAAAACGTCTTCTCGAAATGAGTAGATGCAACTTGAAATTAGGGCACATTTGTGACAGCAAGAGAAATTAACAGTACGCGACATGTATTATGAACAATACTTTAGTTGAATTACATCAATTAGACGGATAATGGTATAGTCCAATTATTGTGTTAACACCGTGAAATTGACTCGATTGGAAATGATTCTATCATGAAAGATAGTTTGTACAATCTAGATTTATTGTGAATGAAGAAAAACTAGCCTCAAATTCTCTGATTATCACCCTAGCACTACATCTCTTTCAAGCATTTACCACTAGTATATATAATAATTGCAATGTGGTAAGCAAGACAACTCTCCTACAAAAAAACAAAACGTAGATGTAACATTTAAATGGTAGCCACAGCCTTCAACAATGAGCAATACCATACCGTGAATTACGAAAAAAACATCAGAATATAAAATTTGAATAAATTTAAAACAATTAGCGGAATAAAGTGTGACGGACATCATTCCATGACAACCTCTATGTGGCATGTTGTTTTACTACTGTCTCGTTTTAACTGGTTCTGATAAGTTTTATCAAGTTGAATAACATCTTTTACAATCCGTTAGAAATTTTCCTTCTGTCATTTTCAGTATTATTATTTGGGGACATTTACAAATGCCATCTTACACATTGAGAGAAAACCCGAGTAGATAATTAAACCCGGTGTTTTGGAATATGTTTTGAATTCGACAATTAACTACCTTATTTAAAAATAAATGATAATAAAGCAAACTCACAGGTTAACTCATTATACAGATAAGAATTACCTAGCCAAACGTATTAAAAAGGCAAAGGAATTAACAATTACCCAACTGCAAGCTATTGACCAAAAAGAATTGAAGAACTTATTATTATGTTCAGCTGTTACTGCCTATGATCTTAGAGTAACATACATTTTTCAAGGTGTAAAGGTAAACCTTATATACGGAACTCTAAGGAAAATTCAAAACGGAAAGTACTTTTTAGAATGGCAAAATCATAGGCCCAAACGCATCAAACGAATAAAACACAACTGTCGTATTCCTGACTTTGTACAAGCATTTCCCTATGTGGAAATTGGTGTTATGACTAGCCAAACCTCTCAAAACGTTATGAAAACTCGAAATGATCAGGTTCAAATTTCATCTCAATAACTTTTGGTGACAGAAGAAGTGGAATCTTTTTCCTGGATTGTTCGAACTAAGAAAACAAAACCACCAAGGATCCCCCTTATTCTCTATAGAGATCGGTACTTCAAATATATTTAATGATAGAATTAATCATTCACGTCAAGATGACATTCATGTTTAATATATATAACTAGAAGTATTTCTTGTTGCACAAAAATATCCTTTAAGCCTAATCAAAAGAGGTATAGAAATGGCAAAACAAATCCCAATTGAACAACTACGAGCAACAATTGAAAAATCTACCAAAAATGATAAGATACCGTTTGTTGTCACACACAATCCTCAAAACCAGAATATATTTTCTGTAGCGAGGAGAAATTTAGCAATTCTTGGACAAGATTCAAAATTAAGTACCCTTATAAACCAAGAAACAGTGGTACAAGGCAAACGGCAACCTATGAACTTAAAACGTCTATTGACCCGTGCCAAGTTCGACCCAACCGAAAGGAAAAAACAATTCAATGTGTCGAAATGCACAGATTCTCGTTGTGGTACATGTGCATACATATATATCGGAAGCGAACTTAAGACAAAATGCGGACAAACGATATATGCCAATACCAACATGACGTGGTGTAAAAGTGAAAATTTGATTTACTGCATTGAATGCTGCGGCTGTAAAGAAATTTACATCGGACAAACCGGTAATAGTTTAGTGGAAAGAACACGCATTCATCGACAACACATCTGACAGCCGCAATATAGGAAAATCCCTCTTAGTGAACATTTAGATCGTTGTGGTAGAGGGCGTTATATTTGGCTTTCCATATTTTGCTTTAGAACGTTTATCTCCCTTTTATAATTATTTTATGACGTTACGTACTTAACTACCGTCTCATAGTTACAATTATTCGCCTTTCACCTGAAGATTGTTGTAAAACATGAAAGTACTTGTGAATATTAAATAATATATGCACTATCCGGAAATGTTGGACTTTTTTATTTAGATATATTTATCTATACTCAAGACTTTTAACAATTCGATATATATATAAATAAAATGACTGAATAAATAGTCTTACGGGGCGATGGATCATATAAACATGATGCAGTACACTACAAAATATAATATATAACAAGTCTAAAAGAGTACAACCTCTTTGTAAACCTTTCACGTTTGATCCGTGCCAATTGGCAAAGTATTGCCAA
The DNA here is from genome assembly GCF_036588685.1 of Mytilus trossulus. NCBI lineage: Eukaryota > Metazoa > Mollusca > Bivalvia > Mytilida > Mytilidae > Mytilus > Mytilus trossulus. The sequence goes on along the minus strand of NC_086386.1, from coordinate 24,961,204 downwards.
TCACCCAAAATTATCCAAAATCTTTACCGATCCTCCTGTCCTAGCTTTTCGGAGACTTATTGTGAAAGCTATTGTCTCCTCTAATAAAAGCGGTTCAACTACAGGATGGTGCAAGTCGTGTGGTAACAAACGATGTCTGACTTGCCAACAAATACTCAAACATTTACCTGCCACTCCCGTGGGTCTGTGTACACAGTATTTTGTAATGTAACTTGCAAAGCCCAGAATGTTGTATACATTCTTCAGTGTCGATGTGGCATGCAGTATGTTGGCGAGACAGAACAGCCATTCAATAAACGCATGAACGGTCATCGTAGTGACTACACCTGCAAGCCCGACCTCCCCGTAAGTCGTCATTTAAGATCACATGGGCACGCCAAACTTACCATCACTATCATAGATCACAACGAGGATTGGTCAAAGGCCGACAGACCTGCTCGGGAAAGTTTTTGGATAAGAAAGCTCAGGGCAATTTCCCCAGAGGGCATTCATGAAAAAAACATAGAAGAGTCACTCATTTTCCTTACCATCACTAATTTCCTGCTATCACTTATGTCCAGTTACTCCGGCTTCCGGACTGGACTCTTACACTTTTCAGGATTTTTTTTAATTTTACATGTTTTAATTACAGTTGGCAGGGATGTGTAAATACGCAGCCACGTTCTATTACTTATCCTTAGTAGAAATTTATTACTTATTTTTCTTATCATCAAATTACCATAATTCTTGGAGGTTTAAAAACGCAGTCTCTGTTGCAACTGCTCTACCGTTGCCATATTTTAAATATTATACCAGCTGAGATCGGTCAGGGCTGTTTATTGGGCCTGTCTTTCCCAGCAGTTGTTTAACATCTCAAATGTCGCTACCTTAAGGAATTTAAAGTTGTGCCAGTTCACATCGTAAAAAACTATTTTTAATTTTGGAGTCTTTGCGCCGTGTTTCGAAATTTTAAAATTGTTCCAGCGTTCGCTTAAATTGTATAAATTCAAGATTTTTATGAGACTTAACTTGAAATGACACGATTCATTTGTCATCGTGCAAATACCGAGGAAGGATATCAGTTATCCGAAATATCTAACACATTGTTCGTTTAATTGTGTTTTTGGTGATGTTGTACTCTTTTAGACTTATATATATATATATATATATATTGCGTGGCCTGTTCGGAATGCAAGGAAAACTATTTTGGACAAACATGACGTATATTTTATGAATAGAGATGTTTCATATACAACACATACGGTACATAAGAACACGGCAATTTTCGTTAAACAAACACACTTAATAAAATGATAATACCAATTGTCTTGCACCAGATGCGCATTTCGACAATACATGTCTCTTCAGTGATGCTTGTGGCCAAAATATTTGAAATCCAAAGCTTATATAAAAGATGAAGAGCTATAGTTCAAAAGGTCCAAAAAGTATACCCAAATCCGTGAAAGGATGATACAGAAATTATAAATTCAAAATAACCCATTCTGTATATATAATAAAAGGCACAGACACATATAGAGAATAAATCGAAAAGTATCTATAATACTAAAATAACGAGGTCCAATTTGTCAGCCGTCATCACGTAAAAACGATGAATGAAAGAATTCAACTTTATATATAACTAATATAGTACAATACTGTTAAATAAATATTGTTAAAAATGACACCATTCCAGACCCTATTGTTTTCAACATAATTAATATTGCCAATAATTAAGAAGTTCCGGGTCGAATCCGATACCGATACCTATAGAATATTCGCCTGTTACCTATTACCTTATCTGTACGTTCCGCATCTGACAGGCGCACCACCAAACGCTGTATTTAAGATTTTGCTATATACACGGGTCGCAATCACAGGGTTGACACTCCGTAATTTAATCATTGTCACATTGTCCCCGATTGTAGTATTTTAATCAGTATGACTTTCTAAGATGACACTACGAATTATAAAAATCTGGACTTAGAATAAGGCGTATAGGTACAGCATGTACAGTTCTTAATTTGTTAGCCAGAATGACGTAATTCAAAGAATTCAACTTTATTTATAACTCCTAAAAGACAATGCTGTTGATTAAAAAATACTCTTTTCCAGGCCCTTTTGTTTTCCAAATAAAATTAATAATACCAATAATTAATAAGTTCCAGGTCGATGGGTTCAAACAGAAAGATGCTGAAAGCAGAGAAAATTGTGCATCTTATATTCGGCATGACTTTATCAGATGACAATACCAATACTAAGATAAGGCTTACGCATAGTTATATTCTTTAATTCAGTCACAGACCCGCAATATCACGGGTGTGTTCTAGTATAATAATAAAGATATTCAAATCGAAACTATACAGATAAAAACTGTTTCTTTTACCAAAAAATTGAAAGCCATAATAAAAAAGTGTAACAATATGATGACATAACGTCATGAAGTCTTAATAAAAAAAAATATCACAAGCCTTAAATTAATCAAATCAAAGATGTCATTTGAATAAAGTAATTAGAAGTATTTAAAGATTGTTAGTCATTATCACATAAGAAATCAAAATTGATAAACCTTCGTATCAGTAAATAATGCGTCATAGTGTATGATTGACCTTTACACAATCTTCTTGGAAAATATGTTTGTCACAGAAAGTGTCATACTCAGTATTATGTATAGAATCGTTTGTCAAAGTATGAAATTATCATGAACTTTTGTATATTAACCATCAAAGTATAAAAGGACTGTGTATTGCTTAAAATCTTCAGTGTAAAGAATACCTTTAACTGGAAGAGAACATAACAAACTAAGACAAAATGGAATACCAACTGTTTGAAGCTATATCTGAAAAACGTTACAAACTTGCACGGATATTAGTAGAAGGTGGGGTCGACGTGAACTGTAGAAATGAAGAAGGTGAAACTCCATTACTGATGGTATGTGATGGAAAGGCTGGCGATAATACTACACGAATGCAGATGGATCTTATCAGAATATTATTGAACAGAAGAGCAAACTATCGTACACGTGACAGATATGGGAGAACATCTCTAACTTGTGCACATATCAATAAAAATCATCATGTTATACAACTTCTTGAAGACACTTGCTCGTAATAATTAGGACCAACATCCAACGTATCCGTTATAAATATGTCAAGAGTATGATAAATATTGTGGTGAGTGCTGCTGCTAAGAAGATTAAATATTCCAAGTTTAAACTTTGTTTTTATTAGCATTTTTTATCAGGTTAATTGTTTATTTGATATTTTTTACAATTATATTGTCATTGTTTTATGAATAAAAGATTTAACCATACAATTCTATTTTTGTCTTGATATAAAGATACCAACATAGACAATGGCATTTAAAAACAAGTGTTGGCATAATTAAAGGTTTCGTTATAAATTTTGTTACAACATATATAAAGGTAAAACAACAGTAGAGGAAAACACAACCAAAAATACTAGCCTAAGTATAACTACACGTTTTGAAACATTTTATGTGTCTTACCTCAGGTAAACTGTCGAACAGAGTACTACAGCTGCGATCAGATCGTTTGAAGCTTTAACAATATTTTTTTTAAACAACCCATTGTAGGAATAATACGACTTGCAATATTATCTCAATGTAACAATATATAGAAAAGATGCGTAAATGTTGTTTAACTTTAGTTGCTACCACTGCTTGTAATCCAAAATTATATCAAGCAACATTAAGCACATCTAAAATTATTGTTTAAGGAATAATAAATTAACAAATATGTTATAATTTGGCTTCTTTTACTAGGTACGAGAAATCTTGTGTAAACAAAAATCTTTAAATTTCCCTTCTTTCAAAACCCCAAAAGTAAAAAAAATAAAAATATATCATATCCCGAGGAAAATTCAAAACGGAAAGTCCGTGGTCAAACGGCATAATCAAAAGTTAAACTGAAACGTGCCATTTTAAATTATAAGACCACAGCTTGTGTTAAAAACTAACTTAGATGAATAAAAGAAACTCGAAGAATAATGCGATATTCTGATTGTTGTGTGTTATATGGTATTGACACTATAATGTACGGTCGAAAATCCAAAAAGGTATGTAATTTAGATATAACATGATGGGAGAAAAACTATCATCGAAAGACCAGATTATTACATAACACTGCATCATTAACCTTATACAATTATGGAGATATAATATCATTGCCAACAAGGCTAACTTCCCGCATATGACTCGAGATGTGGACAATGACAACCGTTCTGCTTACAAATATTATCAATTGCCATGACAAACATTGACAATACATAGCAGCGGAATAATAAAAAATGTGATATATGCCATAAGCTTATATTTAAAAACAAACAATATTAAAGTCATTTGAAACGAATGAGTGGTGAAAAATAAAGTTTGTCCAATTGTTGAACCAATGCATGTATATATCATAAACGTAGTCCCCTGTGCACGAATTTCTCATTTTTTACGCAAATATATCGTTGAATCGTCATTTTTTCTCTCTCTGTCTGATGATTTTACAAATATGGCTGCTCATGAAATGCCGTGTTTCAAGTCGAATTTTACCGACTGTCACCTTATAGTTAACAAAAAACAAAAAGAATGGGTATTGAGCACGTTTAACATGTACAATCAGATAATTGTTTAACATGTACAATCAGATAATTGTTTATTTTAATGACAGATCCATGCGTATTTCGATCAACGGATTTTTATGAGGAGATTGGTAATTTTTGAAATCTCAAGAAGAGATTTTATATGAATTTATAGGGTTAAATATACTTACCATGAAATTACATTTATATTATATAGAATATGTTTGCTTTCACAACATGTTCTCATCGCAATTAACTAGGTGATCAAAAATTACATCCATGAGATGTACTCACCTACGTCATAGTTCACCTGTGGAACATACAATAGCTTTAGTTTTAATTTATCGTTTAATTGAATAATTTCAATTAAGTGAACAAAAAACTGAATTTATTCCAGGGGTGGTGGTGGATTGTGGTAAGTATATTTAACCCTATAAATTCATATAAAATCTCTTCTTGAGATTTCAAAAATTACCATTTTATATGAATTTGGTTAAATATACTTACCATGAAATTACATTTATATTATATAGAATATTTACTGATTAACAAGCAGTATTTCATTTGGTGGAGGATAAATTCTCTCACACACATACAGTTTCAACATATAAAAAATTATGTGAATTTTTTAAAAAAATAACTCCATTAAATTTTGTAAATACGGATATTAGTAAAAACCGAAATTACTGAAATTATTATACAATGAAGCTATGCTGCATAACTATATGTATCAATGGCAAACTTTGCAGATTGTATAAATACAAGTATGCAAAATTAATAGACTTGATGTAGAGTTGTCTCAATGGCACTCAAATGTATATATATACCCCATCTTTCTATATCTGATGAAAAAATTATCTGCAGGTCAGTATAGAAATAATTATATTAAAGCTCCTTCATTATGAGCTAAAAGTGTTGTAATATTTATGCAACAGTAAATAAGCATTTATTTCTGAATAAGTTGTTCTTGTTGCTTGTACAAATCGACAAGAACTAATCCAACCTTAATTTCATTACTTTCCACTTTGAAACTTAAGTTTATTTGGAAACATTATTACCTTTCTTTAACTTTCCATTGTTTTCTCTATATTAATATAATAACAGATAATATATGATTGCTGTCGTCTTTTGATATCCTGATCAATATCACATCTATCGAAATAAATTCTTTTTTACTTAATAAAAGAATTATAATCAATTAAAATATACTTTGTAAATAGGTGTCCTTAATACAATCAAAGTTTATTAAAGACTCAAACCAAAGTTGTTTCATGATTATGCTAAATCTGGATTAATCTTTAAACGTTTTTAAAGTTATAGTCCCTGAGAATTTGCTTCTCTGCTAGATATACTACTTTTAATATTTTATAGATTTAGAATAAAATATTTTCATCAAGAGAAGTCTTGTAATTTTGTATAATGACAATTCTCTAAACTGACTAAATTTTAAAAATCTGATAAAATTTCTATGAGTGGTAGAACCTTTGAATACAATGTCTACCATTTCAACCATCAACAATATTTTTGTTTTGTATTGGACTACTCAAGTGTAAAAATACAGAAATGGACAAATCATTGGAAAAGTTTCAGTATACATGTTTCCATTGATATACTGCTTCCACAGAACATTTGGATGTTGAGCTGAATTAAAGCCATGATTGTTGTCCTTATAAATCCAAAAAGAATGCTAACAGATGATTTTCTCCAGCTATGAAAAAACCTGTCTAAAATAAAATATTTTGATATTTCTAATTAACATTTCACAACGGTTAATTTTCTAGAATATCTTGCCATGTACAGTTCCAAATTTAAAGAAAACAAAAATTTGACATAATGAACAACTCTTGTATGTTGTTCTTGACAATTGTTTATATTAATTTCAGAAATTATTTCGCTATCAGAAAAACTAAAATGCAACTTGTCAAATATAGTTCTATAGTTTTATTTAAAGAAAAACACTTGTTTGGCAATATGGAAAACACTTGTACTAACTTGCAGTATCCTTAAGTGTTCTTAGTTATTTCAGAAATAGTTTCACTATCAAAAATGCTCATTTTATTTCTGTCTTGGTTCACCTCATCTGAATCCTATACATTCTGATATGATTCAATATATATCAACCAAACAGCTTTTGGTAGTATTTTGTGACTTCAACCCAGTCATTTTGGTTAACTTAGTCACTCAGAAGAATTTTTTATTTGTTCCCAGATTTGGCAAAAACAAAATTAATGTGATTTAAATAATCACATCTTTCAAAACAATATTGAATCAAAATTCAAAGTAATTGTTTAAAATAAACACATTTCAATTTTGTGTAGCATATTCTTGCATAAGATACTAACTCTATGCTATATATTTATATTATTCTGGCTGGTAATATGGAAATTGAAAAGTGAATAACTACCATCAATTCCGAGGTTAAAATCACATGCATTCGGAAAACCTTGACTTTGACCAGACTAGATTTTTGTAACTTTATGCTTATAAAGAGCAAAAATAAAAATAAACAGTGACATTTTAATATTTAGGTATAATACTAAGAAAATGTCTCGCATTTGATTTGATATAATCATGGAATTATCATACTATATTTTACTTCCATGTACTACTCTTAGACTATTGAAAGCTATTTGCTAACTATTAATCAGTCTTTTAAATAAATTGCTTTTCCTACATTTTGCTGTTAGATTAACTGCTTCTACACTGATGCTAAAATTTGAGAACCAATTGAAATGTATATATATTATATGTTTATATTGGTACATCATGTGTTACTCCAAAAAAAACTCTTCTTTTTTCTGCATCTCATAAAGACTGACTAAATAAAAGGTTTATATAAAGAGTTGTATAATAGATAGTTTCAAATCTTGAGAACTACTTCAATTTCCTAGACCATGTTAAGCATTTTAAATAACTCCTGCATCCACAATGCTTTAAATCTTATTCATTTATTTACCAATATTTTACTAATTTTTTTTTTACAAGATCTAAATTAATGATAATCTTGTTTCTATAAATCAGCATATTTGAGTCCTCTATACTTCAGAATTCTGAATCAATATTTAACTCTAGGAAAAACAATGTGTAGCCGTTGCATAAACTGTTGGGTTCTACCAATCTCACATTAAGAATAAAACAGACCCAATGAATGAATCCCCATAGCAGAAACTTGCCCATCTGTTGGCATTGCTTAGAAAACTTACATTGTAAGATGTAAATTAAGGCATAATTTTCTATCTTTAAAAGAGCATCCAAACTCCTTTTGCTTTCATGATTGGAAGATATATGTATAATTTGACAGTGATTCCCATATAGCGAGGGTAAGATAGTCTCTTAAGTCTTACGTTATCACCTCTTTTTTGTGTACTCAAAACAAAACAGAATTAGTACATATTATATTTAATGCATTGGCAATGTACACTCTGAATTATGTAATCAATATATAAGCCATTACCTTGAATGAGTCTTTGTGAAACGCATCATGGCATCCCCTAAACTCTTTATTTCATAGACAATCTAATGTTTACATAAAAACATATAAAAGCCTTTGTTTCCTTACTGCCGACAAAAACAAACAATTGGTTATAGCAGTTCATACTTATAATATTCATGTTCTTCTTGTCATAAGTAAACTGACCATGAAATTTAATATTAGTAAAAAGAATTGTCACAAGCTATCAACTGTTTTTAGAACAGTGCTCCATTCTAACTGTCTCCATGTCTGTTAGAGCATTGGAGAATTATTTATCAGTAAAAAAATAATTAAATATTTACATCAATTTGCTGTTCTGGAAAAATATTTCAGGCTTCTAAGAATTACTGTCCTGATTTAAACTGGACATATTTAAAAGAAGCATGTATTGGTATGCTTAAACTGCAATCACATTTGTATTGTACTAGATAACAATGTATTATTTTAGTGTCTTTAATATCTGTCTTGACTATTTCAAGACACTTGTTCAATATATTATCAATATGAGTAAATATGTTAATTGATAAACTGTTGGTTCATCACAAAAAACAATGTGCAACCAAATATTAGCTATGCTTGTGTTGTTTTAAAATATAATAAAATAGACATAATGTTCCCTGGGTGGAAGGATGTCTAGAAAAGTCAGATAGACCTGGACTTAAATTCACTAGTCTGATTCTAATTTATTTTATTTGCAACAATCATCCACGTGCAATTCTATGCTCCATAAATATCAATGTGCAATCAATAAATAGTTATGATTTAATTTTATGTAAGATATCACATCTGTATTTTATTAGAATGAATGTAACTTACAGATTCTAAATCATGCATGTTGATCTAGTTCCTATGTTTCCTGTATGAAACATGTCAACATTAATCAAATAGACTTGGACAAAATCCCTTTTCTATTTTAATTCTCTAGTGATCCGTTGAGCACGTTTTATTTTCAATAAGTATGGTTCATGTTCCCTGAATGGAAGGTTAACCAAATAAACATCATCAGTTGTGGGCAAAATCCCTATTCTGATTGTGATGTATTTATCAACTGTTAAAACAGTATCACTGTTGGTCTACGCTCCCTGTATGGAACGTTTTCCAAATAAAACAATCAGAAATGGGCAGATTCCCTTTTCTGATTGAAATTTATTGAACCAATTGAGGTTCAAGTCACAATAGTGGTATACGCACCCATACGGACGTTATCCACATTAAACTAATCAGATCTGGTCAAAATACCTATTCTGATTTAATAGTTATGTGTTGACACAGTCTCGTGTACCAGGCGTACACGTAACAGACTGCAAATTGTAAACAATCGAACCAATTGAAGTTCTAGTGACAATAGTGGTATACGCTCCCATACGGACGTTTTCCACATGAAAAACAATCAGATCTGATCAAAATACCTATTCTGATTTTAATATAGTGATGTGTTTACACAGTCTCGTGTACAGACTGCAAATTGTAAACAATCGACTTTATCCAAACTTTACACTCGACCCGTTTCGTAGCATTGCTCTAATGCAGTGAAAAATCCGGTCAGCTGAGCGTGAAAAAGAAATAAACATCCGTTTAAATAGATATCTTTTTAAAAACGTAGCACTCACGTAACATGTCCGATTTTGACAGCTAAAATCTGCCTTTCCACGGACCCGATTTAATGTTTGAAAATGGCGGCTAAACAAAGGTCATTTTCTTTGTCGTCGTATTTCCAGACTCGTTAGCTGTAAATATGACGAAAACGTGCATATCAGAAACTTGACAGAAGCGCTGTATTCTGATTCACATATATATAGCGCATTAAATTAATCGTATACCGATATTCCGAAAACAAATAATGTCTTTTATAAAAACATAAGGATTTTCAACAGTAAACTGTTAAAAATCCTTGCCGATGAGAAACATGCGTTCTCTTGAACGCAAAAATTAAAACTAAAGCTATTGTATGTAACACAGGTGAACTATGACGTAGGTGAGTACATCTCATGGGTGTAATTTTTAATCACCTAGTTAATTGCGATGAGAACATGTTGTGAAAGCAGACATATTCTATATAATATAAATGTAATTTAATTTCATGGTAAGTATATTTAACCAAATTCATATAAAATTACGCTCAGGTCACTATGCATACGGCAAATATGTCGGCGAATTGCTTCCTAGAAGGAAGCAATTAAAAATAAGTAAACTTCTTCCAAATGTGGACAAATTAAAAAAAATCCTCAGAAAAAGTATATGTACATAAGTTGCATAATGAAAACTATCTATTAAGTTATAAAAACATATGCATAATTTGTTTTAATATGAGGTTTCTTATGACTTTCAACAGATAAACCAACAACGACAACCATTTTACTTGTTGTCCTTGCGCTGTATAAAGGTGGTACCTAACACTACAGGGAGACATTCTGTAAAATCAGCTAAATGTTTTAATAACGTTGTGTTGTTAAGGGAATACTAAGCTTCTCGATGATCAAAATAAGTACTTGTCAAACTGCTATATAACCAGTGTAATTTTTCTGATAATTTGGTTGGTTCAAATGTTTGGATTTTTTTTATATTTTTGTCAAAGGGTAAAAGTAAATAGTTCCTCAACATTTTATGAAAATTAAACTAGCCAAATTAATTTTAGTGACGGTGTTGGGTACTCATATGAAGTTTATATAGATTCAACAGCTGCAAAAAATGTGTTGCGATATTTCTTTTTTTTAATTTGATATAATAAAACAATTTTTGGTTTTCACGCTAACTTCTTGTTTTAGTTTCTTAATTCCGACAAATATATTGAACATATTTTGACTAGAATTGTTATATAAAGCTACTTAAAAAAAACCGTTAGATGTATTTAATTTGCATTGCATTCTATCATTTACGGTTTAATGATGTAAGGAGACTGACAAATATATTGAACATATTTTGACTAGGATTTTTTTTACAAAGCTATTTTAAAAAAAAAGATAAAATTGAGAATGGAAATGGGGAATGTGTCAAAGAGACAACAACCCGACCAAAATAAAAAAAACAACAGCAGAAGGTCACCAACAGGTCTTCAATGTAGCGAGAAATTCCCGCACCCGGAGGCGTCCTTCAGCTGGCCCCTTAACAAATATATACTAGTTCAGTGATAATGAACGCCATACTAATTTCCAAATTGTACACAAGAAACTAATATAAAAATAATACAAAACTAACAAAGGCCAGAGGCTCCTGACTTGGGACAGGCGCAAAAATGCGGCGGGGTTAAACATGTTTGTGAGATCTCAACCCTCCCCCATACCTCTAACCAATGTAGTATTTAATTTGCAGTATTTAATTTTCATTGAATTTTATGTACTTCGTGTACCTATAACCATTAAACAAACACCTCAAAACACTGTATTTCCTTTGCTTGGTATGGACTATAATGCGTGGGTTTTAATTACTCTTAGAAATTAGTCCCGTTCACTTTGCATTGATTTAAAGATTTCTGTATAACCCTTTGGAATGTGTCCCAGTATTAGCTAGCCTATTTATAATACTCGCCTGGTCGTCCGACATGGCCACTGGAGTTACTTGAAGCGATATTATTGTTAGACCTGAATCCTCTACCAAGTAATCTAGGACTAGCTATTGAAATCATAGTACAATCTCCAAGTTCCTTCATCTGCTTTGTGCAATCAGTACCAACAAGTGATAAATCGACCGGAACATTAGAATTTCAAATTAGCTTAAACTTATCATTAAGATAAGGTCTAAGAGCTGGTCGTCTCCTCTGTGTCAGAGAAAGAAAACCAAACCAACAAATAGAATCTGACTTCTAGTATTGTCAACATATAACGGCTCATTACGATATTTCTTAACTCGAGGCAGTTAAATCTTAATATTTAAAGCGCAATGCTGGCCGAAATTTTTAAATAATTATAATCGAACTGTTGAGAGTAGAGATATATCTTAAAACAAGTGTTAAAGTGATGGAATCTGTTTATCAAAAAAATTGTATCCTTCTTTTGCAAAGGTTTGAAGAAAGTTGTGAACTTTTGATGAAACATCATCAGACATGGTCGCCTTTTCCATGTCATCAAAATAGAAATATCAGAAGAAACCAAGAAAATTTAACATCACAATAAAATTTTGACCAATCATTTGCCGTGAACAGATTTAACACTATTGAGGAGAAGTATTTTTCTCACATCGATTAGGAAATGTTAAAAAAGCAATAAAATTTGAGATATTTTCTATCAGACCATTAGATCATTCTTTAGAAGAATAACCCGAACGATAACAAGTGTTAATGAAATATGATTCAAGGCATAACATGATGACCAGTGTAAGTTCATTATTGTCCCTGAATAAAATATAAACTCGAATGTATTTGTTAATGTTCAATCTTAAAAAGGAATTAAGGTAGATTGATGGTATACAACCATCTTGGATTGTACAATCACAGTACAAAATCGGTCTTGTTATATGCCCAAATCAGCAAATTTGGAAACAGATGTGCAATTTAATGGTTAGACTGTTTATTTATATAAGGAAAACTTGCTAATTGATTGTATTATTCAAAAAATTTTAACAAATATCAACCTTTTTGGTTTTAATTTTTTTTTTCTTTTTTAAATGATTCATTCAAGGGGAGATAACTCTTTTAGCACTAAATTTTTACTGGGCTAATATGGATTTTTTTTATTTTTACTTGTAGCACGAAAACAAGTTCGGTGACACCATGTTTTCTTTTTATTTTCTTAAAACATATTATAAAACATAACTTCTCACAATTTATTTCAAAATTCTATCTCATAGAATTTTTTTATGCACTGTTATGTGTTTTTAAATGAACAAGCTTACCAAATTGAGGCAATTTTCAACGACTCATTACTTGAAAAATAGCACGGTGACCCGTACTTTTTATTAGATTTTTGAAAAAAACATAGGAAAATCTTCATTTTGTCAAATTATAACAGAATTCTGTCTCAAAAAACATTTTCTTATGATCTACCTTAAGCAGAAAGAATCCTAGTTGTCTCTGTATATTAGAATGAAAAACAAAAATAAATGTCTTTGAACTGCATTTTATCTTTCGAAACATAGTTTGAAGTTTTGTTAATTTATTATGTTTATGAAGAAACACTATGTATCATATGGATGAGATGAATCTTAAAATGCATAACACCTTTAATACAAGCCATATTTAAAACATTCATGCGCAGGATTTTACCTATTCGTTATGACAGAATCAAGAATCAGAGACAACAACTAATATTGACTATTTGGTTTCCAACATTATTTTAATGCTCGATTTATGAATTGAACTTTCTAATCGATACGTTTTGCAATTGACAGGGTGGTTTGGTATACTATATACATACATATACCTTTTGACTTGTTATATATATATATACTATATATAGTTAGTCTAAACATCAGTCCAACAATGTTAGATCTGTAAATTTGCGTAAGCAAATATTTGTTATTCACTCTTTGGGACTCCAACTCAGGTTTCTAAGATATCATGGCACTAAATCGCATTGAACTATGCCCGCTGCGCTAGACCACGCGACCAAGTAGGCACTTAAAAAAAGAGATTTCGGTGATCTGGTGTTACCCTTCTTCGTCGTAACACAGTAGATGACATGTAAGTCATGAAGATGGAATTATTTAAAATCAGCTGAGTTATCTATCTTAAAGGATCCAACAAATTAATGTAAGATTCAGTCATAGAACTATTTGTAGCCTTCTTTACGTCTCGTACAATCAATAAGATGACATTGGCATATATCATCTAAATAGAAGTATGTTGAATAATTATAAACTAGTAGACATTAGCACATACAAACACTAAAATATCTGTGAAAACAGCGGAGGTGGCATAACCTCTTTCAAGGTTCTGTATTTTAGTAAAAGGAAAACATGTTTACCGTTTACCTTTCAAATTTTCACCCACATTATTTTTTTATACTATATTTTCGTAGTATCTAATTATCAAGACCTTCAGCTATTGGCCATTTAAAGTATAAAGGGACCATGTATTGTTATAAATCGCCAGTCTAACGAATACCTTTAATTGGAACAGAACATAACAAACTGAAAAAAAATGGAATATCAACTGTTTGACGCTATATCTGAAAAACGTTACAAACTTGCCCGGATATTAGTAGAGGGTGGAGTTGACGTGAACTGTCAAAATGAAGACGGAGAAACTCCATTACTGAAGGTATGTGATGGAAAGCCTGGAGGCAATACTAAACGAATGCAGATGGAACTGATCAGAATATTATTGAATAGTAGAGCAAACTATCGTACACGTGACAGATATGGGAGAACATCTCTAACTTGTGCACATATCAATAAAGACCATCATGTTATACAAATTCTTGAAGACACTTCTTCGTAGAAATTGATGAACAAATACACGTTATGACTGTTTCTACAGTAAGATTATAGTTGTTATGGATGCTACTACATAGGAGATTAATTATGACTAGTTAATTATTTCTTTGAATTGAAATGTTTTATTGTTCATAAGATTTCATTTTTTCTATGATATTGTTTTTTGCATTTTGATTAAGTAATAAACTACTAAAATATATTATTATTTATTCTTGTTGTCATCTTAGGGTTCGTGTTGCTTATTATGTAGTTTTCTTTGTTGTGATATTTGAATTATTGTTTGTCTTTTTGTCTTTTTCATTTTTAGCCATGGCGTTGTCAGTTTATTTTCGATTTTTGAGTTTGACTGTCCCTCTTGTATTTTTCGTCCCTCTTTTGTACATACACCAACATAGAAAATGGCATTAATTGAAGAAACCGTCCTCTGGTCTTATCTTGTCTCCGATTCTGGCATAACTGAAAGTAACTTATCACAGACTTTGTATTTTCCATGATAAGCAGGACTTTGTTACCCTCCCCAAGAACTTGAAATCAATCCTAAATTATGATTGAATTTGTGTTTCTTATACTTATTTTTTATATGTTTTATATTTTGGACTTAATTGTCTTTTTCGTCGTCTGTTGATTTGGATCCTCAATGCTCTTCAACTTTTTATTTGTTTGGCTTAATAAATATTATGATATGAGCTTCACTGATGAGTCTAATGTAGACGAAACGCGCGTCTGGCGTACTAAAATATAATCCTGGTACCTGTGATAACTATTGTCATGGCGTTGTAAATTTCTCTCCGTCTCATGAGTTTTCAATGTCCCTTTTGAATGTCACGCTTCTTTTTGTCGTCTCGAGCTTCCGATATTCAAATCGAAAAAGCAAGCTGAAGCGTTCCTAGATTCCGATGTTGGCGTTGTCAACATTTAGTCTTTATCGTTTATGTTTGGTCAACATATTTTTTGAGACATCATTAACTGATGAATGTACTTTGTTTTTTTACAGATGACACTTAGATAACAGTTTTAGATAAAAGTTTTTCAGTCTTCACTTACTTTGTCTGATTTCATGTAATGTTTCTGAAAATTTGGCAGAAGCTTTTTTTGTGAATAAGATATAATGACTAAGGCCAAATTTTGAAAATGTATTTATATCTCTTTTCAGTATTTTACTGATAGATATAATTGTTTCAGAAAACATACATAGACAGTCGTCAGGAATTGATTATTTTGAGATAATAGTTATCAAAAGTACCAGGATTATAATTTTATACGCCAGACGCGCGTTTCGTCTACATAAGACTCATCAGTGACGCTCAGATCAAAATAGTTAAAAAGCCAAAACAAATACAAAGTTTAGGAGCATTGAGGACCCACAATTCCAAAAAGTTGTGCCAAATACGGCTAAGGTAAACTACTCCTGGGGTAAAAAATCCTTAGTTTTTCGAAAAATTCTTAGTTTTGTAAACAGAAAATTTATAAAAATGACCATATAATTGATATTCATGTCAACACCGAAGTGCTGACTACTGGGTTGGTGATACCCGCGGGGACGAAACGTCCACCAGCAGTGGCATGGACCCAGTGGTGTAAATAGTTATCAAAAGTACCAGGATTATAATTTTATACGCCAGACGCGCGTTTCGTCTACATAAGACTCATCAGTGACGCTCAGATCAAAATAGTTAAAAAGCCAAAACAAATACAAAGTTTAGGAGCATTGAGGACCCACAATTCCAAAAAGTTGTGCCAAATACGGCTAAGGTAATCTACTCCTGGGGTAAGAAAATCCTTAGTTTTTCGAAAAATTCAAAGTTTTGTAAACAGAAAATTTATAAAAATGACCATATAATTGATATTCATGTCAACACCGAAGTGCTGACTACTGGGTTGGTGATATAGTCTAGTCAAAATAGCATTTGACCTCAAAAAAATTGCAACAGAATTAGTTTTTGTATTTTTCGATTCCAAATGGCTTTCTTTGAAACATACCAAAAGACTACCAAGATATCTGAGTGGGAACATGGATTTTTTTGGGTGAAAAATAGCAAAATTAGTCAAAAATAACTAAAAACTGGGAAAAACTTGTTCAACATTCATTTTTTATGATAATCATTTCAAATCAAAAGTTTTACAACAGTTTATACAGTGTTTATGAAATAAAATAATAAAAAATAGGAGTTTTTTTTATGAACATGGAATTTTAGGTGAAAACATCCGATTTTGTTGGAATTTGAGATTCACATAGCGTGAATTGATTACCAAAACAGACATGAAAAAGATAAAAAAAAAGATAAAAGTAGTTCATTTAATTTTTCAATAAAGACAAACACCATTATTTTAATCATTCCAAAACTTTACAGCAATTCCTTATAGTGAAAATGATGATTTGGAGTAAAATATAACAAAATCAATCAAAAATCGTTAAAAACTGGAAATACACCAATTTGGAGTTTAAACTGCTTTAGAATCAATCCAAAATAAAAAAAATGGAAATCTTGATAAAATTATAGTTAGATCAAACAAAATGCATTGTAAAACAAATAGTAAAATAACTGATTTTAGGTGAAAACAGCTTAATTTGTCTAAAAATCGTCAAAAACAGGAAAAAAATACTATTCATATTTTTCAGAAACCATTTTTCGACAGACTCGAGGTTTGGTGTCATAGTTTTGTTTATAGTTGCATCTATTAATGTTAAGAAGCTTATCACGTCTGTGGAAGTGCCATCAAAATTGGATAAAGTTTTCCATTTTTGATTTCCCAACCATAATATGTAGGATGTATGTCAACTTCTTCTGATAATACATGTTCACTCGAAGACTATGAAGTTGCCCTGTATCTGATGTTGGTGGTAAACTTTTCACCTGAACCAATGTGTTTCCAGTAATTACTATGGATTTTAATTTTCTCCAGACAAAAATGTCAATTCCTCCATATAAACATGTTAACAATTCTTCTCCAGCTTAGATGGTATCTGCTTTAATAAAGCCTTGATCTTGATATTTGTGATTAAGTTTTTTTAATGGAAGTCCTTTGCCTATTCCAAAAAGCCTAGATGATGAGTAACAACCGGTTATAGAATGCAAAAAGAGCAACAAATTACAAACATCCTCCCAAAGAAATTTTTAGACTGTTCTTTTATATAAATGTTCCATATTTTCATTATTTCATATTTAAAAATACTTAACCTGTTTGCACTGTTGATTAACATGGTCCAAGACAGTGTTGACAGTGGTAACTTGCCAAGTTTTTTTATACCCCTTCTCAAATGTATTTCTCCATGTTTAATTATAATGCCTCATATTGCAAGTAGGGGGGTGACATTACACAGTAACTGTAAAAAAAATTGGGCCCATAATTTTCAAGGAAATTAGAGAATTGGTCTAGCTTAAAAAGGTTACAATTTAGCACTTCGGAAGCTGTCAAAAAAATTCTTGACACCCTAAACATAAAATTTTCCATATTTTGAGTTAGAGCAGATGAAGTTTTCTATAATTTTGATATAATTTGTCTCAAAAGTAGTAACACACATGTTCTAAAAGAAATGCACTACAAAATAATTGTGGTCTCTCACCATATGATGAGTAAGTACAGTAGCACTAATAGATCCTTATCTTCACCATTTACTATGACTTCTAAAGACAATGCTGTTTGCACAAAAAGAAGATCTGCATCATCAATTGCATTCTTACATTTAATGGTATTATATGCTTTAGCGTGTCACAAAGCATGTTAATAAGAACTTGTCTGTTTTAACTGTTTGACATGAAAAGATCCTTTGGATACTAGATTATTTTCTTCATCAATACTACATAGTACATACATGTACAGATCTGACTATAGAACAGATCTTGGTGAGAAGTGTCAAATCTTATTGAGGTCTAACCTGAGGCAGAGGAATGGGTGAATCCCAACGATCACAATGAATACTATCTATGCCAGCTTGTGTAGACTAAAACAGTGCCATGCACGATCTCACTGGTGTTGCATACTGGACTAGTGATAAGCACGAAGCTAACCGTACAAATACAGAACGAGACGGGGTAGACACTCTTGCAATTCTTGAGTACCTTAGTGAAAGAAATCATTTTACTAATTATGTTCCACTTATAAATATTGAAACAGGTGTTAAGGCAGAGCCTGCCATTAACGTTGAAAAAAAACCAGTAAGTTTTTGAAATAAAACGTTAGAGTCGATGAAATGCGAAAAAAAATAGAGTTAAAGCTACAAGAATCCAAACCAATCAACAACATTGGCAGCCAAAGCTAAGTCAAAGTCAGATTCAGACTTTCTAAAAACATATATACATTAAATAGATGGTGAGGGTCTGCAGTATGTCCTTGATGGTGGATGCATATTGTAACGACTTCATTTGACACATGTTATATCATTTGGAGACATTACACAAACAAAGACCCTGTAATTATTTTTGAAAGTTATCAAGAACTTCCTTCAATTAAAGATATTACACATTTGCGTAGAACAAAATCATTGTTTTGAAGAACATCAATTTCCCATCATCTATGACTTGCAAAACTTAAACAGAACTGTTCATGTCAAACAGTATGAACAAACCACATCTTCCTATATCTATATTATTAAGGTGCTTTGTGACAAGCTACAGGATAATAACATTAAATGTAAGAATATGACTCATAATGCAGATCTTTGGATTGTGCTTTGTCTTTAGCAGTCATAGTAAATGGTCAAGATACAGATCTGTTGGTGTTACTGTATTTCTTCATCATTAATCAACAGTGCAAACAGGTTATTTTTAAATCTGAAAAAATGAAAATATGGAACATAGAACAGTCTAAAGGATTTCTTTGGGAGGATGTTTGTAATTTGTTGCTCTTTTTGCATTCTATAACAGGTTGTAACTCATCATCTAGGCTTTTTGGAATAGGCAAAGGACTTTCATTAAAAAAACTTTATCAACAAGATCAAGTTTTCATGAATAAGGCTTCATTAAAGTAGATATCATCAAAGCAGGAGAAGAAGCATCCGATTCAGGGCAATTTCATAGTCTTTGAGTTTGAGTGTATAATCGGTGCCAAAAGTGAATGTAAGAAAAAGTTGACATAGATCCTACAGACCATGCAGACTATGGTTGAGAAATTTCATGTGGAAAACTTCGTCCAATTTTGATGGAACTTCCTCCTGCACCTGATAAAAGTTTTATCATTATAAGATGCAACTGCAAGCATAACTGCAACACCAAATAATGCTTTTAGACAAAATGGTCTTTGAAAGGTAGGATGCGGTGAATGTTGTGGTTTGAATCGTTCTAATTCTGTTCCCATTGCTGAATTTGACTTTACTGATCAACAGATATTTGTTGTATACAGAAAACTATGGAATAATCTTTAAAAAAAATGTTTCCATGTATCTTGTCATTTACTTTTAAATCATGATCAGTTTTGGTCATTGAGACTTTTTACCTTTCATTATGCATGGTCAACACGCTGCACAGTTTCAAAATAAATAGCTTTCAATAACACTTGTATATATTGATAGGGGATTAATTAAGAAATCAAAATGGCAAAAATTAAAAAGGGGTTAATGTGGTTGTTTTTGAGATATTAGCCATTAGAATTTTGGCGGGAAAATATTCTACTTGATTTTTCATAGCTTTATCAATTGACCAGTTAGTGTTCTCAAAAACTATTGAAAAATAAAAAAGATTTTATAAGACTTTTACAAATGGCTTATAATTATGTATGTAAATGATTTATAAAAAGACAAATTGGGGTCGATGGGCAATTTGTTTTAAGGAATTCAAATGGATGAAACCAGAGTATTTAGAAATCTGACAAAAATTCCACATGACAAGCAAACATCCTTAAAATCACTTGCTGGTTAACATAGTATGAATTTAAGCATTGCACTTTTTCTGATAAATAATATAAATAAATGTTCACTAACATCTTAATTGATTTCTGAAAAACTATGAATTTTATTAGTTTTTTTCCAGTTTTTGACAATTTTGGGCCAAATTTAGCTTTTTTCACACAAAATCAGCTATTTTCAAATTTGTTTAACTATGAATTTTGTTTGATCTGATTATTATTCTATTAAGATTTTATTTTTTATTTTTAGAGTGATTTAAAAACAGATAAAATTCCAAATTGGTGTTTTTCCATTTTTTAACGATTTTTTGATGATTTTGCTATATTTTACCCAAAATCACCATTTACCAAATTAAGTATTGCTGTAAAGTTTTGGAATGGTTAGAATAAAGGCTTTTACCAATATTTATATTTTTGCTGTACTGTTTGTAATCAATTCACGCTTTGTAAATCTAAAATTCCAACAAAAATCGGATGTTTTCACCTAAAATTTCATGCTTATTCAAAAATAAAATATTTTTTTATAATTTCATTTTATAAACACTGTATAACCTGTTGTAAAACTTTTTATTTGAAATGATTATCATCAATAATGAATGCTTAACAAGCTTTTCCCAGTTTTTCGCTATTTTTGTCAAATTTTGCTATTTTTCACCCCAAAATCCATTTTCCCACTCGGATATTTTGGTAGACTTTTAGTATGTTACAAAGAAGGCCTTTTAGAATTGAAACATACCAAAATTAATTCTGTTGCAATTTTTTTGAGGTTGGCCACATTTTTCATCTATTTTGACTAGACTAATACCCGCGGGGACGAAACGTCCACCAGCAGTGGCATCGACCCAGTGGTGTAAATAGTTATCAAAAGTACCAGGATTATAATTTTATACGCCAGACGCGCGTTTCGTCTACATAAGACTCATCAGTGACGCTCAGATCAAAATAGTTAAAAAGCCAAAACAAATACAAAGTTTAGGAGCATTGAGGACCCACAATTCCAAAAAGTTGTGCCAAATACGGCTAAGGTAATCTACTCCTGGGGTAAGAAAATCCTTAGTTTTTCGAAAAATTCAAAGTTTTGTAAACAGAAAATTTATAAAAATGACCATATAATTGATATTCATGTCAACACCGAAGTGCTGACTACTGGGTTAGTGATACCCTCGGGGACGAAACGTCCACCAGCAGTGGCATCGACCCAGTGGTGTAAATAGTTATCAAAAGTACCAGGATTATAATTTTGTACGCCAGACGCGCGTAAACATTTTGTTAACCTTCATTGATTATTATTAAAACTTGGACTAACGCTAATCTCCAAGACAAAAAAATATTTCCTAATGAGCGAATTAGATTTTGTTGATTTGCTTTTCATATTTGATAAACGTTCACATTTTTTTATATACTACACTGACAGCAGCAATTGCAAGTGAGAATCATGGTTAATCTGAACTCATTTTATTTTAATAAAGAATACCAAAGTTCTAAAATCAACAAAAAATGTAAACAAAAACACCCGCGTAAAAGATTCCCATCTTTGGAAAGGCCAAAGGTTGCTGAAAATTATTTTCAACTGCTCAACTTACTAGTTAAGGTTCCACTAAAGTCAAAATATAGGACACTTCATAAACATCTAAACAATTTCAAGTTTATTTACAATTTACACAGTGTGTATATGTAAAGTATGTTTTAATGAACATATGTTTTCATAGTTTATGACTTTATTCATTATAGGTTGAAAAATACAGGCAAAGTTTAGATGTTTATGAAGTGTCCTATATTTTGACATTAGTGGAACCTTAAGTAGATGAACAAATGGAATATAATACAAGAAAGTTCAATCAAGATCCGTTAAGATCGAAAAAGTTAACCACTCTAAATTTCTGTAAATATACAACACCATGGCTTTGTTTTCTATTCGCAGTTGTACCACTAGATTATCAACTTTAAAAGAATCCCGCTTAAACCGGTGCTTAGGATTGTTTTAAACTTGCAGTCAGGTTAACAGTTTGGCTCTGTGTCAGTGAAGGTCTCATTGTAACTTTGAGAAAAATAAAAGCGCTGCACGTTTGCTTTAAATTGTGTTGTTTGCTGTGCATCTACTGATTTATTTCATGGATATATATCCTATAACTTTTTTTTCTAATATTCTGCATACTTTAACACCTGTGCAGAAAGCGTATGAAGAAAAAAACTACTGTTTCAGGTGGGTTAAACTTCGAGAGGGGAAGCTCACAAAGACTGACACCTTGAACACTAAATAAAGGCAAAAGTAGTATACCGATGTTCAAAACTCATAAATCGATAAAAAAATCCAGGTCACAAACCAAAACCGCGGGAAAAGTATCAAATACAAGAGGAGAACGACGACACAACATTGAAATGTAACACACACAGAAACGAACTAAGCATTAAACAAAATCCGATGAGAATAACAAATATAACATCAAACTGAATACATTCTGGATCCTTAATGTGAATGTGTATATAATTTATACTTGTATGTATCATAATAAAATATTGTTTATACTAACATAAATACATGAATTTGGGATAGAAAAGTACCGTGACACGTCTTATAATAATGTGAATTCACATTTGGGAAAAGAAACAATTTTAAAATAATTTTAATTATTAGCTCGAAAACGAGTTTATGGACCCCTCTTTTTATAGTTAAATTTTACCTGATTTTCTGTACGAAGATGACGTGTACTACTGTTTATGAATAATTACATTAGATGTATGTTTCATTTTAATACTTTATTCTGATTGGCTAACTGCATATCATGTGTTATTCATTAAGCAATTGCATCACTCAATAAAACTTTTCATTCTTGATAACACGTGGTCCAACAATAAAGTGCACAGGTGAATTAAATAAACAAGTTATAAAATTCGTGTTTTCATGATCATAGCTAAAATATGTAATTATAAGTATTGCATGCTTCTTTTTGTAACTTCATAGGGGTGTAAAAGCGTTGACCGTGTGCACATTTGTAGTACGAAGCGCGGAAGGGCTTCATACAAAATGTACTTCGGTCAACGCTTTTACACCCCAATGAAGTTACAAAAAGAGGCATTCAGTTCTTAAACAAATCTTGTTTTTAAACTAGCTAAATATACTAGCATATTTACCTGAACATATCTGGATGTTGATATTTAGTCAAATCTCAACCGGGATTTGTGATACTTTTAAAATTTCCAGGATGGATTTTAATGTAAACAAATACAAAATGATTTGGCTTTTGATAAATATATATTTGGGTAAGTTGATGAAAGCATACGATGTCATATTGAATCTTAAACCGTTATAGATTTATAATGTTTAACCACCATATGTTATCAATGTTAAAACATGTTAATTTTGAGCTATCGAAATCAAGTTGTTTGTTCATTTTTCCGAGTAGGTTTTAAAAATGTCAAACAAATGTAAATCACCATGGGTTGGAATTCATTAGTTGTCACTATTCTATAGTTTGTAATAGTGATAATTTAGAATCGTCATTGAAGGTGGCGCACGAATTTTTGTTTAATAGTTCTTTTGATATATCATTTGTATGCAAGAGTTGCATTCCTTTGTACCGTGTTTAATTCCAAAAACGTCAATGTTGATTGTCTACCTTGAAATGGTTTTAATACAATCTTAACGTCTAGTTATTTTATTGAGCTTTAAATTGCTCCAAAGTTTATAAATGTATCTTAGTATTATTGGTTTATCAAATTTTTTTATGAATATATATAATTTCGTTTATTTGTTTCGTAAATTTTAAAATTAATCTATACCAACATATAGATTTTTTGTTGTTTTAAAAAAGATGTATATCCGGTCAAATATCGACCCTAATGAAAGAATGATAGGGAAAATGAACAGAGTTATCTTACATTAATTACAGAGAGGGTTGAACAAACCATATTTAATTATAGTATAATTAACGTTAAAACAATTTTCCACTACAAATGTATGTTACTATATTCCAATATAAGGACTTCGTTAGCTAAATCTACTAATTTTATTAGATATTATGATTTTTTAAGACAATAGATAAGCATGCTTAATTATATTCAGCAGAAGAATGTAATTTATTATAAATTACGCGTTATATTCTGACAGGAGATGGAAAGTTGGAAGAAATTAAAACAAATTAGAAGAATCTCTCATCATTGTCTTCCAAATAAAATCTCTCCATGTTCATTCAATGAATAAGCATTAATTAAAACCGTTAAAACAGACCAAATTATTTGTAAAAGCTTGTAAATATATATTTAAATGTTTTTTTTTGGGGTTGAGAGCAGATACGCATGTCTTGGTGGAAACATTGGTTGTTGTAAAAGTTGTAAAAGTGAGTTATTCAAATGTGATCATAAGGACTGTAAAATATTTTTGTACTTTAGTCAATTTATTTTGTTGTAATCAATCTATCCAAAATTCTACATCGAAGAAATGGATTGAGGACTCATCTTTGAAATTAACGCCATATTATCTTTTTTACAGGAAGCGTTAACGTGTATTTAAACATTTACAACAGAATAGAATACGTGGTTTTGAGGATAACTTAAAGCAAAATATTTAATGACCAGCACAATAAAAGCATTTTCTTTACATTTTGAAAAAAGAATATATGAAAAAGAATTTGATATTTCTATGTCCGCCATTTTAGATATTACCGGAAGTAAGTGTTTTAAAGAAATATGTCTTATATATTGTATCCAGGATAAGCACCATAGAAAGGTTCCTTTACATGTAATACGTTTAAACATATTTCAATTACCCTCCCTAAAAAATAAGCTGATTTTAGTACAATGTCCGACATAATATGAGGCAGGCATAACCTGTGAATGGGGACGAACATGTAAATAAAAGAAACGTCAATACCGTAACGTTTCCGATTTTGGTTCTGATGTTAGGGATTTATCTGTGACGTTCTTTAAGTTATTGTGTCATATTTAATGCAAACAAAAGTATTGAGTTCCAATCTTATATTTTACTAGACTGACAAATACATATTTTATTAATTCTCATGCAAACAAAACCGGAAAAGGAAAAAATTTCTGCGCAAACACAGGGATAACCGGAACAGGAAGTAGATCTGAAATAAAAAGTTAACGATTTTGAGTTCATTAGTAGAATAAAAAATTCGGGAAATTTTCCCATTTCAAAAAATAAAAATCAATAATTAAAGACTTCGTCCCCGTATTAGATTTTACCGGAAGTAGGGTTTTTCAAGAATCTAATTCATATTATATATCCAAAAGTAGTAAAAAAACAAAGGTTTGTACCAAATATTATGTTAGTAGCATGATTATAACCCCTTATGTCATACAAGCCTTTGATATTGGCCTGACTTAAGTATAAAGATGCCATTTTGGATTTTACCGAAAGTGCGACATTTTTTTTGAAATGCCTCCCTATCTGAAATAAATGAGTAATGTTTGAGGAAGGTATATGCCAAATTTTATGCTTATAGCATGATGTGCACACTTTTTCAAAAAGTCGCCGTACTATAAAGGATCCTACAAATTAATGTAAAATACGTATACATATATGTGGCCATTGTTATATATTATAGTTCGTTTCTGTGTGTGTTGCATTTCAGTGTTGTGTTTCTTTTGTGTCGTTGTTTCCTCTTATATTTGATGTGTTTCCTTCAGTCAGATTTGTTTTGTAACCTTGATTTGTGTTTTTCTCAATCGATTTATAAATTTCAAACAGCGGTATATTACTTTTGCCTTTATTATACATTGAAAACAGTTTAGTCGTCTTGTTATTATTCCTAACTAGTTCAGATTCATCATTTAACAATCACAACCAGCCACAATGTTTTGTTTCATTTTCTGAAGTTGTGTTAACAGAGAGATGGTGGTGGTATATTGTTGTTCCCACATGTACAAAATGATGTAAGAACAGCGTCTGTATAACTGATTCATACCATTGGTATAACATTTTCTTAAACTGTTTTACGGACATTATGTTACTTTTGTAACTAGATATTTAACTTCAAAGACTTTTAAAAAAATAATAATAAAAGAATCCTGAAAACAGACTGGAAAAGAGAGCAAATTGTTATATGAGATATTATACGCAATTGAGTTTAAAAAATGTCTTGCTACCTGCAGGGATAATTTTTATAACAAACACATACTGACATAAACAAGCTTCACTAAAATATACATCGTATTTAGTTTTCAAAAAATTCTACATTATAAGTGATGAAAATGTAAATTAATTTTTTGAAAAATCACAGTTATCTTTCTTCTAACACAAAGATAGGTTTAATTAAAAAACCAATTGTTCAGAGAACAATTGAAGGTCTTTCCATCAAAACAATGTATTTTGAAATAAAAAGTTGTGAAACTAAGTTAAAAATGTCATTTCAATCGTCAAATGATAGCTCCTAGTAAGCTGATTCCAAAAATATATTGTTTCCATACATTTTTTTTTAAATAAGGGAGATAATTTGTTACTTCCGGTTTGAAAAATGTTACTTCCGATTATATTTGAATATTTACTTGACACTATTCCAAAAATATCTGGTTTTATATTCTTTTATATTAATAAAGTACAAAAAAATAGCTACTTCCGGTTTACAAAAGGTCACTTCCGGTTGTTTTTTTCAAGGTAAAATGGTTTGAAACCTTTTTCTAAAAGTTGTATATCTTTATCATGTAAACATATAGAATAAAAGCAAAGGTCAAAATGTAGAACGTCAAATTAAGCTATGACCTTGAGATCAATTTCAAGGTCATAAACCAAGGACCTCAAATCAAAAGACCATAGGTCTTAATGATATTTAGTTAATGAGTTATATCACCAAACGCGTATTTTTAAATACAAGAGGGGAGAAAACTCCCTTTTACATTCAACGTACGCTTGCAATCAAAATTTACATCTTACGACATGTCGCAACTAACAATTTAGTAAAAATAATTTGTTGATATCTTATACAGTCTTTGGATTTAAGTGAAAATAAGCCAAATTCAAATATTAGAATATGACCTTGACCTTTGACCTTGACCTAATTTTCATTTTTTGGGACCAAGGACGTCAAATCAAAAGATCCTAGGTCTCTATCACTTATGATTTATGAGATAGAAATGCATATCACTTATATCAGATGCATAAGGGGAAATAACTCTCATATGGAGCGGTCATATCGCTTCCGTCAAAATAGGACAAATCATGCCAAGGATATAACGAGCAATTTTGTAAAATAAATTTGTCATAATCTTTTACGGTTGCGAAGGAGATGCGCTAACAAGGAAAACAGTGTTTGGGGAGATAACTCCTACAAAGAAAAGTATTCGTTTACGCAGGGTAAATTTCAAAAGCGCATAAACTGTTCGATATCATATACAAAATATCTAAGCGACATATTGCGAAACAAATGTTTATCGCAAGAACAAAATTAGGCGGAAGAAAAAAAAAAAAAAAAAAAAAAATCAGAAGAAAAACAATAGGTCTTTCCACAGAAAAGTGGAAAGACCTTATAATCTTTAAATGCATAGACAAAGTATAACTTCATACGTTTAAAAGGTTTGATAAGTTGTTGAGTCAAGAGGGGAATCATTAAAAAATAGCATTTTTCTTCCAGAATATTTTGTTTTAAATAATCGATTTCAATGATCTACCTTTTGTTTTGATAGAAAAGGCACCTAAGTATATACATTTGAAGGATGATTTATTTCATATCAGCTAATGCAAGTCGATAATGAGAATTTTTTCGTTTTGAAGTAAGAAATACATATACATATATATGATTTGCATGATCATGATGTTTTTACATGAACACACAAACATGCAAAATATCAGATACTATATGAAAACGGTACATGTAATATTATTGTCAAGACAACAGTTATGCAGCAGAAAACAAATGACGTAGGTTTCAACAACTATTAATATAGGTCACCGGAAGACTTTCAACAGTGAGAAAAACCCAAACAGTGAAAAAGCATATATAGAAAAATATAAAGGCCACGATATAAAAAATATATATTACAATTCGAAAGAAAAAACAAAAGGCCTGATTAAGGTTACCCCAGTCTCTGGTGTATATGGAAATTAAAGTCCAAACGTTTGATTTTTATGTTAGTCTTTCAGACTTATTGAGGGCGGGGTTGGTTCTCCAACAGAATAGTAATGTCTATATATAGGAATATGAAATCATATTAATAGGGAATGGTTACAATATTAAAAGTGAACAAAATATGTTTTATATTACATGTGTATGTAGAGAATTACTTTTTGAAATTATAAGGGGAATGGCGAAGTAAGTTGTTAAGCATAACTGCTGCTTATTGTCATACTTGTATGGATATAGGAAGATCGGGTGTGAGTGCCAATGAGACAACTCTCCATCTAAATAATTTAAAAAAGTAAACCATTATAAGTCAATGTACGGCCTTCAACATGGAGCCTTGGCTCACACCGAACAACAAGCTATAAAGGGCCCCAAAATTACAAGTGTAAAACCATTCAAACGGGAAAACTAACGGTATAATCTATATTAAATAAAGAGTAACGAAAAACACGTATGCATTACATAAACAATCGACAACTACTGTACATAAGATCCCTGACTTAGGACAGGTGCAAACATTTGCAGCGGGATTAAACGTTTTATATTACAATATGAGCTACTATATCAATGGTACAAATGACCTATTTTGATAACCATCATTAGAAAGTATCACAGTACAGTTGGTCTTCAATGAAATGATTTATTATTGATGTTAAGAAAGTTTGTTAAGTTTTTTATATGATGTATTATATTCTGTGTCAAGTTCAAATGAGATATACGGCTAACATTTCATGATAACTGACTAATGCTTTCAATATTCCAATATTAGAAGTTTTTACATTTAGGACTTAAAATATACATTGCGGTAATTGATATATGTTTAACCTATGTGGACACACTCACTTCTAATGAATTATTCAAAGTGGACTTTTTTTACAACTTATCAGTCAGTTTGAAAAAAAACCATTCCTTACGCTTCCTCCCATATGACGTTTCTCACACATGACGCTTGTGTTTAGTATAAACCTTGATTTACTGTCATTTGATTTTAAAATAATTAAAGCAGTTCGAAATATCAAAATGTAATTGCACGCAGCTTATACAACATAAGCAACACGACGAGTTCCGCATGTGGAGCAGAAACCGCTATCCTTACCAGAGCACCTGATATCACCCCAAATATTTATTGTGGTTCGTGTTGCTTTGTCTTTTTTTCTATGTTGTGTCTGCTGTACTATAATTTGTCTTTTTTTCTATGTTGTGTCTGCTGTACTATAATTTGTCTACTTTTCTTTTTCTTTTAACCATGGCGTTGTCAGTTTATTTTCAATCCATGAGTTTAAATTTCCCTCTGGTATCTTTCTTCCCTTTTTTATGCAATAATCACACTTTTTTTTCTTTTTATCTTGACTTGTGTGTTTTACATTGTTTTAATGAATTTATGGGATTTGAACATAGGTTAACTGCTGTTGCCATTAATTTATTGTTATTGTTACTCAAATCAATATCTGTTTCAGAAAAGAAACATACCCTACAGTCTTACTTTTTTCTTCATTTGTTGATATCCATAAATATGTTCATGTTCAAATGTTAAAGCAATGAAATTTAATAATCTTTTATTAATCCGGAGCATCTGAAATATTAAAGGGTTCGTGTTGTTTAACTATTAGTTTTCCTTGTTGTGTTTAGTGTTATTTTTTGTGTTCTATAGTTTGTCTCCTTGTCTTTTGCCTTTACAGCCATTGTCTATTTTCGACTTATGAGTTTAAATGTCCCTCTTGTATCTTTCGGCTCTCATTTGTTTCGAGCTTGCAACTTTAGTTGCAGAAAGCTGGACATAGGGAAAGTGATTCGGCGGTTGCGGCGGCGGTGGCGTTTTCACTTGACCTCGACCTCATTTCATGAATAAGTGAACAATATTACGTTTTGGTGGTCAAGTCCATATCTCAGATACTGTAAGCAATAGGTCTAGTATATTCAGTGTATGGAAGGACTGTAAAGTGTACATGTCAAACTGGCAGGTATCATCTGACCTTGACCTCATTTTCATGGTTCAGTGGTTGTAGTTAAGGTTTTGTGTTTTGGTCTGTTTAACTTATACTGTATGCAATAGGTCTACTATATGTGGTGTATGGAATGATTATAAGGTGTACATGTCTAGCTGGCAGGTATCAACTGAACTTGAACTCATTTTCACGGTTCATTGCCCCGTGTTAAGTTTTTTGTGTTTTTGTCTGTTTTTCTCCAACTATAAGCAATAGGTCAACTATATTTGTTGTATGGAAGAATTTTTAGTTGTACATGCCTGCCTGACATGATTTATCTGACCTTGACATCATTTTCATGGTTCATTGGTTAATGTTTGGTTTTCTTGGTTAATGTTTTGTTTATGTGAGTGTTGTAATAAAGCTTTAAATTAACGACTATCAACATAATATCAATGATAAGTAAAGAAGGCGAGACATTTCAGCGTGTGCACTCTTGTTAAAAAAAGATGCACAGAGTTTATGACTGGACTTTTTTTGTGTAACAAATCTTGGATAATTTTAGTCTTATTACGTCTATAGGCTTTATTATGTTTTGGCTGTGACGCCTTTCTATGACGACGTCAAAACGCTGTAACTATCTGTGTTGTTGAATTTCGAGACATAAAAGATAAGCCTTTATATATATGCTTAAATAACTAGACGTCAGTGAGATTTCATGGAGAAGTTTGTTTCACAGTTCTCAGTCCAAGTGAAATAGACTAGGAGGAATTGTGTGCGTCAAATAAATTCATAAAATAAATCCCAAGGAGCAATGGACAATAAGTTCTTTTATGAGTTTATACGGAAATATGCTTTAATTTTACCTTTATAGTTGTTTACTTTTTATGCATTGTCAACATTATATCATTGGCATTCATACCACATCTTCTTCTCTATATAGTAGAAATAAAAATAATTTGGAAATCATAT
Organism: Mytilus trossulus; assembly: GCF_036588685.1. NCBI lineage: Eukaryota > Metazoa > Mollusca > Bivalvia > Mytilida > Mytilidae > Mytilus > Mytilus trossulus. The sequence goes on along the minus strand of NC_086386.1, from coordinate 24,929,985 downwards.
TTTTTTCGCTCCGAAAAACTACTAAATTATTTACACAGTTTAATGTAATTATTTATTAATCTTAATACATATTACAAAGGAAAGAGCTGTTAACAATTGTGATTATTATATACTAACTTTTCAACAAGTTGATAATTCTACGACATCCTTTCAACACGATTCAATTTAAGAGAGTAATCAGCATCTATGTGGTCATTAGTCTCGGCAATAAAGTATGTCATTAATAGATATTTCCCCAATAGACGTTTGAAATGAAAATATCAATTTAAATTGTATCTTAAATTTGAAATCAAATGAAATATTTACATCGTATTAAACATACTCACATTAATGTGAAACCTATTTGACGATCATCAGCACCCACGAGGAGCATACAGAAGGTGGTTTAATGGTATGTTACTTTGTATTTTTTAATGTGTATCAATGATTGATTTTAACTCCAAAACGACAGAAACTTTGAAGTATAACTGTAGTGTTTGACAAGACATGATTAAGACCAGAGAGGATGAACGCTTTGGGTATCCACTTTAAATATTGTCATCAGATAAATGCATTCAATGGCTTGTAATCTTGATCTCATCAAAGTTTATATTTATTTTGCCTTTAGAATAACAGTCAAACTTATCCTGGCAGCAGTAGTGTTATATGATAACGTTTGGAGGAAGTATCAGATAAAAATCAGCAAATGATAAAAAAAATATTACCATATTTGAAAATTAGATAATTATAGGCATTTATGAGACCAGACGAATTAGTTCATTGCGGCATTACTCCGAAAATATACATGTGGAAAACCAGCTTCAAAGTCCTGTATTGTAGATCGTGCTTATACTTCATTTAAAAATAGAATTAAATGCGAAACTAAAAACCGACAGGCACACTTTAACTTTAACTTGGACATACTACGATACGTTTCAAATTAACAGCCATTCAAATTACTGCCAAGACGTTTTAGATTTAGCTTTCAGTTGTTTTGCGTTTTGTTGACACTCGTAACAGAAAGAAGCCAGAAAATGAGTCCTGATGGTAAATCGTGTGGTAGTAACGACATTGTGTTTACAGTAAGAAGACATGAAACGCAGTACATGATAACCAGTATAATCATGTACGTGTGCATTGCCATTATGGTGATCTGCACTACTTATATAAGCTGTAAACTAACAATTTGTAGGGATAGAATTCAGTCAAATATCCAAAGGAAGTTACATGAAAGAAATCGCCGTTCCGCAATTATTGTGGTTTTAATTTGCATTATTTTCATCCTTTCGGAAGCAACTCACGTAGTCGCCACTATCATTTTCTCAGATGCGAACAGTTCTGACGTTCCGGCTTTTGCTCAGAACGCTGCTCAATTTGTTTTAATCAGCTGGGAAATAGGCTTTGCGCTTAACTGTGTTGTGTATCTCATTCTCAGTAAGAAGCTAAGGAACACAATAATAACCTGTTTTAAACGAATTTGTTTGTACAAGAAGACTGTTAAAACCAGGGATTCGTCAACATCCTCGATTCAACTAGAAAAGTTTAATAAGTTTGGATAATGACGTATGTCCTTAAAAACCTGTATCTTTATTCGACCATTATATAAAGAAAAAATAAAAGAATGTAAATGATCGAAAGTGACATTCATTGCACCTAACAGCCGTAGATTGACTGTCCTCTATTTTTGACTTCATATTCAAGATTGCGTATTTAAGATTAAATAGAGAAAACTTATAAGATAAGTTATTTCACAAGATTTAAAGAGAATGTGTTTAAGAGTTAATGTTTTTTAATAACGTTACATTGCTGTATGATTAAAATGATTTCTACCGTTTTCTATACGTATAATATAATATAGTTAATATACATCTTAAGTCAACAAGATTAAGAACAAAAGTGACATTCATTTATTATACTGATGTTTGAATATCATAAATTGGTTAGGACGAGGTATGCGGTCTAAGAAGTCATGGCTACAAACAAAAACTGAGGGAATCGCATTACTCAAAGAGGAGAGAAATGGGGTGCGTCAAGCGGTAAAGTGTCTATTAGTGTGTATGTTTCACTTTCCATGCAAATTCCAAAACAATCCACGTATGACAATCGGAAATAGGAGAATAACAATGATACCATTACTCTTTACCGTTCTTTACAATTACCTATTTATGTACTGGATGTAGAAAGCTCTTTGTTCACATTGTAAGACACTTTTTTTATCAAACGATTTGATTTTAATGCAGATTTAATGGAAGATAATATAAAGTTTTAACAGTTAATCTGGTATCTAATTCTCAATATTGTGTCAATTATTGTATTAGTATTACCCGTTCTCATGTTTTCTATGTTAGGTTTACTGTTGTTTGTCTTTTTATCTTTGTCGTTTTAGTCATGGCGTAGTCAGTTTCATGTCGACGTATGAGTTTTAATGTCCATTTGGTATACTTCAATTCTTTTATAGAACATTTCAATAAGAATTGAGATTAACAACACTTTGATTTAATCAGTTGCTTTGTAAACAATTGTGGTATATCAATTTGGTTTTATAATGGTTATATCTAATATTTTGTATGTGCATTTGTATAACATTATTTATTAAACTTTTCTTGTAAAACAGTATTCTTTATTTCTATTTAGAAATAAAATATTTCGATTGCGAAAAAGACATTATTTGTTATAGACTAAATATATAATATTTTTAAAATGACAATACGAGCTAATCTACAGGACTTCTCGTTTGATAATGTATTCTTGTGTACTCAACTATTTCCTGTTTTCCAATGTTTGAATTTAAGTATTCCACTTAGGTGTTTTCATCCTGAAAAAAAAACATATTTTAATATCTGAAGACCAGTTATGTGTTTTCTAAATGTAAAATGTTTAAATCCTCACATATAGTTTCCATATACATCAACTAAAACTACAATCTCTTTGCAAAATATAACTAACATAGGATGATGTTGTTGAAGATATTTTATGTTTTATGATAAAATGGTATATTTTGTTTGCAAATTTGCAGATCGTTAAAGATATTTTTACGCAGGATGTAATGGATCCCGGTTGAAATCCTTCAGGCAAGGACTTTTGTTCAGTGTTCTTTCTTTTATGTATATTAAAAACTGTGTTATCTTGAAATTTTTGTTTCATGAACGTTATATCAAATTACTTGATGGACGCACTATAAAGAGTGCCTGTCAGTGCTTACATCTATTTCATTTGAGCATTTGGTGAAAAGTTGACTTATTGGCCTTCATACCACATTTTCTTCTTTTAAGCTACCTTTTTGGGTGGGGTAAAGAAGAATGCTTTCTAATTTTTTTATGTGAGTCTTAACATCGAACAAATCGTGTGAGTTTAAACGATGCATTTTTATGTGTTTTTTTTTAAATATATGCTTTGCTCTATATTCTAAAATAAAAAAAAATCTAAATCTTTCAATAGCTAAATCCATCGTAGACTTTTCATTTGAAAACTGTAAAAACTACTATACATATCCTTTTTTGAAGAGTTGTCTCATTGACAATCATACCCCAACTTCTTATATCTACTTGTGGTCAAACACATCAATTTCATAATGTTGTGTCTTTATAATACTATCAAAATCGACATTTTCCAGGTTTTTATCATACAGTTAACATGAATTGTTAACATGAATTTTGAATTTATATTAAAAAACTTATTTGAGTTCGATATTTCAGGCTAGCAATACAATTATTCTAAGTTTTAAATTACTATGTTTTATGAATATTGGATAAAAGTCTAAAAAATGCATTTGTTTATCGTTTCATAAAATTCGTATCAAAGGCTTGAACTTTAAATGTATTTCATTACATTATATAAAAAAAGTCTTTAACCTTATATTTACAAAAAAATGGAGGATATCCTGATCTTTTTTCAGAAGAGATAACCTAGAACTTTTTTTTATCAAAAGTTAGTGAAAGTGCAGACAAAAATGTATAATGTTACAACCAAATCGAATGAATGACACATAGTAATTGTTTAAAGAGAGGTTATAAAAAGTATGGTGATTTATCTGTTGCAAAATGCATGTGACATATGTTAATTTTGCTTTCCATATCTATGCATAATTGCAGATTGTGGGTGTGTGCATGATTAGTCAAACTCAATTAAAGACATTTTTTACGTACAAGGTAAGATAAAGATTTTGTTTTACTGTGTATTTGCTGCATGTTTCTCATATGTTTGATAAATTGATCAACAATACCAGGCTTATTATTTGGAAAACCAGAAGTGGGCTTCGTCTACACAAGAGCCATGGGTGGCGCGCGAAGAAAGTTCCAGGACACACAATTGTGATCGTTGATTGTCTACGCTTTGATTTTTTCTAAATATTCAATAAAGTGAGGGGACAATTGTGAAATCGATTTGCTAACAAATATTGTAACGAATAACTTCAAACTATAAGCTTGGTTTTAAGTACAGTCGTTTAAGTTGCCCTGATATGCGTTTTAAAAATATCGTTTGGAGGCTACACAGATGGGTTTGAAAAGATGAATTCTAAACACTTTTTACTTTAAGGGAATGTTTTGCATCTCGTTTATTTACATGCTTTATGCTGATGGTAAACTTTGTAGTGGATTGAAAGTTTTATGTTCTTGGTACATTTTATATTGCTACTGACTTGTTGTCCATTCATCTCATGGCTATTTTCTGTCTATTCTTATCATAGATGATCTTTAACTGAACCTTTGACCTTTTCCAGTATCAAACGCAGAAATCGATCTATCAAGTTAAAAAGTTTCTTTAAATTGTTTTTTTTTTAATTTTAGTGAAAAATGGCTAAATGTAACAGTATTATTTACTTTGATTTTCTTCATTGTAAATATTAGTTTCAGAATAGTTTTAATCCTAAAAAATACTATTTCTTTTCTGCTGTTTTATATCGAAATATATGGCAAATGTTCTTTTTTTTAGTTAACATACTTCAAAAAATGATAAATGTATTATCAAGCAGACTTGGTTGATCAACTACATACCCGTTTGACTGTTCGAATGTGGTGTTTGATTATTTTACTTCTTTATGAACAAATACAACATGTACAACACATTGAAACATTCCCGTGCGACGAAGATGCATCAGCTAGTTTTTGTAACTGTAAGAAGATGGATCCTTTTGGAGGAGAGTTTTATTCTTGCCAAGGTTCTGATATCACAGAAATACCAACTGAATTGGCCGTTACAGTAGCATCATTGTATGTTTCGTCAGTCAAACGTATTATATTTAATGTACAGGCATTTAAATAATCTAAAATATATTAACATGAGAAAAACATATATAAGTTTATTTTTTGGAAATATATATAAGGATGTCGTAGATTTTTCCAAACATTTTAAAGATTTTATTTAATTTCATTTGCAAAATATAAGACAGCACTGCTACTTAAAATTGTATTTAAAAAAATATATCGTGAGTTTGTTGTAGTAACTTTTACTGACAAATAATTCCACAATCCAACAGAAAGAAACAAACATACCACAAGCAGAGTATAAAACATAATTGAAAAATTACCTGAAACTTCAAGTTTAAGTTATCGATGTAAAGTAAAAAAAAAAAGGAAAACATCTTTGTGATGACCTGTAATCATTCCACATGTTAACACATTGGTCTAGTAGATGTAATTGTAAGTCTCGTTCGTGAAATAGTATGCATAATATAAAAAAGAAGATATGGTATGATTGCCAATGAGACAACTATCCACAAAAGAACAAAACGACACAAACATTAACTGATAACATTAACTGATAACAAAATCAATATTTGTACCAATGAAAACAATATTCAATGAGCGTATTACAGTGTTGAATAGGTAACCTTAAAAATAAGTTTATTTAAAGGAGCAACAAGTTTACATGGATCATTTCTAAATTTCCGGGCACGGTTTTCTTATTTCATTATTACAAATGTATCTTCTAAATTTAGGTCTAAATAAAAATAAACTATTGTAATAATTTTATATTGTAATAAACTGTTTTTAGTACACAATAGTCATTATTTCAGGACGATATTTTGGGCAAACATCAGCAGATTGAAAAACGATGATTTCTCTAATCATATTAAATTGAGAGACATGTAAGATAAGTAAACCTTCTGTGTATAAATAATTGATAATCATTATTTGAATTTCATTTTGTTCTTGCTTGTAACCAATCCGTAAATTAATGAAAAGTATCTACACGAATCAAGGATATGCTGTAGAACTTGCATGCAAATAACAACCTAACAGGGTCCAAATGAATTGGGTGTATGCAATTTAAGTAGGGTATCAACAAGACACAAAGTCGATAACGCTTAATTAATTCTAAAAGGGATTCACATCACAAAATTTGAAATAAATAAAATTCAAAACAACATAATAAATTAAAAACGAAATTTCACAGTCAATAACCAACTTCTAATACAACACACATGTTACGCGATTTTCACCAAACATGAAAGTCTAGAACGGTAAAACTTATCAGTCAAAGATAAACTGACAAAATTACAAACACACAAGGAACGGTTAAAAAAACGCAACCTAAAAAACTTTAGATCGAACCGTAAGAACCCCACCAAAAATCGAAGATTGTCTTATCTGCTCCGCAAAGAAAGGCAAATCGTAGTTCACATGTTTCAAAATAAGTGAACAATCTCTGGTATAGCTCGTACATTTGGCAAATGCATACGCCTTATACTATTTACCTGCGGTTCGTAACTCATAGGACATTTGCATATTCAAAGACAGTCTGTAAACCATAGAAGTTCGAAAAATAAAATAAATACAATAAGGACCAAATAAATTACTTTTCCTCAGCTATAATGTACATGTATACTACTATCCCGAATATAACATTAAGATAACAGACATCACTCTTCCTTCTCTTTACTGTGTGGTAGAGGTCAGCTTTATGACTAATATCTATAAATTAGCATATTTTCCTTTCAAACCTTAAGCTTACAGGATATATATTTCCAAGTACACAGCGCACAAAAAAGAGTATATTCAGTATATATGAAAGTAAATTAAAGTATTTTTGTTAATGTTTTCTTTGTGTAAGAAACCAGAAAGTACAATGTGTTTGCACTTCAGTGTGCTTCATCTACATACTATATATATCTAGTTTCGTTCACATTATTGCAAACTCGTTAACTTGTCATTTCGAATGTCAACCAATAAAATATTAATCAGCTTGTCACTAAAAACCGTTATCTGAAATTAGACGTTTGATTTTTGATACTGTTCACCACTATTTCATCTTGTTATCAGATAATGTTTCTTCTGTGGGTATAACAAACGCAGATTTACGTCTTATTTTAAACATTAAAAATTGTCACTTCTTGTTAGTATCCGTAGTCCTAGTCATTGCTTGACGTTTCAATCCAGTACGTAATTTATTTTGGCGAACAATTCACCAATATTACAGAATAATTATTATGGTAGGACAATATGTAAAATAGCTTTCAACATAATATCTGTTTTGTGATATTTTTTATAATAAAGTTTATAATAACAGTAATCATACCTATTTACTAGTTATACTTAATCCCATATTTTTTTAAGTATGACTTTATTTCAGAATATTAAACTTTAACGGAATTACTGAATTATCCAGCGACGTTTTTAAATACAATGTAAACTTAGTGCATTTGTAAGTAACTAACATACATGAGTTTTCAGTTTTGTTCAGAAAAAGTAAGAAGTTTCATCCATCATTTACGTCTGCAGTAATATATTCATAATCATGTCAAGAAAGTTGTATTTTTCATAATACACTATAAATACAAATTGTGTTGTTTGGTAACGAAAGTCTTGTTTTTAAGCCAATCTAAACGAAGGATACTGACTCAATAATTTCAGTGTTTTAGATAAGAATATATGGTCTTACAGGCAATTATATACCTATATGGAGTTATTTTCTTTCCGAACGACAGGTCATTCTTTTTCAGAATCAACCCGGACGATACCATGTTTCAATGAAATATGCTCAAAGGCATAAAATAATTACCTGTGTAAGGTCATTATTTTCCTTGATAAAAATGCAATCTATAATTTACTTCGTCTGATATTTTTTTGTTGCCGATTTGGAAATTTATATTTTAAAGTTCAATTGATGATAGATGTAAAAGAAACCTTCATTGCCCGCATTTTAATTTTAGAAACAAATAACGTGAAGTTTTGTTAATTTATCGCTACAATAAAGAAACATTATCATATACATGATATATGTGAGATGAATTTTGATATAGACTTTTATAAATAAAAAGACAGATTTAACATATTCGTGTGTTAGATTTTGAAAATCTAATTGAGTCACTCTTAATAGGTTGGTTGATTGTTGGTTGCTTGCTTGACGTTCAGTGGCAAATATTTCATGCATGTTTAGGACGATAAACGCTGAATAGGAAATCATACTATGACCTACATGTATTTATATTCGTCTTTGTGTCAGTTCTTAACTGTTTTAAATTCATGTATACTTTTACTCTATTAAATGATCAACTAATAAGATAATCTTATATTCTACTGAATAACATTAACGTAATTCACGAAAGGGTCGGGAGCGGAAGGAATATAATTATATTCTGATTATCTGGTAATAAAATGTATTGCTATTCAAAAGACAATCTTTCTGAATTTTTCATTCGATTCAATTATTTTTTTTTTTTAAAAACCACTTTTCCGCTAAAGAAATGACATTACAATAGAAAAAAAAACATACCTCTCCCCCTTTTCCATAAACTAAGTAGTACAATAAATTACTTACAATGTGTCTTGTATTTGTCATACACCGTTATCGGATGGTAACAATACATTTGTGTCTTACTTGATGCAGTTACAGTTATATTTTTTGTTGTGTATGGATAATATTTTTTAAAAGGTTTATATCTAGATTATTTAGTGAGTTTTATTTCACATTCTAAATGAGCCGTAGGGCGTATTAAAACCTGAACGCTTTAGAAAGGAATATCCCACTTTAGTTTTGTCGGTAAAATAGGATACTAAATTTTGCAAATCTTTATAAAAAAATAATATTTTTTTGACGGTATATAAGTCAGATAATGCATATTTGAAGGTTTTTCTTGTCGAAGAACACACCTCGGGTTGTCAGGATTGCTCAAAGAAAGACCTCCCTCCGGTCGGTCTTTTATTTGATCAATCCTGACACCCCTCGGTGTGTTCTACGACAAGAAAAACCTTAAAATATGCATTATCTATAACTGATACAACTTTCCGTCGTGTTTATTCACGATATACCTGCATTTTGATATTTGAGAAATTAGTATAGCATATTTAAGTTAAAATTAATTAGGTTGTACATATTTAAACATAACTCTGAAAAAATACGTTATATTATCATTATTATTAAGCAAATATTACGTGTCTGACTGATAAAAATTAGTTTTTGTCAAACTGCTACATATGAATTTGTTTTTTTTTATTTTTGTTCATTTTGTCAAATGGCCAAAGTAAATATTTGTCACAATTTAAAGAATTAAACGAGCCAAATTGATTTTAGTGACTTTGGTTAATAATATTGATTACATTTATGAGTATATTTAATATAAACGACTATATGTTCATATGTTCCTTTTAAATCTATTGAATTTGAGCTATTGTCAAGATAGCATGCCCAAAATAATATTTTCGATCAATCAGTAAGTTTATTCTTTTTATTTGTATTTATTTTAGATATCTCTCTGGAAACTATATTGAAACTTTACCAGAAGATTTATTCGTTCATAATCTCCAACTTGCACAGCTGTAAGTTCATAATTGACTATCTGTTTCATATAGATAAGATCGTTGGTTTTCTTGTTTGATTGTTTTACTCTAAGCATTAATGGGATCCTTTGTAGCTAGTTGTTGGATAGGAGTAATGGCTCTGAGTGGATGGCCGAACTTTGACCTTTAAGTAAAGTCAACAGTTGACCTCTGTTTGAACTTCATACATCTTTCTAGAAAAAAAGTCCGGGTTACAAACTGAAACTGAAGGAAACGCATCAAATATAAGAGGATAACTACGACACAACTGAAACAGAACATTACAATGTAACGCACACAAAAACGAACTATAATACAATTATGGCCATTTTCCTGACTTGGTACAGGACATTTTATGAAAAAATGGTGGATTGAACGATAATGGTTAACCGCAGTTCTACAAATTGTGACTTTGATGTAGAGTTGTCTCATCCACATTCACAACTGTAGGTCTCTGTACGGAGTTCAATAATAAGCAAATCCCATACCGCATACTCAGCTATAAAAGGTCCAGAAATTACAATGTAAAACAATTCAAGCGAGAACCCAACGTCCTTATTTATATGAAAAATGAACGAAAAACAAATATATAACACATTAACAAACGACAACGCTATCGTTATGAAAGGTACCAGCATTATAATGTATACGACAGACGCGCGTGTCGTCTACATTAGACTCAACAATGACGCTCAGATCAACATTGTTATAAAGCCAAACAAGTACAAAGATGAGCATTGAACTTATGTAATCTATGTCTGATTACATGCGGGAAAAAAAACTGATACTTCCTTTCATATTTCAGTTGTTGGAAATAAATCATTTAGGGAAAAAAATGTGAATCATGAGCAATTATCTTGTTTGTTGCAAAGCACCGTTGTCTTTAACTGTGTGTTTTTTTAAATATTTTTTGGAATCGTGAAGTTAAATTATTACGAAAGCTAGTAACTATAAACAGGACAGAATCAGTGGAAATTAAAATGGTTATAAAAAGCAAAATCACAAAAATACTGAACTCAGAGGAAAATCAATTTGGAAAGTCCATAATCACATGACAAAATAAAATAACAAAACGCATCAAGAACTGTCATATTCCTGACTTGGTACAGGCATTTTCAAATGTAGAAAATAGTGGATTAAACCTGGATCTATAGTGCTAACCCAATCACTTTAATAACAGTCTCCTAAAATTCCGTTATATTTACATGATGCGTTAAATGAAAAGATAGATAACACATCAAGCACTGTTAACTAGTCACCAGAAACTTAATTTGCGACAATCAAATAACCAATTGACGCCGTTGGAGCTTACGATACAATACAGTTATCTCCTAAACATTACAAAAAACTACATAGACAACTAGAGTAAAACCGGATGACTTGTGAAACTAAGGATTTTCTTATTTTAGGCAGAGATTGCCTTAGCCGTATTTGGCACAGCTTTTTGGAATTTTGGATCCTCAATGTTCTTCAACTTTGTACTTGTTTGGCTTTATAAATATTTCGATATGGGGGTCACTTAATTTGCGACAATCAAATAACCAATTGACGCCGTTGTAGCTTACGATACAATACAGTCATCTACTAAACATTACAAAAAAGAATATTGGCAACAAGAGTAAAATCAGTTGACTTGTTAAAAAAACCTAGGGATTTTCTTATTTGAGGCATAGATTACCTAAGACACAACTTTTTGGAAATTTGGATCATCAATGCTCTTCAACTTTGTACATGTTTGGCTCTATAAATATTTCGAAATGAGCGTCACTGATTAGTCTAACGTAGACGAAACGCGAGTCTGGCGTACTTAATTATAATCTTGTTTCTTTTGATAATTTGTTAAAGGGGATGTACAAAAATAAAGCATTTTCAGTTTTATCACTGGCACTTGCATGACCTCAAAAGTCGCCCGTGATGACAAATTAAAACACTAAAACAACAGATGTCTCAAATCAAAAACATAGTTCAGCAGTATCTTTGTAGGCAGCTACCCTTTATCATAGAACTGCTAAAACAGTTAAATGAAATATATTATAGTATTTTAAAAATGAGAGTAACAAATTGTATATGCAGGGGCTAATTTTACCTATTCAAAATAGAAAAATGCTTATTCTTTTTGTTGGGAATGTGCGTTTACAGCGGAAATTTACCTACGATTCAATTTCATATATTGGTGAATGTTTATAACATGCTTTATTAATTTTATTTCAGCATGCCTTCTTGTATTACTAATAAGATGACGAAATTGACATCTTGTGCAGTAAAATTGATACTGTTATTGTTATTTGAAAGACAATTACAGTAACTGTGTGCATGTATAAAAAACATAGAGTACATATTTTTGTTTCAAAGTATATTTATTGCTGTGATTTTTCTTAAATCTAAATAAGCTACAGGCAAAGCGGGAGGATTCAGATCTCATAAAACATGTTTACCCCGACGCAATTTCCGACTGTCCAAAGGCAGAAGCATGTGGCAATCTATTATAATCATTGAAAAGCTCATGCTAACAATAAAATAATGTTAATAAATATATGATTAGAAATTACCGCATGAATTTTTGTTTGTATAGATGTAAGAAGAAGCGGTATGAGTGCAAATGCAATAACTCTCAATATTGTACAAGTAAACCATTAAAGTACGGTTTTAATTATGAAGCCTTGGTCTTTAGCCTATATATATTAGCGATTTCCCGTTTTGTTAAGCTGGGCTTTCAGTAGAACGGACTGTTACAACTTACAATGAAATGTTTACGTTTCAGACGTTGGTCATTTTAAAAACCAAGTTGTAACCCAGTATTGAATAAATACAATCCTAAGAGTTGTAATACATAGTGCTAGGTGTATGTATTCTATAATTATTGCCTGTCAAATATGTAATTTTTCAGCGCCTTGGATGGAAATAAGATCAAAAGTTTTGACTTGAATATGCTTACCAAGAACACTGCACTTTATTTAATGTAAGTTATTATTATAAACTTTAGTAAACAGTAAAAAATGGACGCCACTATGAGCGAATAATAACAATAAAAGACAAGCTTTGTTAAAATTTCGAAGTTTAAAGTATCACCAAGTGCAACAGTAAGTAAGTACTATGTTGATAAAATTGAGAATGGAAATGGGTAATGTGTCAAAGAGACAACAACCCGACTATATAGCAGACAACAGCAGAAGGTCACCAACAGGTCTTCAATGCAGCGAGAAATTCCCGCACCCGGAGATTAAAAAGTATCTACGTTCATATCCGTAGATATCGATATTTTAACACTATGAATGTATCCCAGTACACCCTGAGGAGAAGCCGAATGAAGTACAGGCTACTGAAGGGTGTTAACATATCTATATCTACGGATATAAACGTAGATAACGAATAAATCCCCGGTCTTAGTCAGAATCGGGCGAGTTTTATGGAAATTCGGGTACAAAGTGTAACGTGAAAACAACGTTTTATTGAAATATGGACATTTTACATATTTTTTACGGGGTGTATGTTACTACCTTTGGTAGAACCCTACAAGTATTCAAATATAAGACGTTTTTAATACGGAGACAGAGAAACTTGATTGAATGAAATTTGGTGCCCAATGATGCGAAAGTTACATCATAGATGGTGTAAAGTCAACGTGGGTCATTTGCAAAGCTAGTACAGTAGTCCCATTCCTTGAAAATGTGGCAGTCAAAAGATGCATTTAATGAAATGAGTGTAAATATTCGGCATAATGGGACAAAATCGTTAATGAATCAAATATTTAATTACAAACATCATGAATAATCTACAGAATTCAATATTTCACAAGGAGCAATCATAAAACTAAGGAAAACTTGCGTGAAGATTCCCGGGATAATGGTAAGCAGCATCCGGGGATATGGGTTAGCAACATCCAGGGCTATGGGTTTGTAACGACATGCGTTAACCAATCAAGATCCTAGATATATACTAAGCCGGGGATAATATGTTATCTACGTTCATATCAGTAAATATGGATATTGTAACACCCTGTATCCCAGTACACCCTGCGGCGAAGCCGAATGAAGAACAGGGTACTGAATGGTGCTAAAATATATCAGTATCTACTTATATAAACGTAGATAACGAATTTATATCCAGTCTTAGTCCAGATCTGACGATTTTTAGAGAGATTCGACAACGAAGTGTAACGTGAAAGCAACCTTTTACTATATGTATTTGAAAACGTGTCTACATTATGATTAATCAATTTAGTACCTGTTATATGACGATGTGAGTCTGAAAGTTTCTCCCATAATACATGTTTATGCCCCACCTATGATAGTGGAGGCGCATTATGTTTGTGGTCTGTGCGTCCGTCTGTTCGTTCGTCAGTCTGTCCCGCTTCAGGTTAAAGTTTTTGGTCAAGATAGTTTTTGGTTGAGCTACGGTCCAAACAACTTGAAACTTAGTACACATGTTGCTTATGATATCCTTCTAATTCTAACGCCAAAATTAGACTTTTGACCCCAATTTCACGGTCATCTGAACATATAAATTGAAAGTGCGAGTTTCAGGTTAAATTTTTTGGTCAAGGTAGTTTTTGATGAAGTTGAAATCTAATCAACTTGAAACTTAGTATATATGTTCACTATGGTATGATCTTTCTAAATTTAATGCCAAATTAGATTTTTCCAAATTTCAAGTTACATTGAACATGGAACATGATAGTGCGAGCGGGGCATCCGTGTACTTTGGTCATATTCTTGTTGTATAATTTTTTACATTAAAAAGTTACTGAATTTGAGGACATTGCTAAATTCCCGTGTGTAATGAAGTATTCATTTTGATATTCATAATCAACTTTTTGCTAAACTTTTACAGACATATAAGCGATAATCCAATCGTTAGCCTGAGTTTGAAAGGAAACATTTCGACATTACTAGAATTGTGAGTATTCTCTAACATTGAAATAGCATCAGGTGACGTTTGTTAAATACCATGAACATTGTTGTTTTAAGAATTTTGTGGTAAAAAAAAACAGATCGAAGAGAATACACACTAAGCTTGTTTTGCAATCCAAAATCATTGTCACAAGAAAGACTTGCAATATCAGTTATCTTACAAATCTTGCTTTGATCAAGATCGAAGAATTTAGCACGATTTTAACCGTGTAAGTTAAAACAAAAAAGCAGATGTCCTTAGGAAGACATACAATTATAACTGTGTTATCTGCATGAAGTTTTGTTAATAAAGAATTTATAAGCTGTAAATCAATTTACTTATGATAATAGATGATCGTAGACTATTATATTTCATTTCCAAATTTTCAATCGTTACAATTTCAGATCGTGTCACAACTGTTTCGATTGTGCATGTATGGATTCAAGCACATGGGGTTGGATCAAACAAAAATATGATAATTTTGACTTCGGTTGTCGAGATGGACAAGACATAAACTCTGATTTAATTGCAGTATACTGTTTAAGTAATTATGACTTTATATTATCTATAATACTAAAATTACGAGGTCCAATTTGTCAGCCGTCATCACGTAAAAACGACGATTCAAAGAATTCAACTTTATATATAACTAATATAGTACAAAGGTGTAGATTAAAAATTACACCACTCCAGGCCCTTTTGTTTTCCACGTAATTAATATTGCCAATAATTAAGAAGTTCCGGGTCGAGTCCGATACCGATACCAATAGTATATTCACCTGTTACCTATTACCTTATCTGTACGTTCCGCATCTGATAGGCGCACCAACAAACGGTGTATTCAACATTAATATGCTATATACACGGGTCATAATCACAGGGTTGACACTACTAAATTGTCAAATTGTTACCTATTGTAGTATTTTAATCAGTAAGACTTTCTAAGATTACAATACGAATAATAAAAATCTGGACTAAAATAAGGCGTATAGGTACAGTTTTCAATTTGTTAGCGGGCATGACGTAAAACAGCGAATCAAAGAATTCAACTTTATTTATAACTAATATAGGACAATGCTGTTGATTAAAAAATACTCCATTCCAGGACCTTTTGTTTTCCAAATAATTAATATTACCAATAATTGATAAGTTCCAGTTCGACGGGTTCAAACAGAAAGATTTGAAAGCAGAGAAAACTGTATATCTTATAATCGGCATGACTTTATCAGATGACACTACTAATACTAAAATAAGGCTTGCGCATAGTTATATACTTTAATTCAGTCACGGACCCGCGATATCACGGGTGTGTTCTAGTATAGTATAAAAATCACACTTTCAAACCCATGTCATTGATGTATTGGGACGCACATACTATAATGCCCTCTTCTATATGTGTTGCCAATGTATTCAAATCAAATTGTTCAGCATGTTGAAATATCGTCAATTCTTATATTCCAAATTTGGTTCGAAAATGCCCTTTTTAGGGGCTTGTAATGTTAGTCTCCGAAACTAAGCGGTAGTGACCCATATTTGTGTTATTAAATAATATTATTATGTTTTTCATACACGGTTTAGGCCTTCTACGACGACGTTTTGTTCTATATCCAATGAATATGATTCAATACCGGTGTCGTTGGTATAGTGCTTGTTTTGTATGTTGACTCTGACGGACTAAAAGTTTTCAAAAGAGTTTAGAATAAAATTTGAAAAAAAAATTGCAACACTTTCTCAAGCGAGTCATCGCTTTGTCCAATATTAAATGATTCAGTAATTGTACCTGAATAGAAATTACTTTATATATCCTATATCACTTACCTTAGTGATTTTTTTGTTTTAAGCCCGAGTCCAACTAGACCACGATCTCACCACACTGCCGTGTTCTTAATTTTTTTCAGATCGTGGTGAGGTCGCGGTATGAGTGGCTTGAAAATGTTTTTTTTTTTTGTTGTTTTCACGATGAGACTACGTCCTCATTACGCTTCTACAACGATCCCGCTGCCCTTAACCCACGTTCTCACCACGCGCTTTCTACGATTTTCATGATCCTACTACGCTCATCACGTTGTCACTACGACCACACCATGAGTTATCCGACTGCAACACGATCTTACAACGCTTCTACTGCGATTATAGGTTGCATTTCTGTAAATATTGACAATTCAGTTTCCCATAGGAACTCCTTTTACGGCTAAAACTGTACCACTTTTACTATGAAGATTTAAAAAAAATCTTATTCTAGAATTGAAAATTCTTATGCACTAAGTCTACAATTTTTTTAAAAGGTCAAAATATATTGCTGTGCGGCATATTTTCAACGTTTTTATGCCTTCAACTTTTCAGAGTTTAAACTAACACTAATTTTCTACCTTGCACGAAAGGTTACCACAGATTTCAATGTAAACAATATGCACATGTATATCTACTGGTAACATTCCCAAGTTATGTCTCTATGAGATGAAACACAGAGAGCAGAGAGCATAAATGGGAACCAGTATGTAAACAATTAACTTTCTATGAATATTCTAAATCTCCCCAAAAGAGGCGTGATTTGAAAAACAGCTGTATTTACAAACTGCAACCTTAAGCACATCCTTACCAATATTATACTACATGTACATTCATAAAGCGATCTCACTACGTTCTTAGCAATAACGTCAACACTGTGTTCCGTATCAATACTGTTCCATTCCTTCTATTTCTGATTAATACGTAGATTTCTATAAAATGACATAATAATGCCATTAACATCTAAAATCGGACCGACCAATCAAACCTGAATCACAACCTATTGCTGGTCTATCAAGTTATCTATCGGTGTTTAAGTGAATGACAACATGGTGGACACAGGTGTGTAAGGCATGGTTGTGACGCTGTTAGAAAAAAAGAAAAGAGGTTCAAATTACAAACAAACTAAGATTTTAGAGCTTTTATAAATTTTATGATGGTCGTTGTATGAACTTAGTCAGGTCGTAAGAAGAGCGTCATAAGGACGGCATGGACGTGCTAGAATCATACTATGGTCTTGAACAGGGTGGTGCAAACGTTGAATAGTCGTAGTGGAAGCGTAGTTGGTTCGCGGTGAGAACGTGATGGTAGTAGTGAGGTCGTAATAACGTCGTTGGAGATCGTAGCGTAGTCTCTCCGAATACAAACATGCTTTTGTTATACGCTCTCGCTACGATGGTATTGTGACCTTTTGGATATTACCACAACCTTACTGAGCTCAAACGACGCTTCTACTACGACTTGATTTCGCCACGACCACACCACGATTGTTTTGAACATGTTCAAAGCTGGCCACGCATATCACGACCATGAAGACATCACCACGACAGTCCTACAACCTCACTGCGATCTGCACGATCACAGATTTTTTTTCACAGATCGTGGTGCGATCGTTTCTTAGTGGGACTTCGATACTAGATAATCGTGAAATTACTAATTGCGCTGTTGAAATTTACCTCTAAATCTATATAAAAAAAAAAATTGTCTTGTTTTATATTAAAAAAATGGTTGGTTTCAGAATAAATCAGTTGTTGTTCTCTCGTTATATTGCCTTTCTTTTTATATGTTACTAAATATTTAAGTATATGTTACTAAATATATATATTTATAGGTTAAGCCCCTGACCCACTATACCACGATCGCACCACGTTCACCGCGATTTAAAATAAATTCAGATCGTGGTGAGCTCGCAGTATGGGTGGCATGAAAATGTAAAGTTTTGTTACTTTCACGTCACGTTACTTCTACGTCCTCATTACGCTTAATCTGCGATCTCACTACGATTATCACGATCGTTCAGGGTTATACTTCGTCTATATACCACCTTTGATAAGTGTATGGTTTATATGACTTTTTAGTTTTCATTTTTCGTACTATGAACAGCACAAATTTTTTTTAAAAATATTTCTTCTCCATTTAAAGTTTATAATAAACATCAAAATTATTTTCATTTACCTGTTATATAAATTTATCCTGCAATAAGGTGTCTTACTTTGTAGATAAACCCCTACATATACTCTACAGATATCGTTATGCTGTATCTGTATACTATACAGATATCGCTTTAAAGCTCCACCCACTGCCGGACCAAGTATTATATGAATCTGCTTGACCTCAGAATGTGTATTGCAGTCGCATGTCAATGACGTATTGTTTGACCTTGTGCGAACTAACGATTAGTTTTATACGTTCTGTTTGTTTTTAAACTTTCTTTAGAGCATTAAGAATTAAACCAACAGACAAACATAAACAGCAATTTGTTCTTCGACGACAATCATCAATTTCAAACTTGAATGTGTTCATGTGTAACAAAATCAACCATGTCAATTTCAGCATGCATGTTAAGTGAATGTCAAGTTCAGTTCAAAATTATGAAGCGTAGGACAACTCGTACTCTTCTGTTTAAAATAGGACAATGTTGAGCGATATATTATTGTTGACCATTCGAAATGCTTTTTTTTTTGTAGACCCGTCTTCAGCTAAATGTCGGATTTTAATAACAATATGCAGGCCTCAAGGGCTTTTAAATCGATAGCTGATATTTAAAGACACTAAACGGTTATTGTCTATGTAAATGGCGGGTTTTTGTTTAAAGTTATTGTTTTGTTTTTTCATTGTTTAACATTTCACCAGTTTACTTCTGTTCCCTTTTTTATTTTATTGATTTTGTATTTACATTGTAGCGTAGATCAAATTGATTCGTTTAGTCAGTGTATGTTAACTGGTGCTTATATGTCTTTTGTTTGAGTTCAGCCATTTCAATTGATATTTTATAGTGTTTCTTTCTACATTATGTGATGTTAAACTAGTGTTACAGATAAGTGTAAATGTTGGTACTTATTAAACGTATAAACCAGCTGCAATTACTTGCATCTATCCTAAGACAGATATCTAATGGTCATTAGTTGTCGTTTGTTGATGTGGTTCATAAAGGTTTCTCGTTTCTCGTTTTTTTATTTATAAATAATAGACAGAAGTTATTTATAGAGCTTTATTATGAGCTTGCTGTTCGGTGTGAGCCAATTTGAAAGCTCCGTGTTGAAGACTGTACTTTGACTTATAATGGTTTACTTTTTTAATTTTGACTTACATGGACAGTTGTCTCATTTGCACTCATACCACATCTTCTTATATCTATCCATATCTGCTCCTCAAATGAATACATTTAGGTCAATTTACTTCGTGTATAACTTTCCATATAGTTAAAGTTCACCTACTTGATATTTAGTTTAAAAATGATTCATAATGGAATACCAAATAATTGATATACGCACAAACTCTATTCAAAAAGACAATTATTTCTTCTAACGAGAAGGCATTACTTCCTTTGTCATTTCAAGCATTCAAAAAAAACTATCAATGTTTGTATAAGAGAGTTAGTTCACGCACAAGGAAAAGTATTGAAAATATAACAAACCGTACAAGTTTGTTTGAGTTTGGTCTGTTTTGATACTTTTTGTTTTATTTTTTTTTGCAGACAACTCTCATGTAACACTTTACAGAAAGGACACGGAGAAAGTTAGACTTGCATGTCAGTGCTTTGATGTAACTTCTAGTAGAACAGAAGTGAATACTTCATTGACTGAAAACCAGTCGTATGAACAAGCTGTCACACTACAAACGAGAACAGCAAATACAAAATCCAATGATCAAATATCTTCTCCATTAGAAGGTAACCAATCATTTAACAATATTTTACAAGGTATGCAGCTTTGATATGTCGTAGGTTTACACTTTTATTTTAACATCGCGATATACAAACGGTTGACAGGTTTAATCCACCATTTTCTACGTTGAAAATGCCTGTACCAAGTTTTGAATAGGACAGTTATTATCGATTCGTTAGATGTGTTTGAGCTTTTGATTTTATCATTTGAAAGGAAAGGAACTTTACGTTTTGAATTTTCCTTGGAGTTGTTAGATAACAGAAGATGTGGTATGAGTGCCAATGAGACAATTCGCTATTCAAGTCACAATTTGTAAAAGTAAACCATTATAGGACAAAGTACGGGTTTCAACGAGAGCCTTGGCTCACACCGAACTAGAGTTATAAAGGGCCCCAAATATGACTAGTGTAAAACCATTCAAACTGGAAAACCAACGGTCTTATCTATATAATAAAAAACGATACACACTTATGAACTACAAACGACAACCACTAAACATCAGGTTCATCAGTATTCAAACTTTTTTTGATAATTAAAAAAAAGGATCTGGTGATTTTGGAATTTCTTAATCTAACTATTTATATATATAATAAGGTTTCTGCTCAATCAAGAAATGTTATCCCGATTGATCATTAAACCCTTAACATAGATCAGTGCATTTATTCGATATTTGTTTTTTCTGTGAGTGTAATTGACGAAAGTAAATCCAGAAAAAAACTTTGTATGCACTAATTAAGAGTGTTATTTTTAGTTTTTATAAGTAACTAACAAGGTCAAGATTGCATTTACACTGCTTTGGTATCGATAAACAATCAAAATATTAAATAGACTGTTCAATTTCAATGATACAAGTCAAAGATGAAAACAAAATATTTACTGTCTAGTTTATCACAATAATCATATCACCACAAAACAGAAAAGTTATGTCCTAAGCTTTTTCCATAGCGGTCTTCTAGACTTTTAAAACAAATATTCATATTCAGCCATCTGCATTTTCTTGAATTTTCATTCGAGTTGTCAAGTGTAATTTAGTCAACGATAATCAAATTAAAGCTTTATAACTCGAATTCTCTACAAGATTTAGGAAAAATAAAATAAAAATCGAGTAAAGTATTTATTTCATTAACAATTGGTATATTTTAAGATCTAAAGATAAGTATTTCCACATGTTTTTATGCCCCACCTACGATAGTTTTCTGGTCTGTGTTTCCGTTCGTTCGTCCGTTCGTTCGTCCAGCTTCAGGTTAAAGTTTTTGGTCGAGGTAGTTTTTGATGAAGTTGAAGTCCAATCAACTTGAAACTTAGTACACATGTCCCGTATAATATGATCTTTCTAATTTTAATGTCAAATTAAAGTACTGACCCCAATTTCATGGTCCACTGAACAAAGAAAAAGATAGTGTGAAGCTCAGGTTAAAGTTTTTGGTCAAGGTAAGTTTTTGATGAAGTTGAAGTCCAATCAACTTGAAACTTATTACACATGTTAACTATGATATGATCTTTCTAATTTTAATGCCAAATTAAAGTATTGACCCAAATTTCACGGTCCAGTGAACATGTAAAATGATAATGCGAGTGGGGCATCCGTGGACACATTCTTGTTTTATATTATTTGTAGACCCTCTTCTGAATCAATTGATAAATATGTAATACCCAAAGCAAGACGGGACTTTAGATAGATTCTTGAGTAGCGACCTAAGCAACTTTAACAGTGCTAAATGAAATGAAAAATAAACTTGGGGTAGGCTATTATTGAGACTTAAAAAGGGGAAAGGTATGTTAACTGGAACCACACATATTTGTATTTGGTTTAAGGAGATGTGGTGTGCTTGCTAATGAGACAACCATCCATCAGAGTTCAAATTAAGTTGGTGTAAGGATGAAAGACCACTATTTCAGTACGGATACGAATACGAAAGTTTTACTTTGATTCGGTTCACATATAACAATACAAAGATAAGCTCTTGAGAGCTTTTTAACGAATATGAAATAACATAAATACAACATTACTACACTCAACATGCAGCCAAGATATATACATGCATGTTATTGTATATATTATATAGCGCAGTCATGTATATTGAAATTCACGCAAAGCATTACTATAATACATATCTAAACATGACAAACTGAAGCACAACTAAAATTAAGCACGAATAAAAATATAACACACCTGCAAAATTTAAGGCATTATAACAATTAGAGCAACTTCTAAGTATGTTGGAGCTTACATGTATATGCATGCACAACCAAAGCATTTTGAACCATTCCAGGACTGAATAAGTAATCTCTGAAATTGAAAAAAAACTGTTGAAATGATCAGGTAAGCTGTTTCCCAGAGAAGCAGCTTGTCGAACTGTGTAGTTACAAATATCCGTATTTCCATATTAGATCCCTTCTTATTTAATTTCTAGGATCATCATTAGCAATTTTATCTGGCATGGTAGGATTTATCCTGGGATCTTCTACTACAGCTGCTATTGTGCTTCTGGTCAAAAGGAAACATAATGAAAAAGTGCATCAAGTAAGTAAATAATTATGTAAACTTCCAATCAAACATGTTCTAATCAGTAAAGTATCGTGTATGCAATCATACAAATAAATCGTAGACAATCTGCATGCTCCTCAAAATACATGTGTTGCATTGAATAAGACATACGGTTATAAAGAAGACTCGGGAGAAAAACTAGATGGTTTGTTTTTGGAACATTTTTATCAAAGGTTTGATTGTATTCTATCGTTGTAGTAAAATATGTCAATCAACTGTTGGAAGTCAAGGATACATCAGAGATGTGTTGAATTTAGGCTGAGTTTAAAGACATTGAACCATCATGGTCAACTTTTAAAAGGAATATCATATGTTCTTTATTCCGCGTTATAGGTGATTGTAGGTGTAAAACCACCAAATCATGGTACGTCACATCCGGTTGCATACGAAAGTAGGTCTAAAAAAATATTCCCTTGAATTTGACCGTTGTAGGTAATTAATCCTACATTTTATTGCAGTAAAACTATTTCTGTGTCATAAACATATGTCTTGGGTATTTCAAAACACCATAACTTTTTATTTGTGATTTCTATAGAAAATGTTGTAATCTTGAGGTTACATGGTGACTAAACCTTGTACACGGATAGAATAAGGGGAGAAATTTGATTGTTTAACTTCCAATGATGTTTTTTTTCTTAAATGCAATGAAATATCAAGTGAAACTTTTTCTATAGATTTGGACAGGATAAAACTTTACTCATGCCAAGTATTTCTTTATTTAAAACAAAGATAAATTCTGCACAATTTTTTGAAAAGTGCAAATTTAAAAAAGACTAATAGGGGAAAATCAATGGTGGTACTACACCTGTAACGAGGAATGCGTTGCTTATACCCCTTCAAGGTGATAATGTCTTTTTGTTGTTGGATGTACAAGTACCCGGTCCACTTCTGTTTTGTCCATCTGATGAGTTAAACCTTTTAACTGATTTTTATAGTTCATTCTTATGTTGTTTTGTTATAACACTGTCATGTTAGGGGAGGGTTGAGATCCCGCTATTTAACATGTTTAACCTGCCACATTCTGTATGTATGTGCCTGTCCCAAGTAAGGACCTGTAATTCAGTGATTGTCGTTTGTCTATATGTTACATATTTGTTTTTCGTTTATTTTTTGTACATATTTTAGGCCGTGAGTTTTCTTGTTGAAATTGTTTTATATTGCCATTTCGGAGCTTTTAATAGCTGACTATGCGGTATGGGCTTTGCTCAATGTTGAAGGCCGTGCGGTGACCTATAGATGTTTTAAATATCGATGTCATGTTGGCCTCGTGTGGACAGTTGTCTCATTGGCAATCATACTAAATATTCTTTTATTATATTTAGTGTCTTTTTGTTATGGGATGTACAAGTACCAGGTCACGTCCACGTGTTTTGTTATATGTATTTCTATTTGTATCCATCTGATGAGCCTGGTATTCAGTAATTGTACTGTCGTCTGTTTATATGTTACATATTTTTTTTTCATTCATTTTTTGAACATATTATTAATAAGGACGTTAGTTTTCTCGTTTGAATTGTTTAACATTGCCATTTCATGCGACATGTGATTTGCTCATTGTTGAAGGTCGTCAGTGACTTATATATGTTAATTTCTGTGTCATTTTGGTCTCTTGTGGAGAGTTGTCTCATTGGCAATCATACCACATCTTCTTTCATTATTTTTAGTGCCTTTTTGTTGTGGGATGTTCAAGTACGCGATCACGTCCACGTGTTTTTGGTATATGTATTTCTATTTGTATCCATCTGATGAGTAAAACTATTTCTGTGTCATAAACATATGTCTTGGATATTTCAAAACCCCATTATTTTTTTATTTGTGATTTCTATAGAAAATGATGTAATCTTGAGGTTACATGGTGACTAAACCTTGTACACAGATAGTATAAGGAAAGACATTTGATTGGTTAATTTCCAATGATGGTTATTTTCTTATATGCAATGAAATATTAAGTGAAACTTTTTCTATAGATTTGGGCAGGATAAAACTTTACTCATGCCAAGTATTTCTTTATTTGAAACAAAGATAAATTCTGCACAATTTTTTGAAAAGTGCAAATTTAACAAAGACTAATAGGGGAAAATCAATGGTGGTACTACACCTGTAACGAGGAATGCGTTGCTTATACCCCTTCAAGGTGATAATGTCTTTTAGTTGTTGGATGTACAAGTACCCGGTCTTCTTCTGTTTTGTCCATCTGATGAGTTAAACTTTTTAACTGATTTTTATAGTTCATTCTTATGTTGTTTCGTTATAACACTGTCAGGTTAGGGGAGGGTTGAGATCCCGCTATTTAACATGTTTAACCCTGCCACAGTCTGTATGTATGTGCCTGTCCCAAGTAAGGACCTGTAATTCAGTGATTGTCGTTTGTCTATATGTTACATATTTGTTTTTCGTTTATTTTTTGTACATATTTAAGGCCGTTAGTTTTCTCACTGAAATTGTTTTTTTATTTCCATTTCGGAACTTTTATAGCTGACTATGCGGTATGGGCTTTGCTCAATATTGAAGGCCGTGCGGTGACCTATAAGTGTTTAAAATATCGGTGTCATTTTAGTCTCTTTTGGAGAGTTGTTTCATTGGCAATCATACCACATCTTTTATTATATTATGTGTCTTTTTGTTGTGGGATGTACAAGTACCCGATCACGTCCACGTGTTTTTGTTATATGTATTTCTATTTGTGCCTTTCTGATGAGCCTGTTATTCAGTGTTAGTCGTTTGTTTATATGTTACATACTTTTTTTCGTTCATTTCTTTGTACATATTAAGGTCGTTCGTTTTCTCGTTTGAATTGTTTTACATTGCCATTTCAGGACCTTTAAAAGGTAACTAAATATGCGATATGTGCTTTGATTATTGCTGAAGGCCATACGGCGACCTATAGTTGTTTTAAATTTCGGTGTCATTTTGGCCTCGTGTGAACAGTTGTCTCATTGGCAATCATACCAAATATTCTTTTATTATATTTAGTGTCTTTTTGTTATGGGATGTACAAGTACCCGGTCATGTCCACGTGTTTTGTTATAAGTATTTTTATTTGTATCCATCTGATGAGCCTGTTATTCAGTAATTGTACTGTCGTCTGTTCATATGTTACATATTTTTTTTTTTCATTCATTTTTTTAAACATACTATTAATAAGGACGTTAGTTTTCTCGTTTGAATTGTTTAACATTGCCATTTCATGCGATATGTGATTTGCTCATTGTTGAAGGCCGTACGGTGACTTATATACATGTATGTTAATTTCTGTGTCATTTTGGTCTCTTGTGGAGAGTTGTCTCATTGGCAATCATACCACATCTTCTTTCATTATTTTTAGTGCCTTTTTGTTATGGGATGTTCAAGTACCCGATCACGTCCACGTGTTTTTGGTAAATGTATTTCTATGTGTATCCATCTGATGAGTAAATCCTTTTTCAGCTGCTTTTAGTTATTATGTTTTACTTTTACACCACTGTACCGGGTAAGCATTATGATAACATGTTAAATCCAACAATTCAATTTTTATGTAAATAAGGCTGTCAGTTTTCTCGTTTTAATTGTTTTACATTGTCTTATCGTGGCTTTTTACAGCTGACTATGTGCTATGGATTTTCTCATTGTTGGAAGGCCATACGTTGACCTATAGTTGTAAATGTTTTGATTAAAATGATTAATCTGTTAATTTATTTATTTTTATTTATTTTATTTATCACTTTGCGTCCGTCGTCTTCCTCGTTAACTTTTACAAAAATCTTCTCCTCTGAAACTACTGGGCCAAATTAAACCAAACTTGTCCACAATCATCATTGGGGTATCTAATTTAAAAAAGGTGTCCGGTGACCCGGCCAACCAACCAAAATGGCCGTCATGGCTTAAAATAGAACATAGGGGTAAAATTCAGTTTTTGGATTATAACTCAAAAACCAAAGCATTTAGAGAAATCTGACAGGGATAAAATTGTTAATCAGGGTATAATCTATCTGTTCTGAAATTGTTAGATGAATCAGACAACCCGTTGTTGGGTTGCTGCCCCTGAATTGGTAATTTTAAGGAAATTTTACTGTTTTTGGTTATTATCTTGAATATTATTATAGATAGAAATAAACTGTAACCATAAATAATGTTCAGCACAGTAAGATTTACAAATAAGTCAACATGACCGAAATGGTCAGTTGACCCCTTTTGGAGTTATTGCCCTTTATAGTCAATTTTTAACCATTTATTGAAAATCTTAGTAGACTGTTACAAAAATCTTCTCCTCTGAAACAACTAGGCCACATTAATTTAAATTTAGCCACAATCATTTTTGGGGTATCTTGTTTAATAAATGTGTCCAGTAACCCGGCCATCCAACCAAGATGGCCGCCATGGCTAAAAATATAACATAGGGGTAAAATGCAGTTTTGGGCTTATAACTCAAAAACCAAAGCATTTATATCATATCTGATTGTTTATCAGGTCAAGATCTATCTGCCCTAAAATTTTCAGATGAATCGGACAACCCGTTGTTAGGTTGCTGCCCCATAATTGGTAATTTTAAGGAAATTTTTCTATTTTTGGTTATCATCTCGAATATCATTATAGAAAGACAGGTAATATTTAGCAAATTAGATTATAAATAAGTCTGAAATGGTCAATTGACCCCTTAAGGAGTTATTGTCCTTTATAGTCAATTTTTAACATTTTTTCATAAAATTTATAAAATTTTAATAACATTTTCCACTGAAACTACTGGGTCAAGTTCATTATAGATAGAGATAATTTTAAGCAGCAAGTATGTTCAGTAAAGTTAGATGTACAAACCCATCACCATCATAAAAAAAATAATTTTGTCATGAATCAATCTGCTTCCTTTGTTTAATATTCACATAGACCAAGGTGAGCGACACAGGCTCTGTAGAGTCTCTGGTTCTTTAATTTGCTCAGTGTTCTCAGTTTTGTGTTCAGTAAAATTTGAAATGTGTTGTCAATGGTGATACTTTTGTGTCATTGGAGTTACTGAAGAGTCAGTGTTGTTACTATATAAAATTGCGCTGTTTTTTTAGTTTTATTCATAAATGAAAGTATTTTAGGTCGTATACGAAGGATTATGCATGTTCTTATCATTTAATCTTACATATCATCCACATATTTAATTTAAGTGTATTTATTAGTATTTACAGCAGTCATTCGACAATGTATTCTGAAATTTCTGTTTAGATAGAATATATAGATATATGATTGATGTACTATGACCTATATACATTGTGGTTGTTAATTTCTTTCATTTCTGTAATTCTTAGTCTCTTGCGGAGAGTTGTCTCAATGGCAATCTTGCCACATAGTCTTTTTTAAAATATACATATAAACAGAACGTGTTGTACAATGTATTAAGAAGTAACTGTTAGTGTAAGCACCTGGATTTGTATATGACTATACATCTTCGCTAGCAAAGGGTCACAATCCACTCTCCTCTCCTTGGCTAACGAAGATAATGACTTAAAGCAACCCATGCGTAAAAGCGCCAAAGTAATATCCGTGCTGTACTATATGTAACACAAGAATTATCAGGATCTGGTTACCCTTCCGGAGCAAATGAGATCACCCCCTAGTTTTTGGAGGGGTTCATGTTGTTTTATTCTTTGGTTTTCTATGTTGTGTCGTGTGTACTAATGTTTGTCTTTTGTCTTTTTCACTTTTAGCCATGGCGTTGTCAATTTGCTTTAGATGTATGAGTTTGACTGTCACTTTGGTATCTTTCGTGCCTCTTATATAATTAGAATACTTAACCAAACTACTTCTACATCAAGTCTAAAGATAGAAATCAAAATAGAAAATCGAAACATAACGGATCAAAAGTAAAAGTTTTAAGTTTAAGAAGTCTGTTTGTTCGGTAAACACTTTGATATAATAAAACCATTACATTGTACAACCGGATGTATATGGACCTGACAGTACTTATCATTTATATTTTGAAGGAACGAATATTAAGACACGAAGAAACCAATACCCTAGTGTTGGATAGTATCAATATAATTCAGTCGTTGGACATAGAAGATATAGAAGTCTATGGAGAGCCATTGGGTCATATTTCCCTTAACATTCCACCTAGAAATCATAATGAAGATATGGAAATCTATGGAGAGCCATTGGGTCATATTTCCCTTAACATTCCACCTAGAAATCATACTGAAGATATAGATGGAGAGACATTGAGTCAAATTTCTTTCAATATTCCACCTAGAAACCATGAAATACTGCTTACAGACGAAGGCATAGATTGTTTTACGTTATGCAGTACAGTAGAACGGATTTAACAAGAACCTTGATATATTTGTTTCAGACAAGAAAAGTTATATAAAAAAATATGCAGACAATCAAAATAACTAATTCAGAGCTGATAATACTTTAAATAACCGAATCTGTATTGAACCTATAAAATACGACCGTCAGTTTCTAATCACTAGCGGCGTTATTAATAAATATATATATAAACGAGTCTAAATTGAAAACTACGTTCAAACCTATGATTGCGTTGGATAAAAATCGCAATTTTTATACGTGTGCATGTCAAACAAATTTCGTTGTAAAAGGGTCTAAAAACTGCACAAACATCATTTTTCAAAAGACCAAAAAAGTGAAAAAGTATATTTAAACAAAACGCATTTCACTAACAGGTCGAACAACTGATGTTCTTTAACCCTGCTGACTGCCATTGGCGATTGCCAAATAAAATTGATCACAAGATGTAACAAAATGGATCGTAATATAAATTTAATACTTAACAGAAAAACAAATTTAACTAGTGGCCACGATGTAATGCCACAAACATACGGTGTCAATATTTTTTTAGTACACCAGATCCGGATTTCGACAATAAATGTCTCTTCAGTGATGTTCGGGATCGAAACGGTATTTGAAAGGCCATATAAAAAGTACCCTCATTTTATATATAAGTACGTCTGAGTCAGTGACAACTCTACAACAGATTTATCCATCGGATCGCCATCAATGATGGTGATACATGGCTGTGTACATTATGTATATACAACTCGTCTTAACATCAACCCCAAAACACGACCACTGAAAGCTTTTATATTTGTAGAGCCTGGTCTAGCAACGGCTGCAGTGCAGGCGATTTGGTGTCACGATATCACAGTAGCATGGGTTCGAATCCCGGCGAGGGAAGAACAAAAAATTTGCGAAAGCAAATTTACAGATCTAACATTGTTGGGTTGATGTTTAGACAAGTTGTATATATATATCTTTACGACTTTTGTTTTAAATTTGACAAAGGGTTGCCTGACTCTCTCATTCACACACTGATACCTTCTTTACCTCTTGACTTTATTTTACTGTTTCCATATTCGAATTCCCCCAAATTAAAGTAAATTATATAGTCTTCATTTAATTGTTTTCTAGGTACAGTCGAAATTGCTCACCCTGTAACACCATCGTCCCACCTTGCAGGATACGACACATGTATTGTTACTAGTTCCTTGTCCTGAATATGCATGAAATAATTACCGCTGGACTTATTGTAAACATTGATTAGTTATTCAACTTATGCGTTATCAATTCTAAATAACCCCGAGCTGATCGAGTAGCTAGTGATATGCAATGTCAAAAGTCCAAGACAAACTGACAACGCCATGACAAAAAATAAAAAGACAAACAACAATATATAGCTACAAAAACAACATAAAACTAGAGACTGAGCAACACAGAAGGGTAAGCCGATTCCTCTCCATATGTGATGTCGTATTAATTGTGTAAAAACATATTCGATGATGTTGAATTTGAGAAAGGGAGTATGGGATTGTGGTAACTAAAATTTGAGAAAGGGAGTATGGGATTGTGGTAACTAAAATTTGAGAAAGGGAGTATGGGATTGTGGTAACGAAAATTTGAGAAAGGGAGTATGGGATTGTGGTAACGAAAATTTGAGAAAGGGAGTATGGGATTGTGGTAACTAAAATTTGAGAAAGGGAGTATGGGATTGTGGTAACTAAAATTCTAAAATTTGAGAAAGGGAGTATGGGATTGTGGTAACTAAAATTTGAGAAAGGGAGTATGGGATTGTGGTAACGAAAATTTGAGAAAGGGAGTATGGGATTGTGGTAACTAAAATTTGAGAAAGGGAGTATGGGATTGTGGTAACTAAAATTTGAGAAAGGGAGTATGGGATTGTGGTAACTAAAATTTGAGAAAGGGAGTATGGGATTGTGGTAACGAAAATTGGAACATGATGTTGAATTTGAGAAAGGGAGTATGGAATTGTGGTAACGAAAATTGGAACATGATGTTGAATTTGAGAAAGGGAGTATGGAATTGTAGTAACGAAAATTGGAACATGATGTTGAATTTGAGAAAGGGAGTATGGGATATTGTGGTAACGAAAATTGGAACATGATGTTGAATTTGAGAAAGGGAGTATGGGATATTGTGGTAACGAAAATTGGAACATGATGTTGAATTTGAGAAAGGGAGTATGGGATATTGTGGTAACGAAAATTGGAACATGATGTTGAATTTGAGAAAGGGAGTATGGGATATTGTGGTAACGAAAATTGGAATGATGTTGAATTTGAGAAAGGGAGTATGGGATATTGTGGTAACGAAAATTTGAACATATCCATCGTAGATTTTAAAAACAGATGGTCCGAGACCACCATTGTCGTCCCTTGATTTAGTCCCTAGTGTTGACAGTGGGTTACTTGCCATTAATTTTTATACCCCTTCCAAATTTATTTCTCCTTGTTTAATGCCTCAAATTGCAAGTAGGGGGTGAAATTACACTTTAAAAATATTTGGGTCCAGAATTTTAAAGGAAAGTAGTGATTTGGTCCAGCTGAAAAATGTTTAAAATTAGCACTTCGGAAGCTGTCAAAAGATTTCAAGACGCCCTAAACATAAAATTGTCCAGATTTTGAGTTAGAGACGATGAAGTTTTCTATAATTTTGATATAATTTGTCCCAAAAGTAGTACATCACACTGTAAAAGTTTCTTTGAGAAAGCACAGGTGGGATTTTTTTTTATTTTCATTTATGTTCTAAAAGAAATGCACTACGAAATAATTGTAGTCTCGAACCAGATATGTTGTAACGTTCAACCGACATGTGAAGGGGTCCGTAAAATTTTTGAAAGTATAGGTTGACTTTTATCGACATGCATAACAAATTCAAATTTCAAAATCCTTTTTTGCGCTTTGAAGATATATGTAATTTAAGTTATCTACCGAAAAAAGACAGTGAAAATATAGCATTAATATTAGGCTTTTGCTCTGTAACATCATACAAAGTTTAGAAGACTTATGTCACATTATTAAAGACATTTGCTAAAATGATTTATCGACAGAACAACTTATCGAAATAGACCAACAGATTTTAAAACCCGATATTTTCATACAAATTGCCCCGAAATGATACGTATACAAAATTTAAGATCCAGATAGTTGCATTGAATCAGGCAGATTCTACTGGTTTCAAAAAAAGCATTTCCAAATAAGTTATATTTGATAAAACTATATATATGAACGCCTTTTTAAAGTACACGAAGTTTACGTTCTGATAAAAATGAGATACATGTAAATAAACTCATCATATTATATACATGTACCAGGGTTAAATAGCACACAATTATTCTGAGTCAAATAGTTAAAATCAACTATTGAATTTTCTGAAATTTATTTTTAAACGTAAATAAATAATCAACAACTGAACTCAAATAAACGTTATATATGTTCATCCCCATTTTACGGTTCGTTATATAAGAGCTATTTCATCTACAGTAAAACCTTTCAATCGGAATCCGAATCAGAGTCCTCAGATGATTCATATCTTAGCATGGCTGACGCATCCGGTGTAAACAAATGACTCTGGCTACTATCACTTTTGCTAAAATCAAAATTAAGCTTCTTCATTGTTAAACTTTTAACAGTTAGGTTTCCAAAATGTTTTTGATACTGTTCATCTGGCGTTCCTGGTATATCGATCAAATTTTGTACTTTTGGTGAAGCTTCCACACGCATTGTGTAATAATCAATATTTCCGTTTTTATCGGATTTATAGTCCTCTAGGGATTCGCAAAAGTTTCCAATCTTGTCCGTAAAATCCAAAGTTTTTAATTCTCTCAGTCTCCTTTCGACATGATCGACATACTCATCATGCTCAAACAAGTTTGTAGATCTCCTAGGCGATTTACTTCCATTTTTCGTTGCAACACTAGAGTTACGCCTAGATCGAGGTCCGGATAATTTTGGTGAACATGTTCTCGGTCGTGTATCAATGGTCGGAACTTTAAGCAAGTTTTTGTCGGGCGTATTTCCATTTGCACTCAAGGCGGTCACTGGAAAACATTGCGTACGTTGGTCATTTCTTCCATATTTAGCAGATGATGGTCTTGTAGTAATAGGATGCGCATACGTGGTCACCGGTAATGGTGTCATGCTACCTTCAGACATTGACCTACTTCTAAGTCTTGGTGCTTCCTCATCAAAAACATCATCAATAACGGCATCAATGTTTATCTTAACTCTCGATGTTTTCTTTGGTTTTGCCCCCTTATTTGGTTGTATCTTCTTCAGAAATTCATAATCCTGCTCAGAATCACCAACATTTATATTCAAAGACCGCAAATTTTTTGCTCTTAGTTCTCTTTCTTTTTCCTTGTCGCCATACAAACGAGCATAAGCTAACTTCGAGCGATGAAGCTTATCTTGAAATCTTTTGTAGAGAATTTTTTGGTCTATCTGAACACTGTGAACTATATTCTTTTCAGTTCTATTTAATATATCCAGATTCTTTTTCAAAACTATATCTTCTTTGTAATTTGCATAATGTACTGTTAAAGAACGTTCGGCGGCGTCGCTTGCTTTACCAGACGATACGACCATTTTGAATGTAACTTCGCAAATGAATAAAATTTTGAGTGTTGACGCTTGTATTTGTAACATTCGTATTAATTTTCTTAAATTGAATCGTGATGTTTGTTAATTTGAATAGACTTAAATCAAAGTATTTAAATTTTCTGATTAATATGTCGTCCAGACAAAACTATATAAATTTATCCCCACTTCAACCTTATCAAGTTACAAACTTTAGATTTCCTCGGTTATCAAAACATTGTAGTTTATCGTGGATTTATCAGTCATATTTTATTTGCTGTTTTGTTCCTTAATCTTAGTTTCTATTGGTTATAGACAAGTTTAGTTTGATTGATTACTTACGTTACATGCCGATACTCAGCACAATTAAGATTGCCAATCTTTTAACATAGTTCATGACAGTGCGATAGCCTTTTTAAGTCAAAAATCAAGCACAAAAATATATGTTTTAACTAATTTGAATGACTATTTTGTTAATACGTGCATAGTAGTTTCTTAAAGTATGAATGTGTGTAAATATTGTAAAATATATATCAAAACATGCCAGCAAAAACGTGATAACATTTCACTATTTAGTCGAAGGATTGAGTTACCAAATAATGTAAACAAACTTATTTTTGGTGTAACTTATTTTGGATTTAACACTTCTGACTGACTTATCGGCGATTTATATTTAGCTATTTTCTGACTTCGTTGAAGTACTTTTGTTAAAAGAGAAGTTCCAGGCTTTATCTGTCCCTGCAAGTTGAGGGATGGTTGGAATCACGCTAACATGTTTTACCCTACCACATTATGTATGAATGAGCCTGTTCCAAGTCAGGAGCCTGTAATACAGTGGTTGTCGTTTGTTGCAAAGAGGCGTATATGATTTGTTTTTCGTTTATATTTTAGTAAATGAATTAAGCCATTAGTTTACTCGTTTGAATTGGTTTACATTTTTTTTAACGGACTATGAGGTATGGGCTATGCTCATTGTTGAAAGACTTACGGTGGCCTATAGTTGTTATAATTTCTGTGTCATTTCGATCTCTGTGAAAAGTTCACACAAAATCTTCTTTTTTTAATTTTTTTCCCATTTCAACATTTTTATCTCTTGAAAGTCAAGTACTTATGTCACTCTTAGCAATACTGAACACTTTTCATGCTAGCAGTATATTTTTTATATTATAAAAACCAAACGGCTGCATTAGTTTTGCTCATTGTTGAAGGCCGTACGGTGACCTATATTGGTTAACCTTCTATGGTCTCTGGTAGGGAATTGTCTCGACATAACTTTAGATGCTGTATTTCCCTATTAACTTCTACCATAAAATGATAGTATGGATCCATTAGCTATGTACTGATACATTTAATGTGTGATTTGTCAGTAAAACATAGGCATAGAAAATTCTCGCACGTTTGTTGTAAGTTAAGTTAGAATAACCTCACAGAGATCTTGTTGTTAACAACATATATACGCTCGAGCTTTTCGATTGAATTTGAAATACGACCGACACGATTTAAAAAAGACAAACAAGCTATTTTTATCCAAATGTTTGGTTGATATGTTTCACCCAACAACATTAAGGGAAGTAAAGGGTTCCAAATCAATCAAAGGCTAATAATGAGTCTGAAATGACAACGAATTTATGAATGGCGGCCGACAAATGAAGACATAAAGGCCACACCCAGCAGGCAGGTTGCAGTCTGGTCTTGAAAAAAGTATTCCATATATATCAGTTCGGCGAAACAGACATTCCGGTCAGACATGAAAACCCCTGCTACAAAAAAAAAAATATGCCCGCTTTTATTCATCATGTTGATTTAATGCTAAATAATTCTGTTGGGAATTTTCGTTTCTTATTGCAAAAAAGTGGACAAGATTTTTGTTTTGCGTTTTTTTATTTAAAGGCAAATTAATTAGAGTTATTTTTTCTCTCTCAAATATCTAAGACTGTCTCCTCAAATCAAATGGTTCGTACTTACGACTTTAAATCTATACAGAGCTTATACTGACTGGGGATTATTATTCAGCTATATTATTTTCTGTGGAACGTTTTTTTCATGAGAGTGCTATAATCTATAGAGCATTACTTTCTGTTTGGTGGAATAGTGAAATAGAAGTCAATATGCTCTTGCTAAATCCTGTGTCGCTTTGAAGGTGTCATGATTGTCATCCTCAGACTACGCAATGTGTTACTGTAATTTGAATTTCAAAATGACTGAGAGACGTTTCATTCGACGCACTGCAGGTCAACTCCACCATATCGAATCACATGACTTTGATAATCAGTAAATTCCAGCGAAAAGTATCTTTATAAGTCAAAAAATTGTCGTATACAAATTTAATAGTAGTACACGGGAAATGGCAAAGTTCAGCAGATTCACGAAGTAGTCTGATTAGGCATTTAACAAAAACAAAAAATCCGAGCAATAAGGGGGGGGGGGGGCTTACGCCCTCTACGCCCACCTCTGGATCCGCCACTGATAGTAACTTTTAGAATTAACTATAACTAAGCTATATGTCGTTTATCTAAATCTACCATTTCTGTATAAAGCTAAGAAACAAAATGTCATTTCAAATAATTTTTATTTTAATTTCGTTTTGTTTATACAACAAGTAATCAGTTGGTATACACTGAATTCTGTTCAAATCTGTTCACAAAGAGACATTGCAGCAAACTAGAGTATCCATTAACAGGCTACTCGCTTCCTCCTCCCCGCCTTATCCATGATGTTACCAGAAGACTGCCAACAAATTTTACTGTTTGGTCCAACGCCATACTTTTTATTCACATAACCATCTTTCATTAGATTCGAGATGGTTTTCCCATTGGTCAGTTTTTCACCAGTCTTCTTCCAGCTGAAAATTATGTTGAAATCCTTAATTGTTAGCTTAATGAAAGAGTTTAGTTTCAGTATCTTATTGAACTGTTTTATTAGTTACATGGTGTGTTAATGACCTAATACGATATTTATGTGATCAATTAATTCCATATGGAATGAGAGCAAAGCTCGAATCCCATATTGAATTTACCGACCCCATTATATATGTCGTATCATATCACTAGCACATTGTGAAACAAATCAGTATTACCGACTATCGTGACCTGTGGTATTTAGACTCACGGCTTATCACAGTGACAAAGTCTACAATACTTAGTATCAAGAACCTACATAAATTGGTCTATACAGAATACAAATGCCAACAATAACAACTTCTTAGCTTTAAATTTGTTTTATGAATGCATTCAAAACATTCATTATCAATGTCTTCGTCTGTTGAATCCTAACAGATGTTTTGAAAGGGAGTAACAGTTATTCCTTCCTACTTCCCCCTTATATGGTACATGTAACTGATCACATACTGTTTAGGACACCGTATATCAAATATTATGATGTCACCACGTGTAATCCTTTTATCCAATCACATGCCATAAATTTATATGAGGTAAGATAATTAGCAATATTAATTAACAAAATGTTATCTTTCGGAAAAAAAGCTTTAAAAAATTTAATAAAAAACTATCTTTCAAAAGTGATCAAACTTATTAATTAATAAAAGAATAACTAGTCGAAAAATTCAAATAGAGAAAAATATTCAACGAGTGACCGAACAACACATTAATTCACGAATGCTCGCAGCGCATGAGTTAATTATCAGTGTTGTTCGGTCACGAGTTGAATATTTATCGATATTTGAATTGTTTGACCACGCTTATTGTTGTATGACGTAAGAGGAGTGCAATAACCACGTTTATTTCACATGTGAAATTATCGGCATTTATTTCACTGGGAAATAAATGTAATTCATTACAACAAATGTAATAAACGAATTTATTCATGTTTGTTTAAAGGTATATATATTATATTTTACTTTACTAAACATCTCTGCCATTTTTTTCTGTGTCTTTACTCGTTTTCAAGATTATAACCAAATACCGAGAAATATCACACATCTCATTATTTTTTTGGGCTAATACCTCTAAACTGGATTGTACGGCCGTCAATAATAAGGGAAAGGCCAGTTGCCTTTAAAAGGGCTATGCTTTTTCTTAAAAGAAAAATTGTAATCCCAATTTGTAAAAAGTATTATTGTGTTCGAACATATGACAAAAAAAATAATTCTGAATTTAGATTTTTCTCCATAATACATTGTATTTGTGCGAAAAATGTCAAATTCTGATTCAGACAAAAAAAACCAATCACACAACCCTCTTTGAACTTAAATGGTTGCTCCCAAATTTCAGTGTGATGCCTTACTTTTTTGACATATGTTTGGCGTTAAGTACGATGGTACTAGATTTAGTCCCATAACCAGAACCTTTGTGAATGAGATACCGTCCGCCGTCTTTAGTGGTAGCTACAACACCAGTATGCTTTATTCCAAGTTTTCCAAGAAACCCATTTAGAGGCCTGAAAAAAAGATAGACATTTATGAAAGGATTATATTACAGCACATTTCAGTCAGTATGTAGCTAATGGTAATATCTTTGGTTAGCTTGCTTGTTAGTTGAACCGTGAAGTCATTGTTAGGTAAGGTAAACTTCCCTCCTTTAATAATAGACTAGCTCAACAGATAAAAAAATTATCTCTCTGTAGGACTAAGCTACTTTAACAGGAGGGAAGTTTACCTTGCTTAACAATGACTTCACGGTTCAGCTAACAAGCAAGCTAACCAAAGATATTACCATTAGCTACATGTACATACTGACTGAAATGTGCTGTAACTGCAATTAAAATCTAGTAAAAAATATTGATATAAATCGATTTTAAGAGCAGTAAAGTTTGATTTGAAGGCACAATCCGGTGTCTGTTTAATGTTGTCATGACGTCATGTAAATTAAATGTTGTCGTTATAGTGTTACATTTGTAGGACTCTTTAAAAGTGCAATGGCGACGCTTAAGTCAATGGTCTACGCTAAAGTCCAAAGTCTCCATACGCTAAAGTGCGATGGTCCGCGAAAGTTTGTGACCCGAATTTGTTATTTTCTCAATCGATTCATAAATTTCAAACAGCGATATACAACTGTTGTTTTTATTTAATAACACTTTAAAAATATCTTGATGAAAAAAAGTACTAATAACGCTTTCAAAAGATGTAGGACCAATATTCGTGGTATATTTTATACCAAAATTGCTTATTTCGAATTGTAGACAACATTATATATATTTTTTTAAAGAAATCCCTAAACTGAAAATTTGAAAAAATAGAATGTATGGTAAGCCCTCTTTTTTGCTCCCTGAATTCGAAAAGCATACAGTTTCTATCAAATACCATTCTTTATACATTGAATGATGTCAGTATTTGAATCGTGTCTTGCATATTGCTTTAGATCATAACACGTCTTGCTTTGAATACAAAATAGCAATAACTGTCGTATGTTTTTTTTCTCTCTCTTTAAGCCTTAAAAGAATGATACTTAAATGAGTGAAAGCTAATGTGTACACTTACATAAAGTATATCTGATTCATTAAACCGGGTATGCTGAAGGCCGTACTTTGTTATAATAGCTAAATTTTATTAATTGTGACTTGGATGGAAAGTTGTCTCATCATTGTCACTCATACCACATTTTCGTATTTCTATGTGAACATGCAAAAGCGTATAAAGGGCAACGTATACGTTATATTATTTACACGAAGAACTTGGTTGAAATGCATCTGATCATTGAAGATTTTACATACATGTAGCTTTATTTCAGAAGATTTTTTATGTATGGTGTTTATATATAGGAAAATTATTAAAAGATAATAACGGTTTCAATGATCTTGAGGTAATGTGACTTCAGGTAATGTTTATATAAAACAATAGTATGACGTACAAGGGAGGCTACTAATGTCATTTTAAGTCTTTTTAAAAAATGTTACGTAAAAATTAGAAGTATCATTTATCATTTAATCCCGGGTTGAGAATGTTTATGAATAATTCTTCTTTCTTCTTCCGGAGAAAATCATTTTGACGATTGATCTTATACAATGAAAATATTTTAAATCGTCCATATATGTATATATAAATGGGAAAATTAATACCTTGAATAACTCTCAACCTTCGTTACTTTACTGTTATACAGATTGGTCAGTCGATTCTTGTTCATATCATGGGGTCGCTACAATAAATATCAACAGTAAAAGAAATAAGTG
Organism: Mytilus trossulus; assembly: GCF_036588685.1. NCBI lineage: Eukaryota > Metazoa > Mollusca > Bivalvia > Mytilida > Mytilidae > Mytilus > Mytilus trossulus. The sequence continues at coordinate 24,890,159 of NC_086386.1, read as the reverse complement.
GAGAAAAAAATAAGACTCTGCATTTGTAATACTTGATTTAGGAAGAACCAGACAAATAACCTGCTATCAATTTAGGAATACACAAAACGATCTACTTTAATAGAAGTATTTTCTGAAGGTCTTATGTTTCCAGAGAGACTATAACAGAGGATGTCACTCCAAATTTCCCAAAAAATTATCATTCTATCTCGGATCCCGAAAAATGTATTATTTATTCCATTGATTGATTGATTGTTGGTTGCTTTACGCCGCATTAGCACAAAAAGGCTATATCGCGGCGAGTATTATTTATTCCAAAGTTCCTATATAAATATATCCCTTATTCCCACAAAAGTAAGGGTCCAATAAATATAAAGGCTAAATTGCGACGTTTCAACATTATCTAAAAATGCTAATGGTAGATTTCTCTCCCCATAATTTGATAAAATGACTGAATTAAATTTTTCTTTATTTACGGAAGAACGGTAAGTTATTTTTTAAAAGAAGATGAAACGGTTTCCTGTTTGTAGGTAATTTATCTTTAGATCTTTACAAACAACTTTTCGTGTCGTTTTATTAAATGCAAATGCAGATTCATAAACATGTTTAACTCCGCCGCATTTTTTCGCCTGTCCCAAGTCAGGAGCCTTTTTGCCTTTGTTAGTCTTGTATTATTTTAATTTTAGTTTCTTGTGTACAATTTGGAAATTAGTATGGCGTTCATTATCACTGAACTACTATATGTTTGTTTAGGGGCCAGCTGAAGGACGCTCCGGGTGCGGGAATTTCTCGCTACATTGAAGACCTGTTGGTGACATTCTGCTGTTGTGTTGTTTTTGTTTTTTTTTTTTTTTTCTACGGTCGGGTTATTGTCTCTTTGATACATTCCCCATTTCCATTCTCAATTTTATCATAAAAAATGAAAGTCCTACGTAATGAGTTTCGAAGTAGTTACAAAGGCAACTCATAAAAACAAGTGGTATGATTGCAAATGAGACAACTTTCCACAATCAGAATGTCCAGTGATTCCTTAAGATGTACTTTTTCGCTTTATACAATAACAAAATGATTTCTTTTTATTTGTTATCATTTTTAAAATAAATATAATATTTGACACTGAACAGATGAACATCACTCTCATTATTGTGTTGGGGGAGGGGGTTGAACAATCAGTCTGAAAACTCACTTATAAAAGAAAAAGGTTTCAACCGCAGTGGCTTGATATGCTTATTATATATATATATATATATATATACAATGTATGTTCCAGACCATATGAGTATTTGGACCGTACGCGTACGGTCCGGACCGTATACGTACATGTATACTCGTACCGTCCGACCATACGCGCACGGTATGAGTATACGCGTACGGTCCGGTACGAGCTGACCATACATGTGTATGTTATTTGATCATATGGGTTATAAATTAAATTGAAACAAGCATTTATCACAATCTTGACTAGTGATTTTAAGTTTTCCAAATTTTTATTGATAATGTATTACAAATAGATAAAAAGAACAAAGTTAACGAACAATTGAAATTAAGTATTTGTTTAATTGTATATCTGAATCCTATTTTGGTACTATCGCCCAAGGTGACACAATTTAAGTAACGTAATATGTTTTTACATTTTCATGCATGCAGTTCATGTTCTTTGCATTTGTATTTTGGTAAAGTTGCTAAATATTCCAAAACAATTGACCTCCCACATTTTGAAAAAGTACGCATACGGTCCAGACCGTACGCGTACGGTCCAAATACTCATACGGTCTGGAACATATACAATGTATAAAGGTCTTGAGTTCGAATCCCAGCGTATACACTTGATTTTTTCTGCGTTTATTTTGATAGATAGTCTTTTCCGTATTAATAATTATAAGTTTTATGTGGATTTGACATTCCCGCCAAAATGTTACAGAACACAGGAAAGTATGCATTACAATGAAACTCAAACTGGGGTGATCTCGTAGGGGTGATCCGGCTCGGATCACTCCTGTTAGAACAAAGGAGCTGGGATGTAAGGTTCCAAATGTTCAGTTTCAATCGCAACTGAAAATTAATAAAAATCCAAGTTCGCGCATGGCATTATTTATTTAATTTCACTTACTATTTGTGTGTTTGTTTTTGTACCTCCTCCTCTTTTTCCCCATCCCCAAGATGATCTGGAGGAGCCTGATCTTGATCCAGAGCTAGAACTCTGAAATAAAATATTATCAATTTACAATATCAATTAAAATCTGATTGGGGACGAGATATGATTTAAATTAACTATATTTATTTGACTGAATGATCAAGTCTTATTCGCCAAACTACGAAGAACCGCGTTAGAAAAAAGCAAAAGACAATAAAAAAACATAAATCCGAGTGCGACAATAAAATCCACGCACTATAGGAAAAAATACACATCATTAAAAGCTAACAAAAAAAACCAAAAAAAAACCAGGAAACTTCTCAGCACGTTAAAACCCCAAAGGAATTATTTTGTATATTCCACTATCCGGTAGCAGATATTTAAAAAAAAATTGTCTTGCCCTATGAAATTACCATATTTACAAAAAAAACTTGTACATTGGAGTTAATTAACTGTAATAAAAGTTCAAATATGATAAGACCTTCGTACTGAGGATGAACAATGATGTTACTTAATATAGAGACAAACAAACGTTACAATAACACAGCAAACAAAACATATGGACCTCAACGAAAACACTTATATAAATGCAAATACTCTTTTAAGACAAAATGATACAACTAAACAACTTATGAACTCCTTTATTTCAAAATCTTACTTACTCCAGAACTTCTACTACCACCCCACCAAGCATCTGTTAAACACACTGCTATCAGTACTATGAGAATAACTCGCAAAACCATTTCTTTTGAAGAAAGTTCGTGCTTCTAAATAAAAGGTAAAAATTATTATTTTCAAATACGAAAAACTATATATCATTTCAAATGAAAATAAGATGATGATTACAAATGATAAGCTGAAAATTGTTTATTACATGTAGGTTGAATTTCTGTAAATATCAACAATGAAATTATCATAGGCACTCTTTCAACGACTAAAAATTAACCACTTTTACTATGAAGTTTAAAAAAATATATAAAGTTTAAAATTGAAACTTCATACGCACTACTATTTTTTCCAGAGTTCAAACTATAGGACTGTGTGGCATATTTTCAACGTTTACATGGTTTATATGCCCGAACTTATAAGAGTTTAAAATCATGTACTTCCCCTACCTTGACTTTTAGATTTCCACAGATTTGATTTTGACTGACATGCATATGAATATTTACAAGTAACATTCCCAAGTTATGTCTTTTTGAGATGAAACATAGAGATCATAACTGGGAACCAGTTCAACAAAATTAATTATCTATGAATAGTATGTATTCCACCAAAAGAGGCGTGGTTTGAGAAACGGCTGTATTTACAAAGTGCAACCTTTAACTGTGTAATATGTTTGGACCAACAACTACCTGCTTCTGAAAAAAGATCTCTTACTTGTGAATTGGTACCGAAAATTTCTTTCTCGAATATAGCAGACGGTATAATTCGTATATCTAAAAGCTCTAATTATTCTGTTTCACTAACCAATAGACATATATTTTTTACTGCAGACCCTAATTGTTTTCTTCAAATTGTAAAGCACTTGATTGGAGATATTGTAACGATTATACGAATTTACAAAATGAAAAAAAAGTTTGACTATACTTACCTTTTGTTACAAATAAAATATATTGGTGTAAGAATCTGTCGAATTAGTATACTGAACGGAAATTCAGTTTTGGTGTATGATCGTTTGATATACTATGTACTGAATATATATTTATTCTATATGTGACATCTGTTAAATACTATCGATTTTGATAAAAGTGACTATCCAATTTGATTCCACGAATGAACGATTCCGCAAAACATATGAGTGATAATTGGAAATAGAATACGTCGTACATATACTATTTTGTGAAATTAAAACTGATCGCTGACAGCAATACAGTAATCCAATACACTACAAACATCAGTTCTAGATAATTTTTTAAACATTCAAGGTTTATAACGTACAAAAACGAAAATGTAGAACGGACAAACCATTTGCATATTGTCATTATCCTTTTTTTAATTATTGTTCTTATTATTATTTATATATATTTTGAGTATATATAAGGATGACTTGTGTACAAAGATACAGTAAATATCGTGAATGAACTCATGTACTCTAGAAAGGTCTTTAACTACACTATAAAGAGACACAATCTTAAAGCAGAATCTGAGTTCATATTAATATGACAAGAGAGTTCATTGGTACACGCACCAAACATTTTGGCCTGAAGTAAGGAGGTTTTTGGTGTAAAAAGGGTAAACTGCTTATATAAACAATCTGTATATTGAGTTGACTTGAGTCCTCAATTGTTATAACTGTTCCAATCCAAGAAGTTATGATCATAATGCTGTAAATCAGTACTAAACAGTTGATGAAATCGAATATTATTTAATTCATTTTCAAGTCTTAATTTTTTGAACTTGTAGACTATCAAAGTCGCATTTAGAAAAAAAAGATATATTATCAGATTCTTGCAAAATTATTTTATTTCATTTGCAAATAAATTGTCTCATCTCGATAGCAACATGTTTTACCTTAGTTTACATGTTTATTGTACCATATCAGGGAATTGTTGATTTGACATTTCACTATCAGAAATTGAAAACAGATTTCGAATATAAAACAAAATGCTAAGTCCTTATTGGGGACAGTATATAACTTTCTTAAGTTCATTTACTTTCTATTCTTTTTAATATAAATTAATTCATGCAGGGAATGAAAAGTAGACAAATGCAATTTTATGTTTTTTTTAATTATTTTTGAGTAATGTATTTCTAGTTAAAGTAGTGATAAGGTGTTATGTAAGTGCAAAAATATTAAGTATGTCTGAATCTGTCGTACTGAATTATAGATCTCATTATCGTAGAAGTGTGCATAGATTTCAACATGTTCAAATTGTTTTCAGATAGCAAGAGCAATTTTTTTATTTGAATTTATTGTTAAAGAAATATACAAAAAATGACCTGTTTTCGTTGGGCCAGCTTTTTTTTAAAACTTTGACTTCACTACTTTGGTCAAGATTTTTCAAGATTTATTAGGAAAACACTCAGACACATTTACAATGTGTTACAAGAGGTCATTATTGATAACATATATACATTAAATATGACAGAAATGAACAAGTGATTAACAAATTAATACAAACAAAATTTAAAGAAGAGAAGACAGTTTTCTGATAAACATCGACAATTTCATATATAATTGAATATTGCAAAGTGACAAAAGACCTTCCATTTTTACAATGTTTGGATTATTTCTATAATACTGTGGTTAATATCTGTTTCTCAAATCTACTATATCTGCATGTTTACTAATAAATAATACATGATACTCATCATCAATATCCTCTTTGCATAAATTACATTTTCTCTCTGATTTTGGTATATTATACCATCTACCAGTCTCTAAAGGCAATCGTAAGTTTGCAGTTCTGAATTTTGAAATCCAAATTCTAGATGACTCTGGTAAATTAATAAGGTATCTTTCCATTTCAGAACTCTTTTTGAACAATGAATAAAATTGTCCACGTGATGTGGTGTGTAAGTCACTATACCATTTTTGTATGAACTGGTCACACAAAATTTGTTTTACTAAAGCCTTTTCGTCTACTCCTCCTGTAAGTCCTATTCAAAGCTTTGACTTGCTGCTTCTTTTACTTATCTACTTTTAAACAATATAATGTCATAATTTTAAGAAACGATTAAATAAAAAATAGAAACTTTTGACATTTTGAATATCCACGTGCTTTTAAACCGCTATTTCGTACCATGACCAATATCAATTCGTACCATAGGTTAAACAAATATCTTTCATTTTGTACCATAAGAAACAATTTCGTACCGTACGGAAAAATATATTTACAATTTAGGACCATAAGTAATTGGTTTAATACATTATAATCTTCAACATGGCATCACAAGAACAATTTGATGATTTGAAGACCCTGATTATGGAAATAGATAAGAAATTACTGTTTTTTCTACACAGCTGAATAAAGTTGAACGCAACTTGAAAAGTATGATAAACGAGGTGAAGACTGATGTAAATGTGCTCAATGTTAAGTACGAAACCTCCCACAAAGAACTTAATAATCTTCGTAATGATTTCACAGAGCTCGAAAGGTGTTCAATGTATGGATGCACATATTCAATTCTTATACAATGATAAACTTGAAAAAAGATTGAGTTATAAAGCGAATTGATGACCTTAAAGAGCAAGCTGTTCTACTAGAAAAATATGATAGGAAGTATAACATACTGATATAAGGTATAGATGACACAAAAAAAGATGAAAATGTGTACGCTATAACAAGAAAACTCTTCAGTGAAGACATGCATATTGACGAAAGAAAAGCTAATGCTATACCCATCGCAAATGCACATAGAATCCCTACACATGGGAAAGGTCCAAAGCCTATCATAGTTCGTTTCCTGCATTTTGGGGATAAGCAACTTATCATGTCCAACGCACACAATTTAAAAGGGAAAACATACGCATACTTGATGATCTGCCAATTCCAATGAAGGAGGAGAAAGTTTTACTATAAAATAAGAAAAATGGACAAATTACAAACAAGAATTCGAGCAAAGGGGGCCCACATGACATTAGAGACTCGTAAAGAGAAGAGTGGTCTACATGGGGATAATTATTGTATTGCAGTTTTATTTAAGTATTGAATGCTTTTTTTGTAACTTTACAGGGTTGTAAAAGCGTTGACCGAAGTACATTTTGTATGAAGCGCGGAAGTGCTTCATACTAACAATGTGGGCACGGTCAACGCTTTTACCACCCTATAAAGTTACAAAAAAGCATTCAATACTTATAATTACATTTTTACCTATAGGATCATGAAAACACGCCTTTTATCAAGTTTTTATTTCATTTACCTGTGCACTTTATTGTGGGACCTCGTGTCATCATAAATGAAAAGTTGCATTGTGTAATGCAATTGGTTAAGGAATATCACGAGATTGCTAGATAGCCAATCAGAATAACGTATTATTATGAAACATACATCTAATGTAATTATATACTTGTATATGCATGTATACTATTCTAAGATAAAAACTGGTTACTAAATAAAATGTCCTATATAATATATAATCTATTGGGTATATAAATTAACTATGAATATAAGAAGATATAAATTTAATGATGAATTCTAGAAAACATTTTTTTTTATTATTGTTTAGATTTCTATTTACAGGCTTTAGATTGATAGTTCATGTAGTAAGTATAGAAAAAAATGTTGCTTTTTCATTTGGCTTACATTTTATTTTAAGTTTTGCTTCTTTATTTTTGCGCTATTTTGTTTGACTAGTTTTATTTGATACATTAGCTTATTTTCTTAGCTTTTATTGTTATGTTGAATAAATGCATGCATGCTTTTAAATAAGCTTACATTATATGCTTTAATTTGATTTTTTTTTTGATTTTTTGTTCCGCATTTTGTGTTCGGTTGTTTACATATTAGAGAAAACGCATGCTTTAGTCTATTTCAATGTGTGTGAATGTATCAGATCACCTTAAGAAGCGTATATATAAACAATTGGAGGATGTGCGGGGTGCTTTTTTTTTATACCTTTGGTCTACATTTCTTAAAAATAAACATTAAGATTGAAATATAATATGTACATTTTGTACCTTCAATACTCAAAAGGGTATAAAAATGTATACCTTAAGGTGAGCTTCAAAAATGAATACTTAGTTTTTGATCTCAATTATATAGCAGATTTACCTAACCATATCGGGAAGTAGGTATTCCGTCGGATCTTAACACGAACATTGTACTTGTGATTTGTTTAAACCGGTTTTGATAAAAATAAACGAAGAAATGTCGAAATGTTCAGGACTTAATTAAATCCGTATTTCGGTAGGATGGTGCAAGCATACGATTTTTATTGCGTCTTACACTTTGAGAAGCGAATAATCTTTAACTGCTTTATTCAAATATTGTGTAAAAACGTTAATTTTGAGCTTTGAAAGTCAAGTGACTCGAGCATTTTCCCGAGGAAGTTTTAAAAAATTGCAAAGAAATATTTTTACAGTGGGTTAGCTTTCATTAGTCTTCACTATCTAAAGATTAACAACTTTTGGTTATATTTTATAATTTAGAATCATCATTGAAGGTGGAGTACGATTACACAGTTAATTAATTCTATTGATGTGCCATTTGTATGCAAGAGTGACATTCCGTTGTATTATGTGTCAATTCGGAAAAGTTATGCGAGTATTCTCTCCCCTTAATAGGTTCATTATTTTATAATTAAGTTTACGTTTCTGATATAATTTTGAATAATTACAAAATGTATCAATTCAATATATTTCAGTTTTTGTTATTGGTGCATCAAAAACATTGATGTACGAATACAGTTTCATAAATTTAAAACTTTTAAAATGATTACATACCAATATAAAGAACCGTTCATCATTTTTGAAAAAGACTATGAATGAAGATCGATTAATTTATCTTCTCTTGATGATAGATTGATTGGCAAATGAACCAGTGTTATCTAACTATAATCTCAGAGAGGGACTGGCGAGCAATTTTTAATTGTAGCTTATTCAACCTGAAAACAAATTTCCACTACAAGCGAATGATACTTTATACAAATATAAGGACTTAGATAGCTAAATCTACAAATCTTATTAGATATTATGAGTTTTTAATGCAATAAATTAATATGCTACATTGTACATGTACCTTGAATACCTCTCAACCTTCGTTACTTTACTGTTATACAGATTGGTAAGTTGGTTCTTGTTCATATCGTGGGGCCGCTAAAATAAAAATCATCAGTAAAAGAAATATGTTAGAACAGATAATTAAAAAATACTATGCATTTTTACTCGGAATATTTTTTTGAAGAACCTGACAAATGACCTACTGTCAATTTAAAAGGCATACACAGAGTGATCTAATTTAATAATATTGTCTTCGGGTCCAGTGTTTGCAGAGGGACATTACATGTAACAGAGGATGTCACACCCAAATTCACGATTATCATTCTTTCTCAGATACCGAAAAAATGTTATATATTCCAAATCCCAATATAAGTGTATCCTAAATTCCCACAAAAGTAAGGGGCCAATAAATATAAAGGCCAAATCGCGACGTTCCAAAATTATCGAAAAATGCTAAATAAATGCTAGTTTTCTCTCCCCATAATCTAATTCATAGAACTTTGAAATGGTTGAATTAAATTTATGTATATTTACGGGAGAACGGTATTTTATTTGTTAAAAGAAGATGCAACGGGTCGTGCTTATAGGTAATTTATCTTTTAACCTTTACAAACAACTCCTCGTTTTAATTAAAAATGAAAAGGCAGATTAATAAATATGAGAGACCTCCGTGATAGGTTCCGGAGAAGTAACAATTGCAACTCAAATAAAAAGAAGGATGTCAGTATGGTTGCCCAATGAGACAACTTTTCACAAGAGAGTTAACTTGTCTTCATAATGTCCAATGATTCCTTTAGATGCATCTACTCCCCCCTCCCCAACACACACACAAAATAACAAAACGAATACTGTTTTAATTTGTTATCGTTTTGAAAATAAATGTTATATTTGACACTGAACTGATGCACTTCACTTCCGAGGGCTGTATCCTAGGCTGTTGGGTGATACGACCTTCATTTCACTGCCTCACGGCTTTTGTCCTGATAACGCTTACTGTCATCTTTTGAACTACGTCCGATATCATCTACCAGTACTCCATCAACGAGGCTAGCGGGCTGCCAAGCTGACCAAACTGGCCCTGAAAGCAGCCGTTAGTGAAGAAAAACATCAAAATAGTAAACAAAAGAAAAACAACTCACCAAAACCAAGATGGCGGCCTCCATTCGGCGTCCTTTGCTACCCGTTCCTGACCCACGGCAGGATTGATTGATTCGATAAAATCTTACCTGTACTTTGAATCTCGTTTTTTAGGCAGTTAAGCTTCCTTATGTGAGCACCCTAGATTTGTGTTCTACCCAATACATGCTGAAATATGTGCCATTGTTATTATTTAGCTGGATGTGATGTTATTTATAACTAATTGGACAGTTTTTTCATACTTTTAATTCTTGATTACAAAATTAAGATCAGAAAACCCTTAAATGATCGTCGATTTATCCAATAGTTTGAAGTTGCACATAGGAAGTATGACACATTAGGAATCTTATGTTGTTTATTATCCCCTGAGATTTTGGCTAAACTGTCACAGAACAAATGTATGAAACGTTTAATCGCCGAAAATCCCTAAAGACAAGTAGTTTAGATTTTCAAAATGGCAAAAGTCGTAGGAATATTGTTTGTCGTCAATACGTAGTTGACTACGTCATTAGTCTTAAAACAAGTTGTTCATTCTATTGGCGGCAATTTTAAATTATAAGACGAAATTTTTGTATTTTTTGGAGGCAGGGGTATAAATTAGCGGTTGCCCGAGGTCTGCGACCTTCCACTTTTGCAGTCGGACTTTCGATTTGGTAACTAGCTACGCTCGTCATGCCCGACTTGAGAGGAAATACAAAAATAACTTTGCAAATCTTTTTACCAGTCTCCTAATAAACGATCCCAAAACTTGTTTTTAGTATTATTATTCATGACAGCGATGTTCATTTTGTCCAATCGCTAGCTTTATACAGAAAATCGCCGACAAATAATGTGTAAATTCGAGTAAAATCGCATCTGACAAAAACAACATTGAAAACAAAATGGCTGACATAAGAAGAAAAATTACAATATTGGATCCGATTGCGGAAGCGGATATGGGTAAATTCGAGTTTTGTCGATCTTGGAACTTTTAAAAAAATCAGACAGATGACAAAATACATTTTTGCATTGTAAATAAATATAAACACTTGAATTGAAAACCAAAACATATATGCAAAAGAATGAAAAATCAGAAAATACTTTGTACTGAAACTCAAATTACTTATTGACAAATTTTAATGTCAAAATCCAAAAAAATGCGAGTCTTTGTGACAGCTGGGAACAGTATATCTAACAATATATATGGTCCTGGTGACAGTATACATTTTCTTTATCAGTAATAAATGTTGGTAAAGCAAATTAGATGCTTTTAAAGTGTAAACATAGTAGAACTGCAATTTTATTGGGTATTTTTTTCTCAATTGTGATGGGTCAGTTAAAATAGCTCTTATTTTACACATATAATGCAACTAGATTATATGATACCTGAATGTAAGCAAATTATATATTATATCTATGTGGAGTACTTTAAGGGCACTCTACCACCGCCTATTTGATATCTTTGAAACAGATGAGATCCCCACCTCTCAATCATATACATTCATGTATGGAACTCTGTAACTAATCAAATGAAATATAAGTGAAGTCCCTAGGGTCACCCATCACTCCTGCTTTAGAACTTGGAAACAGTCGAGAATCTCACTCATCAACCATATTTGTTCATGTATGGGACAATATAACCAATCAAATTAAATGCAGGGGTAGTCCCTGTGACGTCATCCCAACCCTCCTGTTTGAGAACTTGGAAACGGTCGAGATCCCCACCCCTAACCCATATATTCATGTATGGGACAATATAACAAATGAAATGAGTTATAGGTGAAGTCGCTAGGTTCACTGCACCCTCATGTCTGAGAACTCGTAAACAGTCGAGATCCTCACCCCCTAACCATATAGTCATGTATGGGACTAAATAACAAATCAAATAAAATAAACCCCTCCTGTTGTTTGAGAACTTGGAAACAGTCGAGATCCCCACCTTTCTATTAAACCATATATTTTCACGTATGCGACGTCACAAAAGGACTAATCAAATGAAATATAGGAGGAGTCCTAAGGGTCAACCTACCCAATCCTGTTTGATAACTTGGAAACAGATCAGATCCACACCCCTATATTCATGTATTGTACAATATAACAAATCAAATGAAATATAGGGGAGGTTACTGGGGTCACCCACCCCCTCCTGTTTGAAAATTTGATAACGGTCGAGATCCCCACCCTTGAACCATATATATTCATGTATGGGACAATATAAAAAAAGAAATGAAACATAGGGGAAGTCCCTAGGGCCTCTCACACCCTCTTGTGTGTGTTTTGAGTTTTGATAACTTGTATTTATTGAGATACCAACTCCTAAACCATATTCATACCAGTTTGTCATTTCAAAAAGATCGAATGGCATACAAGGTCAATCTCATAGGCGTCACATATGCATATCACTTTGCTAGACCTAACACCTGTCATTTTATTCCAAACTTAGACATCATGGACTTGTTTTCTTTCCAGGGAAGCATGTTCATTCAGACTTTTACAAACTCGTACTCAAGTCAACTTGAACTACTAACAGTCAAATTGTACGAACAATTACGATCAACTAGAAGAACTGCAATCATTGCGAATTTGTACCACTGCTGACTCAAGACTCATGACCATGAAAAAAATATACTTGATATATATGTTGCTATGAATTATTTGCCTTAATGATTAATTCATTAAGGATGTATTCTTCTGACTTTTCAGTCTCGTTCAGTCTCGTTGAAATCTCGTTCTTAAATTATTTCCAAAACATATGATAGAAGTGGAAAATATCAATGAATTTTAAAAATATTATAATCAAACATAACTCTGTGAAAAAATTGTGTATTTACCATGAACGGTTTTTGAATAATCCAGTTTTCAAATTTTACGACCATTCAAGTCAGTATTTTTAGTCAAAATTTTGAGAAAATGGGTGAGGGATACAAAAAATGATTTTACAAGAATAATATACATCCCATCTCATTTTGGTCTTTTCAAATTTCTTAGATATTTTTTTTTTCAATCATTTATAACAAAAAAGTTGAATTAATATGCATTTTGTTCTTTCAAATGAGAAAAATCATAAAAATACAAAATTGGCAGTATGGTAAATTTTACACAAAAAAGCATCAAAATATGATAAAACTTTCTTATATTAACACCTACTTATAGTTTTTGTAAGTTAAATTTATTCAGATTGGTCCACTTCATCTTTATGGAAAGTATGAAAAAAAGTTTAATTGTGGAACTGTGATTTTTTGCACGATAATAGCCCAAAAATAGGTAAAAATGGATGAAAAGTGAGAAAATCATCAAAATTGGGCATTTTCAAAGGGCCGTAGCAAAAAAAGAAGCACACCACCATATGATTTTTTCTTCACCAATTGTTTTGTTACAGTCTTATAAACCTAAAAATCAGGTTAAGAAAAAAAGTTTAATTCTAGAAATTTTTGGCTCCTCAGAGGTGTACATCCTTAAATGAACATAAATGTACAATTATATATGAATGTTTAATGTTTGTTCTTTTAAATCTTAAAAAAATAATTGAATCAACATTGCCACTGACAGTTTTCTTCATTATGTTTGCCTTGGTTTTTGGTTAACTGCGTACAGTGCTAAAAGAGCTTTGATTTATATAAATTAGACTGTTGGTTTTCCTGTTTGAATGGTTTGAGACTAGTATTGTGTGGGTGTTCGCTGTGATCCAAGGCTCCGTGGTTAAGGCCCTACTTTGATCTATAATGGTTTACTTGAAACAAATTATTATACTTTGATGGAAGGTTGTCTCGTTCGAACTCATGCACCATCTTCTTATATCTTTAAATCTTTAAAAATTTTCCCTTATGAATAATTACTTTCTATTCCTTAAAAAACGTCATTTGGGTGCTGAATCTTTTGTACAGTGCAATATGAACTGGAACACGTCTAAAGCTTTAACGGTAACAACAGTAATGATGGTACAAGAACGATTACGCCAATAAAGATATCAACATAAACAGCACTGAACGATCTAAATTTATAATTCTAGTATGACGTGCGTATTTCGCTTTGTAAACAACACTGTCATATAAAATTTTCGATACATCTTAACTTATTCATGTCAACACCGGAGTGCTGACCACTGGGCTGGTGATACCCTCAGGGACGAAATGTCCACAATCAGTGGCATCAACCCAGTGGTGTTCATTATTATCAAAGGAACCATTGTTGTATAGTACGCTAGACGCACGTTTCGTCTACATGAGAATCATCAGTGACTCCTTTACAAATTATTTTATACTATAACTGTTTGGATAATTGGTATATGTGAGAGCTCCGTAACAACTTAACTGTATGATGTTTTTTTTCCATTAATAATCCGAAATGTTCTGATTGGGTTCAATTAATATATCCGTCAGAACTAAAAATTATAGAAAAGATAGTCTCGGCTTGCTCTCCCTCACTATAGGACTTATACCTTAAATTTGACATACACAGTCATATCACAGAATATGTGACAAACGAGATGATTTCAATTTTGAAAATAAAACAATTTACTCAAACTAAGTAGCAATATACCAAGTCGGATAACTTGTCCGTGGGGGGGGGGGGGGGGAGGAGGTATCGGGGTAACAGACTAAATCTAAATGCTATATCATATCTTACTTCCTGCAATATGTAACCAAATATGTACGCTAAGTTCCGTTATAACTTTATGTACACATACATATGGAAGATATCTATGGTAAATGTGGTAGTTACGTCGTTTTACTATCCTTTAATGCTTGAACTCCTCACAAATGGTTCGTTTAGCTCTATCACAACCTAAGTTTAACTGACTTTTGGTGGATAACTTTGACTAACATCATATCGAATCCATTTACAGCATTAAGGTCAGGAGGGATAGATTTTAAACTAAGGTTTTCAACTTAAAAATTCTGAACAATCATTTAAATTGATTAATAAAAAAACGAACAAAATCAAAGGAAAATCTACAGAAATGATCTGTATGCTAAAACATGTAGAGAAGAAATTAAAGGGCGTAACCATCTACAGTTTTTATTTTATTGGACACCAAAGCAAAGCTAAACAAAATGAACCTTATAAAAGAGAACTCCATTATAAATGTAACAAAAAGAAATGAATGACTGTAAAGTGCTAAAGCATTACCACCAATCTGACAAAACAACATGCATGTATAAGTGGCTAGTTCATTAAAACCAAAGCTAGATAAAACTCCAACACTCTGCACGATGTTGATCAATTACATCATTTCATAATAAAAACTCCTCCAAATGTAAAAGCAAAGTTCTTACAAGTGGGGTCTTATGTGCAAAAGGTCAACACTGGATACATAATGCTGTTGAAAAGCTACAAAAGTAGATATTGACATGCTACAAGATCTATCCAGTAGTAATAATACTTACATTTGCTTTTTAACTTCAGAGACGGACAACAACCTTTACTATAATCTCTTGTTGCCATTCATTTAATATTTCAACAACTGAATAAGTCTCGAAACAAGACTTTTAACCAAGGTGACATTTCCTTGATTGGCATGCCAAAGCAAGTGAATCATAAAAGGACAATGTAACAGTCTGAAATGGCCTATATCCGTAACCGACTGTTCTGATTTTCACTCGACCAGTCTGGATTGGTCTGAATATTACTAGGTTTAAATTGACACCAGTCTAAACCGTACTCGACTGTGTGGTAATGCCAATGCAAAAGAATATTAAAAGGACAAAGCAAATAGCAACACAAACCATATACACTCAAGATAAGTGCATTCCTAGATGTTATATCACTGCATCGAAAACCTGATTGGATGAAGAGGTTGTCTTACAAACACAATTTATTGAGGCATTTTCAACATTTAATGTGGTGGAATTGGCAAATCTTAAGGAATTTTTGGTCCCATATGCTCTTCAACTTCGTACTTTATTTGACCTCTTTTTTTATTCTAGCGTCACTGGTGAGTTGTTGGATAGTCAACAGTGTTGGATAGACTGTCGGCATCCCAATGGGAACAAACTGTGCCCCTCTACTTGCTGACTTGTTTCTTTATTATTATGAGGATGACTTCATGCAGGAACTTCTTAGGAAGAAAGATAAAAAGTTAGCAATATCCTTTAACTCTACTTTCCGCTATATAGATGACGTTCTTTCATTAAACAATTCAAAATTTGGTGACTATGTGGATCGCATCTATCCCATCGAATTGGAGATAAAGGATACTACAGATACAATTTAGTTGGCTTCATATCTTGACTTACATTTAGAAATTGACAATGAGGGTTGGTTGAAGACAAAACTTTACGACAAAAGAGATGATTTCAGCTTTCCAATTGTGAACTTTCCATTTCTAAGTAGCAACATTCCAGCAGAACCTGCATACGGGGTATATACCTTCCTATTGATACGATATTCCCGTGCTTGCATTTTCTATCATGATTTTCTAGATAGAAGGTTAATGCTTACAAGGAAACTATTAAACCAAGAGTTCCAAATGGTGAAGTTGAAATCATCCCTTCGTAAATTTTACAGACGCCATCACGAGTTGGTTGACCGTTATGAATAACCCTTTCACAAATGATATCGGATATGTTCCTTACGTCGTAACTACAATCCCCTTCCCTTTTCATGACCTACCGAATTAGACTATTTACCGGATTTGTAGTCACATAAGCAACACGACGGGTGCCGCATGTGGGGCAGGATCTGCTTACCCTTCCGGAGCACCTGAGACCCCCCCTAGTTTTCGGTTGGGTTCGTGTTGTTTATTTTTTAGTTTTCTATGTTGTGTCATGTGTACTATTGTTTTTCTGTTTGTCTTTTTCATTTTTAGCCATTGCGTTGTCAGTTTGTTTTAGATTTACGAGTTTGACTGTCCCTTTGGTATCTTTCGTCCCTCGAGCTCTTTTACGACAAAAGAGATGATTTTTTCTTACCAATTGTGAACTTTCTATGTCTAAGTAGCAACATTCCTGCAGCGCCTACATACGGAGTATATATCTCCCACTTTGATACTATATCCCGTCCTTGCATTTCAAATCATGATTTCATTGAAAGAGGGTTGCTGCTTACAAGGAAGCTATTAAACCAAGAGTTCCAAATGGTGTAGTTCCCAACGTACAGTTTACGGACGCCATCATGGGTTGGTTTCACAGATGATATCGTTTGTGTTTCTTACGTCGTAACTACACTCGAACCTACCAAATTAGACTTTCTACCGGGTTTGTTATTATAATAACACAACGACACTTCAGGTGCCACATGTGGAGCAGGATCTATTTACCCTTCCCGAGCAACTGAGATCATACCGGGTTTTTGGTATTGGTCGAGTTGTGAAGTCTTTAGTGTTTCTATGATATGACATATGTCTTGTTAATTTTTAACCTAGGCGTTGTCAGTTTCTTCTCGATATATGAGTGACTGTCCCTCTGGTATATATATCTTTCGCCTGTCTTTTGTAGACAAAGAAACGCGCATCTGCCTTAAACTTAAAATTTCAATCCTGATATCTATACTGATTTTATTTACAACCAAGGGTCGATGTCAATGCTAGTAGATTTCCCGAATGTATTACCAGCCGAGTAGTCAGAACTTCCGTGTTGACTTGAAATATCATTGATATGTTCTTAACTATAAATCAACTGTTTACTAAAATTTAGATTTTTTTTGAAAATACTAAGCCAATTATTACCTTAGCTTTGAAAAAGTTTAGGAATTCAATGCTTTTTATTTTTTTTGAAGACGAAACGAGCGTCTGTCGAAAATATAAAATTTAAATCCTGTTGTTCATGCGGCACATATTTGATTTTCGTTCATTTTTTCCTTCATAAATTAGGAAGATGATATTCTCATTTTGACTTGTTTTACATGTGTCATTTTTGTGCCTTTTAAAATAAAGCCAATATGGAATATTGGTTTTTTCATTGTTTAAAGCCGTAGAGTGACCTATTTTTCCAACTTTCGTGTCATTTTGTTTCTTGTGAAGAGTTGTCTCAATGGCATTGATACCGTATTTTCTTGTTTATATTCAGTAAAAATAGACGACAAATTTATGAAGCTATAAACTAGTAATTGAATATTGCGTATGGCATTGTCACAGAAGTACGGACGAAGAAGTCTCTCAGTGCTTTTGTTCGCATAATGAGCAAATAATCCACTATAAGAAGAAATATAATATTTATTAATCAATAGAAAACAATACGAAAAAAAAACAACAAACTAACATAAATGTTTTTAAGCGCAAATAAATGTCAAAATATCTGCTGGTAATTCGTCTATTCAGACTGCTTCACGTTTTATCATAGATGCTAGCTAGTCTTAAAAGACGTTTATCAGTATCTTACATCGAAATTCTATTGTTATACCTCATAGTTTCTATTTCTGAAACAAGAGTAAATTGAACTGATCTGTTGTTGCGAATAACAATGGATTTTAACGATTTTGACGTATAGACAAGCGGTGTTTCTAGACCCCAACCCCGGTTACCAGTGACCATTCGATATTTGGGGTTCTGCGGGTTGGATCCGACTTTTGTTTGAAAGATCAACGTATTTGAATGGTTGGACCCCCTTTCCCTCGAGTTGGAAACCCCCGGCTGAATCAGCGTTTGATTGCTCCTAAAAAGGGAGTTCTTAAATATTAAATTTGTATGTTTGTATGTGTCTGTAAGTCGGTTTTATCTATATTTCATAGTCAATATTGACCAGTATAGGGTTAAGAATGGTGTGTAAGTAAGTTATACACCTCGGGAGACGTCGTTTCTGGATAAGAAACACCTCCGGCGTCCGGCTGACGGGAATTATTATCTAGGAATACCTATCCCTCTGGGTATATCTATGATGTGCACAAAATTTCACAGTAAAGTTGTACATAGATATGTTGTTGTATGGTATTCATGTTATTATATTGTTAACACTGTATGACTCACTCCTTAACACAACATCATTATAGTTCTCGGGTGCAGGCTAGAACATGATAATTATATAATTGTACAAAAAGGGTCGCCGAGCGTTTCGAATACTTTAAAACTAACGGTAAAAAGTGGATAAATATCGTATTGCACTTATTGATAATTTGTAAACAATATGCTTACAAATTCAATTCTTCCACTCTCTATGTGGCATCATCAAGAATGGTTGTCCTTTTCTTGTTGTGGTAATCGGAAATTCAAAGGAAAGGCAAGAACATTTGACGACATAATTGAATGAGTAAGCCAGTAGTGAGATTAAACCAGGAAAAGAATAAATCGTGTAAGACTAAGACAAATATATTTATTACAAAGCGGAAATAAGAATAACTAGATAAGTTACAATTCATTAATAATATATACTTGGAATATATTTTTTTGGTTTAGTCATAAGGTACACAAAAGTCTAAACAACGCTGTAAATGCATTCGATATCCAATACTCGATAAAAACGTGTAACAATATAAAAATGTTAAACAGTTTAATAGTATTCACTGCTTATATGTTTTGGTTCACAGTATGTTTTAAGGTGATATGGTGAACTTTTATCTCAGATTTAGGCTCATATCTTAGTTACGCTGAAAGTGTTATAAACATCAAACAACTCCGATCCAAACTTCATCTGTACAGACATCTGGTCGTTGGCTGCCAGAAGAGCGTCGATAGTTAGTGATGCCATGTTATAGGTTTTATCAGTAAAAAGCCACCCCAAAACAGTTGTTCCCTTCATTACATTAAGGTGAGCGGATTTAAAGCCAGACATCATGCTAACAGATATTAAGTAAGTACCAGCTCCAGTAGTTGGAACAGTAAAAACACCCGTAGCCCGATCATATCCATCACCTAAGGCAGGAGCGTTAATGTCCTTGTCGTATTTGACATTAGTCCCTTGGGTCACTGGTATGATGCCTGATTGTAATGACAGTGAAAATGCAGCTGAAAAAAGATTTTCAATATATTATGAAAAAGGAAAAATATAGTATACATAAACGAACATATAGTACTCCTTTTAAAAATCATTTGACCTTAAATAATTTATAAATCAGAGAGGGTGTGATAGCAGCTTCTTTCTTCGAAATAGGATTGTCAACCGAGGCGAGTCAATATAGACAATTTTTTCCGATGGGTGACAATTTACTCTATCATCCGTAACTTTAAAATTGATAAGAAATGTGACAAAAGTGACGAAATATATGTTAGTTATGTAAAACCTCATAGCCAGAATAGGGCAAACGTTCTCCTTCGTATTAACCAATCAAAATCTGGTATATCATCGTAAGATTAATTACACAATTTATACCATTTACATGTAATTACAAGTTATAAGAAATTTTAAAATTAAATACATATTTAACGAGTTCTTTACAGTAACTACAATTTTGCTGCATTTCAAAGCTTTTCTGTTTGGAGTTGTACATGATTGTGCTCACAATATGAACTCAACCCCTTCTCTTCAAAACAAATATTTCAAAATCTGTTTGTAAAATAGTATAGAATGAATTGGTTGCAGTTACATTTTTGTAATGCTAATATATTGATCAATAGATGAAATTGATCTTTAAAATGATAAAAGAAAAAATTGAAGCTCTCGTCAGGTAATTTTCTTTAGTATGGATGCTTTATATATTTCAGGGAAGAAATATTGGCAATCTAAGTAACAAAATGTATAAATTTATGATAACGGCATACAGTTAAATTGCGAGTGCAAATTTTGTCTATGAGGGACAAACGTTGTCATTATAAAACAAGTTAAGATATCAAAACTTCTATTTCTAGTGTCGGTTCAGCAATATGAATTGAAATATGTAAAGTTAAATCTTAACGCCGACATAATTGTGTAAAGTTAAATCGTAAAGCCGACATAATTGTGTAACGTTATAACCTACACCCGACATAATTGTGTAAAGTTAGATCTTAAAGCCGACATAATTGTGTAATCATTATATTAGTCAAGACATCAAACGTTACTAAATTTGTTGATTGGGAATACCGACATATACATTTTTGTTTTTGATTAATGTGAACAAAACCATTCTGGCATATCAACACTACGAAATTATAGGACTTCAAATTAAAGACGACCATTAGTGATTTTGTTGTACACCAACATAACTGTCATTTAGCATGTTTATATTACCCTGTAATCAAATGTTATATATTGCCTTGAATATATATTTTTATATAGAATACGTATGATACCCTTGTTATTCGATGCTATCATAACCAAGCTGTAAGCTTATGAATATGTACGGGCATGATAAAAGGGTTTCGATCTTTGCCTTCGACCAAAACCTTTTATGACTTGAAGAATATGGTCTTCGCTAAATTATGCAATGTACGTAAACTTATTTCAAAATGGTAACAAAATCGTTTTCGAAATGCAAAAGACAAATCGAAAATTCCCGTGAAGATTGAATACATGTAGTAATGTATATGATAAGAAACATGGACAATGTATCGTATGTTAACAACCAAAGCAAGCTAGCGTCAAGCATAAGTTGATATAGTAAATGGGGAACCAAGGCAAACGTTTACTATCATGGTTAATCAAGGATGGTCGAAATGAGCTTTGTGCAAGATTCGTTTTAAAGTTATTTTAGTGGCTGATCCGTCTAAGGTTATTTGTTTTTCAGCCATAAAATATTCCTATGATAAACGGTCTTCTTGTTAAGTTAATGATAGTCGTATTTGTTAGTCAGATTAATCAACCGGATTTACTTGATACATTATTCGCTATCAATGCATACATATTTGTAAATTTTGGTCAAGTAATATCTTACCAGTACTTGCAAGACACATCGAAACAAACAAGATCCCTGTTAGAATCGGAGTCATTATAATTGTCTTTGAAGTTGATAAGCTTATCTGCAAGAAAGAACATTACCTAAATAATATGTATATGATTCCTAAATAGATAAATGTCACAAGGAACACATCGTACATGCATATGTTTAAACATGCATTCATCTTATTCAGTAAAAAAGTATAAACAAAAATATCGAACTCAAAAATAAATTTCAAAATGAAAAGTTCGTAAAACCTAACCGAATCAAACCCTCGATTATATCAAACAATGGAACAAACGTAAACGATATTTCAACTCTTCGACTTAAGGCGTTCCAAATGAATATAAATCCAATCTATCAATGTCAATCTAATGTAAAGGAAAAACAGATAAAGGTCAACAAACTTTGTTTTATACAACTTATTTTCTGAAATAATTAGTTTTGCTAAATCACTGAATATGTACATGATGTAAGTCCTTTTAATTTCAACTTTAGCAATTATTGAAGGAAACACAAACACTTACCTTTATAATTAATATTAGGCTTTAATGCAACAACTCTGAAGTTGAAGTTTTGTCAATCAAAGGTGTATGGATATTTGTATAAGAAGCAACAGTTTATATACCCTAAATCAATGTCATTCTGTACATATTCATTTTTCTTAGACGTCAAATGAAAAAAAAAACCAGGATGCAATTATTTGAAATTAAAAAATGTAATAGATAGGTTAATGCGTAGGAAGGATTTTAAGATGTTTATCGGTAAGATTGTCTTTTCTTCTAAACCAAGTGAAAAGCATTGCTTTACACCAGAAGATGTTATCATGAATCATAAAAATGCATAAATGAACATTTAAAGGGATAGATGTTCTAACATAAAGTATATTTAGATTTTCAAATAGAGAAGGGGTATTAACTTTGATTGATATCTAAATGTACCCTGTTTAAATTTGTGGTAATGTTTTTTTTTATTTGAATTACAGTGTTTTTTCTGCTTTAACTTTATGTTCTTTTGAAAAAGACATCATCAAAACATCTCGATCAATGGAAACATTTTCTAAAATTAATGATACAATACAGTTTTTAATAATGACCAGTTTATACGATACAAAAATCCAAATCGTTGAGTCTCTCTTAAGATTTTCAAATTGAATGCGAATTTTAGCAATATAACATAATCGTTAACTTATTGATGATTTTTTTAATGATGGTTTGCTTGAAAATAATCAACGGTATATACCTTGAAAATATTTCAAACTTATAAACCGAGATAAACAGGGAACATAGCGACATACAAGTAACAGCGTCAAAAGCCCAAACAAGTTATAAAAAGTATAGAGGAAACTTAATATTCAGCAAAACAAACCCTACTAAGTAAAAGGCGGATGTGGATAAAGAGCCTGTTAATATTAAAAGACAACTAAATTAAAACAAATCTTTTTTTAAGTTTAAAGGTGTATCACTCATCAATCTGATCTGCGTTTTTAAAGGTCAAACTCAATTCTAAAATGCAGCTCCAGAATCGGGTGGCCCGCTCTGTATTGATTCATTTTTTTTTTTAAAATACAAACAATAACAATTGTCCATGTATAAGGTTTCAGTATTAATACTCATTTACATATACTTTGATCCTCGAAATTGAATACATATTATTATGATGATATTCATTTAACAAGAACTAAATTTAGATTATTTACTACTAGAATAAGTTTGAGTATTCCAAATGAGAATTTAGATTACAATTGCTTGTCAGTTAAGTAAGAACTTTCTATATGTTTGTTAAAATTAGAGCATATACATTTTGTAAATAAATCTACGTCATCGGGGTCCACCTATTTGTGAAGAGTTTTTTGTATAACACTGAAGTCATATGCTCCTCTTGTCTGTTTATAACGTTGGCAATATATATTGTTTGATAGATGGACAAACACTGATTAAAGGGCGAATTGAACGATGACCCTATGATAGTTATAAATATATTTAAGAGATTTTTGCCTTCTCCTCCCCACCTCCTCCTCCTTCTCCTCTCCTCTTCCACGTGCTACTCGTCATCATCTCAATGTAAGTATATATTATTATGATTATAAATATAATATTTAAAGTTGCGTTGATAAACTTGTTGGTACTCTTCTTATGTAAGCTATCATGCAAATATGCATTGATTTCAACGTGGACACCATTATAAGTACCTGTAGGTCTTACTACCCTTGAATTCTAGTTTGAACATATATTTTCCTATTTAAATATTTCCCAGGTTTTAATGAAACCCTCTCATCCGCCTAAAAAAACTTTCAAAAGAAAGGATACCTTATAACAACCTATATCTTTTTGTTGAGGATCATACATTTTTTATACCATTGGTGGTTTATGTTTATAATTGAAAAATATAGTCCCCTAAGCACATTATACTTTCGCACAATCAAACATGTACAATTCGTTTGTCAAAATATAATCATCAACAATCCTTTGAAGCAAATCATTACGTTAATTGGGCATTATTTAGTATCTTGTTAATAATATAAATACATTTATTTTATTACTTATATTGAATATATCACAAATTTTCTACTATGGTTGGTCATATAAAGAATTCGATCCTTGCTCAGATTAACGAATAGTTTTTCTGTGTGAAGAAACGAATGTTTGGAATACCTGAAGTAAAGGTATTATTATTATTGATGATTAATTGTAAATTTTAGAGAATTGTCCGCAGAACAGCTACGAAACAACAGTTAAAAACCCCAACCAACACGATACGATGAACTATCATTCAGACGTAAATCACCTAATGTTCTGTCTGTCATTACAATATTTTGATGTATAATAGGCACATTAATAACTATACCAATATTCATGTATAATCACCCAAATAGTTTATGTAATTTGTAACATTTGTTCATTTATAACAAAAACCAAAGCCGTTAATACACCTATGATGTAATTCAAGTCACGAAATACTAAGAACATATTACGAAAGCAATACACAGTACACAACTTTCCTTGGACAGTATGGTGGTTTAGTTGCGGATAATAGGTTGCACTCCACTAGATATAGAAAATGTCCTGAAGGAACTCGTTTTACTTCTAAGACATAAGACCGGTTTTATTAAAACATGAATTGTGTCAACGAGAATATACTTTTGTTTCAAACGATATTGAAAAGATATGTAATACCATTTCCTGCGCTCTTTGGTTATATTTATTTACATTCAAAATTTAACTTTACAACTTTACATTAAATCTCATATTTTTTACATTTATAGAAATGCCTAATCGACAATGAGCTATTGTATACTCATATGTGTTACATTTGAAGGTTAACTTTTTGCTGTTAGTAAGAGCGTTTATCATTTAGATACATGTATCAATAAACTTATTTTCCATTGATAATAAACATTCTATGTATATATGAGAGCTTTCTTGAAAACTTTGCACTTAATCACCCTCTTCTATTTTTTTTGGCACCGGATTGATACGTAACTCCGATATTCGATTCATAACTTTACACCCACCACCCTCCGCATCGCTATTTCCTTGCCACCTAAATACCATCCCCCATCCGTCGTAACTCTTAATTTATCATGCATGGATACTTGCCAATGTTAAAACATCACATATAAAGCCAATAGTAAACTTTGAATTGATAAACACTGCTATGTATGTAATATTTGTTTAGGGTGACGTGACTAAAATCAATTCAACTCCTTCAATTTCCATAAAATTTATACATAATATTTACTTTAACCCTTTGACAAAAATCGTTAAATTTCAAGAAAACTACATACTATAACGAGATGAAAATCAGGATTTAAGTAAACAAACATTTGTCAGGACTTTCTTTTATTTCAAAATAAAATTAAAGACCAAATCAAATAAGCATAATAAACTTAGCTGAGTATGAAATAGCATATTGTTATTGATTCCACGAGGGTATAATCATACTTGCACTATATATTTCTATATTTATGACAAAAACACAGTTATGCCCCATAGTGTAATTAAATTATGTAAGGACGAAGTACTGAGATATTATGGCATTATGTGTTTTTGAATCATTACATATATATTTATTGTTATTGTAAAGTTCATAATAAAATAGTGTTGACCAAGAGATGCAGGGCGATATCAATTTAACAATAAATCAAAAAAGAAATGTTCTTCTGAGAGTCAAAAAGAATATAACCAAATTCATAAGACAGAACTCACATCAAGAAATGACGCATGGATTTATAGTTAATGCAGTTACCCATTTCACATTTTCTTTTATATTTATCAAGAACCTTCGGTTAACTTCGATATTTTTTTTTACTAAAACTGTTATTCCCTCAAAATGATAGGCCATAATTTGTCATATTTTCCGATAATTAGTTACTAATTTAAATTGCAAAAAAAAACAACCTTATTCCAAAAATAAGTGAGCTATTCATTTAATCGTTATTTCAATAAAACCTCTTCTTTTGAAGGCTTTTGCAGAAATTCTACACAAATATGTATTCATAATACGTAGTAGATTATTTACTTATACGATCAAAACTTGACCGATTTTCTTTTGAATGACTAAGTTCTGTAAAATGAGGCAGTCATTAAAATAGTTTGTAATTGCAATCCAACTATACTGTCTCTGATACATGTCAAAAATGAGACTAGTACCAAAAACTTCTTCAGTCTTATTTTGATGTAATTTTCAATTTTTGTCTTAAAACTGATCGTATCACACGAAACCATACATGTAAAGAAAATGAAAAGAACATAAAAGTTTGTTTTTCTTTTAAGCAGATTATAAGTGTTAAAATGTACGTGTCATTTTGAATGTCTGGAAGTACCTATCAGCCACGTCTGCCTATTCTCCAGGACCCAACACATCGTGTTTCTGCAGTACAGAATAGGACAAACTCTATAATATTCCGTGGCTCATATGAAGAGTGGGTGCTTCATCAGGGGTCCTGACCCAATCCTTCATATTGTACTAAGCTTTGACTACCGATCTAGTCAGTATTTCTTTTAAGTTCCGATGTCTACTTTACGCCACCATTGGTGGTTTTGGAAATAGCTCCCTACATTTCACATTGCTAACTAGTTTTCTATAATGTTTTCGTAAAGCTTTATTTATATTTCATAACGAGAAGTGATATTTAGTTAGGTTTGGTGTAGCTCTTACATGTAATATCAAGGATACCGGTATTCCTGAACCTCAACCCTTTATGTACGACTGTATCGAGAAAAATTATTTCTTCGATTGAAATTTCAAACGTAAACTTTATTAAGGGTGATGATCATTTGCTATTTAAAAAAAACTCCTCAATTTCTTCTCGTGATGAATGAGCTATTATAAACGCATCATCCCTATACCTTCCGTAAAATAAGATTTTTTTTTATACTTATATAATTCAATAATTTCATTGATAAATTAGAATGCTCTAATATCGCAAATTTCTGGGCTGTATTTACTTCCCATACTTGCGTACATGTTTTATTATTTAAATATTTCTTTTACATTATAGTATATATTTTTTTCAGTTGAAAAAGGATGAAAGTGTCTCATATGTCTTAAAGGCATGAATCTAATATGGTTTTAAAGATTTTTTATATTGTATATGATGATATATATTGGATCGTGACACTATAATAAATTATTTGCTTACTTACTTACTTACTTACTGTATAATGTCAAGATAAGTGTTATGTTACATAATGTACATGTATCTACCCAAACAAGTGAAATATAAAAATTCTTGACTTCTGATCGTTATTTAAATCTTATCACTCTATGTCGATGCTGTGTGAAAAATAAAGTAATTTAACTTATCAGTATGCTTCCATCCATAGATGATTAGTTGATTTATTATTAATTATTGTGCTTTGCATACACCTTATTGCTATAATATGAATATCTCCGCCATTACTAACTGTACATCACAAATGTTCCATGTAAAAATTTATTTTATGATACAAAAAATCTGATGCAACACTGGAAAATTAATTGTTGTATAACGTCAACAGTTGAAGAGGGACAGACTCTTAGGTCAGCTGGGACAATTAGGGGGGGGGGGGGGGGCGACTTCTCCAGTAATGCTTTAGTTACTCCCTACATAATACATTAATCAACCAAAAAGTAATTATCATCACCAAAAAAAAAGAAAATTGTAGGACCTGATGATGTGAATAAATTGAAATCAGACATATCAAATGCAACTCTTAGTGCTGTTGATATATCAATTGATAATGACTGCTGATCGCCACTGTTTTCAAACTGGGACTCTTATACTATGATAGTCCCAGGTCCAACAACCAGTGGCAGATCAACCAAATATTCCCAGAAAAAGGGTGTGGGGCGGGGCCCTCTTAATTCGCCTCTGACTACAGAATCAATCATCATGTACGAGTACATCAAACTGTCTACCTCACATGCGAACATCTTTTTGGAGCTCGCTATATTTCAAGTATTTGGTTTTGAAGGAAATATATAAATTGCTGCCTTCAATAATAATATCATCTATAGTTGTGGACGTCCAGCTAGACATGCTAGAGGGGTCATGAACTGTACATTGTAAAAAGCTATTATTGAAACAGCTGACACTTTTGTGAATTGAAACCCTTACCAATAAATATACCGTGATACTTGGTGTAGGCTTCTTTGCATACAAGAAACCATATTGCTCACCTAGTAGGTTTTGTATTCTTCTAATCTGTCAGTTGTTTTGTATTGTAGGATTTGTTTATTTACACCAGAAATCAACCAAGCGGTGAAAGCGTAAGAAACGAATTGACATCTTCGGAAATTCCGTGATTTTAACATTTTCTAATCAATATGTCCAAGCAATAAAAATAAATGGTTATCATTTTTATTCATAGAGCATACGGTTTGTGTATTTTCTATTTTAAATCTGAGATAACGAGGAAAATCTAACACCAAAGTATCCCAATCATACAACCGTTTGAATACACATTGTTAAGTGTAGACAATGTGTATTAGTGTTTTATTTTTGCAGAATATCAATGATACATAAATATACAGACTCGTAACAAATTTACAACATAATTATAGAATATTGCATTATTTCATTATCGCACAGGTATATTGTTGTAATTAATTGCACCCACATTGACAGTGCTTCGTTAATTAACATTAAAGCTCTTTACGAGAGCAAATGAACACTTCTTTATAATTTATATACCCTTCCGGATTACCCTGCTTACCCTTCCGGAGCACCTGAGGTAACCCCTAGTTTCTGGTTGGGTTCGTGTTGATTATTCTTTAATGTATGTTGTGTCATGTTTACTATTGTTTTACTGTTTGTCTGTTTCATTTTTATTCATGGCGTTGTCAGTTTGTTTTGGATTTATGAGTTTGACTGTCCCTTTGGTATCTTTCGTCCCTCTTTTATATCGATGACCTACATCATGATTTGTATCCGACACGACATATGGACGCGTTGACATATAATGGATATCACTCAACAAAAGCCAATCAAACGTTAATAAGGCCTTCATTTCCCCCAGAATCATACTGGAAGGAACCACGAAGCAGTCATTAAATAGTATTTATAACCAATGAAATACCGTTAACAGATTTACCACATTGCACATGTCCAGTGTCTGACTAATCAGACTGTATCACCTTATATGATAAAGGGTATGATAAAGGGTGCGCATCAAAGTTGCGCGATATGGATTAAACAGCAGGCTATTTATCAAATATTCAAAACTACTGTATTTACTACTAAATGTATGATAAATGTATATATTATATGAACAAATTTCTTGAAATACAATTGTACAACATTTTATTGCATTATGTTTTAATCAATTCAACCGTCTAGACTTCTTTTTATCGACTACTATGGATTGTATTTCATTGTTCTGTTTTCGTTATATCTTTTAATGTATTATTGACGAAAAAAATTATCAACATTTATATTTATCAATTTCTGATTATATACACAGTATGATTTGTATATAGCAAAACCTAAAATTGTTAGTAAATAAATCAAACCAAAATAATTTTTGTCAATTTTTTTTAATCGTAGGGTTAGTTGCTTTGACGTTACTGTAACATTTAAATTTGATTTATCAAAAACTCATAAATTCTTTTCCAAATTTAGAAAAAAAACTTATAAGATATAAGATATCTTATAAACTTTATAGATATCTTCTAAAGATTAAAAGATATCTTAAAAAGTATTTGAGATATCTTATAGACAATTTCTATATACGATATCTTATATAGTTTATAAGATATCTTATATAGTTTATAAGATATCTAAAAAAGTTTATAAGATATCTTATATAGTTTATGAGATATCTTATAAAGACAACTATATAATTTATCTGATAAATCATATGAGATATCTTATGAATTATATAAGATATCTTATAAACTATATAAGATATCTTATAAAAATCAATATAAGATATCTTATAAACTATATAAGCTTTCTTATAAACTATATGAGATATCTCATAAACTATATAAGATATCTTATATATTATATGAGAAATCTTATATATTATATGAGATATCTTATATATTATATAAGATATCTTATAAACTATATAAGATATCTTATAAAGTTAATGAGATATCTTTAAGTACGAATAAATAACAAAACGGCTTGCCATGTACTTTACATAGACCGTATGTATTATTCTGTTTCCATTTAAAAAATAAGTGTTTTTGGTTATATGAATTGTTAAAGTTTACATCTATATATTTTCAACTTATATCTCGTAAATAAATTTGGTTAATACTAAGGTTCTCGTTAATTTGTAAACTACATATCCATTTACTAACAACATTTGATGGTTCAGTTTTATCTTTACTAATTGACTTATTCAATAAATGTGTTGGAAAGCTTGACCCCTCAATGTAATTACATTTCCAGATTAGTTTATGTTATGAATATTAACAATGCTTTTAATAGAACTTTCAGACTTACATCTGAAGCCAGTATTTTGGGAATACCTTTTTCAAAAATTTATTACTGCAATCAAATTAATCTTGCAGTCTAGTTTTTGCCAAACAAATGTTGAGATATATTATTAGTGACATTTTTTTATTTACAAATATCAAACAACTATCTTATCATTATTTCATACCATCCACACTACTATATTTTACATATAGTCATCAATCATAAATATAAAGTCGCCCTTGTATCATGTTGAACAATCGTACGTCCATTTTGCGTGCATATGTTTTCATCTCGAATGAAAAGTACATTTTAAACAATCATAAACAGCTTAAAAAAAACTGATATGCCCTTTTTATTTTCTTTGCTTCGTGTGATACGATCAGTTTTAAGATGCAAATGAATAAAACATAAAATTAAGAAGGAAGTAGTGTTTGGTAGTGGTATCTTTCGACAATTTTGTGTGATGGCATTTAACAACTTTATTTTTCATTACTTAGTCCTTCAAAGGTAAATCCGGTTATGATTTGTTCGTTAACATATTTTTATTCTAGAACTTGATGTGACTGTCGTTAAATTAAGATTTTTAGCGCTAAAAAAACAGGTACAATTCATCATTTTCTTTATTTGACCATCTCTGTACCTAGTCAGTAATATGACTATTGTTGTCAATTCGTTTCAAGTATATATCATTTGATTTTGCCATGGATTAGGGATATCCGATTGAATTTTCCTCGGAGTTTAGTATTTTTATATTTTTACTTTTTTCTTCATGCCTTAAATATATCAATGTTTTTTAACTTGCGTGAACGCCTTCAACATGATAGATTAAAACGAAATTATTACTTACATGAAAAGCTGACTTATTTTTGTAATAACTTTATTTTGCAATTTAAATTAGTTACTTCGGAAAACATGAAAAAATATGGCCTCCCCAATGTAATTCGTTATCTTCATTTCAAATGATTTTTCGAAAACCAGTCCTCAAAATTCTACTTGAATGGCAAGGAAATAGCGATGTGGAGGATGATTGGTGTAAAGTTATGAATCGCATATCGAATTAACGTAACAATCCTGTGTCAAAAACAAAAACAAAAGGGTGTGATTAAGTGCAAAGTATGCAAGAACTCTCATATACACATATAGTTTTTGTTACTAATTGAAAATAAGTTTATTGATACCTAAATGATAAACGTTCTTACATATACTACCGGCAAATAGTCAAATTTACCATTTATTTGTCTATAATAGCTCATTGTCGATAAGGGCATTTCTGTAAAAAATATGAGATGTGATGTAAAATTGTAAAATTATATTATGAATGTAAATAAATATTACCAAAAAGGGCAGGAAAGGGTATTATACAGATTTCCTTAGTTTTCAATATCATTTGAAACAAAAGTATATTTCGTTGACACACTTCATGTTTTAATAAAACCGGCCTTATATATTAGAAGTAAAACGAGTTCCTATCAGACATTTTCTATATCTAGTCGAATGCAACCTATAATCAGAAAATAAACCACCCTAAAGTCCAAGTAAAGTTGGGCACTGTGTATTGCTTTCGTAATATGTTCTTAGTATTCCGTGACGTGAATTATATCATAGGCGTATTAATCAGCTTTGGTTTTTGTTAAACATGCACAAATATTAAAAAACTATATACAATATTGGGGTGATAAAACATGTATGTTGGTATGGTTATTAATTGCCTCTAATACATCAAAATCTTGTAATGAAAGAAAGATAATTGGGAGGTTTATTTTTTTTTGAATGATAGTTCATCGAATCGTATGATTTTTTTTAACTGTTGTTTTGTAGCTGTTCTGCGGACAATTCTCTAAAATTTTCGTTTAATCATCAATAATAATAATGTTTTTACCTCAGTTATTCCAAACATTTGTTTCTTCACATAGAAACAACTGTTCGTTAATCTGAGCAACGAATTCTTTAAATGACGAACCATATTAGAAAATATGTGATATATTAATTAAATACAATCAATGTATTTAGAGTACACATAATAATATCCACTGAACATAATGATTTGCTTCAAAGGATTGCTTTTGTTTATTTTTTTAACAGAAGTATTGTTCATGTATGATTGTGCGAAAGTAAAATGTGTTTAGGGGACTATATTTTTCAGTTATAAACATAAACCACAATGATATAAAAATGTAAGATAATAAAAAAAAACATATAGGTTGTTATACGGGTATCCTTTCTTTTTTGAATTTTTTTTTGGGGGGAGTGAGAGGGTTTCATTTAACCTGAGGAATAATATGAAAATATTTGCCTTTGAGCACATCATGATTTTCAAGCTAGAATTCACAGGCAAGTAAAACCTACAAGTACTTATGATGGTGTTCACGTTGAAATCAATGCACATTTGCATAGCTTACATTAGGGGTACCAACAAGTTTATAAACAGAACTTTTAATTATTATATTCGTATTCAGATTAATATACTCTAACATTGCGATAATGACGAAGAAGAGTAGGAGCGGAGTAGGAGGTGGAGGTGGCGAAGAGGGGGAGAAAAAATCTCTTAAATATATTTATAACTATCATAGTGTCTTCGTTCAATTAGCCCTTTAATCAGTGTTGGTCCATCTATCAATCAATATATATTGCCAACGTTAAAAACCAATAAGAGGAGCATATGACTTTCGTGTTTTACAAAAAGCTCTTCACAAATAGGTGGTCCTTGATGAGGTAGATTGATTAAAATAATTTAACCCCTGTTGAAAGTGTTTTTATCCTACTTGCTCCAACTTCAACAAACGTATAGAAAGTTCTCACTTAATTGTCAAACAATTCTTATCTAAATTTTCATTTGTAATACTCACGATAAATCTTGAAGTAAATATTCTAAATTTAGTTCTTGCCATTTAAATATCATCATAATAATATGTGTTCATTTTTCGATGATTAAAGTATATATGAATGAGTAAACCCTTAATGCTGATACCTTATACATGGACAATTGTTATTGTTTGTATTTTTTTTAAATACTATGTTTAACTTTGAAAAATACTATACATTTCATAAAGGAATATTGCAAAAAGAAGACTTGAAGTATTGTTTAAGGAAATTTTTTTTTTTTTAATTTTTGTGTTTTTTTTTCATTTTTTTTAAATAAATCAAAACAAAAGGGGGCCATCCGTTTCTGGAGCTGCAGTTTAGAATTGAGGTTCACCTTTAAAAATAAAATGCGGATCAGATTGATGAGTGATAAACCTATAAATTTATGAATGTAGTTATCTTTTTATATTAACAGGCTCTTTACCCAGATCAGCCTTTTACTTAGTAGGGCTTGTTTTGCTCAGTCTTAAGTTTCCTCTATACTTTTTATAACTTGTTCGTGCTTTTGACGCTGTTAATTGTATGTCGCTAAGTTCCCTGTGTATCACGGTTTATGAGTTTGAAATGTCTTCAATTACCGTTGATTCTTTTTGAACAAATCATAATTAAAAAAAATCATCAATTAGTAAACGATATTGTTATATTGCTAAACTTCGCATTAAATTTGATAATCTAATTAGGTGAGACTCCACGACCTGGATTTTTGTATCGTATGAACTGGTCATTATTAAGAATTTTATTTTATCATTAACCATAAGAAAAGTGTTTATTGATCGAGATGTTTTGATGATGTCTTTTTCAAAAGAAGATAAAGGTAAAACAGGAAGAATACTGCGATTCAAAAAAACAACAACATTACTACAAATTAAACAGGGCACATTAAGATGTCAATCAAAGGTATTACCCCTTCTCTATTTGAAAATCTACATATAATTTATGTTAGAACATCTTTACCTTTAAATGTTCATTTGTGGTATTTTCAAGATACATGATAGCATCGTTTGGTGTAAAGCAATGCTTTTCACTTGGTTTAGAAGAAAAGACAACTTTACTGATAAACATCTTAAAATGCTTCCTATGCATTAACATTTCTATAACATTTTTTTAATTGTAAACAATTGCATCCTGTTTGTTTCATTTGATGTGTACGAAAAATGAATATTTATGACAGCGATTTAGGGTATATAAACTGTTGCTTCTTAAACATATTTCCATACACCTTTGATTGACAAAACTTCAACTTCAGAGTTGTAACAGCAGAGCCGTATATTCATCATAAAGGTAAGTGTTTGTGTTTCCTTTAATAGTTGCTACAGTTGAAATTACAAGGACTTACATATTGAGTGAGTATTTATTTCAGAAAATAAGTTGTATTAAACAATATTTTGTTCACCTTTACTTGTTTTTTCCTTTACATTAGATTTACATTGATAGATTTGGCACATCTATTTAAAATTTTGAATTAACTTCATTTCGAACGTCTTAAATCGAAGAGTTGACATATAGTTTACGCTTGTTCCGTTGTTTGATATAACCAAGTTTTTGATTTGGTAAGGTTTTACGAACTTCTTTATTTTTCTAAATTTATTTTTTAGTTCGATATTTGTGTTTATACTTTTTTACTGACTGTGATGAATGCATGTTTAAACATATGCATGTACGATGGTTTCCTTGTGACATTTATCTATTTAAGAATCATATACATATTATTTATGTAATTTTCTTTCTTGCAGATAAGTTATCAACTTCAAAGACAATTATAATGACTACTATTCTAACAGGGATCTTGTTTGTGTCGATGTGTCTTGCAAGTACTGGTAAGAATTTAATTGACAAAAATTTACAAATATGTATACATTGATAGCGAAAAGTGTTTCAAGAAGATCCAGTTGCTTAATCTGACTAAAAAATACGACTCTCATTAACGTAACAAGAAGACAGCTTGTCATAGGATTATTTTGTGGCTGCAAAACAAATAACTTTAGACGGATCAGCCACTAAAATAACTTTAAAACGAGTCTTGCACAAAGTTCACTTCGACCATCCTTGTTAAACCATGATAGTTAACGTTTGCCTTGGTTCACCATTTTCTCCATCAACTAATGCATGGCGCTAGATTTCATTGGTTGTTCATACGATAAATTGTTAATGTTTTTTAACATATACATTACTACATGTATTCAATCTTCACGGGAATATTCGATTTGTCTTTTGTATTTCGAAAACGGGTTTGTTACAAGTTTAAAATAAGTTTACGTACATTGCGTAATTAAACAAAGACCATATTATTCAAGTCATAAAATCTTTTGGTCGAAGGCAAAGGTCGAAACCGTTTTATCATGTAGCAGCCTGTAAATATTCATAAGCTTACAGTTTCGTTATGATAGCATCGAATAACAATGATGTCATACGTATTATAAATAGGAATATAGTTACGGCAATAATTAACATTTGATTACGGTGTTATATAAACAGCTAAATGACAGTAATGTAAATGTATAACAATAAAACTGATGGTCGTCTTTAATTTAGAGTCCTATTATTTCTTCTTGGTGTAAAAACAAAAATGAACCTGCATTAGGAATCCGTAGTTCTGATATGCCAGGATAGTTTTGTTCGCATTTATAAAAATCAAAAATGTATATGTCGGTATTACCAATCAACAAATATAGTATGATGTTTTGACTAATATACTAATTAGTTTATAATTACACAATTATGTCGACTTTAAGATCTAACTTTACACAATTATGTTGGCTTTACGATCTAACTTTACACAATTATGTCGGCTTTACGATCCAACTTTACACAATTATGTTGGCTTTACGATCTAACTTTACACAATTATGTTGGCTTTACGATCTAACTTTACACAATTATGTCGGCTTTACGATCCAACTTTACACAATTATGTTGGCTTTACGATCTAACTTTACACAATTATGTCGGCTTTACGATCCAACTTTACACAATTATGTTGGCTTTACGATCTAACTTTACACAATTATGTTGGCTTTACGATCTAACTTTACACAATTATGTCGGCTTTACGATCCAACTTTACACAATTATGTTGGCTTTACGATCTAACTTTACACAATTATGTCGGCTTTACGATCCAACTTTACACAATTATGTTGGCTTTACGATCTAACTTTACACAATTATGTCGACGTAAAGATCTAATTTTACATAATTATGTCGACGTAAAGATCTAACTTTACACAATCATGTCGACGTAAAGATCTAATTTTACATAATTATGTTGGCTTTACGATCTAACTTTACACAATTATGTCGGCTTTACAATCCAACTTTACACAATTATGTTGGCTTTACGATCTAACTTTACACAATTATGTCGTCTTTACGATCCAACTTTACACAATTATGTTGGCTTTACGATCTAACTTTACACAATTATGTCGACGTAAAGATCTAATTTTACATAATTATGTCGGCTTTACGATCCAACTTTACACAATTATGTTGGCTTTAAGATCTAACTTTACACAATTATGTTGGCTTTACGATCTAACTTTACACAATTATGTCGGCTTTACGATCCAACTTTACACAATTATGTTGGCTTTACGATCTAATTTTACACAATTATGTCGGCTTTACGATCCAACTTTACACAATTATGTTGGCTTTACGATCTAACTTTACACAATTATGTCGACGTAAAGATCTAATTTTACATAATTATGTCGGCGTAAAGATCTAACTCTACATAATTATGTCGGCGTAAAGATCTAATTTTACATAATTATGTTGACGTAAAGATCTAATTTTACACAATTATGTCGGCGTAAAGATCTAATTTAATAATTCAATTCATATTGCTGAATCGACACTAAAAATAGAAGTTTTGATATCTTAACTTGTTTTATAATGACAACGTTTGTCCCCCATAGACAAAATTTGTGCTCATAATTAAACTATATGCAATTATCATAAATTTATACATTTTGTAACTTAGATAGCCAAGCTTTCTTCCCAGAATATATAAAACATATATACTAAACAAATTGCCTGACGAGAGCTTCAAAGTTTTTCTTTTATCATTTTAAAGATTAACTTCGTCTATTGATCCTTATATTAGCATTACAAAAATGTAACGGTAACCAATTCCTTCTATACTTACTTTACAAACAGATTTTGAAATATTTGTTTTGAAGAGAAAGAATAAAGTTCATATTGCTAGCACAATCATGTACAACTCTAAACACAAAAGCTTTGAAATGCAGCAAAATGGATTTACTGTAATGAACTCGTTAAATATGTATATAATTTCAAAATTTCTTATAACGTGTTGCTAAATGGTATCAATCGGTAATTAATCTGACATGAAATAACAGATTTTGATTGGTTAATACGAAGGAGAACGTTTGCCCTACCTATAAGGGTTTACATGAATAACACACATCTCGTCACTTTTGTCACATTTCTTATTATTTTTAAAAGTAACGGATGAAAATATTGTCTATGTTGACTCGCCCTGGTTGACAATGCTATTTCGAAGCGGCTATCACACTCTCTCTGATTTATAAATTATTTAAGGTCAAATGATTTTTAAAAGGCATACTATATGTTCGTTAATGTATGTGTATACTTTTTCCTTTCTCATAATGTATTGTAAATCTTTTTCAGCTGCATTTTCGCTGTCATTACAATCAGGCATCATACCAGTGAGCGCAGGAACTAATGTGAAATACAACAAGGACATTAATCTTCCCGCAAATAGTGGATATGATAAGGCTACGGGTGTTTTTACTGTTCCAACTACTAACGGAGCTGGTACTTACATAATATCTGTTACCATGATGTCTGGCTTTAAATCCGCTCACCTTAATGTAATGAAGGGAACAACTATTTTGGGGTGGCTTTTCACTGATAAAACTTATAACATGGCATCACTAACTATCGACGCTGTTCTGGCAGCCAACGAGCAGATTTCTGTACAGATGAAGTTTGGATCGGAGTTGTTTGATGTTTATAACACTTTCAGCGTAACTAAGATAGCCTAAATATGAGACAATAGTTTACCATATCACCCTACAACATACCGTGGACCAAAACATATAATAAGCAGTG
This sequence comes from Mytilus trossulus, assembly GCF_036588685.1. Classification (NCBI taxonomy): domain Eukaryota; kingdom Metazoa; phylum Mollusca; class Bivalvia; order Mytilida; family Mytilidae; genus Mytilus; species Mytilus trossulus. Next base: position 24,851,666 of record NC_086386.1, on the reverse strand, counting down.
AATACTATTAATAAAAGTTTACCATTTTTATATTGTTATACTTTTTTTTATCGAGTTTTGGATATCAAGTGCATTTAAGGTGATATGGGTGTCTTCCTCCATCTTGGATTGTAAAAAAACAGAGAACCAAAGGTTCATATTTTCTATCAAGTTAGCAAAATTTGATGCAGGAATACAGATATTTATTGCGAATTTTCATTTAAAACAACCAATTTATAAGAATATAACTTATAAATATTAATATTTTTCCAGACGTTGATTATTTTCGGTTGTTTTTAATTTTTTTTTAAAATTGGCATTTTCAGGGAAGATAACTCTAAAACAGTGCATTTTCTGAAAGATTTATTCATGGAATATTTCTGTTTTGTATTTTAGCCTGAAAAAACTTACGGTGACCCTATCTTTTCTTTTGAAATTCTCAAAGCATTGTCTGAAAGCTATCTTTTCCAAAAGTATTTAACAATTCTATCATTTTGTTTAGTTTCTAATTACAAAATGATGTTTTTTTGCTGTATAATTCATACAAAAGGGGTAATTTTGTCACGTCCTGTATCTTGAGAAAATGCGCGGTGACTTAACCTTTTTTATTATATTTTTCAACAAATAGCAATAGATACTAAGTTTTGGAAAAGTATGAACAAATCAATCATTTTTATTTTAGACTCCCATACCACCTTAAGGATGTATTCTTCTGACTTTTCAGTCTCGTTCAGTCTCGTTGAAATCTCGTTCTTAAATTATTTCCAAAACATATGATAGAAGTGGAAAATATCAATGAACTTTAAAAATATTATAATCAAACATAACTCTGTGAAAAAATTGTGTATTTACCATGAACGGTTTTTGAATAATCCAGTTTTCAAATTTTACGACCATTCAAGTCAGTATTTTTAGTCAAAATTTTGAGAAAATGGATGAGGGATACAAAAAATGATTTTACAAGAATAATATACATCCCATCTCATTTTGGTCTTTTCTAATTTCTTAGATATGTATTTTTTCAATCATTTATAACAAAAAAGTTGAATTAATATGCATTTTGTTCTTTAAAATGAGAAAAATCATAAAAATACAAAATTGGCAGTATGGTAAATTTTACACAAAAAAGCATCAAAATATGATAAAACTTTCTTATATTAACACCTACCTATAGTTTTTGTAAGTTAAATTTATTCAGATTGGTCCACTTCATCTTTATGGAAAGTATGAAAAAAAGTTTAATTGTGGAACTGTGATTTTTTTCACGATAATAGCCCAAAAATAGGTAAAAATCAATGAAAAGTGAGAAAATCATCAAAATTGGGCATTTTCAAAGGGCCGTAGCAAAAAAAGAAGCACACCACCATATGATTTTTTCTTCACCAATTGTTTTGTTACAGTCTTATAAACCTAAAAATCAGGTTAAGAAAAAAAGTTTAATTCTAGAAATTTTTGGCTCCTCAGAGGTGTACATCCTTAAAGCAAAAAAAAATCTTCCAAGTATGTATTATTAATGAATTGTAACTTATTAATGAATTGTAACTTATTAAGTGATTTAAGTTTCCGCTTTGTAATAAATATATTTTTCTTATTCTCACACGATTCATCCTTTTTCTGGTTTTATCTCACTACTGCCTTAGTAAAAATTCGCTTATGTTGTCAAATTTTCTTGCCTTTTCTTTGAATTTTCTATTACCACAAAAAGAAAAAAGGCGACCATGCTTGTCGATGTCTCTATATAGAGAGAGGAAGGATTGAATTTGTCAGCATATTGTTTACAAATCATTAGTAAGTGCAGTACGATATTTATCCACTTTTTACAGTTAGTTTTAAAGTATTCAAAACGCTCGGAGACCCTTTTTGTACAATTATATAATCATCATGTACTAGCCTGCACCCGTGTACTATAATGCCGATGTGTTAAGGAGTGAATCCTACAGTTTTCACAATATAACAACACGAAAACCATACAACAACATTTCAACGTACAACTATACTATGAAATTTCGTGCACTTCATAGATATACACCGAGGGATAGGTATGCCTAGATAGGAATTACCGTCAGCCGGACGCCGGAGGTGTTTCTAATCCAGAAACGCCGTATCCCGAGGTGTATAACTCACTTACACCCCATCATTACCCCTATATTTGTAAACATTGATTTTGAAATAAAAACAAAACCGACTAACAGACACACTTTACATACAAAAATACAATTTAATATTTAAGAATTCCCTTTTTAGGAGCAATCATGTACTGATCCATCCGGGGGTTTCCAACTCGAAGGAAAGGGGGGTCCAACCATTCAAATACATTGGTCTTCCAAACAAAAGTCGGATCCAACACGCAGAACCCCCAATGTCGAATGGTCACTGGGTAACTGGGGTGGGGGTCTAGAAAGACCGCTCGTCACACCGTCAAAATCGTCAAAATCCATTGTTATTCGCAACAACAGATCAGTTCAATTTAATCTTGTTTCAGAGATAGAAACTATGAGGTATAACAAGAGAAGAGAACCTAGATGTAAGATACCGTTAAACGTCTGTCCAAACTAGCATCTATGATATAACGTGAAGCAATCTGAATAGACGAATTACCATCAGCTATTTGGACATTAAATTGGGCTTAACTACATTTATGATAGTTTGGACATTAAATTATCTAATTGTTTTTCTAATTGTTTTGTTTGATTAATAAATAATTCATTTCTTCTGACAGTTGATTATTTGCTCGTAAAAACAAACACTGAGAGACTTCTTTGTTCATACGTCCGTGACAATAACTATTTTCTAGCTTCATAAATTTGTCGTCTATTTTTACTGAATATGAACAAGAATATGAACAAGAAAATTGCCATTGAGACAACTTTCCACAAGAGACAAAATGACGCGGAAATTAGAAATATAGGTTACCCTACGAATTTAAACAATGATAAAACAAATACCCCATTGTCGGCTTTAAAAGGTACCAAAACGACACATGTAAAACAAGTCAGAAAGAGAATAACAACTACCTAATTTATGAAGGAAAAAAATTAACGAAAATCAAATATATGCCGCATGAACATACGGCAATCAGTGAATTACAGGCTCCTTACTTGAGACAGGCACACAAATCCATACATAATGTAGCGGGCTTAAGCATGTTAGCGGAACCCTAACCCTTTACTTACCCGGGACAGTGATATCAGAGTTGTTTATATCTTATTATAAACTATTTAATTTTTTTTTTGTTAGGAATATTCATGGCTGTATGTGGAAATTAATTCATCATAGAACCCAGGATTAAGATTTTATATTTTTCGTCTACAAAAAGTTAAAGAGCATTGAATTCCTAAAATAAAATTCAAAATACAGCTAAGGTAGTATATGGCTGACGTAGAAAAGCCTTAGTATTTTCAAAAAAATCAAATTTTAGTAAACAGTTGAGTTATAATTATGAATCAATGAAATGTCAAGTCAACACAGAAGTTCTGACTACTCGGCTGGTGATATATTCGGGGAACTGTACTAGCATTGACCTAGACCCAGTGGTTGTAAATAAAATCAGTATAGATATAAGGATTGAAAGTTTTGGTTTGGGACAGATGCGCGCTTCCATGTCTAGAAAAGACAGACGAAATTTATATATACCAGAGGGACAGTCACTCATATATCGAGAATAAACTGACAACGCCTAGGCTGAAAATGAACAAGACACATGTCATATCATAGAAAAACTAAAGACTTCACAACACGATCAACACCAAAAACTCGGTATGATCTCAGTTGCTCGGGAAGGGTAAACAGATAATGCTTCACATGTGGCACCTGAAGTGTTTTTTATGTTATAACAAACCCGGTAAAAAGTCTAATTTAGTAGGTTCATTGTAGTTTCGACGTAAGAAACACATACGATATCACCTGTGAAACGGTTATTCCATAACGTTCAATCAACCCGTGATGGCGTCCGTAAAATTTACGTTTGGAACTTCAACATTTGGAACTCTTGATTAAAAGCTTTCTTGTTAGCAGCAACCCTCTATCGATGAAATCATGATCTGAAATACAGGTACGGGAATATCGTATCAATTATGAGATAGATACTCCGTTTGAAGGCGCTGCTACTTAGACATGGAAAGTTAACAATTGGCAAGCTTAACTCATCTCTTATGTCGTAAAGTATACAAAGACCCCCCCAGTGAACCTAGAATAAAAAGAAGATCAAATAAAGTACGAAGTTGAAGAACATTTGGACCAAAAATTCCTAAAAGATTTGCCGATTCCAGCACATTAAAAATGTTAAAAATCCCTCAATAAATTGTGTTTTTAAGAACATCTCTTTATCCTATCAGGTTTTCGATACAGTGATAGAACATCTAGGATTGCACTTATTGTGAGTGTATATGGTGTTTGTTGCTATTGGCATTGTCCTTTTAATATCCATTTGCTTTGACATTACCATACAGTCGAGTACGGTTAAGACTGGGGTCAATTAATTCCTAGTAAAATTCAAACCAATTCAGACTGGTCGAGTGAAAACCAGAACGAACAGTCGAGTACGGATATAGGCCATTTTAGACTGTTACATTGTCCTTTTTTTTATTCACGTGCTTTGACATGCCAATCAAGGAAATGTCAGCTTGGTCAGAAGTCATGTTTCGAGACTTATTCAGTTGTTGAATTATTAAATGAATTGCAACAAGAGATTATAGTAAAGGTTATTGTCCGTCTCTGGACGTAGAAAGCAAATGTAAGTATTATTTACTACCGGATAGATCTTGTAGCCGGTCAATATCTACTCTTGTAGCTTTTCACCAGCACCATGTATCCAGTGATGACATTTTGCAAATGAGACCCCACTTGTAAGAACTTTGCTTTTACGTTTGAAGCAGTTTTTATTATGATATGATGTAAATAATCAACATCGTGCAGAGTGTTGGAGTTTTATCTAGCTTTGGCTTTAATGAACTAGCCATTTATACATGCATGTTTTTTTGTCAGATTAGTGGTAATGCTTTAGCATTTTACAGTCATTCATTTCTTTTTGTTACGTTTATAAAGGAGTTCTCTTTTATAAGGTTCAGTTTTTGGAGCTTGGCTTTGGTGTCCAATAAAACAAACTGATGATGGTTACGCCCGTTAGTTTCTTCTCTAAATGTTTTAGCATACAGATTATTTCTGTAGATTTTCCTTCGATTTTGTTCGTTTTTTTCATTAATTGATTTAGATGATTGTTCAAAAATTTTAAGTTGAAAACCTTGGTCTGAATTCTATCCCTCCTGACCTCAATGCTGTAAATGAATTCGATATGGATTTAGTCAGAGTTATCCACCAAAAGTCAGTCAAACTTAGGTTGTGATAGAGCTAAGAGAAACATTTTTGAGTCCAAACAGTAAAGGATGGTAAAACTACGGAATCCGATAAGGGCCATTCAAAAAAAAATAGCATGTCGTAATTTCGACATAACATGTCGTTACACATGTTATAACGACATAGCTTTGTCGTAATTTCGACATATCATGTCGTTATAACGACATCACTTTGTCGTTTTACCGACATAGTGTTGTCGTAATAACGACATCGCTATATATAAAAGAATATGTATTATGATTAGCAAAAAACTAAATGACACAAAAATTAACAACTATAGGTCAACATAATGCCCCCAATAATTAGAAAAGCCCCCGCATTGTCAGCTATAAAAGAGGGAGGAAAGATACCAGAGGGAGAGTCCCCGAAATGCTGTGTTGCAGACAGTGTTATTATTTAATTAATAGCTCCCTTGGTAAAACTCCAAATTTCATATTTAATGTATTTTATTGTTAAATGATTTACATGAAGCTTAATAAGTATATATTTGTTAATTGCATAGCTTTTGTTATTTGAATTCATTGGTTAAATATTTCTATTTATATTTTAAAGTTTAATATTTGCATCGTCGCAAAATCTTTGGGTACTTTCTTTGGTAACCTTCAGTGAGAAGCATATATATTTTATAGATCCCAATATCGGTCGTAAAAAAGATTTACTGCAAGACATGATAGATATATATGTGATTATACTTAAAACATTGCCTTGTGATATTTTTGTGTAATATGTAATATATCTGTTGTATATATATGTTGAAGAATTGAATACAGATAAAAAAAAAAATGATAGACACAAACATTGCCAAGTTGTCGATATTGAAATTTTATTAGAGAAGTGGACTCGTCCTTCCGAGGCAAGCCATTCTTTCTATCTCCTTATAAATAATCGTAAACTACATGGCTTCTTGTAATGAGGGTGAAATGAAGTATTGTTTGCTCTATTTCTACTTTCAAACGTAGGGCACGATGATTCTACAACCCCTAGGTTTTAATACAGAATCTTCTCAATTTCGTCCGCAAAAACAAAATAAAAATGTAAGAAAACACGAACCAATATTAAATCAAATTTAATATATGTTTTGAATTATGTTTTTACAGCTCTTGATCATATTCTAAGTAATATCTAGTATATTTGAGGATTAAAATAAGAAAGCAATCGTGAAAAAAACCCGGATGTCCAACGGTACATTTATGAAAAACTGTTTTAACTCTCATGTATTGTGATCCTATTTCTTATTCTCCGATCTTTTTTATTTTTGTCAGGATCAACGACATGTGTCGATTCTTTTTGGCGTTAAAGCACTTATTTTACCTAATTTCATTTGACTCGCTGGCTGCATATTAAGCTGGAATAAAACAAAAATGTCCGACGTTTTTCGTTAACTCAACGACTAAACGTAGATATAGCAGAAAATGAAAAAAAGAGTAAGACAATAATAATAACTAACAAAAGTACAAATATTTGCCTCATGTGAGTGCAAATATTGCTGATTCAATACAATCCTCTCTACATAGTCGTTTTTCAAAAGGTAGTCATTTTGTCCAAGTTAATATTTCATTTTTCAAAGCAAATATTGCGTATTTTTTTATAATTGATCAAAACAAAAGTTTGATACACGAGGAGTAAACAATGCCAAGTTATCAACTACATATTCGGGTCTTAAAGGAATAAAATGCTTCTATACATTACTAAACGGTAGCCAATTCGTCCAAACATCTTAAAACGTCTAAGATCCTAAAGACGCTAATTTCTGACGTTACATATGCATGTGCTTAAGTTTCAATTAAATGTTCATGAGAATTAAAAGAAATCGTTTATGAAATTCGGAAAAAGAGGTTGATGATTGCTGCCGGAAACAAAAGTGCATGTTGCTATAGACTCCGCCCGAGAACATAGGTTCGACACAGGTTAAATTTTGCATTTTTTATTAATCGAAAAACTATAAAGCTTTTAACGAGTTATTTAAAAAAAAATGAAATTGGGAAAAAATACCATTACATGAACTTCGTCCAACTTCTGCAAAGACAAATTTGAGACACCAAGACAGTCCTCTAAATGTAAAACGCGAAAGGAAATTTATGTTACGGAAGTACTCCGAAATAGATCATTTAAATGCGTCACTTCAGTAAGGTGCAATCATCAGTTTTAAAAGACTAAATACCAGTTAACGGAAATTCAATGATTTACCCCGCGATTTGTCCTGCTATTCATGGTATAAATGTCTTGATGAAAGCAATTCCTGTACTAGCGCAAGCCGGAACTTTTCGTCCGAATATAAACTTGTGAATGAAATGGAGGTAATTGAAAAACAAATCCCAAACAGCGACGAAAACCGTTTCATTGAATTAATAAAAACCCAGGATAATATTTGCCGTTTTCGCGGACGATCCAGGAGTTGATTTCTATATTTTAAAATGTATATATCTGGAGTCAAGATGACTAACTTGGGAAATAATTCTCAAGCTAAGGTTCAAGTAATCGAAGGGGTGTATTTCGACAACATATGTGCCAGGGAAATACAATTCTATTCAAATTTAACCAAGGGTAAAAATGTTCAATATATTTGTATTAGGGTTGAATTAAGATATAGAAAATATACAATGACAGATGATATCACACTGAATGCTATGCACCTTGAAAGTTAAACATCCTATGATAAAAAAAACCATGGAAAACCGTTTACATGTACTTCCATCCCATCTTTCCTTCTTGCATTAATTGCGACAGTACTGCATTTTTAGTTCAAAAAACTTTAAAAAGCGTAAACATTATCAAATCGATTTCCACAACCCGAGGTAATTTTTGATAAAATGACATCACAAAACGAACAGAACAAGAATTAACCAACAATGTAAAACCCTCTTCGACACCGCATTTTAAGTGTAACGTGTTGTAGGAGCATGGTGCCCAACGTTTGAAAGTAAATTAGAGCAATCAACACTTCAATTTACCCTAATTACAAAGAGACATGTAGTTTGCGCTTATTAAAAGGGAGATGAAATGCTTAGCTTGCAGTAGAGGTAAACTATAATAAAATAAACGGTACCAATTTTCTTGCACCAGATGCGCATTTCGACAATACATGTCTCTTCAGTGATGCTCGTGGCCAAAATATTTGCAATCCAAAGCTAATATAAAAGATGAAGAGCTATAATCCAAAAGGTCCAAAAAGTATAGCCAAATCCGTGAAAGGAATCAGAGCTTTGCATGAGGGAGATACATTCCTTAATTTATAATAATTTCTTATATTTTGTAACAGCAAATTTTAATAACACAGTAAATCCGTATTTTCATGCCAGTACTAATATTATTACTTATATTATAAATATTATCTATGTCGTTATAACGACATGTTATGTCGAAATTACGACATAGCGATGTCGTAATAACGACTTGATTCCAAAGAATTAGAATCGTAATAACGACATGATATGTCAAAATTACGACATGCTATGTCGTAATTACGACATAAATTGTTTTTTTGAATGGCCCTTATCGGCTTCCGTATAAAACGATGTACTACCACATTTACCATAGATATCTATGTATGTGTACATAAAGTTATGACGGAACTTAGCGATAATTTTTTTTCGTTACATATTTTAGGTAGTAAGATATGATACAGCGAGTTAACTCCCACACGGACAAGTTATCCGACTTGGTATATTGCTACTAAGTTTGAGTAAATTGTTTTTTTTACAAAATTGAAATCATCTCGTTTGACACAGATTCTGTGAGATGAATGCGTATGTCAAATTTGAGGTATAAGTGCTATAATGAGGCAGAGGAAGCCGTGACTATCTTTTCTATAATTTATTCTGAATGAGATATTAACAGAACCCAATCAGATCATTTTGGATTATTAATGGAAAAAAACATCATAAAGTTAAGTTGTTACGGAGCTCCCACATATACCAATTATCCAACCAGTTATAGTATAAAATGAATTGTAAAGGAGTCACTGATGATTCTCATGTAGACGAAACGCGCGTCTAGCGTACTAAATAACAATGGTTTCTTTGATAATTATGAACACCACTGGGTCGATGACAATGATTGTGGACATTTAGTCCCTGAGGGTATCACCAGCCAAGAAATCAGCACCCCGGTGTTGACATGAATATCAATTACAAGTTATGTTTGATAAATTTACGGTTAACAAAACTTTTTACAAAGTATTTTCTTATTCCAGGAATAAATTACTTTAGAAGTATTTGGCACAACTTTTTTGAAATTATGAGTTCTCAGTGCTCTTCAACTTTGTACTATTATTTCAAATAGTTATCAAAGGTACGAGGATTATAATTTAGTACGCCAGACGCGCGTTTCGTCTACATAAGACTCATCAGTGACGCTTATATCGAAATATGTATAAAGCCAAACAAGAACAAAGTTGAAGAGCATTTAAATCCAAAACATATTTTATTGTCTACAACATTGACAATAAAATAGTTACGGAGGTAAGATGTACAGATTTTGATAACAGGCAGGAAATAAACTCATCATAGATAAATCTCACCCAGAAGTGGCATCGACGCAGTGGTAGTGAATTAACTCACCAGAGATACCAAGACTAAATTTTGTATCTACGCCAGACGCACGTTTCGTCTACAAAAGACCAATCAGTGACGAAATCCAAAAAAGTTAAAAAGGTCAAATAAAGTATGAAGTTAAAAAGTATTTAGGACCGAAGTTCCTAAAATTAAGCTAAGGTAGTCTATGTCTGAGGTAGAAAAGCCTTAGTATGTCAAAAATTCAAAATGTTGTGAACAGTAAATTTATAGATATAACCATATCAATGATAATTCATGTCAGAACAAAAGTGCTGACTACTGGGCTGGTGATACCCTAATGGAAATAAATCTCAACCAGCAGTACCGTCACTCCAACACATACCAGGTGTATTCATCAAATGTCAATATAAATAAAATTGAACATGTATTATGCAGTACAGATGTTTGATTTTTTGGCAGTAAAAGATGGTTAGGTGTGGTCACTCCCATATATTTATCATAATTTCAGTATAAAAAAAGGAGTGAACGAGCAAATAATGAGTTGTATATCGTGATAACGCCCCTGCTTACTAGTAAATAATTCTTTTGGTACAGATGGGAGTTACAATCCTTCCAATCCTACTACTATGTACCATGGTATATTAATATATATATATATATACTAGAACACACCCGTCATATCGCAGGTCTGTGACTGAATTAAAAAAAAAGTATATAACTATGCGCAAGCCTTTTTTTAGTATTAGTACTATAGTATTGTAATCTGATAAAGTCATGCCGATTATAAGATACAGTTTTCTCTTCTTTCAAATCTTTTTGTTTGAATCCGTCGAACTGGAACTTATCAATTATTGGTAATATTAATTATTTGGAAAACAAAAACTCGCTGTTTTACGTCATACCCGCTAACAAATTGAAAACTGTACCTATACGCCTTATTTTTTGTCAAGATTTTTAGTATTCGTACTGTTATCTTAGAAAGTCTTACTGATTGAAATACTACAATAGGTAACAATTTTACAATTTAGTAGTGTCAACCCTGTGATTATGACCCGTTTATATAGCATATTAATTCTGAATACACTGTTTTGTGGTGCGCCTGTCAGATGCAACACGTACAAATAAGGTAAAAGGTAACAGGTGAATATACTATTGGTATCGGTATCGGACTCGACCCGGATTTTTAATTATTGGCAATATTAATTACATGGAAAATAAAAAGGCCTGGAGTGGTGTAATTTTTAATCTACATTAAATGTGCTGGTGAGTCTTTAGATATAGGAAGATGTGGTGTGAGTGCCAATGAGACAACTCTCCATCCAAATAACAATTTAAAAAATAAACCATTATAGGTTAAAGTTCGGCCTTCAACACGGAGCCTTGGCTCACAACGAACAACAAGCTATAAAGGGCCCCAAAATTATTAGTGTAAAACCATTCAAACGGGAAAACCAACGGTCTAATATATATAAACAAAACGAGAAACGAGAAACACGTATATATTACATAAACAAAAGACAACTACTGTACATCAGATTCCTGACTTTGTATACTTTATGACAAAAGAGATGATTTTAGCTTGCCAATTGTGAACTTACATATCTGAGAAGCAACATTGCAGCAGCGCCTACATACGGAGTATATATCTCCAGATTGATACGATATCCCCGTCTTTGTATTTCAAATCATGATTATCTTAATAGAGGTTTGCTACTTACAAGGAGACTGTTAAACAAGAGTTCCAAATTGTGAATTTCCCAACGTAATTGTTACGGACGCCATCATGGGTTGGTTGAACGTTATGGAATTACCGTTTCACAGATGATATCGTATGTGTTTCTAACGTCGTAAATACAATTGAACCTAACAAATTAGACTTTTTATACTGGGTTTGTCATAACATAAACAACACTTCAGGTGCCACATGTTGAGCAGGATCAGTTTATTATTCCCGAGCAAAAAGTAAAATCACAAAAATACTGAACTCAGAGGAAAATCAATACGGAAAGTCCATAATCACATGGCAAAATCAAATAACAAAACGCATCAAAAACGAACAGAGATCACCCCGAATTTTTGGTGTTGATCGTGTTGTGAAGTCTTTAGTTTTTCTATGATATGACATGTGTCTTGTTCATTTTCAACCTAGGCAGTGTCAGTTTATTCTCGATATATGAGTGACTGTCCCTCTGGTATATATATCTTTCGCCTGTCTTTTGTAGACAACAGAAACGCGTATCTGTCCCAAACATAAGATTTCAATCCTGATATCTATAATGATTTTCTTTACAACCACTTGGTCTATGTCAGTGTAAGTAGAGTTCACCGAGTGTATCACCTGCCGAGTAGTCAGAACTTTTGTGTTGACTTGAATTATCATCCATATATTCATAATTATAAATTAGCTGTTTACTAAACTTTGATTTTGTTTTGAAAATACTTTTCTACGTCAGCCATATATTGTCTTAGCTGTATTTGGAAAAAAAATTAGGAATTCAATGCTCTTCAATTTTTTTTGTAGACGAAACGTGCATCTGTTCCAAATATAAAAGTTTAACCCTGGTGTTTATTATGAGTTAATTTCCACATCCAGCCATGAATATTCATAACAACCAAAAAAAAATAAAATCAAATAGTTCAAAAAAAGAACTAAAAAAACTTTGACACCACTGTCCCAGAATAGTAGAGGGTTATGGTTCCGCTAACATGCTTAACCCCGCTGCATTCTGTATGGATTTGTGTGCCTGTCCCAAGTAAGGACAGTCTGAAACCAGGTTACAATAGAACAAAATAAATGAATTTTGTATTGTTTACTACTAAGCATAGTGACAACATTTTTAAAAGTTGATAGACACAAACAAAATTGCAGTTTTCTTCTCAATTACGAGGTGTTTTATTTTAAAAACACCATGTGCATAAGTTTTTAATTTATCTAGTACATAGTTAAGCAGAACAATTATATATCAAGTCGACGAAATGGGTATCTTTCAAGTTAGATGAAAAAAATGCATAACCTCCGATTTTCTTTGGAAAAAACTACCACGGACAGAAAACATATCAATCTATTAGTTCAGTAATTTTCGTGTCTGACCTGCCATTATGTGACTGAATTAAACAATCACAAATGGGTAACAATTGTATCGAAAAGAGAAAATCTAGTGCACCTTTTTATGTTACGGCGTGTTTGAGTTGAGTATTTTGTCTTGAAATCGTACAAAGTAAGAATATTTCATACATCGTCTCGCTTCAGATTCTATCATTTATTTATATTAAAGCTACAGGTTGGCTTTATAACACAAAAAAATCACAGCACTAAAAGATGAAGTATATGGGTCAAGTAAAATCCCTATCTAATGAGTCACAAAAACAGAGAAGGTGTGTTAGAAAAGCTATTTTTTACTGAAACTACTTGACGACAGTCTTTCAAGTTGGATGATGAAAATGCATATCTTCGAAAAATTCTATTTTTTTTGTGTGTGATAACTAGAGTTTATAGTCTTCATACACTAAACAAATCTAGTCTGCCCTTCCAGGAAATATTTAATTCCACCAGACAACCGATCAGACAAAAGTTTTAAGTTGAATAAATGCAGACAAGATTATTAACTGATGCTCATTAACTAGTTGATACATTTGTCTTTAAAAATACAACTGACATATAAGGATCGTAATGGTGCAATGTGGATAAATTTATCGGTTTCCAAAAGCAAAATTGGTAGCGCGTTATCCCTACAATGGCTTCCGTTTTAACGATTTTGAAAATGAACTTGCGTAATGGGGAGATAATTTTGACGAAGTAGAATCCTGACTGAGGAGCCTGTAATTAACTGATTGTCGTATGTTCATGCGGCACATATTTGATTTTCGTTCATTTTGTCCTTCATTAATTAGAAGTTGTTATTCTCTTTGTGACTTGTTTTGCTAGTGTCATTTTGGTGCCTTTTCGAGCCGACTATGGAGTATTAGTTTTATTATTGTTTAAAGCCGTAGAGTAAACTATATTTCCAATTTCCATGTCATTTTGTTTCTTGTGAAGAGTTGTCTAAATGGCAATGATACCGCATTTTATTGTTTATATTCAGTAAAAATAGACGACAAACTTATGATGCTATAAACTAGAAATTGAATATTGCGTATGGCATTGTCAAAGACGAACGGACGAAGAATTGTCTCAGTGATTTGTTCTTAATAACTAGCACATAATCAACTAAAAGAAGAAATAAATTATTTATTAATCAATAGAAAACAATAAGAAGAAAAAAACCAACAAACTATCAAAATGTATTTAAGCCCAAATAAATGTCCAAATAGCTGCTGGTAATTCGTCTATTCAGATTGCTTCACGTTATATCATAGATGCTAGAGTAAATTGAACTGATGCGTTGTTACGAATCAGCACCTGATTTCTCACAAAAAGAAAGTTCTCAAATATTAGATTTGCGTGTCTGTTAGTCGTTTTTTTTTAATTTCATAATCAATGTTTACAAATATAGGGTTAAGAATAGGGTTTAACCCCTCCACATTATTTATGTATGTTTCTGTCCCAAGTCGGGAGCCTGTAATTCAGTGGTTGTCGTTTTTTTATGTGTTACATATTTGTTTTTCATTCATTTTTTTTTACATAAATAAGGCCGTTAGTTTTCTCGTTTGAATTGTTTAAATTTGTCTTCTCGGGGCCTTTTATAGCTGACTGCGGTATGGGCTTTGCTCATTGTTGAAGAACGTACGGTGACCTATAGTTGTTCATGTTTGTGTCATTTTGGTCTTCATGTGGATAGTTGTCTCATATATGTAAGTAAGTTATACACCTCGTGATACGGCATTTCTTGATAAGAAACCATTCCGGCCTCCGGCTGACGGGAATTCTTATTTAGACATACCTATCCCTCGGTATATATCTATGATGTACACGACATTTCACAGCATAGTTGTACGTATATATGTTGCTGTATGGTATTCATGTTATTATATTGTTAAAACTGTAAGATTCACTTCTTCTCAAAGCAGCATTATGGTACTTGTGTGCAGGCTAGAACATGATAATTATTTAATTGTACCAAAAGAGTCGCCGAGCGTTTTGAATACTTTATAACTAACTGTCAAAAGTGGATAAACATCGTATTGCACTTACTAATGATTTTTAAACAATATGCAGACAAACTCAATCCTTCCTCTTTCTATGTGACATCATCAAGCATGGTCGCCTTTTTCTCTTTGTGGTAGTAGGAAATTTAAAGGAGGGGCAAGAAAATTTGACGACACAATCGAATATTTACTGAAACAGTAGTGAGATTAAACAAGGAAAAGGATGAATCGTGTAAGAATAAGAAAAATATTTGTATTACAAAACGGAAATTCAGATAACTAAATAAGTTACAATTCATTTATAATAAAATTGAGAATGGAAATGGGAAATGTGTCAAAGAGACAACAACCCGACTAAATAAAAAAAACAACAGCAGAAGGTCACCAACAGGTCTTTAATGTAGCGAGAAATTCCCGCACCCGGAGTCGTCCTTCAGCTGACCCCTAAACAAATATATACTAGTTCAGTGATAATCAACGCCATACTAATTTCCAAATTGTACACAAGAAACTAAAATTTAAATAATACAAGACTAACAAAGGCCAGACATACATGCAATATATTTTTTTGTTTTAGTCATAAGGTAATCAAAAGTCTAAATAGCGCTTTAAATGCATTTGATAGCTTATTACTCGATAAAAAACTGTAGCAATATAAAAATGGTAAACTTTGTTCAATAGTATTCACTTCAAATATGTTTTGGTCCACTGTATGGCGTAGGGTGATATTGCCTGATTGTAATGACAGTGAAAATGCAGCTGAAAAAAAGATTTAAAACATATTTTGAAACAGGTAAAATATACACATACATAAACGAACATACAGTTTGCCTTTTAAAAATAAATTGACTTTAAATAATTTTAATCAGAAAGGGTTGGATAGCAGCTTCTTTCTTCGAAATAAGATTGTCAACCAAGGCGAGGCAATATAGACAATATTTTCCGATGGGTGACCATTTGCTCTATCATCCGTTACTTTAAAATTGATAAGAAATGTGACAAAAGTGACGAGATGTATGTTATTTATGCTAACCCTCATGGCCAGCGAGAGAGAAAATGTTCTCCCCTCGTATTAACCAATCAGAATCTGGTATTTCATCGTAAGATTTATTACACAATTTATACCATTTAACATTTATACGTTATAAGAAATTTTGAACTTAGATAGCTATTTTGCGAGTTCTTCACAGTAATTAAATTTTCCTGCATTTCAAAGCTTTTTTGTTTAGAGTTGTACATGATTGTGCTAGCAATATGAACTTTATCCCTTCTCTTAAAAAAACCAATCAAAGTATGTGTTTAAAGTAAGTATACAATGAACTGGTTGCAGTTTTACTTTTGTAAGGCTAATTATATAATGATCAATAGATGAAGTTAATCTTTAAAACGATAAAAGAAAAATTACGAAGCTCTCGTTAGGCGATTTTTCTTTAGTATGGATGTTTTATATATTTCAGGGAAAAAATATTGGCCATCAAAGTAGCAAAATGTATTAATTAATGATATCGGCACATAGTTAAATTATGAGTACAAATTGTCTATGGGGGACAAACGTTGTCACTAAAAAACAAGTTAAAATATCAAAACTTCTATTTTGAGTATCGGTTCAGCATTATGAATTGAAATATGTAAAGTTAAATCTTAACGTCGACATAATTGTGTAAAGTTATATCGTAAAGACAACATAACTGTGTCAAAGTGGATCTTTTAGCCGACATAATTGTGTAATTTAAAACTAATTATTATATTAGTCAATACATCAAACTATATTTGTTGATTGGTAATACCAACATCTACATTTTTGTTTTTGATTAATGCGAGCAAAACTATCCTGACATATTAAAACTACGGAATCTTAATGCAGGTTCATTTTTGTTTTAATAACAAGAAGAAATAATAAGACTCTAAACCTAAGACGACCATCAGTTTTTTTGTTGTACATCCACATTACTGTCATTAAGCATGTTTATATCACCCCGTAAGTAAATGTTAAATATTGCCATAGATACATTTCTTTTTAGAATACGTACGATAACCTTGTTATGCGATGCTATTGTAATTAAACTGTAAGCTTATGAATATTTACGGACTGCTACATGATAGAACTGTTTAAAACTTTGCCTTTGACCAAAATCTTTTATGACTTGAAGAATATGGTCTTCGTTTCATTATGCAATGTACGTAAACTTATTTTTAAAGAGTAACAAAATCGTTTTCGATATGCAAAAGGCAAATCGGAAATTTCAGTTAAGATTGAATGCATATTGTAATGTATTTGAGAAGAAACATGGACAATTAATTGTATGTTTACAACCAATGCAAGCTAGCCCCAGACAGAAGTTGAAATAGTAAATGGTGGACCAAGGCAAATGTTAACTCTCATTGTTTAAACAAGGATGGTCGAAGTGAACTCTGTGCAAGACTCGTTTTAACATTATTTTAGTGGCTGATCTGTCTAAAGTTAAATGTTTTGCAATCATAAAATAATCCTATGACAAGCAATCTTTTTGTTTAGTAAATGATAGTCGTAATTTTTAGTCAGATTAAGCAACAGGATTTTCTTGAAACACTATTTATATAAATTAAAATCTGACCAGTACTATCAAGACACATCCACGCAAACAAGAACCCGGTTAGAATAGAAGTCATTATAATTGTCTTTGAAGTTGATAAGCGTATCTGCAAGAAAGAAAATTACCTGAATAATATGTATATACATATGATTCTTAAAGAGATAAAAATCCATAAGGGAACATCGTACATGCATACATTTAAACATATGTTTAAACATGCATTCATCTTTTTCAGTAAAAAAGTATCAACACAAATATAGGCCTCAAAAATAAATTTAAAAAATGAAAAAGTAAAACCTAACCAAATCAATCCCTCGATTATATCCAAGAAGTAAAAACACCATATGGCTTTGAACACTACGTGTGGTTAATAAACAGAAAAATATACCGGGAGTGAGTGTATCAATATTAGTTTATGTCAACGCGGGAGCTCTGACACTTTGCTTTAGACAAATCAAAACAATTTGAAAGCTTAGTATATTACATCATTAACGACATTTATGATGTAACAAAAGAAGATGTGGGATGTTTGCCAATGAGACAACTCTCCACAAGAGATGTTGGTTGATTATTTTATACTGAACTTACAAAATAAATGAATGTATGAAAAAGAATTCAGTATAATATTTGTGTAAACAAAACAGCGCAATACTACAAAATGTAAAGGAAAAAACAAAAAAGGTTGAACAATTTTTTGTTTTATACAACTTATTTTCTGAAAAGAATAGTTTTGCTAAATCACTTATGTAAGTCCTTTTAATTTCAACTGTAGCAATTATTGAAGAAAATACTTACGAAAACACAAACACTTACCTTTATAAATAATATAAGGCTCTGCTGCTACAACTCTGACGTTGAAGTTTTTTCAATCAAAGGTGTGTGGATAAATGTATAATGGAACAACAGTTTATATTCTCTAAATCAATGTCATGTATATTCATTTTTCTTCCACATCAAATGAAAAAAAGGACGCAATTGTTTGCAGTTAAAAATGTAATAGAAATGTTAATGCATAGAAAGCATTTTAAGATGTTTATCGGTAAAATTGTCTTTTTTTCTAAACCAAGTGAAAAGCATTGCTTTAGACCAACAGATGTTATCATGATCTTGAAAATACCAGAAATGAACATTTAAAGGTAAAGATGTTCTAACATAAAGTATATGTAGATTTTCAAATAGAGAAGGGGTAATAACTTTGATTGACATCTTAATGTGCACTGATTAAATTTGTGGTAATGTTTTCTTATTTGAATCGCAGTGTTCTTCCTGTTTTACCTATATCTCCTTTTGAAAAAGACATCCACAAAACATCTCGAGCTATGGCAACCTTTCTAATGTTAATGATACATTACGGTTTTTAATAATGACCAGTTCATACGATACAAAAATCCAAATCGTTGAGTCTCTCAAATTGAATGCGAATTTTAGCAATATAACATAGTCGTTTACTTATTGATGATTTTTTGTAATTATTATTTGCTTGAAAAGGATCAGCGGTATATACCTTGAAGACATTTCAAATTTATTAACCGAGATAAACAGGGAACAACGAGACACACAATAAACGGCGTCAAAAGCATGAACAAGTTTTACAAAGTATGTAGGACACTTAAGTCTATCAAAACAAACCCTACTAAGTAAAAAGCAATACATATTGTTGGATAGAGAATTGAATTATGACATAACGATAGTTATAGATATATTTATTCGTCATATAAAGAATTCGTTGCTCAGAGTAACGAATAGTTGTTTCTATGTGAAGAAACGAATGTTTGGAATACCAGAAGTAAAGGCATTATTTTTATTGATGATTAAACGAAAATTTAGATAATTGTCCGCAGAACAGCTACAAAACAACAGTTAAAAACCCGAGCTTATACGATACGATGAACTATCATTCAGACGTAAACCTTCCAATTTTCTTTCTGTCATTACAAGATTTTGATGTATAAGGGGCAAATGAATAACTATACCAACATTCATGTATAATCATCCCAATAGTGGTTGTAATATTTTAGTATTTGTGCATGCATAACAAAAACCAAAGCCGATTAATACACCTACGATGTAATTCAAGTCACGGAATACTAAGATAATATTACGAAAGCAATACACAGTGCACACATTTCCTTGGACATTAAGGTTTTTTATTTGCGGATAATAGGTTGCACTGCACTAGGTATAGAAAATGTCCTATAGGAACTCGTTTAACTTCTAAGATATAACACCGGTTTTATTAACACATGCAGTGTGTCAATGAGAATATACTTTTTTTTCATATGATAATGAGAAAATATGTAAATCTGTAATACCCTTTCCTTCCCTTTTTGGTTATATTTATTTATACATTCATAATATAATTGTAACATTTATATAAATGCCCTAATCGACAATGCGCTATTATAGACATGAGTATGGTTAATTAAAAGGTTAACTTTTTGCCGGTAGTAAAAGCGTTTATCATTTAGATATCAATAAACTTATTTTCAATTAATAACAAAAATTATGTGTTCATATGGGAGCTTTCTTGAATCATTTGCACTTAATCATCCCCTTTTTTTTGCTTTTGGCACAAGATTGAGCCGGAAATTCGATATGCGATTCATAACTCCACATCGACCACCCTCCGCATCGCTATTTCCTTGCCATCCAAACAGAATTTTGAGGGTTTTCGAGGATTATTTGAAATGAAAACAACACATTTCATTTTGGAGTTCGAAGTGTATTGCTTAAATTTCGCGCATTTAATTTTACCAATGATGCTTGACAAAATCAAATTAACAATAAATCAACAAGACATGTTGTGAGAGTCAAAAAGAAAAAAAAGATTTCATAAGGAAATAGAGGGGAATCTGGACATTTTGAGAGACGTCCGGATGGGGTGTTTTTTAAACTCGAGATTGATCCTTCGGGATTCGGAAAATCTTTTTTGCGAATTTCAGGATGTCGGATTTAAATTTTTTTAAATTCCAAACCTCGGGATTTCAAGTTTTTTAAGCTCAGGATTTCGAAACTAGGACTTGTTCTACTCCCCCCCTCCTCCCCCAAAAAATTGAAAAAATATATACACCACACACACACTGCAGAAATGATACCGGGATTTATAGTAAATGCATTTACCCATTTCACATTCTTTTATAATTATTTAGAACCTTACGTTAACTTGAAGTTCTTTCATAAAACATATTAAATATGTTGCCCCTAAAAAAATGAATTGTCATGTTTCCCGGTAAGTAACTAATTTAAATTGCAAAATAACTGTATTCCAAAAATAAGTAAGCTGTTCATCTAATTATCAATTTTGATCAAATCTATCATTTTGAAGGCGCTAAGGCATGATACAAAACACTGATATATTTAAGGTATGAAGTGGAAAGTAAATCACAATAATACTGAACTCCGAAGAAAATTCAATCGGATATCCCTAATCTAATGGCAAAATCAAATGAAAAAACATATCAATCGAATGGACAACATCAGTCATATTCCTTACTAGGGACAGACAATTTCAAATGTAGAAAATGGTGGATTGAACCTGATTTTATAGGGCTAATCCACTCAATTTAACGACAGTCTCATCAATCAAATTCTATAAAAATAGATTATTTAATATACGAACGAAACATAACCGGATTTACATTTGAAGGTCTAAGTAATGTAAAATAAAGCAGTAATTACAAAAATGTCAAGTGCCATCACAATAAAAAGTCGAAAGATTACACTACCAAACACTACTTCCTCCTTTATTTTATGTTTTATTTTGTTTGCGTCTTAAAACTGATCGTATCACACGAAGCAATAAACGTAAAAAATAAATAAAAAGGGCATAAAAGTTTTTTTTAATGCTGAGTATGATTGTTTTAAATGTACTTTTCATTAAGGGTGAAAACATATGCACCAAAAATGGACGTAAGATTGTCCAACATGATAACAAGGGCGACTTTATATTTATTATTGATGACTATATGCAATATATAGTAGTGTGTAGATGTGCACCCTATATCATACCCTTTATTACCGTATCACCATGGTGATACGGTCTGATTAGTCATAGGCTGGACGTCTGGAATGTGGTAAATCTGTAAACGGTATTTCATTGGTTATTAATACTATTTCATGACTGCTTAACTCAGTAGAATCAATTTGTGTAGACCTATTTGTCAATAATAGAAAATGGCTAATAACAGGGTTATATAGACCACCATCCCAGGACAAAGGGGAGGTTCCAACTATATGTCCCCATTCAATTGCATTGATCACCAAAAATAAAGGGGGTTTCATCCCCCCCCCATGGATCAGCCAATGATATAAGCTCTAATCTATAGAACTTCCATAAAAAATTGAAATTGAAAACGAAAACGAATGAACAAAATAAATTATGTAAAAACTATATATCTTTGAATGATGTTATGTTATTACAAATCATAACACTGAAAATGTAGACAGTAGAAAAAGGAAAATTGTAATTTCTGATGAAAATTGTTATAATGATAATGTTTAGGCTGTTTGTCAGACTGAAATGAATGATGTCATCTCTTTGTGTGAAGTAAATGATACAGGGAGAGATGAGCATATAGATCATAAAAAGGTGAGAAGAGAAGCCTCTCAATCTGGTGAAAAAATTGATACAGGAGGGGAGGATAATGACACTTGCGGTGATAACGCCTCGGCCTCTGTCTGTGATGAAGATGAAAGCTCGGACGGAGGAGGTTTTGTTAAGAATAATGAGGTAGAGGTAGTATAAAAACACAAAGGCCTTAACTGCCAAGCAATTATGAAGAGTTCGATTAAAAGCAAGATGGAAGGACAGGTTAAAGTCAAAATTAGATTGGAAACAAAATGCTGGTAAAAAGGCCTCAGATACTTAAAATGATGGCAATGTTTAAATTTATATTACTTATCTTACTTTGAAAAATGGTATTAATATGTACACATAATTGTAATGGTCTGAAAAATGTAAATAATTTTCAGAATTATATATCTGTATTATACGATAGGCATATTAGTTTTTCTCTGTTAGAGGAAACAATTCGGGAAGATGTCTATGTCAATGGAATTAGACATATTTATGAAGGTGTAATATATGAAAGTAATGGTAACAATTGTCGACAAGGTGTAGCTATTATGATAAGTAATAACTGTAAAGAAAGTGTTAAGTTAGTTTTTAAAGATGACAATGGTCGTTTTATACATGTTACATATTATTATCTATTAAAAGTGACTAATTTAGTTTCTTTATATGCTCCAAATAATTATTACGAAAGGACAGATTTTTTTATGTTTGTTAGAGAATATATATTAAGTTTAGAACACCTCATTGTTGGAGGTGATTTTAGTACCACTTTCCCTTTTGTATATTTCGTCACTCTTTTAAGTAGTTTAGATAGAGGTGGTTTATCAAAACATATTTGTGATGAAGCTTATAAAGAGTTATTTGAAAAATTCATTCATGTAATGTATATGTTGTATGGAGTAGTAGAAATGAAAATAAAAAGATATTTTCTTGGAAAAGAATTACAAATGGTATGTTACAACAAAGTCGTATTGACTATTTTCTTATTAGTCGAATATTGTCATCTAATTTACAAAATGTGACTTATAACGAAACTAGTTTTAGTGACCATAATATGTTATAATACATTTCAATGTTTGTACTGTTGAAAAAGGACATGGACTATGGGTTTTAAATAACATTTTAATACATAATGATGAACATGTTCAAAAAGCAAGGAATATAATTAATGAAGCTGTTCAAAGTTCATTGTATACTGTTTAACCTCTTGTATGATGGGATAATCTTAAGTTTAGAATCAAAAAGTTCTCACAAGTTTTTTCCGTTAATTTGGAAAAAGAAAAAAAGAAAGATTTTTTTAACTTGCAAAATAAAATCCAAAGTATATGTGCCATGCAAGCAGACGGTATTGCTATAGATTTTACGAAATTAGAAAACTTAAAGCGTGAGTTAAATAATTATGAATTAGAAAAATTCAGTTCTATGATCCAAAGCAATATGGGCTTCTGAAAGTGATAAGAATACTAATTTTTTTTCAACTTAGAAAAATACAAGCAAGAAAATAATGCTGTAAAAGAGCTTATAAATGACAAGGGTGATGTCATTAGTGATCCTGATGATATACTAGATATTGAATATTCTTTTTATAAGAATTTATATTCTTGTGTTAAAGTAGATAATGTGAAAATGGAAGAATTCATTAGTTCTATTGATGTAAAAATAAATCAGTACGATAAAGACATGTGTGATGCAGAATTATTATATGATGAAATTACTGATGCTTTGGTGGATATGTCAAAAAACAAAAGTCCCGGTACAGATGGGCTTACAACGGAGTTTTACAGTAACTTTTATGATTGTTTAAGAAATATATAATGTCATGTTTATAATAGTATTTATGATGAAAATATTTTGTCAAGGTCTATGAGAGCAGGTGTTTTAAGCCTAATTTATAAGAAAGAAGGTGATAGAAGAATTTTGAAAAATTATAAACCAATATCTTTGTTAGAAGTTGACTATAAAATAATGGCAAGAATAATGGCAAATAGATTTAAAAAAGTATTACCAACTATTATAGCAGAAAACCAAACTTGCTGTATTATTGGTAGAGATATTAGTAATAATATTGCTAATGTAAGAGATATAATTACTTTAGTTGAAAATGATGAACTTGAAGGCTATATTGTTAAAATTGACCAAGAGAAAGCTTTTGACAGAGACAGTCATGAGTTTAATTTTTAAAACATTTAAGCAATTTAGGTTTGGTGATGTATTGATCAAGTGGATAGAGATTTTCTATACAAGAATTAATAACTGTGTAAAATGCAATGGATTTTTGACACCCTATTTTGTGTTGATAATGGGATAAGACAAGGATGTCCAATAAGTGCCCTTCTCTATGTTTTAGCAGCTGGAACTGGAAAAAATGTGAATATATCTGGTATTCAAATTCCAAATACTTCTGATGAAGCTCTTTTTTTTTTCAGCACGCAGATGACACTACTTTAACTGTGTCTGACAAATGTTCTGTTGATGCAATTTTACGAGTTTTTGAAATGAATGAGGCCAGTTTAGGCGCCAAAATAAATAGGCAAAAATCAGAGACATTGCCAATTGGCAAAGGTAGCATTACTGATAATGAAAAAACAAATATAATTTGCAAGTTTGTGTAAACAATATTTTATTGTTAGGAGTGTATGTTGGAAAAGACAAAACTGTTTGTGATCATTTAAATTGGAGTGGCAAAGTTATTAAAATTAAGTCCTTATTAAATATGTGGATGCAGAGGCAATTGAAAATACAGGGTAGAGTGAATGTGGTGATTTCCTCATTATTTAAGTCAATATTGTGGTATTCTTTGTTTGTAACATCGATGCCAGATCATGTTTTACGAGATATTAAAAATGC
Source organism: Mytilus trossulus (assembly GCF_036588685.1). Lineage (NCBI taxonomy): Eukaryota > Metazoa > Mollusca > Bivalvia > Mytilida > Mytilidae > Mytilus > Mytilus trossulus. The sequence goes on along the minus strand of NC_086386.1, from coordinate 24,826,743 downwards.
ATGTGTTAGTTTTGTGTGGAATAATGGTGCACACTTAATAAAATATAACACCATCATTGATCAAAACTATCATGGAGGTTTACATTTACCTGATATTGAATTAAAGATGTATGCATTTAGATTAAAATTTGTTGCCAGGTTTTAAGACAAGAATTATAAAGTGCTATGAAAGTCTACATTTAGATATTTTATTTCAAAAATTTTAAATATGAACTTATCAGAAGGTATGATTTTATAAATGCTGGAATTGTTCAAGTAAAAGATATATGTTATGAAGTTATGGGGTTGGTTTTCTTTACCAGAAATGGCTATAGTTGAGATGATACAAAATGTAACTAATCGTTGTGATATTAACAGTATTGTAAAGAGATATAATACTTTAAAAGTTGTTTTGCCTAAATAATGGACAGAAATTATTCATAAAATTATTCATAGGAAACATGTTTCTCGCTCTACAAATATTAATGACATTTTCAAAGTTTTCTATGTGTTCCACTGAAGAATTGTATTTATAACTTACTAGTAAACTATTTCAGCATCCTATTTGCTATCAAAGTGGACGGAAGTTTTTGCGATTGAAGAGAATATTATTTATAAAGTATGGAAAAACGTGAATTTTTATTGGAAACCATCTATATTAATGGATCTTGATTTCAAAATAGCAAAAAATTGTATTTTCACAGATTCTAAACTTATGACTATGAAACTTATGAATTACAAAGTATGTGATGTATGTGAAAAGAAAGTTCTTTTATGTTCTGAAGTAGTAGAATTTCATCTGTTTATGCAACAAAAGTTGTCAGTTTTATTTGATTATGTTGATTCTGACAAAATTGATAATTTAGTGTATAAAGAGGTACTTATGTTTGGTTTATTTGGATCTATCAAAGACCTAAATGTAAGTTTTGTCAATTTTATATTATCTATAGCCAGTCAAAGTTGTTAAAAACTTCCATTTGTTGTTATAGAATTGATGATGTATTAGAGTGTTGTACAAAATAATTCCATATCACAAACAATGAAAAGAAGATGCAAGGGCCAGCTTTTTTTTTAAATAAAACAACTCTGGCACATGTATGCTTAACTATGAGATGTTTGGTTTATGTTGTTACTTTGGAATAAATGGGAAGGGAATAGTAAGTTTATTTTGCATCTTTTCGTTAATAGTGATGTGATGTATGCAAATTTTAGGGAATAAATAATCAAAACAATAACTTATGCATCTTTATTAACAACAAATATAGTAAAAGAAAAAGAATGTGAACTCGTGATACACACAGAAACGAAGACAAACGAAACGAGTAGTACCTTTTCCACTCATAAAAGGTGCCCTGCCTCCAATGGCACCCTGCCCCTTTTGATTACTAGCTGGAGCACTGTACAGTATATCAACTTTATGTGGTAGTTTGTATATATATATATATATATATAAACGAGTCTAAATTGAAAACTACGTTCAAACCTATGACTGCGTTGGATAAAAACCGCAGTTTTTATACGTGTGCATGTCAAACAAATTTCGTTGTAGAAGGGTCTAAAAACAGCACAAACAACATTTTCCAAAAGACCAAAAGAGTGAAAAAGTATATTTAAACAAAACGCATTTGACTAACAGGTCGAACAACTGATGTTCTTTAACCCTGCTGACTGCCATTGGCGATTGCCAAATAAAATTGATCACAAGATGTTACAAAATGGATCCTAATATAAATTTAATACGTCACAGAAAAAAAAAAATTGTTAACTTGTGGACAGGATGTTGTGCCACAAACATTCGGTGTCAATATTTCTTTAGTACACCATATCCGGATTTCGACAATAAATGTCTCTTCAGTGATGTTAGGGATCGAAACGGTATTTGGAAGGCCATATAAAAAGTACCCTCATTTTTATGATCCGTTCATCCTATATATTGACTCTTAAAATTCAAGAGTTAATCTAAAAATGAGGGTACTTTCTCTAAAAATGAGGGTACTTTTTATATGGCCTTCCAAATACCGTTTCGATCCCTAACATCACTGAAGAGACATTTATTGTCGAAATCCGGATATGGTGTACTAAAGAAATATTGACACCGAATGTTTGTGGCACAACATCCTGTCCACAAGTTAACAATTTTTTTTTTCTGTGACGTATTAAATTTATATTAGGATCCATTTTGTAACATCTTGTGATCAATTTTATTTGGCAATCGCCAATGGCAGTCAGCAGGGTTAAAGAACATCAGTTGTTCGACCTGTTAGTCAAATGCGTTTTGTTTAAATATACTTTTTCACTCTTTTGGTCTTTTGGAAAATGTTATATATATATATATATATAAACATTCAACACTGACCATATCCAACTTAAAATAACGGGTAGCTATCACTCAAATGTTTATCTTCTTACAAAGATTTTATTTTATTTTAAGTATTATAATTGCATCTTTTAAGCACTTCTTTTGGACTTTTTTGTGGCTGCCAGTTGGAGAAACCAATGTGCCTGAAGAACACCTTCGATTGGAAAACTGACAATACTTGTCAATTAAGATTGTAGTCAAGTGCACCCTTCACGACCACTCGTCAACCTAGGCAGACCCCTAATCTTACAAATAATAGTGATCGCTATGATGTAAGTAACAACATATTTTTAGCTCACCTGACCCGAAGGTGTCCATCTTCTGTCGTCGTCCGTCGTCTTTCATTGTTCGTCGTCCTTCGTCGTCAACTTTTACAAAAATCTTCTCATCTGAAACTGCTGGGCAAAATTTAACCAATCTTGGTGGGGGTATCTAGTTTAACAAATGTGTTAAAAATAGAACATTGTGTGTACAGTGTGTTACGATTCTGTCAAAAAAATTCAAGACTCCCTAACCATAAAATTGTCCATATTTTGAGTTCGAGCAGATGAGGTTTTCTATAACTTTGATATAATTTGTCCCAAAAATAGTACAACACAATAAACAAATATTATTGAAAAAGTGCTGTGTGGTGCTGAGATGTTTTTAAATTTTCATTTAATGTATCAAAGAAATGCACTACAAAATAACTGTGCAATAGGGCCTTAAATTTTATTTCTCATTAACTACAAATTACATAGTTACAGAACATATATATGTATTAACAATTACATTAAATAATAAAGCACATGTGAACAATACAAACATACACATTAAATTACAAAGTAACCAGGAGGAGTGTCCCTCACATTTATATTTTTTATAAATCTACAAAGTTTTTCAAGAACAATATAATTATTAGAGCTCAACAATTGATGATATCTATAGATATTCGGACGTGTTTGGATGTTAAACAAGCTTATTACAATTAAATGAGAACACTGAAATAAATTACATTTATAAACAAATACTAATATTCAGATAGGAATCAAAAAAATCTGATTTTGAAAAAATATTTATTAAATATCTTTGCCCAATTTTGTAAACAGATGGTATTAAGTTGCAGGGATATACAAAAAATAATTTTGAATTTTATATTGATTTTGTCTTTTTTTCACAGCATCAGAGTGCTGTTGGAGAACAGTAATGTTATAATTTGTACCCTACATAATTTATTAGATACGCTAAAAGGTTCTATGCACACAATTATCGTCCCTTAATTTTCTACAAATATAGTAGGGGTCAATCATACTCGAGACTATATTATATATAGTGAGAATATCGATTGTAGATAAAAAAAAAATAATGCACAATTGTTTATTTCCCTGACAGTGATCATGACGGCGTGGCAATTTCTATAAACATCATCGAACCAGAAAGAGGCCCGGGTTATTGGAAAATGAACAAACGTGTAATTAAAACCGACATTTTCAAAAATGCTTTTGAAACATTCTGGAAATCTTGGAAACAGAAATAAGTTTAAAGATAACTAGAGGCTCTAAAGAGCCTGTGTCGCTCACCTTGTTGGTCTATGTGAATATTAAACAAGGAAGCAGATGTATTCATGACAAAATTGTGCTTTGGTGATGGTGATGGGATTGTACATCTTTCTTTACTAAACAGTCTTGCTGCTCACAATTATCTCTATCTATAATGAACTTGGCCCAGTAGTTTCAGTGGAAAATGTTGATAAAATTTTTTAAAATTTACGAAAATTGTTAAAAATTTACTATAAAGGACACTAACTCCTTTGGGGGTCGATTGACCATTTCGGTCGTATTGACAAATTTGTTAATCTTACTTTGCTGAACATTATTGCTGTTTACAGTTTATCTTTATCTATAAAAGTATTCAAGATAATAACCAAAAACGGCAAAATTTCCTTAAAATTACCGATTCAGGGGCAGCAACCCAACAACCGATTCTCCTATTCATCTGAAAATTGTAGGGCAGATAGATGTTGACCTGATAAACAATTAAATCTGTCATATTTGTTCTAAATGCTTTGGTTTTTGAGTTATAAGCCAAAAACTGCATTTACCCCATATGTTCTTTTTTTGGCTGTAGCGGCCATCTTGATTTGATGGCCGGGTCACCGGACACATTTTTTAAATTAGATACCCCCAAACATGATTGTTGCCAAGTTTGGATTAATTTGGCCCAGTAGTTTCAGAGGAGAAGATTTTTGTAAAAGATAACTAAGATTTACGAAAAATTATTAAAAATGGACTATAAAGGGCAATAACTCCGAAAGAGGTCAACTGACAATTTCGGTCATGTTGACTTATTTGTAAATCCTACTTTGCTGAACATTATTGCTGTTGACAGTTTATCTCTATCTATAATAATATTTAAGATAATAACCAAAAACAGCAAAATTTCCTTAAAATTACCAATTCAGGGGCAGCAACCCAGCAACGGATTGTCTGATTTGTCTGAAAATTTCAGGGCAGATAGATCTTGACCTGATTAACAATGTTTCCGCTGTCAGATTTGCCCTTAATGCTTTGGTTTTTGAGTTATAAGCCAAAAACTGTAGTTTACCCTTATGTCCTATTTTAGCCATGGCGGTCATCTTGGTTGGTTAGTCGGGTCACCGGACACATTTTGTAAACTAAATACCCCAATGATGATTGTGGCAAAGTTTGGTTTAATTTGGCCAAGTAGTTTCAGAGGAGAATATTGTTGTAAAAGTTAACGACGACGGACGGATTTCTAAAATAATGCAAAGCTCTGATTAATTGTCTGAATTTGATTTACTTCAGGTTTGTTTACTACTATCTTTTCTTCAACGTTTGTGTTAGATTTTGGACTTTTTAAATATCTTGGCCTCAATAATAAGTTAAGGTGCAGTAAAACTTATTCCCTTTATTTAACTACTACAATTAGAATATATTCTCTGTAAGTAAGGTTAATCCCTGAGGGTATCACAACCCAATAGCCGGAGTCTCGGTTATGGCACGACAATAATGCTACTAATTGATTGTATTCTGCTGTTTTTGAAATTTTTGGAAATCGTTGTTGCTTAAGAAATATTTCTCCCTAATCTAACAATTTTACCACTGTCAGATTTGCCCTTAATGCTTTGGTTTTTGAGTTATAAGCCAAAAACTGTAGTTTACCCTTATGTTCTATTTTATCCATGGCGGTCATCTTGGTTGGTTAGTTGGGTCACCGGACACATTTTGTAAACTAAATACCCCAATGATGATTGTGGCAAAGTTTGGTTTAATTTGGCCAAGTAGTTTCAGAGGAGAATATTGTTGTAAAAGTTAACGACGACGGACGACGACGACGACAGACGACAAAGGACGACGACGACGACGGAGGACGACGATGATGGACGACGACGATGACGGACGACGATGGACGACGACGATGACGGACGACGACGGACGACGACGACGGACGACGCCGGACGCCGGACGCCAAGTGATAGGAAAAGCTCACTTGGCCCTTTGGGCTAGGTGAGCTAAAAAGGAGTTCTGGGACTTAACAAGAACTAAAATAAAGGACATTACATTAACTCTTTAAAAAAAGCTAAGGTTCAATAAAAATAATGCTAGTGGATGCTAAAATGTAAATGCAGGGTTGTCATTTCTATTTATCATGACTGCACGATCTCTATATCTAAGAAGTAATTATAAGTAGTAGCTTTTACTTTAATATTTACAATTTTATTTCATGTGCTTCTTTTTTTCAGTTTTTATTTCACTCACAGTGCTTTTATGTTCAGACTCCATACCCCTACCCTTTTATCACCAGGGCTCTTAAATTATAATATGTCAATAACATTATCTAAATAATGAACAATATTGAATTACTTTATTGTTATTGTCATTTTGATTGCTTTATTTCTATGATGAGAGAAAAAAATATTTTATCATTCATTATCAGTGATTATATGTGTTCTCTTATTTAGAATATAGTATAAAGGGGCATAACTCTGACGGGAAATTTAAAACCGGCAGAGGAAGAATCATATAAAGCTTAAAGTGCTGGAGTGACGCTTTTGAAATTTTCACACTAAATTGTCTATCTTAATGGCTCATTAGACATCCATGGATAAGGATAACTTTAACACCTCTTTATATTAAAAAAAATATATTTCAGTGAAAGGTCGCTTTTGCCATGTTTAATATTTACTTAAAATAAATAAATGCATGGTTCTTTTAATACATAGATTTCAAAATAATACATATTTGGTATGTACGTTTTTATTTCTACCAATCTCTTAATTTCTTCTTCGTTACAAAACGTAATATAGCAGCACCACTTGTCAATTTCTTCTTGGTATCGTGCAGCACACAACCGAATCACACTTCCGGTATACATAAGAGTTATCTTTTCTTTTCCGGCAATCGTCAAGTAGAAACGATACAATGTATGACTGATCGACAGGTGTAGTTGTGTCTCAGTTTTGTGAACAAGAATATTTGAAGATTTAAGCGTAGCCAATAATTGATGTTATTTTCGATATATGTTTAATATGAAGTCGAATATATGAATACAGTATAATAAATTCATGAATCTAACATTTGTGCTTTCGTAAGCCAGTTTTATTGTTTTCGGAGGTTACAAAAATGGCGTCATCGACAGGATAACTAAATATATATATAAAATTGGCAACGTTGGTTAGTCAATATTTTCTAGGGTATAGAAATAACAAGCAAGATTTAAACTAAAGAAGATAAGTTACAGAAAGTAGACGAATTGAGTAAGAAATTATACCATATGCACAAAGAAAAAGGTAAAAACTTACAATTAAAGCAATACCAGAAGAAAAAGCCTAAATTGATTTGCTTATGCAAAATCTAATATCTCCAGCAAAAGATGAGATAAAACTAAGACCGTCATTAGAAAGAGATTATGTTGCCAAAATTTTGCTTGTGATTAAAAGTATATATGATGGTTATGATTCAGTAAGTCAATTACAACAGCTATTTTTTCACAAAGAAACCAAAAAGATGATGAAACTTTGCAAGACTATTCTATGAATCTGATGGCAATTGAAAAGAGAAGTAAAACGATTCAGTTATGAGCACAAAACAATGAAATTTCTTGAGTTTAGACATGAAGTGTTACTTTGAGTGATTGAAAATGCACAAAGTTGGAAATTAAAACTACAAATACAAGATGCTGAACTTGTTAGCAATCAAGCAATAAAATCCGAACACACATCGAAAGATAACTCCGAGATATTTAAACTTCTTACAAACAGGAAATGTTAGAAAAGCAACAACAGCAAATTGATAGGTTGTCCAACAGGTATAATGTTAAAACATATAGTGATTCAACAAACAATGATGTATATTATAGCCATAAACCAATTAATTGTTATAATTGTGGTGGTAAGGGTCATAAACGTCCGGAATGTCCATCAACTTTTCAAGCACAAAGAATTGACAAAGATACACAGAAAACGCATACGCGTGGACAGTTTAGAGGTAGAGGAAGAGGTTTTCGTGGTAGATATAACCAAAGAGGTAACATATATCAAGGTCGAGTTGGTGTTGTTCCTAATGACATTGAGGTAAAAGGGTAGCTTCTACTGCGGTGAGTCGATCAGTAGAAGATACTACAGTACAAGTAGACGCCAATTCATTTCATAGTAATATATTAAAAACATTGCTAGTAAAAGTCCAGAGACAGAAATTGTTGTTGAAAATCAATCAGTTATAGATCTTATAGATACTGGTTCTCAGGTTTCAACAGTTACTGAAACATATTTTAAAACATTATTACAAAAGAAACCAATACTACATGATAAAACAAAATGGACGAAAGACACAGAGCCAATGATTTACCAATCCCCTATTTAGGTTATATTGAACTCAATATTTCAGTAGCAAAAACAATGATTCCGAATGTTGGGTTTCTTGTTGTGAAAGACACTGATAACATTAGTAAATTACCATTTTTACTAGGAAATTATTTATTTATGAAGATGAAAGAAGCTTTTAGAAGATTATAATGGAAGCGAAACAAACAGACTTATTGGGAAGCAATTTTAAGGTATCTTAACTGTATACAATAATTCTTTTGACTGTGAAATAGATTCTCGAAAAATGTCTTTTGTAAAGATAGCAGGTAGCAATCCAGTACATATACCGGGAAATTCAATGAAGACAGTAATGTGTACAACCAGAAAAAAAGACAATAATAAAAGTATTGTGCAGTTGTTCAGCCATTACAAGGTAACCAAGGCTCTTTACCGAGAGAAACATTATGGTAGTTGATAGTTATGCTGAGATAAGTCAAGGACCAGTACCGGTACGTATGATTAATATAGGATTAGAAGATGTATGGATTAATCAGAAAACAAGAGTTGGTACATTACATTCAGCTTCACTGATACACGAGGTGTCACAAGACAATATTGACATTAATATAGATCAGACTCAAATTAATGTTTAGATAAAGAAAATAGATATTGCTGTTGGTAAGCAAACTACAACAAATACAGAGAACAATAAGAAAATACAATTGAGTGACCTCGACATACAAAAGAAAAACCTTACCGATGAACAAATAGAAAAAGTTAAAGATTCGTTAAACAAGAACACCGATATATTTTGTAAAAACGATTTAGATTTAGGATACACAGACATTGTAAAGCATAGATTTCTTACAACAGACGAGACACCAATTGCGATTCCGCATAGACGTATTCCACCTAATCAAATGGAAGAAGTTGGAGCACACATCAAACAATTGTTAAATCAAAACATTATTCGTACGAGTATTAGTCCTTATGCAGCGCCCGTAGTAACAGTTCGTAAGCATGACAAGTCTATTAGACTTTGTGTAGAATACAGATTCCTGAATAAAAAGACAATACGTGACGCTTATCCACTTCAAAGAATCGAGGAGGCATTAGACACCTTGCACGGAACGACGTTTGATACCACGCTAGACTCATCCCAAGGTTATTATCAGGTAGCGACCGATGAAAAAGATATACATAAGACTGCATTTCGCGTTGGAACGGGAGGTCTGTATGAGTACATTAGAATTCCAATGGGATTTTCTAATAGTGCGGCTTCATTCCAAAAAATAATGGAATCATGTTTAATGACAAAATTTTTGAAATATAACTGATTTATTTAGATGATATTTTTATCTTTTCAAAGACAGCAGAAGAACAGTTAGAACGCCTGGAGTTTTTATTTCAACGACTAAGACAGCATGGTTTGAAATTAAAATTGTCAAAATGTCATTTCTTCAAGAAGGAGGTAAGATATTTAGGACATAAAAAAACAAACCCAGACAAAACAAAATCAATCCAAGATTGGAAAGTACTTACCACAGAAAAAGAACTCCGGTCATTCCTTGGACTATGTAGAAACGTTACTATAGGAAGTTTGATCCAAAGTTCATGCACTCATTACAAAAACAAATGGAAAGGATGGGAAATCCAAGCAATTTAAATTACTAAGTGCTAAAGAATTTCAAGAAAAATGGGATGCGAAGTGTTCAGAGTCGTTTGAAGAGCTAAAACAGAAGTTAGTAAGTTCACCAATTTTAGGCTTTCCTGATTTCAAAAAGCTATTTCGTTTAGAAACCGATGCGTGTATTCAATGTTTAGGCGCTGTTCTATCGCAAGACCAAGAACAGGAACTGTTGTAATAGCGTACGCATCACGCAGCTTATATCCGAATGAAAAGAACATGGAAAACTACAGTTCTATGAAACTTGAATTATTGGCTCTAAAATGGGCTGTGACCGAAAAATTCAGAGACTATTTGATAGGAAGAAAATTCATAGTTTATACCGATAACAATCCTTTATGTTACCTGCAAACTGCAAAACTGAGTGCGACTGAAATGACATAGGTTTCTCAACTTGCACAATTTGACTATGAGGTCAAATATAGATCCGGACGATCTAATGTCAAAGCAGATGTATTGAGCAGGAATGCATTAGATGTTGAGCAACTTGCGAATGTTTTAAAAACAATGATGTACAAAACATGCATATAAACTAAATAAATTTGACTGATCAGATAGAAACAATGTCAACATTTCCAGAGTATACTGCAGACGATATAAACAATTGCAAAGTAGTGATAATGTTCTCTCTGTTGTTTTAAATTTTGTAGAGCAGGGTTAACTGTCAACACATGTACAGATGATGACGAGACAAACGAAACAAGTGAAGAAGTTACTGAGGAAATTTGATTCATTGGTGATAGACAATGGTATTTTATACAGAAAGATAAATGACATAGAATGTGGTGAGTGTAAACAGTTAGTAATACCAGAAACATTCTAACACCACGTTCTTGAAACACTACACAATTTATCCGGACATCAAGGTACAGAACGAACATTAGCACTATTGCATAAACAATGTTACTAGTCAGATATGGTAAACGATGTAAAACATTGTATCAAAACATGTGAACGTTGTTCAGTTGCTAAAAATCCGTTACCAACAGTTGTTCGTCCATCAATAGGTTCGTTAATAGCATGTAAACCATTAGATGTTTTAGCTATGGATTTTACAGTTTTGGAGAAATCTTCAGATGGTAGAGATTTAAATACTAAAGTTTTAGTTAAGGATTGGTTTTTGAAACTAAGGATACCTAAACGGTTACACGGTGAACAGGGTAGGAATTTCGAGGATGTAGTGATACGTGAACTCTGTAGAATATATGACATTAAAAAATCACGGACAACACCGTACAAACCAGAAGGAAACGCCCAAACTGAAAGATTAAATAGGACCATGCATGACAGATTAAGAACATTGATGCCCGAAAGGAAAGCTGAATGGCCGGAATATATGCCAGAACTAACTTTTATATACAATGCAACTCCGCATTCTTCAACTGGATATACTCCATATTTTGTTATGTTTGGTCATGAGCCGAGCCTCCCTATTAACAATCTTTTTCATATAATGGAATGACGGAGATAGACACCGATTTAGACACTTATTCAGCTTACCATCAGAAGCGAATGACCGAAGCCTTGAGTTAATTAAGACAGTTAATGAGAACTTTTACAAGAAAGCGTGTGAAAGACAAGAAATTATGAACAGAGGAATAGATGACAAGTCTATAGAAATTGGTTCCAACATCTTACTGAAGAAACATGTACAAGGACGAAACAAAAGGCAGGAAAATTGGCATCCAACGAGGTACAGAGTTGTTCACCGTTTAAGGACAATGTGTACGGAATTCAGTTAGCGGATGGTAGTGGCCAGGTTAGGAATGTTTTCTGTGACACAGGATAAGTAGAAATGATGCAAAACTCAAGTTCAGATATTACTGAGGACAGCATTCGAGTTTTGGAGGATTGAATGTGACCATAGTCAACCCGAATTTGTTACCAGTTTAAATTGACCATCAGGAATCTGGCGAAGATGAACAAGATGTAACTACAGCTAGCGTAGATGATGACAATTCAAAAAGGAGATCAAAACGAACAAACGCTGGAAAACATTCAAATCCTTTTAACTTGCCAAAGTCTGTCTTGTTAAAAGAAACATCTGTTCATGGAAACAAAGAACTAGTGCAATTTTAACAATTGGGCAAAGCAATAGCTGCATTAGGAACTAGTCTTGGACAGAGTTTAGGACAAACACTCCAAGAAGGATGGTTTAAGCATAATATGACTAACAATTAGATTTATGTTGAAAATGTTAATTATGCGAGAAAGTTTATTTTATTTGTATAGTCAAATGATCAGAATATTTTCATGTACATCATTATAATAACAAAGATGATGATATTGCATAAATTGTTGTGTAGTTGTGTATTTTTATTTTGTTTGTTGAGGGCAAATAAAGAAAACATGCCAAAAATTGTAACATTTGAAATTTTTGAATTATCTCTCTTTGTATAGAGTTCAGCGATTGAAATTTTGTAACATGTCAAATTTTACATTAACAATTCTTGAGTAATCTTTCTTTGGATAGAGTAAGGCAAATGAAGTGAAATTTGGAAATTAAATAAAATTGAAAAAAAAAGAGAAAAGATAATTTTTATATTAGCATTTATATATTTTATTAAATCATATGTATGATACAGTTTGATTATTTTGTCTAAATATTATCTAAAGGTATTTCAAAAGAGTATTTACTTAATTCTAGTTATTAGTGTACAAGTAAAAACTGTTCACTACATTGTACGCTTTTACTATTGATAAATGACTGATCGACAGGTGTTGTTGTGTCTCAGAATATTTCAAAATTTAAGCGTTGCCAATAATCAATGTTATTTTCGATATATGTATAATGTGAATTCGAATATATGAATACAGTATAATAAATTTATGAACTTAACATGTGTGCTTTCGTAAGCCAGTTTTATCGTTTTTGGAGGTTACAAGTATACCAATCATGGGCCCTTGTCAGGCAAGATACAAAAACATCATAATACAATGATTATATAAACATTATTGAAAAACACAATACGTAATACACAAATAATAAATTGATAAAATGAGCAATGTAGGATACAATTATGGTAAGAGGCATTGAGTTTAATGAGGCCAATTTAATATTAAAAGAATATGATATAAAGTTTATGAATAGGAAAACGTAAGAAGTAAAAATAGAACCAGGAATGTAGTATCTCATTCTGCAGTAGTTCTCCTCATGACCAGTGCACAGTAGTGAGGGACTTTTACATCACAACAATGCAAAGGTCATCAAGGGGAGATCCTTCAGAACTAGCTACATATACATGAGATTACATGTACATCAATAGTGATTCTCCTCATGAGTAATGCACAGCAGCAAGGGTTGACATTGCTACTGGGCAATATTCATCAAGGGACGGTGCTCTAGAACTCACTATAGAGAAAACATAAAGTTCAAATTACAAGTAGTAGAGGGAGATAAATCCCATTAAACCTTTTCATATTTTTTAATGAACATGCATAATTCTGATAATAAATTCTCATGTCTGACATTATTCATTCACCATATCAGTTTTTGGTTAGGGTCAAGATTTTTTTTAAATTTGCAGCAATTATTTATCATTGATATCATGTCTTTCCTTTGGTCCGATAAACTATCACAGTTGAAAAGAAAATGTGTTTCATCTTCAACCTCATTACTACAACATCTCTTAAATATTCTATTGTGTCAGGGAGTATTACTATATCTACTTCTCTCTATAAGTAAATGGTGAGCAGATATGCGAAATCTTGTTAGACTCCGTCTATCTTCAAATTATGTGGTCATTTTTTTGATACAAAACTTTGATTTTTCGAAAAACTAAAGATTTTCTTGTCCCAGGAATAGATTACCTTAACCGTATTTGGCACAACTTTTTTTGGAATTTTGGATCCTCAATGCTCTTCAACTTTGTACTTGTTTGGCTTTATAACTATCTTGATTCGAGCGTCACTGATGAGTCTTATGTAAACGAAACGCGCGTCTGGTGTACTAAATTGTAATCCTGGTACTTTTGATAACTATTTTACAATATTAAGATATTTTTCATAACCAAATTTGATTTAAAGGTAACATCTGTGCATAGTTTTCCTTCTGAGAAAGTTTTGAGATTTTTCCCGATCTTTCAACATAACATTTCTTAGTTTTTTGTTGTCAATTGGTTTAGCCGTGTCTGAGGATATTTGATAATTATTAATCAGTGAAAGAAGTTTTTCAGATGACATATACGAAACGCGCGTCTGGCGTACTGAATTATAATCCTGGTACCTTTGATAACTGTTTACACCACTGGGTCGATGCCACTGCTGGTGGACGTTTCGTCCCCGAGGGTATCACCAGCCCAGTATAGTCAACACTTCGGTGTTGACATGAATATCATTAATGTGGTCATTTTTATAAATTTCCTGTTTACAAAAGTTTGAATTTTTCGAAAAACTTATGATTTTCTTATCCCAGGCATAGATTACCTTAGCCGTATTTGGCACAACTGTTTGGAGTTTTGGGTCCTCAATGCTCTTCAACTTTGTACTTGTTTGGCATTATAAATATTTTGATAGGAGCGTCACTGATGAGTCTTATGTAGACGAAACGCGCGTCTGGCGTACTAAATTATAATCCTGGTACCTTTGATAACTATACCACGATGGTTTCTTTGATTCATACAATTTCTTTGATTATGTAAATGCATTATATAACAATGGAAAGTTAGTGTCTGATTTTTCTAGTCTGTAATAGTATTTAGCCATTGCTTTAATCATGTTAAAATATATTGATAGTCTTCCCAACTCAGTTAGTACTGCAAAATTGGTGCTTTTTTTTGGAGCTCCAAGAATAAATTTACAGAATTTAGTATAAAGATTTTCAGCAGGTAATCTAGAGTAAATATGATCAAATCAAAAAATCTCATTTCTATAATTAGACCACATTTTGGGTTAAAGACACCCCATATCTCACAGCTGTATAATAGGATGGATTTGATGGTATGATCCAAAACATGCATGCTTGTTTTGACTAAAGGATACAAGGATAAAAAATCTTTAGATAACTTATAATAGGCTTTTAGTGCCTTTTTATACAATTCATCCTGGGCAACTGTAAAGGAGCCAGATGCACAAAAATGTTTACCGAAATATTTATATGTATTAGCACACTCTAGTTTTACACCATTTAGCATAAAATCATATTGTATATCAATATACCTGTCTTGTTGAATATAAGAACCTTTGTTTTGTTTGTTTTCACACTTAAGGTGGTATGGGTGTCTTCCTCCATCTTGGATTGTAAAAAATTGAGAACCAAAGGTCCAGATTTTCTATCAAGTCAGCAAAATTTGATACAGAATGCAAATATTTAATGTGAATTTTCGTTTAAAAGAACCAATTTATAAGAATATACCTCATAAATATTAATAATTTGGCAAATGTTGTTTAATTTTGGTTTTTTTTATTTTTTAAATTGGCATTTTAAGGAGAGTTAACTCTAAAACAGTGCATTTTTTTAAGGAATCTACATGGAATTTTCCTATTTTGAATTTTAGCCGGGAAAAACGTACGGTGACCATATCTTTTCTATTGATATTCTCAAAGCATTGTCTGAAATAAACTCATCATAGATACCAGGACTAAATTTAGTAAATACGCCAGACGCGCGGAAAGCTATCTTTTCCTTAAGTATTTAACAATTCTATCATTTGGTTTAGTTTCTAATCTGAAAACGGTGTTTTTTTCTGTATAATCCATACAAAATGTGTCATTTTTTCACGTCCTGTAGCTTGAGAAAATGCGCGGTGACCTATCATTTTTATTATATTTTTCAACATGTATCAATTATAGATACTACGTTTGGGTTAAAGGCACCCCATATCTCACAGCTGTATAATAGGATGGATTTGATGGTATGATCCAAAACATGCATGCTTGTTTTGACTAAAGGATACAAGGATAAAAAATCTTTAGATAACTTATAATAGGCTTTTAGTGCCTTTTTATACAATTCATCCTGGGCATTGTTATATTATTGTTCGTTTCTCTGTGTATTGCATTTTAACGTTGAGTCGTTTGTGTTTTCTCTTATTTTTGAGATATTGAGATAAGACGTGGCACGGTACTTGTCTATCCCAAATTCATGTATTTGGTTTTCATGTTATATTTGTTATTCTCGTGGTGTTTTGTCTGATGATTGGTCAGTTTCTGTGTATGTTGCGTTTCGGTGTTGTGTCGTTGTTCTCCTCTTATATTTAATGCGTTTCGCTCGGTTTTGGTTTGTTACCCCGATTTTGTTTTTTGTCCATGGATTTATGAGTTTTGAACAGCGGTATACTACTGTTGCCTTTATTTGTCAAAGTATGAACAAATTCTATCATTTCTATTTTAGACTACTATACCACCTTAAGTACCAATCCTTGCAGTAATTTTGCAAATGTCCATTTTTTTTTTGTAAACCATTCGGAGAGCTTAGAAATTAACTTTCATGAACAGAAAGGGCTTTATCTTTGGCAATATTATCGAAACTCTAAAAACCAATGAAAAAGTCGTGCGTGTCCTTCAAAGTCTGTTGGATAGTTTGTTTACCTACTCCAAGCAGAGAGAAAGTTGTGTTGCATCCGGTAGGGCATGTACAGCAGTTAGTAGTTTACAAATTGTTGGGAAAACATACACATAGTTAGTGAATGGGTGAAAATCGCCGTTCATCCTTTACACTGCTAATGCTCCCCATCTGCACCCACAATTCGCTTGAATGTGTCATATATTTATAGTAGTGAACACATAGAACAAACACATTTAAATAAGATGTTTGTATACATATTCTTCCGATCTTACCAATTTCTCTAAACTTCGCGTCAAAGTTTAAGGCATTAAGTATCAGCCTAGGTCTCCTCTTGAGTGCTAAGCAAGTTACAACAGCCATTAACAGTGTTGGTATAAATAACTTGGACAATTTCGAAATTTACATTTAAAAAAAACCGTTCTGGCTATGTAAAGCTCACATCAGGGGGAATCATAAGGGATTTGTCAAGGTATTGCCATCAGGAGTACTTCTCACCTCAATAATCTTATACACTTTGGTGGAAGCTGTAGTCTTTGTGCAGCGTTCCCTTTCGTCAGACGTTATAGAGTTGTTCATGTCGTAGCGGTCAAAACATCTGCTACTGTGTGCGCTATAGAAATTCATCAGAACATATGTTTTAATAGTCAGAATTTGGAATGGAACCTACAGAGTGCGACAGCACACGTTCTATGGTAACAGCATCTCTACATTTTGCCAAAATCAGTTCACGTCTAAATACAAGTTATGGATTTATGTGAGATAAAAGTATTTCCCCCGATTTATATCTTTTGTTTGCTTTTGTGGTCATGTTGTAAAACTTTTTTAGTTTTGACTTTGATATTGGACTATAAAGACTCCTTGCCTGGATCTAAAGACAGAGCACTAGTGATAAAATGTTTAGACATTCTCAAGCCTTCAAGACATGGAGGATGTGATTCCACATCAAACGGATTATTCATGGATCATTCAGATCAACAATGGCAATAACATGTTCTTCATCTCTTTTCATTGCTTTTAGCTTTATTTCCCCTTGTGATAATGCATTATTTGCAGCAGTTCCAGCCCTTTTCTGCGTTACACGTCTAAGAGATTCTTAGAAATGTCTAGAAAAGGTCCATCTTACAAGCGCAGACTTTTGATTTGTTATGCCTACAGTGCCACCTGATCCACGCGAGGCTTCTAGAATGGTCTTTCTGTTGCCATGTCTTTCCATGAACCGCTGAAATGCCAAGGAGTCTGTCTGAAGGTAACGTAACAATCTATCAAATTCTCAGAAGGTTGAAGCATACCGAGTATGTAAACTGGCGTACGCCTTCAGTAATTAGTACGGTTGGTTACAAAAACATGAGGTTACATTTGAGATGACGATCTCAAGGAAGTGACCAATTTCCCTTTCGTTCTACTCTAACATTTGACAGTAAATATCAACTGCTTCAAGGAACACATCCTAGTTTTTGAAGGCAGTTGATACAGCACATTCCCAATTGCTTATATGTATCTATAATAGGCTGTACATTATCTTCGACTAGCTCCGTCGTATGAGGGTTACAACTTATATTTGGCTTGAATTGCTAAAATAATGCTTCTGATATAAATGAATTTGATATTATTGATAAATAAAGGTATTAAATATCATAAAACTGTGAATTATTTTACAATTTGTGTTAAAAAAAATGATGAAATTAAATTGAAACGTACTCTGTTCAATGCAAAATATTCGTAGTGTTAATCTTTTACATAAACTCTAAATATCGCATTAATTTTGCTAAACTTTATTTGAAATCGTTGAAATAAGGTGTAACAACAAAGTATATAATAACAGAAATCATATCACGGATGTTATTTTACAATTTAGAGCTAAAAACATTTCTACGTCGATTTTGCGTTCAAGTTAACTAACGTATTTCAAAGCCCAATTTACAAAAATTGCACTGTACGATTTTTTGCCGACAAGTCATAATGTTTAGAATAATATTTCAACTACCAATACTGTGATTTATAGCCGCTTACTCCGAATGACAATTAAACTCCTTAAATAAGCGACTTTTCCTTACTCGGTCACCGTACTAAAGCACTGACTACTAAAAATACCCGTACTTGTACTATATGCAGTTCCATGTCCAAAAATCAATCTGCTATATATAACTAAACCTCCTATACTCACTGATTCAATACATGAAGGTGATGTTGCTGTAAACGCAGCTGAAAAGTATTTGATATAATGTTTTTAAAGTATCATTTGCATATACACATATATGGGGGGGGGGGGGTCGAACCTGGTATTACAGCTAGCTAAACCTCTGACTTGTATGACAGTCGCATCAAATTCCATTATATTGGCAACGATGAGTGAACAAGTCAAATAGACAAAATTGTCAAATATAGGGGAACAGCAGTCAATATTATATCATAATCTTAACCACTTTGCAGCAGCACCTGCATACGGGGTATATATCTCCCAATTGATAAGATATTTTCGTGATTGCATTTTCTATCATGATTTTCTTGATAGAGAGTTGCTGCTCACAAGGAAGCTATCAAACCAAGAGTTCCAAATGGTGAAGATGAAATCATCCCTTCGTAAATTTTACGGACGCAATCACGAGTTGGTTAACCATTTTGAAATAACCGTTTCACAAATGATATCGAATTTGTTCCTTACGTCGAAACTATATTCCCTTCCCTTTCATGAATGTGATCTACCTAATAAGACTATTTTCCGGATTTGTTATGTTGTCATGTGGAGCAGAATCTGCTGACCCTGTCCGATGCATCCCTAGTTTTTCGAGGGGTTCGTGTTGTTTATTTTTTAGTTTTCTATTTTGTGTCATGTGTACTATTGTTTGTCTGTTTGTTCTTTTCATTTTAGCAATGACGTTATCAGTTTATTATCGATTAATGAGTTTGACTGTCCCTCTGGTATCTTTTGTCCCTCTTTCTTAAGTTCACTGATAAAGGATTGAACTATTTTAAGCACCGGAACTGAATCTATACCCTGACCGGCACATGGTAAAGTTAACATTAACTCTGACGAAGAATCGCGCATTTGACGTCACACAGGTAGATATCTACTAAATTTGTCGTTTAAAGTAAAAAACAGGCTATAGTCTATTTCTTTTAGGCATATTCTTTGCAAAATCTAAATTAGAAGTTTCCCTTGTCCTTCTTGTCGCTTGTCTATATGCTAATTGTGGGTTTTTTTTCTATGAAAGAGCCAAGAAACACAAAAGGGCTTATTATAAACAAAGCAGATCAGCAAAAATGAAAGACAATAATACAAAAATTATCATAGAAAATAACACAACGGCGGACTGTACAGAGCCACGTCATATGTATCAAAGAAACAAAACAAAAGCCATTTAGACGAAGCACATTAACATATATAAAAGATAAGAAGACAAAAAAATTTAAGAACAATAACACGTCAAACATTGTCAAATGGATATCACCAAAAACAGACTTAACATTTAAAAATACTATAACACGTTATTAAGATGATAAACCACGTTAGTACACAGAATCTATACTTTAAGACCATCGTGTAATATTTGTGAGATTGATATGGAATATCTATCAACAAGGTCTTGGTACCTTCCGATGAATTTTTTTTTAGAAAAAAATGTACAGTCGTCTTATCTATAACATTACTCACATAACCAACCGACATTGTGTGATGGTAATGACAATGTTAATTTAAACAAAAATTAACAGAAAACGTGTGTAGTATTATGTTTTTTTCCCCTCATAATTCGATGTTGTTTTCTAAAACACGAGTTAGAAAAGTGATCCGTTAAAGGGATATTTAAATGTACTTGGGATGAGTCTGTAAGAATATAGATTCGATCTTAAGCAATAACAGAACGAAAGAAATGATAGAAATAAGAAGATGTGGTTTTAGTGGATGAGTGCCAATACAAAAATCTCCATCCAAGTCACAATGTTTAAAAAGTTGATAATTTTTGGTTTGAGAACGATGATATATGGTTTCTCCAAAAGAAAGGCAAGGGGTACTAGATACGAATTGCTGCACAATTCAACCTTTTTAACATGCTTCACAAATACGACGAAAAATATCGAGTCCAGTCGTTTGATGTGTCTGAGTTTTTGGTTTTGTCATTTGATTAGGGATTTTTCGATTCTCTTTTTATATCTTCTATACTTGCTGTGCTTGCCAACACCGCTCTTTTCGTTATCGTGTAAAAACGAAGTTTCCGAATAATATAACCAAAATTATCTTAAATATAATGGAATACTTTTTATATCCATATAAAACCAATATACATTCTAGGTTTGATTACTTCATTAAATTACTATATCGGCGCAAATAAAAGTTCGATTTTTTTTTAAATCAACGCAAATCTGTACGCCCATGGAACTTTATACTGAAAAATTCTAATGACTTGCACTAAGGATTTGAACTTATGTGATTTTAAAAGTCGAGTTGTTAGAAGTTTAGGCCAGCAAATAATACTTTCGAGAAGTTTCGATATACTGGCAACGTATGCATGTTTAGATAAACGTATGGAGCTGGCATGTCGGTTAACTGCTAATAGTCTGTTGTTATTTTTGTATTATTGTCATTTTATTATTTTATTTATTTTCTTTTGATACATCTTCTGACATTATGGATATCAGATTCGGACTTCTCTTAAATTGAATTTTAATGTGCGTATTGTTAAGCGTTTACTTTTCTACATTGACTTGAGGTATAGAAGGAGGGTTAAGACCTCATAAACATGTTTAACCCCGTCGCAATTTTGAGTCTGTCCTAAATCATGAGCCTCTAGCCTTTGTTAGTCTTATACAATTTTTAGTTTTAATTTCTTGTGTATAATTCCTAGTTTAGTATGACGTCCATGATCACTGTACTACTAGTATACATATTTTTAAGGGACCAGCTGAAGGACGCCTACGGGTTTGAGCGTTTCTCGCTGCATTGAAGACCCATTCGTGCCCTTCGGCTGTTGTCTGCTCTATGGTCGAGATGTTGTCGCTTTGACACATTCCCCATTTTTTTTCTCAATTTTGTATTTCTGGATGATTCTCGTCAGCTTTTTATATAATAAGATAAAAATTATAAGTAATCAATACTTCGTGATTGTGAATTGAAATAAAAAATTACAGTGTTTAAAACTAAAGTATTTGTAAATTTAAGTTATGACAAAAATAATTGCTTAAAGAATAAGATCCAACATAAAATTTCTCACTATCAAGAAACTACAATAACCAAAACAAATTTCAATGTTCAATGCCGGCAATCTATACAACATGTACAAACCATATAATGATATAAATATGTCCGTCCATGCTAGTGTCTATATGTCTGTCAATAGTGACAAAAACTGCAATAGGGCAAACTTCTGAAATTGCCGAGACCAAACAAAATCTTCACATCTAGTCTAGTATAGTCAAATAGTCTATAAGTTAGCCAGTGTCATCTCTCATTTCACATTATATTTTCAATGATTTTGCATATGACAGGGTGTGGACAAAAAACAGACTTTCCTTTCGAAAGCGGCATAAATGGTTATTTCGAACAGATTTTAATGTGAATATGGTTGTTATTCTTGAAAATTGGAATATGGGTTAACATCGTCCAATGTGCCATTTTTTTCTCGAGTATTGCGCTTGTAAGGACAACTTTTACTGTGACGTCAGATTCAATGTTCTGAAGTTCTGAAGAAAGACAACTATTCTCCCAAAAACGAGAGAGAGAGAGAGAGAGAAAAAAAAACCATGAGAATCACTCAGAACTTTTCGGAATGGTCGGTGACAAATACTTTTTTGTTTTATGTTAATGAGAATACATGCCACTTTCCATCTTGAAATTATTATAAAGAAATCACTCGTAAATACCAGAAACATTTTTCATTCTTACATTTTTGTTTGCGGGAATGAAATAAATCATCTTTTTTTTAAGATCGAAATAATAAGTCTCAGATTCTAAAACTCTTGAATCTGTATTTAATAGGCGCAAATCTACACTTTAACGTGAAACAAGAATTACTCTATATGCTTGTAGGTTTGATATAGTGGAATTATTTAATTGTTTGTATAACAAGCAAATATCATGTGAATTTTTGGGAAAAAAAGAAACTTAGGTTGCTATTGTGACAAAACTAGGTCGCCCCCCCCCCCCCATTTTTATACGACCGCAAAACTCATTTTTTCTTATTGTAAATTGTATTACAATGTCGTTGTCGTCGTCAGCTTCGTCCGAAGACAGGAAGATTGTGATTGATTTTCGTATTTATAGTCCCAACTGTCTAAGAATTACGGGCCAAAAAAGGGGCCCATATAAGCATTGTTTTAGTTTCAAGACAATAACTTGTGTTAAAGTGTATCAATCTCTCTGAAATTATACCACAAGTGTCCATACTACACAGGGATGGTTAGGATCGGGATTATGGCGCAAACCATTATGAAATTATGGGGGAAAGGAAAACAAGAGGTTTTCTGGTTAAAGGACAATTGAGACAATTTAAAAGCAGTGTAAGGGAGGTAATCAAAATCAATTAAAAGAACACTGTTTGATTACCTCCCTTATACTGCTTGTTAATTATATTTTAATTAACGATGATTATCTTCAGATGATAAGCTGTTAATTTATTTCTATTAATTACTATTAATTAATATTAATTTTAGCCATGATTATGTATGTCATTTTATATTTAAAAACTTTTATGATGTATTTAAATGTGTAATTGTGGTTGCGAACACCATTACAATTTGAATAGCGATACTATCCATATCATGAGGGAAAGAGATTTCTTTTGGGAATCAGGGAAAGTGGATAGGGGTAAAAATAAAATGGGGACACATTTTTTTATATCAGATTTCAGAAATTAAAGGAAAATTTCTTCAAATATTTGTTTTTGGTGTTTCATATTCAACAGCGAAATGTATTACACAAAAGCAAAGAAAAATGGGATAAAAAACGTTTTTCTACATTGGCTACAGGTATAGGGGGAGGGTTGAGATCTCATAAACATGGTTAACCCCGCCGCATTGTTGCGCCTGTCCCAAGTCAGGAGCCTCTGGTCTTGTATTTTTTTTAATTTTAGTTTCTTGTGTACAATTTGGAAATTAGTATGGCGTTATTATCACTGAATTAGTATATATTTGTTTAGGGGCCAGCTGAAGGACGCCTCCGGGAGCGGGAATTTCTCGTTACATTGAAGACCTGTTGGTGACCTTCTGCTGTTGTTTTTTTCTATTGTCGGGTTGTTGTCTCTTTGATACATTCTCCATTTCCATTCTTATTTTTATTGCAACCGAATAGTGTATTGCACAAAAGCAAAAGGTTGAATATAAATCGAAATCATATAACTAATTTGAAGTTCTTTGAGTACAGTTTTATTTGTCACAAACCTATTATGTGTCAAAACTTAAAATACATTCCAAATTCAGACCTGCATCAAACGTGAATTTTGTGTCCAGTTTAGCCCCAACTTTTCAAGGTTGGACTTCTGCAGTCGTATCCAGCTACGCTCAGCAAAGCAATTTATTATCTTTTTATTTGTTCCAGAAATTTTGAAATACCTTCACACAAACAGGAAAATTCACTTGTAGAATTGAATAGACTGTTTGGTTTTTAACATGTTGTCGTAAGGAATCTTGTTGTATTTCAAACTGATATGCAACAATATGAGTTGACCATTATTTTGTTTAGATATTTAAGATCAGTATGTTGTATGTGTCGTTTTGTTCTCTTATTCACGAATTCCTCATTTTCTTATATATATCATATCCGTCTTAGATATAGATATTATACTACTGTATCGAGTGTGAAACGATATTTATCCAGTCAAGACAATTAAATTTTCAAAATTGTAAACGAGACGATCGCCGAGCGTTTTGAATACTTCAAAACAAACTGTCAAGGGTGGATAAGTATCGTTTTGCACAATATTTGGTGTTTCGCTAATAATTTTTATTTTAAACAATATGCAGACACATTTTATCATTCCTTTCAAAAAATGTGTAGAAAGGTGTGTCCTTTCTATGTGACATCATCAGGTCTGGTCTACTTTTAACTCGTGATAACAGGATACTAGTATTCAGAAGAAAGGCATGAAAACTTAACGACATTGTCGAATTTTGATCAAGGAAGTAGTGTGATCTATGAAACAAAATCAACATGCCAGGGTAAAGATAAATCATGTAATAATTAGAAAATAAAACTAAGAAAAGAAATGGGGAATGTGTCAAAGCGACAACAACCCGACCATATAGCAGACAACAGTCGAAGGCCTTTATTCCTAAAGTATTGAACATAGAGATGTTCTCGGTCGGACACAAATTCCATAATCTAGTATAATATAAGATTATATGTTTATCGCAAAGTTAAGGTTGTGATAAAATGCATAACAATATACTAATAATACAATAATGGAATACTTTTTTTGTTTTACGTATAAAGTCTAAACAATACTTTGAATGTGTTTGGTAGCTTATTACTCGATCAAAAAAGTGTAACAATATAAGAATGGTAAACTTTATTTGACAGCATTCACTGCTTACATTTTTAGTCCATTTTATGTTTTAGGCTGATTCGATAAATTTGTTCTCTCATATTTATGCTACCTTAGCTACGCTGAAAGTATTGTAAACATCAAACAGGTCTGCCCCGCTATTCATTTGTACAGAAATCATATCACCTGCTACCAAATTAACATTTACAGTTTGAGATGCCATGTTATAATCTTTATTAGTGTATAGCCATGCCAAAACTGTTGTACCCTTCCTTAGAGTGAGGTGAGCGGATTGAGTACCAGACATCATGGACACAGACAGTGAGTAAACACCATTTCCAGCTCCAGTTCCAGTTGCTGGTACAGTAAAAATACCCGTAGTGGTACTATATCCGCTAGTTGCGGGGTTGTCGACGGCCGTGTTGTATTTGACTTTATTTCCTACACCCACTGTTGTTTTACCTGAAGGTAATGTGACTGTAAAGTGAGCTGAAAAAAAGATTTGAAAAAAAGATTTAAAAAAATGATAAATACGTACGTACAAACGCATACATAAACAAACATAAAGTATGCAATTAAAAATCCTGTGACATTGAATAATGTATAAATAGGACATATGAAGACGATCTCACACGTTATTTTCCTTAGAAATGTAACAAAAGTGACGAGAAGATTGATACTTAAGCTGTATTTGGTAAATATTTTAGGCATTTTTGATCCTCAATGCTCTTTAGCTTTGTGCCTTATTTGTCCTTTTAAACATTTTTTTGATTCGAGACTTTTGTAGACGACTCGCGCGTCTGGTGTAAGTGTAATTTTATTCCTGGTATCTATGATGAGTTTATTAATGTAAAACAGTCTATGAAAAAGACCTGAGGTCAAAACGATAAACTTTAAAGTCACAAGAAACATCAAATTAAAAACAATTATGCATATGTTTTTTTTATAACTAAATAGATAGTTTTCATTATACAACTTATGTACATATACTTTTTTCTGATGAACATTCTTTACTTTATCCACATTTAGAAGAAGTTTTCTTATTTTTAATTGCTTTCTTCCAGGAAGCAATTCGCTGACATAATTTCCGTATGCATAGTGACTTGAGCGTAACCCTCCTAGTAAATATCCAGTGATCGCAATACGCATGGATCTGTCATTGAAATAAACAATTATCTGATTGTACATGATAAACACGTACTCAATACCCATGCTTTTTGTTATTTGTTTACTATAAGGTGACAATCGGTGAACATCGGCTTCAAAACACGGCATTTAATGAGCAGCCATATTTGTTAAATCATCACAGACAGAGAGAAACAAATTGACAATTAAACGATATATTTGCGTAAAAAATGATAAATTCGTGCACCGAGGACTAAGTTTAAGATATATACATGCATTGGTTCACGAATTGGATAAACATTATTTTTCACCACTCACTCGTTTCATATGACTTTAAAATGTGTTATAGAATTATGTACAATGTATGTAGATTCAATTCATTGTCTCCAAAACATTGATTTTTTATTAGTCTGAATAATAGGGTGACATTCAAAATCCTCAAAGTCAGAAATAAGGCAAACGGTCTCTCTCGTTATAACCAATCAAAAACTGGCATTTCATCATAAGCTTATTACACATACTTATAACATGACTTAATATACAAATATGTAACAAACTGTTTTTCTCTTAGAATATATGCATATGCGTATGCAATTTTGAAATTTGACGTTGCGCACGATGTTGGTACTATTTACACGACGTTCCTCAAATTAAGCCGATTTCGACGATTATAAAGAACGCTTTAGGCGTTCAAGTGTATAAGTGACGATGTTAATTTACGGTCGTGAATATGGTAACCGATTTTGGTTTGTCTGAAAATGCATAGTTTTACAAATAAAAATCAAAGTGGTCGTATAGACATTTTTAATGAATATTCATTTACAGGCGTTGTCAGTCTTTCCAGGCCAAAATTGATAACTCTCTTTTGCAGATGTTCGCATTGTTGAAGCATACATTCATTACTCATTTACACAGATTCTAATATAGATTAGATTTTGAATATTATCTTAATAGTTATCAAAGGTACCAGGATTATAATTTAGTACGCCAGGGGAGTATTTCGTCTACATACATGTAAGACTCATCCGTGACGCTCAATTCTTACATTTTTGTCATTTATACATACTCCTTTTGTTCATTTCTTTCCGCTTTAGTTTCCTTTTTATTTTGTAGCATTTCCCGATGATTTCTTTATCGCAAAATATCATGGTAGTTTAACATTTGGGATTGTTTTTCTCATTTCCGTATTTTGTGGCAATATGTATATCCTTTATTAAAAGGAAGATATGGTATGATTGCCAATGAGACAACTGTCCACAAGAGACCAAAATGACACAGACATTAACAACTATTGGTCACTGTACGGCCTTCAACAATGTGCAAATCCCTTATCACACAGTCAGCTATAAAAGGCCCCGATAAGACAATGTTAAACAATTCAAACGAGAAAACTAACAGCCTTATTTATATAAAAAAACAAATATGTAACACATTAACAAACGACAACCACTAAATTACAGGCTCCTGACTTGGAACAGGCACATATATAAATAATGTGGCGGGGTTAAACGTGTTAGCGGGATCCCAACCCTCCCCTAACGTGTAACAGTGGTATAACAGTACAACATAAGAACGAACTATAGGAATCGGTTGAAAAAGGCTTAATTCATCAGATGGACAAAAATACAAGTGGACATGGCCGTGTTCTTATACATCCCGACATAAAAAGACACAATGGACGGATCTGAGAGTACTCGGAGTTATCTGACAGCTAGTTCAAAGCCATAAACAACTAATAAAAAACATCGTGCATCTAAGACTAAACTATCAATCCGTACATTCAATATCCAATGGAATTAATATAAAGACGTCATAAACAGCCAGAGAAAAACATGACCTTGTGCACTGCCAAGTTACAGGTATCGACAGATTGTAGATCCATGAATATGTATATGTAGATAACATACTAGTTATATTTAGTTAGCTTTTGATTAACTGACAACAAAATCAATATCTATACCAATAAAAACAATATTCAATGATCTTAGTACAGTGTTGAATAGGTACAACCAAACTTCAAAACCAAATCTTTAAATCTATGGAAAAATTTAGTAAAGGTTTTAAGTAATTTATGGTAACGATATCCCTGGTTTAATAATTTACATGGCCAGTAATACATAGACTACGTTCTTTAAAATCAAAAACGTCACAACAGACACGAGTATAGCACATGAGCTGTGAAATATAAACACCGTAAGATGGTGTCAAAGGAACATCACCATCTTGAAATGGAAAATTAACAATAGGGAACGAAAAATCGTCTCTTTTGTCGTTAACTTTAGGTTGGAGTTTCCCGTTCAAAACCGAAATATCTAAATCCAGGAAAGGACAGTTATAACCGATTAGATTTGATGTATTCAAAGTAAGTTCCTTGGGGTAAATTTCAGTAGTATATTGAGAAAATTCTTGATTATTTAACAAAAAAATATCATCAAGATACATTGTAACGGTAAGTGTTGTTGAATATATCAATTAAATGCAATTTCGACGGGTCTTTACTGATTTAAGTAATAAACTTTGAATCGTAACAGTACAAAAAAAGTCTTCTATTAAAGAGGCACAATTTTAGGGCCCATGG
This sequence comes from Mytilus trossulus, assembly GCF_036588685.1. Lineage (NCBI taxonomy): Eukaryota > Metazoa > Mollusca > Bivalvia > Mytilida > Mytilidae > Mytilus > Mytilus trossulus. The sequence continues at coordinate 24,798,233 of NC_086386.1, read as the reverse complement.
GGATACCTACAACCTGTCGCTAAGCTTTGTTGCCGAAACGTACATACATATTATCAAGGAGAAAATTAACAGCTTCAATCATCTCATCACACCTCCAGTAAGTATATCTAGCATATTTACCTTTCTCATTAGAGAAGAAGGCTTCAAATGAGTTTCAGCAAATAGTTTGTATTCACCTGAACCAAACGATCATTTAATTTAATCGGAAAACCTTTTTTTAATAAAATATAGTGTGGAAGTGTAGTGTAAAGAGTAGAAAAATCAAAATTGTCAACAGTGTCAAAAGGACCATGAAAAGCACGTAATTTATGTAAAACATAGTTTAGGTAGTCAGTATATAGTAGAAACCTTCAAATTTGCAGAAGAATCTTTAAGCATTATTTTTTTGTTATAATTGCCAGTAATGCCTTTTCTCTATTTTATTCTTTTACGAAAAAAAATATACATGCTGCTGTTTTTAAAAAAAAAACAAGAACTAAAGCCATTCCCAATCCCTTCTCTTCTAAACATAATATATCAAAATCTGAGTGTAAAGTAATATGGAATAACTTGATTTCAGTTACACGTTTGTAATTCTTAGATAATGATCAATAAATGAAGATATTCTTTAAAACCTTTGAAGCTCTTGTCCGGCAATTGTCATGAGTCTTGGTGATTTGTATATTTTGAGGGGAAATTATTGGAACTTAAGTCATCTTACGTAACCATTTATACTGATTTATGATAACGGCATATAGTTTAAACTACGAAGTGAAAATATTGCCTTTCGTTCGTACAAACTTTGGCTTCATAAAACAAGATAAGATATCAAACTACTTTTTTTTAGTGTCGGTTTAGCAATTTGAACTAAAAGATATAAAGTCACATCTTAAAGCCGACATAATTGTGTTATCATTATATTTGTCAATCTATCATGCGTAACTTTATTTTTTGATGAGTAATTCCGACATAAATTTTTCTGGTTTTTTTTAGAAATGCGGGGGAATTAGATTGTTTTACTAACAATAGTGGTGTATCAAAACTACGGATTAATAATGCAAGTAAATAACACGAAGTTATATAAGTTATCTGAAATAAAGACGACCATAAGTTTTGTTGTTCAATAATATTGCTGTCATATAGCATTTTTATATTACCCTGACCAAATGTTTAATATCATCAATATATTTCTATTTAAAATACGTATGTTATCATTGGTTATAGATGCCATTATAACCAATTTGTAAACTGATGAATATTTACGGGCTGGTACACCAAAAACGGATTTGAACTTTGCCTTCAATTAAAACGTTGTATGACTTGCAGAATATTGTTTCCGTATATAAGTACACTATACGTACATTTTTGTCATTCAAATGTGCAACCAAGTCGATTTCGATTTGCAATATACAAATCTGAAATATTTCTAGTCCAGTGAAATTGAATACCTATTGTAATATTTATAACAGAAAAGGACATTCTATCATAACTTAAAATCGTGATTAGCATTTAATCTTACCAGTACATGCTCGGCACATCAACACAAACAAAATGGATGTAATAATAGGTTTCATAATCATTGCTATTGACAGGTGATAAGCGTATCTGAAATTAAGAAAAATACTCAAATATAATATATATGTATACCTTTCGAATAAATGCAAACAAATCGTACACATATACATTTATTTCTGTAAAAAGGTATCAACAGAAACACAGATATCAAATATAAATTTAAAAAGGGGGTATCATAAAACATGACCAAATCTAAACAATATATAAAAAAAAAACAGACAAAGAAGTGTCAAATGTTCAGTGTGAACGTTCAAAATGAAGCTAAACCTAGAACGACATTTAAAACGAATGTTTTCTTTTATTTGCAATAAAATTACGTAGAACACTATCACGAAATAATGATATCGTAATGTCATAAAATACTAAAATTTATTTTAGAACATGAGTTCTACATTATAAATGATAACAATACTCTTTTAGACATTTGATAGTCTGACACATCTTTTGTCTGTTTCTATGATTCAACTTGCGGTCTGTTGAAGAAGATGTTTGATTTTCATATTGCTTTTTTCTCGTTCAAATATGTCCGGATTAACTAAATAATTTTTGTCTGTCTATGATATAATATACAAGCATTCCAAACCAATTTTAAAGTTAAAAGATAGCAAAGAGGTTTAAATCAATAACAGTTTGCAGCAACACGCAAAACTACGACATATTTTTACTGTATTATCAAAACCTTAACGTAGAATTTGATTGTAGAAAAAATATTTAATTTTCCTTCTTTATTTAAATTGGTAACGTGCAACACTCATCGAAGACATAAGACTAATAATATTAAACCTAATGGATTTGTCATTCCTGTACAACACTTACCATTTATACATAAAACAAAAGAGTTGCAAAAAATACATTCGAAGATGAAGCTGAACAAACAAATTTAGAGAGATGTGCAACATCTAGCAAATTGAATCAGAGACCAGGGGTACAATAACAAAAATCCTTGCAATACATAAACACTCACCATGCTAACTGTTGGTAATAATTTATTCAATTCCTACTAAAACACTAACACTTACTAGTGTCTATAGTTTATGGAATTTTTATCAACACTCAAACACTCACCTTTGTCAGTAATCAATGCCGCTGTGTGCTGTACAACTATGAAGTTGAAGTTTCGTCAATCAAATGGATGTTGATATATGTTAAAAGGATCAACAGTTTATATATCCTAAATCCCTGTCATGCATATTCATTTTTCAAACACATCAAACGAATAAAAAAAGGACGTAAATGTAAGCAATTAAAAAAACTGTAATTTATATTTTAATGGATAGGAAGTATTTCAGATTTTTATCTGTAAATTTTGTCACTTAAAAAACAAGTGCAAAAACATTGCTTTTCGCCAAAAGATGTAATCATGAACACACGAAAATGCATAAATGAACATTAAAAGAGTTTGATGTATGAACATCAAGTATATGTTGATTTTCAATTTTAAAAGGGGTAATAAAGTTGATTGATATCTTAATTTTCGCTGACTTATGAAAATGTTTCTCTCATGAATTGCACCTATTAAAAGACAAAAATCGTATTGAGTGTTACTCCTGGTTCAACTATGTCTTCTTTTGAAAAGGACATCATCAAATACTCTCAATCATTGGATCCTTGTTCCAAGTGTAATAAGAACTATCCATTTTTATGATAATAGCCATAATCAAAATAACCAGTATAATCAGGTGTCACATTTCTGGATTTTTTTTTAATGAAATCTCTCTTTAAAACATGAGAAATGAAAATGCGAATTTTTGGCAATATTAGAATTAATTAATTACATAATCATTTGATTGATGACTTTTGATTTTGGTCTGCTGAAACAAATAAAAAGGGAGATATATTGAAAATATTTCAAACTTATGAACCATGATGGGTATTCAGTCGATAGTAATAGTAAATGTGGATGATATTACAAAACCATCACCGATAAAAGTAATACACAATATCAGAATGTTTAGGCTTAATCTTAATCTGCATTTGGATAAGTTGATGCAAGCATACGATCTGTATTGCGTCTTTTACTATGAGAAGCAAATATTTTTTAATTAATATATCATATTTTTGCGTAAATAGTTATCAAAAGTACCAGGATTATAATTTTATACGCCAGACGCGCGTTTCGTCAACATAAGACTCATCAGTGACGCTCAGATCAAAATGGTTAAAAAGCCAAAACAAATACAAAGTTTAGGAGCATTGAGGACCAAAAATTCCAAAAAGTTGTGCCAAATACGGCTAAGGTAATCTACTCCTGGGGTAAGAAAATCCTTAGTTTTTCGAAAAATTCAATGTTTTGTAAACAGAAAATCTATAAAAATTACCATATAATATTCATGTCAACACCGAAGTATAATATTCATGTCAACACCGAAGTGCTGACTACTGGGTTGGTGATACCCTCGGGGACGAAAACACATTAATTTTTACCTATGGAAGTCAAGTAATTCGAGCTTTATTCTGCGTTAGTATGAAAAAGTTTCAAACAAGTATTATTAACTGTTGCCATCTAATGTAATTCCGTTTCAGCATATCAACATTCGGTTTTACTTTTTTAACAAATTCGAAGTTCAGAATAAAAAAGGTATATAAGTAACTTTTTTAATGTAGATGTTATTATTATAGATCATCGACCATTTTATTTAATGAAGTTTGTAATAATAAGTCTTTGGTCTGTTTTATCTTTCCTCATAACATGTAAGTGTTTTTTGATACCATTCATTTTATGTCACTATGTTACCTGTATATCACGGTTTATGAGTTTGGAATTTCTGCAATGTATCTCCCGTTGTTTTTGTTTTAGCGAATCACAATCAAAATTCATCAATCAGTAAACGATAGTAAAATTGCTTAATTGTAATATTGGTAAAATTTGCCTTTACATTTTACAGAGAGATTTCATGGCTTTTATTATGAAAATTGATTGTTTTAATTACCCTTGGAACAAGGATCCCATGATTGAGATTATTTGATGATGTTCTCTTCATGTTATTACATCGGAGCCTTTGCTGACAAAACTTCAAACTTCAGAGTTGTAGAGTTATAGAGCACACAGCGCAGTTCATACATTATTGACAAAGGTAAGTGTTGGGTATTTCATACAGTATTTGCTAGCAGTTGAAACTAAAAGGACATTTGTAATGAAGCAAAACTAACTATTGAACAATATGTAAAAGACAAAAATTATATTGACTTTGCAAGATATGACACCTCTCTTTGATTTTTTTTGTTTTGAGTGATCTTTCTCTTCGTAAGTAATTGTGTCTTGTAATGATGCGTCTTGAACAAAGATGACTCATGCATTGTGTACTATAAGCCCGATATTTTCTATGAGTGGTACACGTAAAAAAATTGAAAACAAAAGGAAAGGGATATGTGTTTTCCATGATCGTTCACCTTTTTGTTTATCCTTTACATTTTATATCATCGCTCAATCTTTTTTTTAAATAATGTTTTTATCATACATAAGTTTAGTAGAAGATGGTAATCAACAAGTATCATCGACAAGGTAACATTTTTCTATTTATAATTATGCATTTAAAAGACTTTCAATTGTTGTTTAAAATGCCTTTGTAATACATTTAGCTTTCACACTGTTTTGATTTGTCTCAAGCAAAATGTCAGAGCTTCTACGTTGACATGAAATATCATTGATACGCTCATTGCTGGTATATTTTCTGTTGATAAATCGCACGTAGTTGTCAAAACCATATCGTGTTTGTACCCTTGGCTTAAATTGACCTTGCCACATTTGGCACATCTCTTTGAAATATTTGGATTTCGTTGCTTTTTATCTTCGTAAGTAATTTTGTCTAACACTGATGAGTCTTGTACAGAGATGACGCATGCGTTGTGTATTATAAGCCTGGTATCTTCGATGAGTGTGACAAATTTGAATAAATAGGAAAAGGATATGTTTTTCCATTATCCAAATCCCAGTCAAGGTATATGATTATACTGGTTAAAATAAGTCGTAATTGTGTAACTTATATTTTTCACATTTTTGTTCTTTCATTTATCATTTTTAAAAATTGGTTTAGAATGCCAGTATATTTAACTTATGCCATTACGCTGGATATATTTGTATTGAAACAAGACAGAAATATGAATGTAAAACATATTTTTTCAAAAGACCGCAATATAAATTATAGGAGCAGTCATAAGATGTGTTAGAATTTGAAATTTCTAATAAAATATTAACTAAGTTAAACTCATGGCCTTAATAAATGTCAACTTCTTTTTAAATACCGATATTTGTATTTCGTGAGATTGTTCGAAATAATTTTATTTTAAATACAGAAAAAACTTCATGCGTCGGAAACGTTCTTGATTTAATTTCAATTGTAATGCCAAAAGTCGAAAGTTGACATTTCATTTACGTTTGTTACTTTGGTTGATATAATCATGAGTTTGATTTGGTTACGTTTTATGGACTTCTCATTTTTTAAATTTGTTTTTGATTTCGTTGCTTTTGTATAAAACGTTTTACCGATAAGATGAATGCATGTTTGAATATATTCATGTACAATGCTTTCCATATGTCATTTATTTATATTAGAACTATATACATACCATTTTGGGTAATTTTCTTTCTTGCAGATACGCTTATCAACTGTCAAAGCAATTAAAATGATACCTATTTTAACCAGCATCTTGTTTGTGTTGATGTGCCGTGCAAGTTCTGGTAAGTTTTTACGTTCAACACGATTTTTAATTACCAAAAAATACAAATACGTATGTAATGATAGCGCATTGTATTTCTAGAAAATTGTGATCATCAGTCTGACTAAACAAATAACACTATCATGGACTTAAAACAAGCAGACTGCCGAAAAAGTTAACCTAGGTGGTTAAGCTACCAAAGTAATACAAAAACCACTTCTGCAAACAGTTCACTTCGATCATTTTTTTTAAACCTTATAATACTTGTTAACTTTTTGCGTAGTCAACCCTATACGAATTAAACTTTTGCCAGGTTCTGGCTTGCATCGGTTGAATGATAACAAATGATAAATTGTCCATGTTTCTTATTATACACATTACAATAAGTATTCAATTTCACGGGAATAAAAATATTTTAGCCTTGCAATTTGCAAATCGACATCGATTACGCTTTTGAATGACAAATACGTACATTGCATATTTAAACGAAGACCATATTCTGCAAATCCTATAACGTTGTGGTCGAAGCCAAAGTTCTAAAAGTTTTATAATGTAGCAGCCCGTAAAATTCATAAGCCTACACATTGGTTATGATAGCATCGATTAACAATGGTTACATACGCAATTTAAATAGAAATATGTTTATAACGGTATTTAACATTTGGTCTCTCATGGTAATATAAAACTGCTAAATGACAGCAATATTGGTGTACAATAAAAAGTAAAATCACAAAAATCCTGAACTTAGAGGAAAATCAATTCGAAAAGTCCATAATCACATGGCAAAATTAAAAAAACCAAAACACATAAATAACGAATGGACAAGCACTGTCATATTCCTGACTTGGTACAGTCATTGATAACAGTCTCATCAAATTCCGTTTTATTTTTAATGATGCGTGAACTAAACAGAGACAATAATTAAAATAGTCAAAATATGGGTACAGCAGCCATCATCGTGTAACAATTGTAAAAGGGACAATCTAACAGAACACAAAAACATCTATCTACAAATGCGTATCTGACGTCAGAACATTGTATACGTCACATATAATTGTCGTTCAATGTACATACAAACCATTTTAAAATTTCACATAGGCAATGTTAGCACAAAGGTTTAAGATCAAAAGTATGGATCAATTAATTTCAGAAATAGACCGAGATTTAAAATAGTCCAAAAGTTATAAAGAATTTATTTAAATCCACAAAAATTTAATAGCTGGGGATCGGTTTTTGTTGAGAGTGCCAATTGATTACAAAGAATGTAACGTAAGGGTACCCAAATTGCACCGAGTACCCAAATTGCACCTATTTAGAAAAAATAGCAACGGTAATCTTACAAGATTTCCTAGAGACTAAACAATTTGTATTTTTATGATTTGATACTATGCACGTCTTTTAACATACTAGGTAAACATATTTAGATATACACAAAACGTTCACAGTATTTATCAACAGATGGACTGTTTACTGAAAAAGCAAAACGTACGAAAACGTCACCATGCGACGTCATCAAAACATCATCTTTTTAAAATTAGAAAATACAACATATTATGAGTATCCATTATGTAAGATATGAAGAGTTAGCATGGACTAATATCCAATCGTTCAAAATATTTGAAGAAATTAAACAAAAGCTCGGTTATTAGACTTTTGACGATGTGAATTTAAGCATGGATGCAATTTGGGTACTCCTCATTACAGAATCATGGACAGTTTGGAGTGTTATTCAAACCCATTTTTTTATGACTCAATATGGATTAAAAATTAAATTGGTGTACCTATACAATAACGAAGGATAGTGCTACAAAATAAACACACAGTATGAACTTTTTTTTCTTGATCATAAAAAAAGTAGGTAAAAAAACTGTCAAAATAGGTGCAATTTGGGTATCGTCACGTTACCTGTATTATAAAGTATTATAAAACCCTGGTTTTGAAATACTAGGAAGGTTACTATAGCAAATAAATAAGCCCGTATTGATTAAAAATACATTGAATTGTCAGTATTACCAATCAACAGATATAGTAACGCATGCAGGAATGACTAACTTGATGATTAACTAAATATATCGGCTTAAAGATATGACTTTACATCTTTTAATTCAAAATAATAACGGCACTAAAAACAGTAGTTTCGATATCGCATAAACTATAAACAACAGAGTATTAACGTCTTAATATACATATCTTTGAAATAAGATTAAACACTTTTTATCTTCATTTCGAATGCAAAGTTTAAGTTTGAAAACGACAGAAAATTCTTGTAAAAATTGTCACTGAAATGAACGCAGTTTTATTCTGTTTGAATTTTATTATACATCATAAAAGTTTTTCATTAACGTGTCATTTTCTCGCTAGATTTTTGTGGTAATGTGGCATTTTATGAAAAAAAAACAGATTTTTCATTTTAATTAAAAGATTTGTATCATTCATCATCAATTGGAATATTTTGACAAAATCGGTTGATTTGACTTGCAGCCAATACAACATATGCATCTATACGAACAGAACATATAAAGTAAATATTTAAGAATTAGGATTTTTTTACAGTGAACATTTAATTTACAATAGATAGCTGACCGCAAGATAACGTGTCCTAGAGATTCAGTCGTTTCTATTAATTCTGAAGAACTGTATTGATGTTTATATATGTGCATGGGTATATTATTATACATTTTTAAAAACTTGTTTACAATCTTTTTTCAGCTTCATTTACAGTGACATTATCTGCAGTTACCACAACAGTGGGTGTAGGAAATAAAGTAAAATACAACACGGTCGTTGACAATCCTGGAGGTAGTGGATATGATATCACTACGGGTATTTTTACTGTTCCAACAGGTCAAGGTGGTGTTTATTCACTATCTGTTTCCATGATGTCAGGCCTTACAAAAACCTCGCACCTTACTTTAAGGAAGAATGGGGTAATTTTGGTGTGGCTATTCACTAATAAAGATTATGATATGGCATCTCAAACTATCAATGTTAATCTGGCACAGGACGACCTAATTTTTGTACAAATGAACAGCGGGTCGAGCCTGTTTAGTGTTTATAACACTTTCAGCGCAGCTAAGGTAGCCTAAACATATAGGTTGGCCCAAAAATATAGGCAGTGAATGCTCTTAAATAAAGTTTACCATTTTGATATTGTCATTCTTTTTTTTATCAAGTAATAAGATAACAATCGCATTCTAAGAGTTGTTTAGACTTGTGTGTACTTTATATCATAAACAAACAGTGTATTCGATGTATGTATCATTAGTATAAGGTAATACTTTCTGTTATGACTTCAAAGTTGTCATAAATATATATCTAAGACGGATTGGATTAAGATATGAGGTTGTACTACCAATTTGGAAATACAACATAAAGATTCATTTCGATAGCAAGCTAATATGATATGAAACTGCCTTGATAAGTATTAAAGAGTAAAATCGAAAAAAATTGGAACTCCGAGGAAAATTGATAACAGAAAGTTCAAAATAAAATGGCAAAACCAAAAAGGTACGATAAAAGAATGGACCCAAAATGTTTCTTCGTGTTTTTGAAGCAGTTTCAAATGGTCCAATTGTGCAACCAAATGTAACAAGTTATATTTTGACTTTAGTTTGAAGAAATATCTGTTATCCTACTCACACCTATAATTGTTTACATTTTACAAATTATGACTTGGATGGATAAAGTTTTCATTGCCATTCGTACCTCATCTTCTTATTTCTATTCTTTCTTTATAAAGAATAAAAAGGTATTGCTTAAGATCAAACCAACCATCTTACAGACTCCATTCAAATACATTGAAATATCCACCAAAGAGATCACTTCTTTCGGTAGTGCGTTAAAACACAAATGTTGTTGTGTTTAGTTGCTTAATATATATTTTAAAACTAGCTTTGTTATTACCATCACACAATGGCCGTTTGTTATCAGAGTAGTGTAATATATTACCTTCACACAATAACCGGCTGTTATCAGAATTGTTTCATAGATTACCATCACACAGTGGCCGTTTGTTATCAGAGAAGTGTAATATATGTAATATATTACCTTCACACAATGACCAGCTGTTATCAGAGTTGTCTCATAGATTACCATCACAAAATGGACGTTTGTTATCAGAGTAGTATCATATATTACCATCAAACAATAACCGTGTCTTATCAGAGTAGTGTCATATATTTCCTTTACAAAATGGCCGTTAGTTATCAACGTAGTGTCATATATTACTTTAACACAAAGGCCGTTTGTTATCAAAGTAGTGTCATATATTACCTTCACAAAATGACCGTTAGTTATCAAAGTAGTGTCATATATTACCTTCACCAAATGACCGTTAGTTATCAAAGTAGTGTCATATATTACCTTCACAAAATGACCGTTAGTTATCAAAGTAGTGTCATATATTACCTTCACAAAATGACCGTTAGTTATCAAAGAAGTGTCATATATTACCTTCTCTAATTCTCCGTGAATTGATACCTTTCTGCACCCGTTGTATAAAAAAATGTAATCAACGTGTGGTTGCCGGTGATCTCAACAGATGATTGGTTAAGCTAAAGGTCACAACCCGCCGGGACTACTTTTCAGTTCGGATTTCTCGGAATTTATCAATAACAACATAGCAACATATAAACAAACTCACGAAATCGTCTGCTTCAACAATAAAAATAAATATGGCTTCAGAAATCAACAATGACCCGCATATAGGTGCTAGAGTAAATCTTGTAGGCGGGATAAAAGGGGTAATTTTAAGAAAAACTACAAATTTCGATTTCCCACTTTGGGAAATTAAATTTGATTCTGGGAAAGTTGTCACAGAGGCCAGATATCGTTTTGATATTTTAGAAGACGGTTTTCAAACATTGAACCAGAAATAATTGTAACAAAAACTAACACTAAACAGAAAATGTCATCTCTAGCTCCAGCAAAAGACATTGCCACACTGATGAGTTCAGTGATAGTAATTTTATGTATTTAGCTGAACCTATACATGAATCTAACAAAGATTTGACCCTCCCTAAACTGTCTTCCAAAACCAAAAAAAGACAGTGTGTGACCATTACTGAAGACTGTATCGACACATTTGTACTAGACCAGGAAAATAAGAATATCGCTAGAAAAACACAAAGTGACATACAATCATTACAGCAATTCTTGATTACAAAATTGGAAACAAGAGAAATATATTCAATCCCACCCCCTGAAATAATCAAATTTTATGTCAATTCCTCATATCCGTACGAAAAGATTATGGAAACCAATATGAACCAGCATCCCTTAATGGTATGCTCTAAAGTTTTGATAGATACTTAAGACACCATAACTATGGCTACCAAATTAGTAAAAGTGCAGAGTTTTCCAAAGTCAAAGATGTCCTGACAGCAAAGCAATTGGAACTTAAAAATATGGGAAAAGGGAACGGTCATAAAAAGGCAGAGCCACTTTGTGGTGAGGATATCGAGAAGCTATTTTAGTCGGGAGAAATTGGAGATGATAATCCTACAACACTTCTACACACCGTATGGGTTTTAACACTATATATTTTGGTCTAAGGGGAGTCACAGATAATAACCAAATGACATGGGGTGATGTCAACATTGTAAGGGACACTTCGTTCGGACTATAATATCTCCAAATGAATGAAAGAAACACAAAGACCAGAACAGGCAAAATAGTCCAGTCAATCTAGCACAAATTTGACCATAACCCGAAAGTAATTGCAACAGAAGATTTTAAAGTTTTAATCTTTAGCATTATGCCCCAAATATACACAGAAAAAAGTCCCATAAAATCTAACTTGAAGACAACTAAAAATATCACAATTTAAAATTCCTATGGAGATTTATATTGAAAAGGGAGATAACTCTTGCAAAAAAGACAGAAATATCAATAAAATTTGTTAAAAAATTATAACTGTACCGCTTCTAACCATCAGAATATATTGATTCTTGATTTTTTAGCGGTCTGCAGAGTATAACAAACAACTCTAAAGGTGTTTTCATATCTTTTATCAAGCTGTAATCTAGATTTCGTAATTCATTAGTTGACCTTTTTTTTTTATTTTTCAACATGTCAAGGTAAAGAATCTCAAATTTAATAAAAATACAGCATGTATTCTTCTTTTTGTGTTTTAAAGTTTCTTTGGATTAGTAAGTTGCTGAAAAAATATAATATACAGATATAAACAATACCAAATTTTCACATTATTTTTTCAAAATGGTTACAAAGCTTCAAAGCAATTTCTTTTAAGAAAAATGCATGAAAAAAATAAAACTACCCATAACAATTCGGTTTTGTACATTTCATGACCAGAAGATTATATAATTTAATCAAATATAAACTTATAACCCCATCAAAGTATCATACTTTACATATATTTCAAGAAAAACAAACAAAAACTGACCAAAAAAGACTATTTTTTGCAAGAGTCATCTCCCATTCCAATGTTAATTTCCATAGGAAATTAAAAATGTTGATTTTGAGTTTTCCTCAAGTTAGATTTTATGGGACTTTTTTCTGTGTATATAAAGTGTATAATGCTATAGATTAGAACTTAAACATTTTCTGTTGCAATTAGTTTGAGGTTAAATCTTAGTTTGACTGGACTAAAAGCCTAAGAGACCAGAGAGACATCCCACAAATGGCATGGGCAAATCAAGAAAACAAGTTAAAATGTCCTGTACATGCATATAAACTGTATGAATCAAAACGCTCACTCAAGTATTCAAATCCAAGTGATCCCTTTTATATTCAAGAAAAAGTAAATATAGCGAAACTGGCCTTTGGTACAAGAGCCAACCCATAGGCATAAACAAATTGGGAAAATTTATGGAAAAGATGGCAACTGCTGCAGATAAATTTATTTGCATTCGTGTATTAAACTGGTCATTTTATATTACTGCATGTACATGTACATTGTATTATACTGAATTTACCTACTTTTCATACAAATTATATATCAATTCCACCACTACATTGAGTTCGATAAAATATTTATTTACTGAAGACAGTAAAATTTTTAAATTCAAAACATGAGCCTTGCCGAGTGTTTAAAACATTTGAAATTTAACTGTCGAGAGGGAAGAATTATCAAACATGTATTTATTAACATATATTAACAACATTATCTGGCATTGTCTGTTTATGAAATGATATTTTGTGACATAACACACAGAGAAAATCTGTATTTCTTTTACATTCTGTAAAAATAAGTGTACTTTCTATATGGTTTTCTCTTTTTATGACGTCACAATAGATAAATAAAAAAAATGAACTTTATAATACCTGTATTGAATTTTCACCAATCAAAAAATGAGTGCACATACCATATTGATAAATAACTACATATCTTGCATATATATTTGCACACTTTAAGACTTTAGATATTAATATAATAATATTAGATATTAGACTGTATTAGACTGTTAAATTATAAATAAAATTTAAATAAATTAACATGATTAAAGCACTGTTATATATTAATAAAACATTTATCACATTTAAAAAGTAAAAATTTGTTCTCAGCTTAACAGAAGCAGGATCTCATATAAAGTCTTAACTTTTTGATTTCAAAAACAATCAGTTGAAAATATTAACAAAAAGGTTAAGGTAATGAATAAAACAATTATTGTAAGTACATGTATAGAACATGTATTTGTTTCAAATTTTTATATGTTTTTGATCATACATGTATAATAGTGATAATTCAAAGTAAAGAAGATGATGACAATGATGAAAGTGAAAATCACTCAGGAAATAGACGCCTTACAAACCATTCTACAAGAAGATGTGTGCTACAAAAAACTTGACGACGCAGGATTTGAGCATAATCACATTAAACAGGTTAATACTAAATATGTATGTCTATGATACGACATAATACATGTACATTGTACTTAAAACTGCAAATTCTCTGATGTACAATATAGATAAAATTGAGAATGGAAATGGGGAATGTGTCAAGGAGACAACAACCCGACCAAACAAAACAAAAGCAGAAGGTCACCAACAGGTATTGTTAAAATTCTGATGAAAGCAAGTGCTCCAAAACAGCACATTATATGTACTGGCATGTAAATAAAACGCGCAGCACAATATGACATACCAGACAGGTACACCCTTTTTTCTTTTATCATCTGAGAAATATTTCTATAATATGTATTAAAAATAAATTGAAGTTAGTTAATATCCTACACATCAATATACAATAAAATTCAGAAACATAAATACATGAAATATATACAATACAAACGTAAATATAAAATTTATTAATACCATTTTAAAAACAGACAAAACGCAAGGATGGTTAAACTTTTCCATTGTTTCGTAGCGAAGTATACATACCTTTGTACATGTGCAGATATTGTTTTTATCCTTAATGTGTATTGACAAGTACTTGAGCCTTAATTCATTGAATTCAATTCATCGCCTCTGAATACAAATAAATTGAAACGAAACGGGACCGTGAGAACCCCAATATATACTGTTGCCAACAAAAAATATCCATATTACTGCTTGATCAACATTGTCCTTTTGAATGTTGGCAGCACAAACAGAACTTTATTTGTACATGTTGTAAATGTTGCAAATATTTATCTGTGCACCCATTACTTCAACAATAGTTGGCCGTTAGCAGGATAAAAAAAAATATAAAGAGAAGTGATATGATATCAACGAGATAGCGATGCAAGGCTCCGACTTTATAAAAATTCAATTTTTCAACTATTTCGATTGAATAAATCCGATAATTCACTGGTTTCAATGTAATAATCTATATATAGTCAATTGTACAGCCTCCAATGATGAGAAGAATCAAAACCATACAGCCTACCATTATTTAAAAAATGGTCCAGACAAGAAAAATATACAAAGATTCAATTGAAAAATTATGGCCTTATTTATATTAAAAACAATTAACTAAAAAAAATATGTGATGAACTGTAACGGCTTGTACAGAAACCTATTCCTATAAGATGTGATTTGTAACCTCTGGTTATTAATACGACAGCTTAGTAATAGTGCACTCACCTCTATACAATGGGATGGTCTTTCTTTTGAAGCATTCATTATACAACTAGGAGTTAGACGGGTGATATTTTCAGTACTTAACTGTAAAAGCTGGAGGAATTGGTTTAGGAAAGTATATTGGAGATATTTACTGTGGAGCACCCACATGTACTAACGATAATGCCTTGATAGCCAACTCACCAACAGAATTCAAACTACTGATCTCGTCTGTGAAAAGTTATAACAAATGCGAAAAATATATTTTCTGACCAACACCGTGTTATCCTTAAAAAAAATTTATCAAAGATACCAGGACTAAATTTAGTATATAAGCCAGACGCGCGTTTCGTCTACAAAAGACTCACCAGTGACGTTCGAATTAAAAAAAGTTAAAAAGGCAAAATAAAGTACGAAATTGAAGATCATTGAGGACCAAAATTCCTACAGGTTTTGCCAAATACAGCTCAGGTAATCCATGCCTGAGGTAGAAAAGCCTTAGTTTGCAAACAATTCAAAATTTTGTAAACAGTAAATTTATAAATATATTCATATCAATGGCAAGTCTACAAAAGACTCATCAGTGACGCTCGAATCCAAAAAAAATAAAAAGGCCAAATAAAGTACGAGATTGAAGTAAAGGACGGTAGTGCCACGCATATATGATAACATCAACAAAGGAACACTAAGTATATATGTATAATTCAGTTAGAGGAAAAACGCAATGATATAACTAATCTGCATCGAAGCATAATGAAATAAAGTTCAATGCAACTGTCATACAAGTGGGAGGTTTAGAGCTATAACACCAGGTTCGATTCATCATTTTCTACATTTAAAAATTTATGTACCAAGTCAGGAATACGACAGCTGTTTGATGTTTTTTCTCATTGATTTTGCCATTTGATGAGGGACTTTCTGTTTTGAATTTTCTTCGGAGCTCAGTTTTTTTTGGATTGGAACTGCAACATGTACATACAAAATGATAAAAGTTATCTAAAATCAATGAGACTGTTACCTGTACACTTTTTACAGAAGTGTGTATATATGCAAAGAGGGTGTGTTAATATCTGCAGTTTTAAGATAGTAAGCAAGCCCTGTCAACTGATATCTTGTGTTATACAGACATTTCCATTTTCAATTTTATTTGTAATAATTGTTAATGTATCAATTAGTATTAACTGGACAAACAAACCTATGCCAGTGATTAATATATCTAGTCTTCGGAATTTTTATTGGTAGTACAGGCATAGCACGAAAATGAAAATTGTTTATTCATTGGGTAATATAAATAAGAAATCAAATGATGTATAGTTTAGGATTCATGTTCACATTACACGGACTTTATAAATAGGGGTTAGCTCCGGACACAAAATCTTCTCAAAATGGGTCACGCTGAAGAACGACAGAAGAAGAAACTATATAAATATACAACATCATCATGAATTGGTCTCCCGATACAGAGGTGCAGCAGTCAATATTGCGTTTCAATCTTAATCACTATAAAAACAAACAAATATGTAACAAAAAAGTACAAAAAACCATATATCAAATTTAACGTAAAGCTGGTTTTTTTCGCAATCTTAGACTTTAAAAAAGAACAAACACAAAAATACTGAACACCGACGAAAACTAACGGGAAATCCTTAATCAAATGGTAAAATCAAAAGCTCAAAAAAATGGGGGGGGGGTGTCGATCCTGGTTTTATAGCTAGCTAAACCTCTGACTTTTATGACAGCCGCATCAAATTCCATTATATTGGCAACGATGAGTGTACAAATCAAATAGACAAAATTGTCAAAAATAGGGGAACAGCAGTCAATATTATATTACAATCTTAACCACTATGAAAACAAATTAAACAAATATGAAACAAAGAAGTACAACATGTACAAAAAGTTATAGATCAAATTTAATTTGTTTTTTTATTGTACGATTTTTTTTATCTATGTTATATTCATTTCTAATTAAGTAGCAACTTTCAAGCAGCACCTGCATACGTGGTATATATCTCCCAATTGATACGATATTTTCGTGATTGCATTTTCTATCATGATTTTCTTGATAGAGGGTTGCT
This sequence comes from Mytilus trossulus, assembly GCF_036588685.1. NCBI lineage: Eukaryota > Metazoa > Mollusca > Bivalvia > Mytilida > Mytilidae > Mytilus > Mytilus trossulus. The sequence continues at coordinate 24,780,942 of NC_086386.1, read as the reverse complement.
GCTCACAAGGAAGCTATCAAACCAAGAGTTCCAACATGGTGAAGATGAAATCACCCCTTCGTAAATTTTACGGACGCAATCACGAGTTGGTTAACCATTTTGAAATAACCGTTTCACAAATGATATCGGATTTGTTCCTTACGTCGAAACTATATTTCCTTCCCTTTCATTGATGTAATCTACCGAATAAGACTATTTACCGGATTTGTTATGTTGTTGCCACATGTGGAGCAGAATCTGCTGACCCTTTCCGATGCATCCCTAGTTTTTCGAGGGGTTCGTGTTGTTTATTTTTTAGTTTTCTAAGTTGTGTCATGTGTCCTATTGTTTGTCTGTTTGTTCTTTTCATTTTAGCTATGGCGTTGTCAGTTTATTATCGATTAATGAGTTTGACTGTCCCTCTGGTATCTTTTGTCCCTATTTCTTAAGTTCACTTGTAAAGGATTGAACGAATTTAAGCACCGGAACTGAATCTATACCCTGACTGGCACATGGTTAAGTTAATATTAACGAAAACAGATATGGTATACCGGAAATTTTAACATGAAGTGCACAAATTAGTACACCATATCCAAATTTCGATAATTATTGTCTCGTCAGCGATGTTAATAATCGAAACGGTATTTGGAATGCCGTGGCAATATAGTTTACCTCAATTTAGGGTACATTCTGGAATTAAGAAAGAGCTGAAATAGGATAGATGAATAATGTAAACCCGTAGGAAAATATAATACAAGCCCAAACGAAAACATATCAACAAGTCTTAACTGCAAACAACGTTCAAACATATGATTGCGTTGGATATATATAGACTGCAATTTTTATAAGTGAGCATGCCAAAAAAAATCTTGGTAGAGGGTTCGAAATACATCACAAACAACATTTTCCGTAAGACAAAAAAGGGAAAAAGTATATTCAAATAAAACGAATTTGACTAGCATGTCGAAAATAGATGTTCACCAGATTTTACAAAATGAATCATAATCATTGATCAAATACCAAACAGAAAAAAATATTCTTGCAGAAAGGATGGTATACGTAATATTTTCCACAAGATCTAAAGAATGAAAAGGTATTTTTCAGCAAAACGAATTTGACTAGCAGGTCGAAAGTATGTAGTATACCATCTTTTCCGCAAGAATGCTGTTTTCTGTTGGTAACCAATTGATAATGATTCATTTTGTTAAATCTGCTGACTGTCATTGCGATTACAAACAAGGATCTTAATCATTTATTTATCGGGGATCGCGGGTTCAAATTTTCGCGCCAACTGCGCATGAAGTTGCGCATCGATATCGCCAGTCATCCAATTGTCGTAATTGTCAGTGAGAATTAATATTGATTATTATAAATAATCTATTTGATTTTAAAAATATATAAAAAAAAGAATGTTATTATTGAAAACTGTAATTCTAGAATTTTATAGAATTTGTTATTGCTATTTTCATTGTTGCAAATGCACTTCCGTTTTGTGTTAATGGCATGTCCTTGCCGGCGAGAGGAGATAAACACAAGATCTAACACAATAATCAAAAACGTGGGCTGTTTTTCATGAATACTGAAACGCAGATCGTAAATATTAGAACATGATCTTCATTTTAGTAGCTGATGAAGCAGTTTCACACTTGTTTTACACTAGAAAAGGACCCGGAAATATGCGTAAAATGTATGTTATATTTTTTAAACAAATGAATAATATGAGTAATTTTTCTTTAAGTTTCTAGCGATCCTTCATCTATTGAAGATTCTTCGCCATATATTTTATATCGTCTGCGAATGGTCCCAGCACAACAGTGAATAATAACATAAAATCCACAAGGGGGGGGGGAGTCTCAAAATGGGTTTTTGGGTACAGATGTGAAGCTAGAATTTCAAAAACAGCCCCATTCATATATTCAGATAATACAGTATTTATACAAAAATATAATCAAAAGATGAAAAGTATTGACCCATTGACATATTACCTTGGTGAAATAGCAACACATTGATATATTTGATGTGAGAAAAAGGGACCCATTTCACCAGCACTTCTAGATATACCTTCATATAGGAAGAGACTCCCCCTCTCCCCCGTGATAAAATCATTTTAAAGTTAGTTTTCTAAACAAAATAGAACAAAAAAGCAAAAACAGGCACACACATTAATGTGTATTCTAAATTTTGTAAAATTGAGAATGAAAACGGGGAAAACATATGTCAGGACGTCAATGAAACCAAATAGCCGAAAATGACCCAATTCCAACCATGGGCATGATGGGTCTTCAACACAGCAAGACAATCTAGCCCCTGAAGGCAAATTCCAGATGACCCCTTAACAAGAATGTATTATCCAGGGAAATTGTTCGTCACACTTAATGTCAAAACTTGTAAATGACTCAAAAAATAAAATACTGAAAAGACTAAAAAACAGAATTTCACGACTTAGGACAGGGTGAAGCGCAAACAATATTTCAGCGAGGTTTAACATATTACCAATATGGAATCAGCCAACACACAGCAATACCCACACTAAAATGAGTGATGTTCATTGTACAATTGTACTTAGGGTAAATGTTAGGATACGTTATTTACAGACCACTTAGGGTCTAGAAGTCGCTTTCACATTAATCTTACATTAGACATTAGACATTAATGTTGTATGTAACATGCCAAAAGTTATTACATTTGAAATTTTGGAATTATCTCTCTTTGTATACAGTTCAGCGATTGAAATTTTGTAACATTTCAAACTTTACATTAGAAATTCTTGAGTGATCTTTCTTTGTATAAATTAAATAAAATTGGAAAAAAAGAGAAAACTTAAAGATAATTTTTATATTAGCATTTATATATTTTATCAAATCATATGTATGATACAGTTTGATTATTTTGTCTAAATATTATTTAAAAGTATTTCAAAATATTATTCACTTCATTCTTGTGATTAGTGTACAGGTAAAAACTGTTCACTGCATTGTATGTTTGTACTATTTATAAATGACTGATCGACAAGTGTGGTGTGTCTCAGTTTTGTGAACAAGGATATTTGAAGATTTAAGCGTTGCCAAAATTAATGTTATCTTCGATATATGTATAATATGAAGTCGAATATATGAATGCAGTATAATAAATTTATGAATCTAACATTTGTGCTTTCGTAAGCCAGTTTTATCGTTTTCGGAGGTTACAAAAATGGCGTCATCGACAGGATAACTAAATATATATATAAAATTGGCAACGTTGGTTAGACAATATTTTCTAGGGTTAAAGTACTAGAAATAACAAGCAAGATTGAAACTAAAGAAGAAAAGTTAGAGAAAGAAGTAGACGAATTGAATAAGAAATTATACCATATGCACAAAGAAAAAGGTGAAAACTTACATTTAAAGCATCAATTAGAACATAATAACAAAATCATTGAACAATTACAAAAATCAGCAAAAAACTGTATATTAAAGAGAGACCGTTTATACAATTATCCGGTAGACCCGAAAAAGACAAAGATCCGGTAATAAGTTATTGGTTGGAAGATTCCCGAGAACATTTCGTTACAATACCAGAAGAAAAAGCCAAAATTGACCTACTTATGCAAAATCTAATATCTCCAGCAAAAGATGAGATAAAACTAAGACCGTCATTAGAAAAACATTTGCTTTTGATTAAAAGTATTTATGATGGTTATGATTCAGTAAGTTAATTACAACAGCTATTTTTTCAAAGAAACCAAAAAGATGATAAAACTTTGCAAGACTATTCTTTGAATCTGATTAAAATTGAAAAGAGAAGTAAAACGATTCAGTTATGAGCACAAAACAATGAAATTTCTTGAGTTTAGAAATGAAGTGTTTCTTTGAGTGATTGAAAATGCACAAAGTTGGAAAGTAAAACTACAAAAACAAGATGCTGAAGTTGTTAGCAATCAAGCAATTAAATCCGAACACACATTGAAAGACAACTCCGAGATATTAAAACTTCTCACAAAACATCAGTAAATGTTAGAAAAGCAACAACAGCAAATTGATAGGTTGTCTAACAGGTCTAATGTTAAAACATATAGTGATTCAACAAACAATGATGTATAGTATAGCCATAAACCAATTAATTGTTATAATTGTGGTGGTAAGGGTCATAAACGTCCGGAATTTCCATCAACTTTTCAAGCACAAAGAATTGACGAAGATACACAGAAAACGTATACGCGTGGACAGTTTAGAAGTAGAGGAAGAGATTTTCGTTGTAGATATGACCAAAGAGGTAACATATATCAATGTCGAGTTGGTGTTGTTCCTAATGACTCCGACGAGGTAATAGGGTAGTTTCTACTGCGGTGAGTCGATCAGTAGAAGATACTACAGTACAAGTAGGCTACAATTCATTTCAGAGTAATATTTTTTAAAACATTGCTAGTAAAAGTCCAAAGACAGAAATTGTTGTTGAAAATCAATCAGTTATAGATCTTACAGATACTGGTTCTCAGGTTTCAACAGTTACTGAAACATATTTTAAAACATTATTACAAAAGAAACCAATACTGCATGATATATCAAAATGGATGAAAGTCACTAGAGCCTATGATTTACCAATCCCATATTTAGGTTATATTGAATTCAATATTTCAGTAGCAAAAACAATAATTCAGAATGTTGGTTTTCTTGTTGTGAAAGACACTGATAACATTAGTAAATTACCATTTTCACTAGAAAGTAATTTTTTTATGAAGATGAAAGAAGCTTTAGAAGTTTATAATGGAACCGAAGCAAACAGTCTTATTGGGAGGCAATTGTCAGGTATCTTAACTGTATACGATAATTCTTTTGACTGTGAAATATATTCTCAAAAAATATCTTTTGTTAATATAGCAGGTTGCAATCCAGTACATATACCGGGAAATTCAATGAAGACAGTTATGTGTACAACCTGACAAAAAGACAATAATAAAAAGTATTGTGCAGTTGTTCAGTTATTACAATGTAACCAAGGCTCTTTACCGATAAACATTATGGTAGTTGATAGTTATGCTGAGATAAGCCAAGGAACAGTACCAGTACGTATGATTAATATAGGATTAGAAGATGTATTGATTTATGAGAAAACAAGAGTTGGTACATTACATTCAGCTTCACTGATACACGAGGTGTTACAAGACACTATTGACATTGATATAAATCAGACTCAAATTAATGTTTTGATAAAGAACATAGATATTGCTGTTTGTAAGCAAACTACAACAAATACAGAGAGCAATAAGAAAATACAATTGAGTGACCTCGACATAGAAAGGAAAAAACCTTACCGATGAACAAATAGAAAAAGTTAAAGATTCTTTAAACAAGAACACCGATATATTTTGTAAAAACGATTTAGATTTAGGATACACAGACATTGTAAAGCATAGAATTCTTACAACAGACGAGAAACCAATTGCGATTCCGCATAGACGTATTCCACCTAATCAAATGGAAGAAGTTAGAGCACACATCAAACAATTGTTAAATCAAAACATTATTCGTATTAGTCCTTATGCTGCGTCCGTAGTAACAGTTCGTAAGCATGACAAGTCTATTAGACTGTGTGTAGAATACAGATTACTGAATAAAAAGACAATACGTGACGCTTATCCTCTTCCAAGAATTGAGGAGGCATTAGACACCTTGCACGGAACGACGTTTTATACCACGCTAGACTCATCCAAGGTTATTATCAGGTAGCGATGAAAGAGATACATATAAGACTGCATTTTGCTTTGGAACGGGAGTCTGTATGAGTACATTAGAATTCCAATGGGATTTTCTAAAAGTGCGGCTTCATTCCAAAAAATAATGGAAGCATGTTTAATGACAAAATTTTTGAAATATTACTGATTTATTTAGATGATATTTTTATCTTTTCAAAGACAGTAGAAGAACAGTTAGAAAGCCTGGAGTTTTATTTCAACGACTAAGACAGCATGGTTTGAAATTAAAATTGTCAAAATGTCATTTCTTCAAGAAGGAGGTAAGATATTTAGGACAAAAAAAAACAAACCCAGACAAAACAAAATCAATCAAAGATTGGAAAGTACTTACCACAGAAAAAGAACTCCGGTCATTCCTAGGACTATGTAGAAACGTTACTATAGGAAGTTTGATCCAAAGTTCATGCACTCATATCAAAAACAAATGGAAAGGATGGGAAATCAAAGCAATTTAAATTACGAAGTGCTAAAGAATTTCAAGAAAAATGGGATGCGAAGTGTTTAGAGTCGTTTGAAGAACTAAAATAGAAGTTAGTAAGTTCACCAATTTTAGGCTTTCCTGATTTCAAAAGCTATTTCGTTTAGAAACCGATGCGTGTATATAATGTTTAGGCGCTGTTCTATCACAAGACCAAGAACAAGGAACTGTTGTAATAGCGTACGCATCACGCAGCTTACACCCGAATGAAAAGAACAAGGAAAACTACAGTTCTATGAAACTTGAATTATTGGCTCTTAAATGGGCTCTGACCGATTTGATAGGAAGTAAATTCATAGTTTATACCGATAACAATCCTTTATGCTACCTACAAACTGCAAAACTGGGTGCAACTGAAATGAGATAGGTTTCTCAACTTGCACAATTTGACTATGAGGTCAAATATAGATCCGGACGATCTAATGTCAATGCAGATGTATTGAGCAGGAATGCATAAGATGTTGAGCAAATTGCGAATGTGTAAAAACAATGCTGTACAAAACATGCATATAAACTAAATAAACTTGACTGATCAGATAGAAACAATGTCAACATTTCCAGAGTATACTGCAGACGATATAAAACAATTACAAAGTAGTGATAATGTTCTATCTGTTGTTATTTTGTAGAGCAGGGTTAACTGACAACACATGTACAGATGATGACGAGACAAACGAAACCAGTAGAGAAGCTACTAAGGAAATTTGATTCATTGGTGATAGACAATGGTATTTTATACAGAAAGATAAATGACATAGAATGTGGTGAGTGTAAACAGTTAGTAATACCAGAAGCATTCTAACACCACGTTTTTGAAACACTACACAGGACACCAAGATATAGTAAGAACATTAGCACTATTGCATAAACGATGTTACTAATCAGATATGGTAAATGATGTAAAAATTGGATTAAAACCTGTGAACGTTGTTTAGTTGCTAAAAATCCGTTACCAAAATTTGTTCGTCCATCAATAGGTTCGTTAATAGCATGAAAACCATTAGATATTTTAGCTATGGATTTTACACTTTTGGAGAAATCTTCAGATGGTAGAGATGTGTTTCCTTAATTCACACAAGCAACATGCAACAACTGTCGCTAAAGTATTAGTTAAGGATTGGTTTTTGAAACTAGGGATACCAAAACGGTTACACAGTGATCAGGGTAGGAATTTCGAGGATGTAGTGATACGTGAACTCTGTAGAATATATGACATTAAAAAATCACGGACAACACCGTACAAACCAGAAGGAAACGCCCAAACTGAGAGATTCAATAGGACCATGCATGACAGATTAAGAACATTGATGCCCGAAAGGAAAGCTGAATGGCCCGAATATATGCCAGAACTAACTTTTATATACAATGCAACTCCGCATTCTTCAACTGGATATACTCCATATTTTGTTATGTTTGGTCATGAGCCGATTCTCCCTATTGACAATCTTTTTCATAATGGAATGACGGAAATAGACACCGATTTAGACACTTATTCAGCTAACCATCAGAAGCGAATGACCGAAGCCTTGAAGACAGCTAATGAGAACATTCACAAGAAAGCGAGTGAAAGACAAAAAATTATGAACAGAGGAACAGATGACAAGTCTATAGAAATTGGTTCCAACATCTTTCTGAAGAAACATGTACAAGGACGAAACAAAAGGCAGGACAATTGACATCCAGCACCGTACAGAGTTGTTCACCGTCTAAGGACAATGTGTATGGAATTCGGTTAGCGGATTGTAGTGACCTCGTTAGGAATGTCACTAGAAGAGAAATCTGTGACACAGGAAAAGTAGACATGATGCAAAACTCAAGTCTAGATATTACTGAGGACAGCATTCGAGTTTTGGAGGATTGAATGTGACCATTGTCAACCCGAATTCGTTACTAGTTTAAATTGACCATCAGGAATCTGGCGAAGATGAACAAGATGTAACTACAGCTAGCGTAGATGATGACAATTCAAAAAGGAGATCAAAACGAACAAACGCTGGAAAACATTCAAATCCTTTTAACTTGCCAAAGTCTGTCTTGTTAAAAGAAACATCTGTTCATGGAAACAAAGAACTGGTGCAATTTTAACAATTGGGCAAAGCAATAGCTGCATTAGGAACTAGTCTTGGACAGAGTTTAGGACAAACACTCCAAGAAGGATGGTTAAAGCATAATATGACTAACAATTAGATTTATGTTGAAAATGTTAATTATGCGAGAAAGTTTATTTTATTTGTATAGTCAAATGATCAGAATATTTTCATGTACATCATTATAATAACAAAGATGATGATATTGCATAAATTGTTGTGTAGTTGTGTATTTTTATTTTGTTTGTTGAGGGCAAATAAAGAAAACATGCCAGAAATTGTTACATTTGAAATTTTTGAATTATCTCTCTTTGTATAGAGTTCAGCGATTGAAATTTTGTAACATGTCAAATTTTACATTAACAATTCTTGAGTAATCTTTCTTTGGATAGAGTAAGGCAAATGAAGTGAAATTTGGAAATTAAATAAAATTGAAAAAAAAGAGAAAAGATAATTTTTATATTAGCATTTATATATTTTATCAAATCATATGTATGATACAGTTTGATTATTTTGTCTAAATATTATCTAAAGGTATTTCAAAATAGTATTTACTTAATTCTAGTTATTAGTGTACAAGTAAAAACTGTTCACTACATTGTACGCTTTTACTATTGATAAATGACTGATCGACAGGTGTAGTTGTGTCTCAGAATATTTCAAAATTTAAGCGTTGCCAATAATCAATGTTATTTTCGATATATGTATAATGTGAATTCGAATATATGAATACAGTATAATAAATTTATGAACTTAACATGTGTGCTTTCGTAAGCCAGTTTTATTGTTTTTGGAGGTTACAAGTATACCAATCATGGGCCCTTGTCAGGCAAGATACAAAAACATCATAATACATTGATTATATAAACATTATTGAAAAACACAATACGTAATTAATACACAAATAATTAATTGATAAAATGAGCAATGTAGGATACAATTATGGTAAGAGGCATTGAGTTTAATGAGGCCAATTTAATATTAAAAGAATATGATATAAAGTTTATGAATAGGGAAACGTAAGAAGTAAAAATAGAACCAGGAATATAGTATCTCATTCTGCAGTAGTTCTCCTCATGACCAGTGCACAGTAGTGAGGGACTTTTACATCACAACAATGCAAAGGTCATCAAGGGGAGATCCTTCAGAACTAGCTACATATACAAGACATTACATCAATAGTGATTCTCCTCATGAGTAATGCACAGCAGCAAGGGTTGACATTGCTACTGGGCAATATTCATCAAGGGACGGTGCTCTAGAACTCACTATAGAGAAAACATAAAGTTCAAATTACAAGTAGTAGAGGGAGATAAATCCCATTAAACCTTTTCATATTTTTTAATGAACATGCATAATTCTGATAATGAATTCTCATGTCTGACATTATTCATTAACCATATCAGTTTTTGGTTAGGGTCAAGATTTTTGTTAAATTTGCAGCAATTATTTATCATTGATATCATGTCTTTCCTTTGGTCCGATAAACTATCACAGTTGAAAAGAAAATGTGTTTCATCTTCAACCTCATTACTACAACATCTCTTAAATATTCTATTGTGTCAGGGAGTATTACTATATCTACTTCTCTCTATAAGTAAATGGTGAGCAGATATGCGAAATCTTGTTAGACTCCGTCTATCTTCAAATTATGTGGTCATTTTTTTGTATAAATTTTCTGATACAAAACTTTGATTTTTCGAAAAACTAAAGATTTTCTTGTCCCAGGAATAGATTACCTTAACCGTATTTGGCACAACTTTTTTTGGAATTTTGGATCCTCAATGCTCTTCAACTTTGTACTTGTTTGGCTTTATAACTATCTTGATTTGAGCGTCACTGATGAGTCTTATGTAAACGAAACGCGCGTCTGGTGTACTAAATTGTAATCCTGGTACTTTTGATAACTATTTTACAATATTAAGATATTTTTCATAACCAAATTTGATTTAAAGGTAACATCTGTGCATAGTTTTCCTTCTGAGAAAGTTTTGAAATTTTTCCCGATCTTTCAACATAACATTTCTTAGTTTTTTGTTGTCAATTGGTTTAGCCGTGTCTGAGGATATTTGATAATTATTAATCAGTGAAAGAAGTTTTTCAGATGACATATACGAAACGCGCGTCTGGCGTACTGAATTATAATCCTGGTACCTTTGATAACTGTTTACACCACTGGGTCGATGCCACTGCTGGTGGACGTTTCGACCCCGAGGGTATCACCAGCCCAGTAGTCAACACTTCGGTGTTGACATGAATATCGTTAATGTGGTCATTTTTATAAATTTCCTGTTTACAAAAGTTTGAATTTTTCGAAAAACTTATGATTTTCTTATCCCAGGCATAGATTACCTTACCCGTATTTGGCACAACTGTTTGGAGTTTTGGATCCTCAATGCTCTTCAACTTTGTACTTGTTTGGCATTATAAATATTTTGATAGGAGCGTCACTGATGAGTCTTATGTAGACGAAACGCGCGTCTGGCGTACTAAATTATAATCCTGGTTCCTTTGATAACTATACCACGATGGTTTCTTTGATTCATACAATTTCTTTGATTATGTAAATGCATTATATAACAATGGAAAGTTAGTGTCTGATTTTTCTAGTCTGTGATAGTATTTAGCCATTGCTTTAATCATGTTAAAATATATTGATAGTCTTCCCAACTCAGTTAGTACTGCAAAATTGGTGCATTTTTTTTGGAGCTCCAAGAATAAATTTACAGAATTTAGTATAAAGATTTTCAGCAGGTAAATCTCATTTCTATAATTAGACCACATTTTGGGTTAAAGGCACCCCATATCTCACAGCTGTATAATAGGATGGATTTGATGGTATGATCCAAAACATGCATGCTTGTTTTGACTGAAGGATACAAGGATAAAAAATCTTTAGATAACTTATAATAGGCTTTTAGTGCCTTTTTATACAATTCATCCTGGGCAACTGTAAAGAAGCCAGATGCACAAAAATGTTTACCGAAATATTTATATGTATTAGCACACTCTAGTTTTACACCATTTAGCATAAAATCATATTGTATATCAATATACCTGCCTTGTTGAATATAAGAACCTTTGTTTTGTTTGTTTTCACACTTAAGGTGGTATGGGTGTCTTCCTCCATCTTGGATTGTAAAAAATAGAGAACCAAAGGTCCAGATTTTCTATCAAGTCAGCAAAATTTGATACAGAATGCAGATATTTAATGTGAATTTTCGTTTAAAAGAACCAATTTATAAGAATATACCTCATAAATATTAATAATTTGGCAAATGTTGTTTAATTTTGGTTTTTTTTATTTTTTAAATTGGCATTTTAAGGAGAGTTAACTCTAAAACAGTGCATTTTCTGAAGGAATCTACATGGAATTTTCCTATTTTGAATTTTAGCCGGGAAAATTTTCTATTGATATTCTCAAAGCATTGTCTGAAATAAACTCATCATAGATACCAGGACTAAATTTAGTAAATACGCCAGACGCGCGGAAAGCTATCTTTTCCTTAAGTATTTAACAATTCTATCATTTGGTTTAGTTTCTAATCTGAAAACGGTGTTTTTTTCTGTATAATCCATACAAAATGTGTCATTTTGTCACGTCCTGTAGCTTGAGAAAATGCGCGGTGACCTATCATTTTTATTATATTTTTCAACATGTATCAATAGATACTACGTTTTGTCAAAGTATGAACAAATTCTATCATTTCTATTTTAGACTCCTATACCACCTTAAGTACCAATCCTTGCAGTAATTTTGCAAATGTCCATTTTTTTTTTGTAAACCATTCGGAGAGCTTAGAAATTAACTTTCATGAACAGAAAGGGCTTTATCTTTGGCAATATTATCGAAACTCTAAAAACCAATAAAAAAGTCGTGCGTGTCCTTCAAAGTCTGTTAGATAGTTTGTTTACCTACTCCAAGCAGAGAGAAAGTTGTGTCGCATCCGGTAGGGCATGTGCAGCAGTTAGTAGTTTACCAATTGTTGGGAAAACATACACATAGTTAGTGAATGGGTGAAAATCTCCGTTCATCCTTTACACTGCTAATGCTCCCCATCTGCACCCACAATTCGCTTGAATGTGTCATATATTTATAGTAGTGAAGACATAGAACAAACACATTTAAATAAGATGTATGTATACATATTCTTCCGATCTTTCCAATTTCTCTAAACTTCGTGTCAAAGTTTAAGGCATTAAGTATCAGCCTAGGTCTCCTCTTGAGTGCTAAGCAAGTTACAACAGCCATTAACAGTGTTGGTATAAATAACTTGGACAATTTCGAAATTTACAAACGTTCTGGCTATGTAAAGCTCACATCAGGGGGAATCATAAGGGATTTGTCAAGGTATTGCCATCAGGAGTACTTCTCACCTCAATAATCTTATACACTTTGGTGGAAGCTGTAGTCTTTGTGCAGCGTTCCCTTTCGTCAGACGTTATAGAGTTGTTCATGTCGTAGCGGTCAAAACATCTGCTACTGTGTGCGCTATAGAAATTCATCAGAACATATGTTTTAATAGTCAGAATTTGGAATGGAACCTACAGAGTGCGACAGCACACGTTCTATGGTAACAGCATCTCTACATTTTGCCAAAATCAGTTCACGTCTAAATACAAGTTATGGATTTATGTGAGATAAAAGTATTTCCCCCGATTTATATCTTTTGTTTGCTTTTGTGGTCATGTTGTAAAACTTTTTTAGTTTTGACTTTGATATTGGACTATAAAGACTCCTTGCCTGGATCTAAAGACAGAGCACTAGTGATAAAATGTTTAGGCATTCTCAAGCCTTCAAGACATGAAGGATGTGATTCCACATCAAACGGATTATTCATGGATCATTCAGATCAACAATGGCAATAACATGTTCTTCATCTCTTTTCATTGCTTTTAGCTTTATTTCCCCTTGTGATAATGCATTATTTGCAGCAGTTCCAGCCCTTTTCTGCGTTACACGTCTAAGAGATTCTTAGAAATGTATAGAAAAGGTCCATCTTACAAGCGCAGACTTTTGATTTGTTATGCCTACAGTGCCACCTGATCCACGTGAGGCTTCTAGAACGGTCTTTCTGTTGGCATGTCTTTCCATGAACCGCTGAAATGCCAAGGAGTCTGTCTGAAAGTAACGTAACAATCTATCAAATTCTCAGAAGGTTGAAGCATACCGAGTATGTAAACTGGCGTACGCCTTCAGTAATTAGTACGGTTGGTTACAAAAACATGAGGTTACATTTGAGATGACGATCTCAAGGAAGTGACCAATTTCCCTTTGGTTCTACTCTAACATTTGACAGTAAATATCAACTGCTTCAAGGAACACATCCTAGTTTTTGAAGGCAGTTGATACAGCACATTCCCAATTGCTTATATGTATCTATAATAGGCTGTACATTATCTTCGACTAGCTCCGTCGTCTGAGGGTTACAACTTATATTTGGCTTGAATTGCTAAAATAATGCTTCTGATATAAATGAATTTGATATAATTGATAAATAAAGGTATTAAATATCATAAAAATGTGAATTATTTTACAATTTGTGTTAAAAAAAATGATTAAATTAAATTGAAACGTACTCTATTCAATGCAAAATATTCGTAGTGTTAATCTTTTACATAAACTCTAAATATCGCATTAATTTTGCTAAACTTTATTTGAAATCGTTGTAACAACAAAGTATATAATAACAGAAATCATATCAGTGATGTTATTTTACAATTTAGAGCTAAAAACTTTTCTACGTCGATTTTGCGTTCAAGTTAACTAACGTATTTCAAAGCCCAATTTACAAAAATTGCACTGTACGATTTTTTGCCGACAAGTCATAATGTTAAGAATAATAATTCAACTACCAATACTGTGATTTATAGCCGCTTAGTCCGAATGACAATTAAACTCCTTAAATAATCGACTTTTCCTTACTCGGTCACCGTACTAAAGCACTGACTACTAAAAATACCCGTACCTGTACTATATGCAGTTCCTTGTCCAAAAATCAATCTGCTATATATAACTGCTATATATAACTAAACCTCCTATACTCACTGATTCAATACATGAAGGTAATGTTGCTGTAAACGCAGCTGAAAAGTATTTGATATAATGTTTTTAAAGTATCATTTGCATATACACATACATGATAAGTGGCCAAAACGTTATTCGGAATGAAATGAAAAATGAAAATATCCTGCTGAATCTATGATATACGTTATCGTTAAAGTCTATTGTAATTTAAATGATCAAAGTAGGCTGCAAGTCATGTCATCGGATTATGTCCAATATTTACAATTTATGTTAAAGCGAAAGATTATGAAACAAATATTGATAATAAAAATAAATAGTCTGTTGTTTTCATTTAGAATACAAAGTAAAACAATCAACACTAAATTCTATCAAAAATTGTATTTGAAATTAGGCAGTTTTATTCCATTTGAAATCCATTTTACATTTTTAGAGCTGTATTTTTTTTTACTGTCTTTTTGTTAAGAAGATATCAGTGTGTACAATGTAGCTATACACTTATATTTACTATATAAATACACCTTCTATCAGAATGCCGGATTTTCATTGGTTGTTAGCCAGTTTTTTTGGCATATTCTAACATTTTTGCCTAATTTTAAACGAATTTGCCTGTTTTTCACCATTACTGGTGAATTTGCCTCAAAGTCCTCTCTCTGCCATGATATTTACCATTTTGAATATTAATTTTTTACCCTCGCCTCTTTCCGTCTATATTATTCGGAACCTTTCTCACTTGATCAAGACAACTTGGGTAAGCACTATTGATTGAGGTAAATCGAAAACTGTAAAAAAGATTGTCAGAGATATAAGTGAAGCTTTAATGATGGAATAAAAATGACGTTTACACATAGATACCTTGACGTTTCAAAACAACAGCACTAAGAACATGTATATTTCCGGCGGTACTACGATTTCTCCTCACCTGTACAGAAGGTTTCAATCAAAATATATTCGGTGTAATTAAACAGATATATCATGTTTATATGGAGGAGTATTTACAGCTTGAGACATTTTTTAGTTGTTTTCGTACAATAATATCAGGCGGTGATGTCAACAAAACCGGCATTTAACAAAGAAGCTGTTAAACTAAGAGTTCCAAACGGTGAAGATGATATCATCTATTTGTAAATTTTACGTACGCCATCGCCGTTGGGTACCGTGACGTAATATATATAATTTACATGCGTTTACACCGTACAAGTATACATTGTTTTCTGTAAAACGCGAGTTGGTTAACCTTTATGGAATAACCGTTTCACAGATGATATTGGATATGTTTCGTACATCGTAACGACAATCCTCTTCCCTTTTAATGAATTTGACCTACCGAATTAGACTTTTTAAAAGGTTTGTAATAACAAGAGCAACACTTCGGGTGCAACATGTGGAGCTGGATCTTACCCTTCCGAAGAACCTGAGATCACCTCTAGTGGTTATTGGGGTTGGTGGTGCTCATGCTTAAGTTTGCTATGTTGTTTTATGTGTACTATTATTTGTCTGTTTGTCTTTTTCATTTTTAGCCATGGCTTTTTAGTTTATTTTCGATTTATGAGTTTGACTGTTCATCTGGTATCTTTCGTCCCTCCTAAGTCATACAATACTTGCAGTAAGTCAGAATATGTCCATTTCATAAAAATACAGATTTTTATCAACTTAAAGACGAATTGTATTATTCCTTCACACGTGTCTACTTTTTATTATAAACTGTATAAAAGTAACCAAAGATTAGCATAACTTTTTACCAGAACTTGCTCGACATATCAACACAAAACAAGATGGATGTGAAAATAATTTTCATTATGATTGCTATTGACAGGCGATAAGCATATCTCCAATAAAATAAATAACTCAAATAATATATATGTATAATCCAATTGCACCTACTTTGAGGCTCTTTCATCTACGTTAATTTATGATCCAGACAAAAGTTCCCAATCTGTGTTTATGTTGTAGATGTATCATTATTCCCTTTATGGTTACATCAATTTGATTCAGAATCCATACTGCATCTTAAAAAATGGGTTTGAACAGACCTCCAAACCATCCATTTTTCTGTAACGAAGAGAAACCAAATTGCATCCATGCTTAAATTCCCATTCATAAAGATCGAATTACGGTTAATTTGTTTTATTTCTTTAAATATTTAAAACATTTTGACATTAATTTATGTTTTCTCTTAATTTCTAAAGAAATGGAGGCCAGAAAAATATTTGTTGCTGCTTTTAAAAAGATGACCTTTTTGTGGACGTTTCCGTACATTTTACCTTTTCCAGTGATACTTCATCTATTGATGAATACTGCCAACGATTTGTGCATATTTGAAAATATTCAATTATTGAATTTCTTTCAAAACACAACTCACCGTTGTCAATAACTTATTGATTTCTACTAAAACACGAACACTTACCCTTATTAATAATGTATAGACTTCCTTTCAAAACACAAAGTCTTACTGTTGTCAATAACGTATGGAATTTCTACCAAAACACAAACACTTGTCATGGTCAATAATGTATGAAATTCTTCCAAACACAAACACTTACCGTTATAATTGTTTATTGAATTTCTACCAAAACACAAACACTTATCATGGTCAATAATGTATGAAATTCTTCCAAACACAAACACTTACCGTTATAATTGTTTATTGAATTTCTACCAAAACACAAACACTTATCATGGTCAATAATGTATGAAATTCTTCCAAACACAAACACTTACCGTTATAATTGTTTATTGAATTTCTACCAAAACACAAACACTTATCATGGTCAATAATGTATGAAATTCTTCCAAACACAAACACTTACCGTTATAATTGTTTATTGAATTTCTACCAAAACACAAACACTTATCATGGTCAATAATGTATGAAATTCTTCCAAACACAAACACTTACCGTTATAATTGTTTATTGAATTTCTACCAAAACACAAACACTTATCATGGTCAATAATGTATGAAATTCTTCCAAACACAAACACTTACCGTTATAATTGTTTATTGAATTTCTACCAAAACACAAACACTTATCATGGTCAATAATGTATGAAATTCTTCCAAACACAAACACTTACCGTTATAATTGTTTATTGAATTTCTACCAAAACACAAACACTTATCATGGTCAATAATGTATGAAATTCTTCCAAACACAAACACTTACCGTTATAATTGTTTATTGAATTTCTACCAAAACACAAACACTTACTATTGCCAATGATTTATGAAATTTCTACCAAAACGCAAACCAAAACACAAACACTTACCGTTATTATTATTAATGGAATTTCTACCAAAACTCAAACACTTATCTTTGTCAAAAACTTATGACGCTGTGTAGTCGACAACTCTAAACATGAAGTTTTATCAATCAAAATGTTCATATTTGTTAAAGGGAACAACCAGTAATATACCATAAAACAGTATCATGCATAATCATTTTTCAAACACATTAAAATAATAAAAAACAAGACGCAAATGTAAGCAATTAAATAAATGTAATGGATATCTTAATGCATAGGAAGTATTTCAAGATTTTTAATTGTAAAATTCCTTTACCTCTAAAACAAGTGAGAAGCATTTCTTTAAACTAACAGATGAAATCATTAACCCATGAACATGCATTAATGGACATATGCAGACTCAGGTGTAATAACATGAAGTATAAGTGGATTTTA
This sequence comes from Mytilus trossulus, assembly GCF_036588685.1. Taxonomy (NCBI): domain Eukaryota; kingdom Metazoa; phylum Mollusca; class Bivalvia; order Mytilida; family Mytilidae; genus Mytilus; species Mytilus trossulus. Next base: position 24,762,959 of record NC_086386.1, on the reverse strand, counting down.
AAATAGAGAAGGGGTTATAGAGTTGATTGATATCTTAGTTTGAACTGTCTGATTCTATGAAAATGTTTCTTAACTGAATTGAAATTATAATAGACAAATATTGTATTACGTGTTATAATTGTTGCAACTATATCTTCTTTTGAAAAAGACATCATCAAATAATCTCGATCATTTGATCCTTTTTCAAAGGGTAATTACAAGAAGTACAATCCATATTTATAATAATAACCATAATCAGTGTTATCAGGTGTGACTTTTCTGGTTTTTGTTTTTAAATCTCTCTGTAAAATATAACTGCAAATTTTAGCAATATTAGAATCAATTAACAACATAGTCGTTAAGTGATTGATGAATTTTGATTTTGGTTTTCGAAAACAAAAAAAACGGGAAAACCGTTATAAACAGGCAACAGAGTGACATAAAATAAATTGCAACATAAACAAATACATGTTATAAATAAAAGAAACCTAACTTAAACATGTTAAAACTTAGCAACATTAAAATAAAATAAAATGATCGATCAGCTATTATAATAACCTCTGCATTAACAAAAAGGTATTTTAGAATTTCAATATTTTTACTGCAATGAATTATTATTCTGAACTGTCAAATATAATAAAAGAACACCATCATTTTGATATGTTGCACCGGAATTAGATGTCCCTACTGTTTTGATATAATAAAAAGATATATATAAAATCCCTTCATCAATACTTCGGTTTTGTTGTTTTACCTTAATGTTTGCCTATTTAAGACTATTGCACTAAATTTAATGTCGTGTGTTTAGATAGATTTGTGAGATAAAGGAATTCGGGACGTTCTTACGTTGAAAATATAATACCAACATGGAACACATCCCTCTCCTATTATGTTCATATACTTGCAGTATTGAACCCTAGGTAATAACAAGATAACTACTTTGGCTCCCTTATTACACCAAAACTAATATACAATAAAAAAAAATACTTTTAAAGTTCAAAAAGTCTGCATGCGCAGTCATGGTTGATATAAGTAAAGTATTAGACGTAAGTGTATTTGAAACTATTTTTCTTTATTTCTAGGTATTAAAAGCGTGTTTACCTGTGATATGATTATATTTTAAGAAAAACTTCTTTTTTTTTCCAAAATTACAAAAAGAAATACGTTCATCGAAATTTAAGAAAATTACTGTATTTACCTGATGCTATCAGGCTATGGGTTTTTAGTCGGATCTTACTAGGGAATTTTAATTATACTACAAAACCGTCACCAATAAAAATAATACACAATTTCAGAATGTTCAGGCTCTAATTAAATATGTATATTTTAGCAATCCAAAAGGGGGCCTCTATCCCTGTATTCTCGAATGAACGTTTAGGTTTACAAGGACAAAACCCTCGTCCCATACATTCGGATAGGTAAAGACGAAGCAATACTTTTTATAAATTATATAAATTTCTGCTCACATCTAATTATCTTCAATAAATTATTTAATATTGAAAACAAATAGTCGAGTACACCTTTTACACTCGGGTTTGTTGGTATCTACTTTAAACGTGAAACCGTTTAATAACAAACACAAAAGACAACCTGCTCGGTTCGGAATTCATCATTTTAATATTTTCGTGCTTAATTTTGTCTTGGCAGTTTATAAAATTCATAAAATGAGAAGAATTGAATTAAGGGTCAAGTGAAATTACAAGAAATGATGGGTGTATTTGTTTACAAGTTGCGAACTTACTTATTCCATAATAATATTTGTGTCAATAAAATCATTTAAAGTTTAATGACAAAATATTCAAAGATTTAAAAGATAAGTTTGGGTTGATTTTTGCATAAAGTATATTCCTGCAAAAACTGTGTGTTCAAAGAGCAAAACATGCATGCAGTGTATTATCCTCTCCGTCATGCTTCAATGCAATAGGACGAAAAACGTTGAGTTGTGTCGGTTATGTCTAGTAAAATAAGTCTATTGGAAATCTCTAATATCTTTTTCCTTAAATATATAAAGCATCCAGAAAATTGCCTGACAAGAGCTTCAAAGTTTTTTGTTTAAATCATTTTAAAGATACTTATTTTGATCATTGTCTTAATGTGGTAGAGTGTTTAGCATAATTATCATTTTCTTTCAGAATAATTAGTATTAATAAGTAGTTGTATGATATGTATATTAAGAGTTCATCAATTCTTCTTTTCTCTTGTATCTTCTTAGTACAGTTTTACTCTATTTTTCTGGTTCATTAGTCAATCAGTCATATGTCATATTATCTTGTCTACTATTGGTCACAGTTATTGAGTTCATAGTTTTGCCACTCTTTCTGTGTACCTTAAGAGAAAGCTTTACATACAGCAGCCTAATTTAAAATAGTTATATAGCTTAATATTCTAGACACTAAGTTCATTCGTAAATCTATGGTTGGATATAATGAAGTACTTAATCCTGACTTGGTTTAAAGTTGAGTTTGATTGAATTCATATATTTATAATACATACACTTAAGTAGTATTGGTTGTATACTTACAGAAAAAAACTATTTTATCGTATTTTATACAGATTCTTTCCGTTTTATGATTTAGAGTTATATCCCTTTGTACCGTCTATGTTTACGTTTTGTTATTTGTGTAGTTTTAGGGTTATTTACTTATGTCGTATGAATAAAACATCTTACACTTGACGAGTCCTTTTATTCTGTCCAAGAACCCTGTTACATTAGCATAACAAACGTGTAACAGCAACCGATTCATTTTATACTACTTTACAAATAGCTGTTGATATATTTTGTTTAGAAGAGAAGGGCATGAGTTCATACTGTTAATCAATTGTGTACAAATGCAATTAGAAAAGCTTTGAAATGCAGCAAAATTGAATTACTGTATAAAACTCGTTAAATATCTATCAGATTTGAAAATTTGCTATTCTAACATAACGATGAATTACCAGATGTAAAGTGGTGAATACGAGGGAAACAGTTTGCTCTGGCTTTGAGGTTTTTCATAGACTGTTTTACATAAATAACATACATATTTTGTCACTTTTGTTACATTTCTAATGAAAGTAACGAATGATAGATCAAACTGTCAACCGACGAAAAGCATTGTCAATTTGACTCGCCTCGATTGACAAGATGAAACAAGCACATTATTTGCTATCCTTTTTTTCGACCTCTTTTTCTCGTTTTTTTTTTTAATTTATCAATTTTCTTTAATGTTATAACCCCATATACTCTCTTTCCTATAAACAGACCTAATATAGCTTTTTTTTAATTACAGGACCATTCAGCAATTTGTTTCTATTCATTAATGATGAATTAATAAATCGATGCATTAACAAGAATCGGTTAATGCATATGTATCCATAGTATGTCAATCCCCGCTCGCACTTTTATGTATAATTCATGTTTATTTTGCATATTTGTTAAACAGTTCTCTGAATAATGGTCATACGCACTAAGTTTTATCTTGATGTGATCACAAAGTAACTTAAAACCAAATATTTAACAACATACACGTTTTAACAGACATTTCCTTGAACACTGACCACGTAATAGTTATACACCGAGGGAAAAGTGTATCTGGATAAGAAATCCCGTCGGATGTATTTTACCAATGGCAATGTTGTTTTGCATATTCCTATTAAATCCATGTTTTTTTTTTGGCAAGCGTTGAATTTGGTAGAAAAGTCTAAAGATAAAGGCAATATAATAACCCAAAGTACTTACCTGTATCCGTTCAATAAAGGTAATCATAACTATATTTTTTATCTTACTCTTTTATAGAAAAAAAACCCTCTTTTTCATGAGAATACATAAACATTCATATTCGGACTACAAAGGGATAAGTGTGTCTGCAGTAGAAACCCGACTACCAGACACACTCAGCATACAAAGATACTGTAACAAAATGGGGGTTCCTTGAAATGGAACTTGTCACAGTTTCCCTAAAATTGTGTGATGATGTTGTTAAAACCTTACCGTTAATTGACTGTTTTTATTTTATATGTCTTGTACAACTTTGTGTGAACATTGTAAACATTGTTAACTTTTTATTATTCTCGTCCATGTTTTTACTATCGGAATAGCTGTGAATTGTTTACTTCATTTTAAGTACACCAATGAAGTCATAACCTAATTTTTCTATGACGTCGGCTCTGGGTTTGGTAATTTAGGTAAATGATAAGCGGAAATGGTAAGCCGAAATGGTTAATGTTAAACCATTTTGGTAATGGTTTACCAAAGTATAAATACAGTGGAGTAAGCCAAAAAGGCTTCAGTACGACTTTACCCTGGGCAAGTGACACACGCTAATTCCAAGCGATTGAATAACCAGAAATAACCAGACTATTTCCGTATAATGTTGGCTTGTTAGTTCCATAACAAGTTGTATTTAGAGAATTACTTCTCGAGAGAAACGTTATCTTTTGACATTGAATTTCCGTTACCATTTGCCGATTACCAAACTATCTTGTTCGTAAACTTTCTAGGTATTTATGTATTATAGTTCCGCTATCCATTTTCTTTACGATATTCTAATAAAGTAAGGTATTTATTTGTTAAACTAGAATACTGTTACTTAAGTTATTTATTATGTGTACGAATTGCTGATATTTATTGCACGTAAATACAAGTTGATTTTTATTCGACGAGTCTGTTATTCTTACAAAAACCTAAACGGAACCAAACCAAGATCTATCAGAATACCACAACGTACCACAAAACCGATACTATACAGAACCAACTGTAGATCTACTCGAATACCACGATACCAGAGAAGCACGATACCAGAGAACCACGTTACCAAATAAGAGTTGCCGGTTATAACTTTAGTTCATATACCCCATTCTTATAGCAACACGCTAAGGGTTCCAATATTTATAGTTAACAACAAAGCCTGACCGCTCGGTTATCGTTACAATACATATTTTTTATTTGGTAGCACTCTCTTTTGGGGCAGGGGCTGATCCAGCTGGAGTCTCAACTCATCAGAAAGGGTTGGGGTTCCAATCAGTTAAAAACATTGATCTTTATATCGGGTATAGCCCGCGTAACTCCTACCCATGATCGGCCACTGGATAACGAGGGGTTGGTTGGTCCGAGAGTTAGGATCCCCAATTTTTTTAAAAACATCAATGCTTTAGAATAGACATATGACTGGAAAACAAAAATATTACTTTCAGCAGAAAAGTAATTAAAGAATTATTTTTGTATTCAGAAGATATGATTTTTTTTTTTTCGCTATTGGAATTTCCTAAAGAGTTTTTTTTAATATCATGAAACAATTTGTAGTGAACACTATTAGTAATTTCTTATGTTCATTCTATTTAAAAAGTAATCAATTTCTATTGTTACGAATAACAATGAACTTTGTTTGCGGAATGTGGAAGCAGGGGTTTCCAAAATCCCCGCTCGTAACAGACTGTGGTCAAAATCCATTGTTATTCGTAACAGTAGATCTAGTAAAATTTACTCTTGTTTCATAAATAGAACCTGTGAAGTAGAACAATAGAGCTGGGGTGTAATGTTCAAGATAATGATAGTAGGAAATGCAAGTGCTGGAATACTGTATCAATTGGTAGATAAATACTCCGTATGCAGGCGCTTCTTGAATGTTGCTATAACGAAACGGAAAGTTCACAACTAGGAAACTGAAATCATCTCGTTTGTCGTAACGTTTTGTTTTCAACCGACCCTCATTGTCCATTTCTTGGCATTAGTCAAGATAGAAGGCCTCATAATAATAAAGAAACAAGCCGACAAGAAGAGGGAAACAATATGTTTTCCATCGGTATGGCGACAGTATGTTGAAAAACACGTCCTCAAAAAGTAACAAATATGTTGTCAATCAAGATCTAGAAAATCAAGCATCTCGATAATTTCAGGTTCAGAGAATTTTTTGAAGCTGTATTGTCATTTGATGATAAAGATGCCGGTGGGTGTTTCATTGGAGAGTAATCGAATTCATTTTTGAGAGTGTTTTCGGCTGCGTGCACGATTGCTTTTGAGAGGATTCCCGGTGATGAACTTTGATGGAGAAGTGTGAAGGTTGACTGTTAGTGGCCTCGGCCAAATCTTATATGGAGGTCTGCTCTATGATTTGTCTATATATTTCGAGCTTTGAGCAACAGCTGTGACTTTTCTCTGACCATGATAGTGACTGAAAGGGAAAACAAATATTTTTTCAGTTAAAAAAACAAAATATTTTGAGTCAAAAAGAAGTACCTGCAGTCTTTAATTATATAATATGTAATCATAATATAGTAAATATCTTTGAGTTAAAAAGTATCAGATAAAGACAAGTGTATATGCAAATCTATTCTATTTTTTATTTAAAGCCTCTAACCCTTGAAATGTCAATTCCGACACCCCGAGCGAAACTTTATATTTTGATGGAAACTAATGTTAGAGCCAATTAATCTAAAGTAAGAAGCTGGTTTTTGAATAACTTCCATGATATAAATTCAATTGTATATACATGATAGGGGAGGGGAGTCGTCTAAAGTAGTTTTTTATCTAGAAATTTGAAGCCTCAAAATCTGCAACACGGTAAACAAGGGAGAGGTGTTTGAGAAAACAGAGCCCTGAAATCGACTGCTTCTGCTTGCAGGAAATAGATTGTGTTTCGGTTCCTTCCGTGCAATACATTGTTGTCTGTTCTATGGTCGGGTTGTTGTCTCTTTGACCCATTGCCCATTTCCATTCTCAATTTTATTATATGGTACAAAGAATTTTAAAAACGAAATTTGATACTTGAACTTAGTTTGATAGATTTTCGTAGCTTCACAATTGCCACCCCGTGTCAAACATGGCGGACATCCCACATTTGGCGTTCTACACGGTGCATTTGTCTACCTTATACAGAAAACTAAACAGGTATTCCAAGTATGTATTATTAGTATATTGTATTTTATTTTATTATAACGTTAGCTTTGTAATAAATTATTTTTTTCTTATTATTAAGCGATTTATCCTATTCCTGGCATGTTGATGTGTAGTTTGTTTGATCTCGCTACTTTCTGAGTAAAAATTCGATTATGTCGTCAAATTGTCTTTGCATTCCTCTAAATTACCTATAACCACAATAAAAGAAAAAAGGCGACCATGCTTGATGATGTCACATAGATTGAGAGCGCGAGACGCCTTTTTCATAGTTTGTTTTATGCATAGTGTTATCATACGCTTATATGGGCCGTGTTCACACCGAACGCCATGCACAGTAAAAACATGTTTACAATTAGTTTAATGTAATGTACACTGGTTTCACATTAAATTTGTTCACAACTATACACATTGTTAATTACCTGTGCATAAGGTTTGTTCACACTTGTAAACTATATATCTTTTAAATGTTCATGACGTAAAACCGATTGCAAATTTTTCGGATATCTTTTCTTGCAGTTAGTGACCAACCATTAGACTGGGGGACCTTATGTGGCATAACATCGTGGTCACAAGTTATGTATCCGGATGTAGTGTACCAATAAAATATTGACACCTTATGTTTGTGGCATAACATCGTGGCCACAAGTCAAATTGTTTGCTGTTTAGTATTAATTTTATATTAAGATCAATTTTGGTACATCATGTGATCAATTTTATTTAACAAACGCCAATGGCAGTCAACAGGGTTAAAAAACATCAGTTGTTCGACCTGTTAGTCAAATGCGTTTGGTTTAAATATCCTTTTTCACTTTTTTGATCTTTTGGAAAATGTTGTTTGTGCTGTATTTAGACCCTTCTACAACGAAATTTGTTTTACATGTACATGTATAAAAATTGCGGTTTACAACTCGTCTAAACATCAACCTAACAATGTTAGATCGGTAAATTTGCTTTCACAAAATGTATGTTCTTCCCTCCTTGGGATTTGAACCCATGCTACTGAGAGATCGTGACACCATATCGCCTGCACTGTTACTGGCGCGCTAGACCACACGACCACCACCTGGGCTTTATAAAATGAAGCTATCGGTGGCCGCGTGTTACCTTTCCACGTCAGATTTAATATAGCGTCGTACTACAGTACATGGTATATAAGACATGATGATGTTATTTGTACAGATCAGCTAAATTATCTATATGAAAGGATTTTACAAAGTAATGTAAGATACAGTCAAAGAAACAATTATATTAATAAGTACGTCTGAACCAGTGACAACTCTACAACAGACTTATCCATCTATATATATATTTACGTTTGGCCTAAGTTGGGTTCACCTGTTGTTAACACACTGATTATGCATGACCTTGTTAAATACCTGATACGTGAAACTATCATGCATAATATGATATTCATTAGGGTATGTCACATTTGCTACATTTAAAATCTATGCGCGTATTTTTCTTCGTACTTAAGAAAATACTGTGTACATTATATGAACGTGAACTATAGAGTTAATTTTTAAGTTACATGAACGTGCGAGTAAAATGCATATCTTAAATTGACAATCGTTCTAAAATGTGTGTACAATTATATTATTATAAGGTTCTAGTCTACACCCAATTACTATAATGCTGCTGTGTTAAGGAGTGAATCCTACAGTTTTTACAACATAAATAACATAAATACCATACAACAACATATCTTACGTACAACTACAGTCAAGGTTGTCATTCGGCTTAACGAGACAATTGATCGTGAAAGAATATCTAACGACGGTCAAGTATTGAGAGACGATCGTGAAAGCATTGGTAACGGATCGTGAAAGACATTTAGTGTAAATTCTAGATCAGAATCTTTGGTAAAAATTGCTTAATTTTCAAAACGCAGAACAAATCCGAATAAAAAAAATATGTCTGTCAAAATAGTTTAACTTCCTTTACATAACTGTGAAAAAAGATAAAGAAAATATCCAGTACTATATGAAAAAACACAAACGGCGCAATGCATGTCTATGAAATAAATTTTAAAAAAACACGCTTTTTGTACCTATGAATAAAGGCAACAGTAGTATACTGCTGTTCAAAACTCATAAATCCATGGACAAAAAACAAAATCGGGGTATCAAACTAAAACCGAGGGAAACGCATTAAATATAAGAGGAGAACAACGACATAACACCGAAACGTAACACACACAGAAACGGACCAAGCATCAGACAAAACACCACGAGAATAACAAATATAACATGAAAACCAAATACATGAATTTGGGATAGACAAGTACCGTGCCACGTCTTATCTAATATCTCAAAAAATAAGAGAAAACACAAACGACTCAACGTTAAGATGCAACACACACATAAACGAACAATAATATAACAAGGGTCATTATTCAGTATATCATGATACATTTGAAATTTAATCTTTGGTGTATCTGATATTACAGTAAAAATAAAGTATAGTATTCCCTTCAAAGCATTAATTTGTTTATGAAATCTTGAATTTGTTGAGTTTACATCAAACTTGATCGTGAACGATCAGGCAACGCATTTTTTTGAACGTGAAAGATAATGCGTGACCAGACTTATTACTAGTAATCAGAAATGAGTATTTCTTTATCCATTTGATAAACCGGCAACTGGTTGAAGCCTCTAACTATTTTGATAAAGATGAACATTAAAGCTATTAATTTTTTTCAATTCAACAATTTACCTCGAAAGTTAAAAAAAACAACAACTAAAAACGTTTCCCAAAAAGTATAAAAGATTTAGCTCTGAAAATCGGTATAGTGCAATTCAGACAGACCGACACTACTTAAGAATTTTTGTTCCCCAATGCTCTTCAACTTCATACTTTATTTGGCCTCTTTCACATTTATTTTTATTCCAGCGTCACTGATGAGTCTTTGTAAACTTTACGACAAAAGAGATGATTTCAGCTTCCCAACTGTGAACTTTCTATGTCTCAATAGCAACATTCTAGCATCATGGAGTATATATATATCCCGATTGATACGATATTACCGTGCTTGTATTTAAAATCATGATTTCCTAGTAGAGTGTTGCTACTCATTAGGAAGCTCTTAACCAAGAATTCCAAATGGTGATGTTGAAATCATCCAATGTAAATGTTACGACCGCCATCACGAGTTGGTTGACTCCGTTAAGAAATAACCGTTTAACAGATGATATTGTATATGTTCCTTACGTCGTAATTACAATCCCTTTCCCTTTTCATGAATGTGACCTACCGAATTACAATTTTTACCGAATTTGTGATAACATGAGCAACACAACAGTTTCCACGGGTGGGGCAGGATCTGTTTACCCTTCCGGAGCACATGTGATCACCCTCAGTTTTTGTGAGGATCATGTTGTTTAGTCTTTAGTTTTTATGTTGTGTTATGTCTACTAGTATTTGTTTGTTGGGTTTTTTTTTTTAACCATGGCGTTGTCAGTATTATTTTCCATCTATGAGTGACTGTCCCTCTGACATCTTTCGCCCCTCTTTTGTAGACGAAACGCTACCTGCCGCAAATATAAAATTTCAATCCTGATATCTATAATAAGTTTATTTTACAACCACTGGGTCGATGCCACTGCTGGTAGAGTTTTAATTTCGCGAGTGTATCACCAGCCGAGTAGTCATCACTTCTGTGCTGACTTGAGTTATTATTAATATGTTTGTAATTATTAATTAACTGTTTACAAAACTCTGATGTTGTTTTTTTAATAACTAAGACTTTCAACCCTTTTCCGTGCTTTTGACCAGACTTTTGTTAATAAAAAATCAATGCATTTAAATGGTTTGACCCTTTTTTTGTTTTGAGTTCCATACCTTGGCTGGTTAAGCACCTGAATGCCCCCAATAAGGGAGTTCCAAAATACTTTGGGTTATGATATCGCTTTTTATCTTTAGTCTCTTCTGCCAAATACAACGTTTGCCATAAAATGTCGTCCGTCTTATACCCTTTCATATTGACAACTAAACACAAGGAGTGTTTGTAATTAGAATACACGACACCGTTATCATATGGATGTAACAAGAATTTGCCAAACATCTTTTACATTTGTAAAATATACCCACTTGTCAAAGTTAGAACGAGAATAACCAAAGAAAGGTTACTAGTGGGGTTTCTTGAATAAAAAATAAAAACTTCCTATAGACCATGGTTTATTTTGTCAATAAATATGTTATTGGTTCTTTTTTTCATTTCATAATAAATGTTAACAAATTTAGGGTTAAGAATGGGGTGTAAGTTAGTTATACACCTCGAGATCCAGACACACCTATTCCTCGGTCTTTTACAATAACGTGTTCGACAGTTTCACACTATAGTTGTACGTAGATATGTTGTTGTATTGTATTCATGTGATTCATGTTGTTAAAACTACAGGATTCACACCTGAACACAGAATCATTATAGAACTCGGGTGCAGGCTAGAACCTCATTATAATATAATTGTGCAAATTCTTTAGTACGATTGTGATTTTCAGATATGCATGTTACTCGCACGTTCATGTAACATAAACATGACCTCTCACGTTCATGTAACATACACATGACCTCTCACGTTCATGTAACATAAACATGACCTCTCACGTTCATGTAACATAAACATGACCTCTCACGTTCATGTAACATAAACATGACCTCTCACGTTCATGTAACATAAACATGACCTCTAACGTTCATGTAACATAAACATGACCTCTCACGTTCATTTAATGTACACATGTGTTCTATTAATGTACGAAGATAAATAAGCGCATACATTTTAAATGTAGCAAATGTGTCATACTTTGATAAATATCATATTCTGCATGATATTTTCACGTATCAGGTATGTAAAGATGCCATGCCTAAACAGTGTGTGTTTTACACAGGTGAACTCAACTTAGGCCAAACGTGAATATATATATACAAGTAAATGATAAAACTATGTATAAAACAAACTGTGAAAATGGAGTCTCGCGCATACACCGCAAGTGCAATGCTTTGTTATTGACGACCACTTCACAAATTATATTATTTATATACATGTCTGAATGAATAACTATCTGTATACATCTATACAATTCAACTGGATTGTAACAAGCATTCGTTGGCTCTAAAAACAAGCTTCATTGCAATCTGCAGATGTATCTATAGGAAATAGAAAAGACAGCTGGCAATTGAAAATCTTAAACGGAGTGATAAAACTCATGTAAAAATCTCCATATAACATTATTGTTAAAGGATAGAATAGCACTTATAAAAAATACTTGAACTTTATATAGACAGATGCAAAACATGGAAACACAATATATCCAAAATAGAAAATAGACTTTTTAAACCTGGAAATGGCGTTTGAACTCTTACATCGGTTATCAAACATAACAAACTCCTCGTGTAATCCAAAATCAACCAGCATTTTCCATGTATAACCTTTCCGCTATTTACCCACAGTTCCATCAACTCCCTACTCCGGTGTATGGTTGTGTGCCGATCAGGGCATTTTATGTGGTCAAAGATATATATTTCATATATATCTCATAAAAACATTATATATGTTCTTTGAAAGAAGTGATTAATCGATCATTGGACTAAAAATATTTCTTTCATGTAGTACCATCACCTTACCATTGTTCTTTTCGTGTTTAACCTCCAGATAAAAAAGAATTATACCCAAATAAATGTACATAAGTTCTTCATTAACTCTCCATTCGCCTTATTTCCTAAACTAGAAATAGCTTCGATATCATCTATCCTGTGACAGAAGAGACCACATTCTCATAATTGATTCCTGCCGGAAATATACCTCATATGCTTCATATTTTTTTAGAACAAAAGTACTATTTCGACAATAACAATTTTTACAATAAACTTTATTCAGTTTTGAAATTGAAGTTATTAGTTAATCATTTCTTTCTCAATGTATTTGAATAGAAAATATTATGTTTATAAACAAATGACATTGTGATTGCAAATTACGACAAAACTCGCGAAATACGAAATCATTGCGCAACTTTATGTGCAGACGGCGCGCAAATTTAACCCCCCAAACTACAATGTACCTTAATATTTGTAAGTTGTATGTGTCGTTTGGTTCTCCTTTTTTCCCAATGTGCTCATTCATATCCGTCTAAGATATATAGATTATACTACTGTATCGAGTGTAATACGATAATTATCCAGTCGAAACAGATATATTTAAATTTTAATACGTGAGGACTGCCGAGCATTTTGAATACTTTAAAACTAACTGTCAAAAGTTTATAGATATCGTATTGCACAATATTTGGTTGTGTTATACACAATATGCAGACAAATTCAATCCTTCCTTACGAATTATCTGAAGAAAGATTTTTCTTCTACTAATAGATGTGACATCATCAAGCATGTATTTTAATAACAATCGAATTTTTACTTAGAAAGTAGCGAGATCAAACAAACTACACATTGATTAATTACAAATAATCAACATGCCAGGAAAAGGATAAATCGTCTAAAGATTAGAAAAATATGTTTATTACAAAGTTGAAGTTACAATAAAATACATTACATACAATGTACTAATAATACATACATGGAATACATTTTTTGTTTTAGGTATAAGGTACACAAATCTCTAAACAACACTTTGAATCAATTTGTTAGCCAATTACTCGATAAAAAATTGTACCAATATAAAAAAAATGGTAAACTTTATTTAATAGAATTCACTGCTTATATGTTTTGTTCCATTATATGTTTTAGGCTGATATGAGGAACTATTATATTATATTTAGGCGGCTATCTTTGCTACGCTGAAAGTGTTATAAACATCAAAAAGTTCCGTTCCAGTGGTAATTTCTACCCAAATCGTGTCGCCGTCTGCCAGAGCATAGTCGATAGATAGTGATGCTATGTTAAAGGTTTTATCAGTGAATAGCCACCCCAAAATAAGTCCTTTCGTCCCCGGTGGTGCGGGACCCTTCCTTACAGTAAGATGGGCGGATTTAAAGCCAGACATCAAGGTAACAGATATTAAGTAAGTACCACCTGTAGCTGGAGTAGTAAATACACCCGTCAAGGGGTTATATGCAGCAACACCAGCAGCGCCACCGTTGTAAATTGGCTTGTTGTATTTGACTATATCTCCTGTAATGAATTCGTGTTTTCCTGATTCTAATGAATATGACAATGCAGCTGAAAAAATAAATAAAAATATATTGAAATAGTATAATATACACATGTATACACGAACATATAGTATGCCTTTTACAAATCATTTTACATTGAACAATGTATTATTAGAGATGGTGGTAGATCAGCTTGTTTCTCCGAAATAACATTGTCAACCGAGGCGAGTTAAGATTGACAATGTTTATCGACGGGTGACGATTTGCTCTATCATCCGTTACATTCATTTGAAATGTAACAAAAGTGACGAGATGTATGTTAATTATGTAAAACAGTATATGAAAAACCTCATAGCCAGAGATAGAGCAAACTGTATTTCTCGTATTATCCAATCAAAATTTGGTATTTCATCGTAAGTTTAATAACACATATTTATAACATATAACAACACGTTATTCTCCTACGACGTGCATTAGAAATTTTGAAATTTGATAGCTATTTAACTACTTTTATGCAGTAATTCCATTTTGCTGCATTTCAAAATCTTTTCTGTTTAGATTTGCACACAATGTGCTAACAATATGAACTCAATCCCTTCTCTTCTTAACAAAATATATCAAAATCTTTTTGTAAAGTAAGTAAAGAATGAATTGGTTCCAGTTACACTTTTGTCATGTTCATATACTGATCAATAGATGAAGTTACTCTTTAAAATGATAAATGAAAAAAGTTGAATCTCTCGTCAGGCATATAGTTTAATTATGAGTACAAAATTTTGTCTATAAGGGAACAAACATTGTCATTATAAACCAAGATGAGATATCAAAACTTCTATTTTTAGTGTCGGTGCAGCAATATAAATTGAAATATTTAAAGTTAGATCTTTAAACCGACGTATCTGTGTAAAGTTAGATCTTAAGGGCATCCGATACAGTTTCAAGGGAGTTTACTCTTGGCGCGACGTTAAGCGTTTGAAATCCCGCTAAACGTCACTTTTTGCGGGACGCAATGCGTGTAATGTTCCGTAATAAGAAACGTAATGTGGAATTTTTATGCTCCAATTTCTGTTTCTCCCGCATGCTAACTTCTACGCCATTAATATTTGTGCATTCGATTCTAACAGGATAACAGTCTAATAACATTATAAGAAATAAAAAAATACTGTTTCTTTGAGCTCTTCTACAAAATATCGCATAGTGAGCAATCTCAAGACGACTGACCCTTTTGTTGTATGTCAATTATCATTTTTGTTATCATTCATTATCAATGATTGATATTTTATTACATCACAAGAAACCAATGATATTTTAAAACTAATACAGAAAATGTAGGTTAACGCCGCTAACAACTTTTATAAAAGAACAAAGTTTTTGAGGACTCTCAGGAAGATTAGTTCAAACTAATGGGATCGTCCTCTTGAAATAAAGATTATTTATTTATTTTATTTTATTTAAGTTCCTATTTCTTCCACGTTGCACGTATTTTATCTAACAAGAGGCAATAGCCAAGAATTAATATGTGTATACATCCGTAAAAAATTTGAAGGGACATATTATAGTATACAAATACCCGCGTCCGTCTGTCCGTCGTAAACATGGTACAGCATATTATCCAAAATCATAAGACGACGGGCGTATCATGAGTTCGTAGAGCAACTGTTTATTATTTATTTTTTTATATTTTTTATATTTTTTATAAATATATTAGAGAAATGACGAAATGACAGCAAATACAGTGCAATTTCCAATATAATCAATATTTCCGAATGGCATAACTCTTTTAAAGAATAGTTGATATGCAGTGATTTTCGAGCGTGTCCATACGATATCAGTTTTATAGAAAGTTAACAAGAATTGTACACTTGAAAAATTTAATTAACCAGAAGGACAGACAGAGGAATGGACGTGCGATATTTTATGTACGCGCTATATGGTGGAAAAAAATATATAGTTATTGACCAACGCCATGAGAGAAGGATTTTAATCGCAACTAATCCAATCGTATTTGCCAAATAAAAAAAATCACAGTTGTAGTTTCATTGTTTGGACAAAAGCATTCTTTAGCAAATTGGAAACTTCTCCTTTATAAGATTTTGCTTTTGTTTTCTGACCACATTAAACAGAAGATGTGTTATAATTGCCAATGAGACAACTCTCAACAAGAGACAAACATGATACAGAAATTAATAACTATAGGTCACCGTACGGTCTTCAACAATGAGCAAATCCCATATCACATAGTCGGCTATAAAAGATCACGAAATGACAACGTAAAACAATTCAAACGAGAAAAGTAACGGCCTACTTTATGTGCTACAATTTTTGTACAAAAAAAAGTTCCGTTTACAGGATAATGCTGAGTTCACACGTAATTCGAATTCGATTCGCATTAACTAATTCGAATTAGTTTAAGTTCGCATTCAAAATATTTTACGTACTAACGTAAATTCTAATTCGAATTGCAATGCGCGTTAAATTTGATTTACTGTCCAAACGACGTTAACTTTTAATTTGTATCAACAAAACCGGATTTCTCAGTGAGTAAAACGTGAATAAAAGGATTTTAGGGAATATTTGTTAAGCTGGGGTCACACATTCACGATTTTTACTACCGTCCTCGAACGGGACCATTCCCGATTAAAATTTATCAAAAGTCTGATCAAGATCCTGTGAATCGTGGATGGAAATTCAAACGTAAATCAAAACTTGTAAAAAAAAAATAATTTGATCACGACAACAATCAGATAGTGTTCAGGAAGCGACGATATTCAACCGTTTCTAAGCGAATTAGTCCCGATAATCCCGTTCTGAATCCGCTTCTAACCCGATTTGTATTTTTCGCCAGATAAAATTCGACCTTTAACGACCGAGTATGTCACGACTTCGTCCCGCCTCTACCGAACGTGATCCGACAGAGATCAGACAGTGACCAGACCGTGAACCGACGCTGACGGAAGATATCTGTTAGAAAACTGTCGGCATATTCGGGATGATCAGGTACTGTCGGAACGGAATTCTATCACGGTCCGCTCTATAGCATTGCAAACGGCTTTGTCTGGTCTCAGTCGTATTGTATTCTGTAATTATCGGGACTCTGACGTGGGTATCATTGATTAATTTCGTATTAATAACGGGACTGTTTCTGAACGGTTTCGGCAAAAAACGGTTCGCAATCGACAAGATCTGGATGCAATCTGGACTCAATCGACAGAAAACCAACTATGCAAAATTACTCCAAATCATTCCCGTTCCACAAGACACCGTCCAGAATACACAAGACATTGTTCGGAATTCGATCCGATACAGCAGAATCTGTCACGACATAGCCACGATTGTAATCCGACTAGACAAAATCGGCTGAGTTGTCCCGAATGTTACGGGACGCACCTAACTGTCGTGGTGCTTTGCCGAACTATTCGGACCCTTCCCGACCCGTAAGAATCTGTTACGAACTAAAACGACTGTGTTCAGACAATGATAGGACATTCCAGATAATTGAGGATACTAATCCGACTTTTTCACTTTTCGTGTGGTATTGCTGTCTGATCTCAAACGGGAGCAATAATCGGCAATGTGTGAACCCCGCATTATGAAACTGCAGCCCACCAAACAAAACAAAAGAAATCTAGAGGTCAACATACGGTATGAAATAATATACGAGTGTGTACAGTAAATGTATCTGTATGTCAAGTTCTAAATTGCCGAGTCTTTAATTTTAAAAGCCGTAAAAATTATCAACAGTCCGTAATAACTGTTTTTGAGATCTTTCTCACTTAGACCACAAACGGAGAGAGGGATTTGTTATTCACATGATTTTATTTCCAGAAAAAATATTACCAATTTATAGATAGTAATTTACACATGTTACAAGCAATATTTATATATCTGAAAAATGTCTCCGGTCATTTGCAGAGATAACGTCGAAATTGTCTGCCAGCGACGTCGTGCACTTTAGCGCTAACGTTGAGGTTACAAAGGGGGGACGCAATTTTTAGGATAAATCGCGTTTATCATGGAATCAAGCACGGTGACCTATATTTTTTATTTGGGATTTGGAGAAAGCATGACAAAATACAATGTATGCAGAAAAATTATAAAAATGACATTTTCAGAAACAGTTTATTTCTATTTTTTTATGTTTAAAAAAATACCACTTTGAGCATATAGTCCGCAATGACAAGCAAGGCTTGAATAATTGTATAGTTATTCATGTAGTGATTTATTTTTTCCCTTTTTGTCATTTATCACAGCTTCAGATTGAACCCGATCTTAACTTAATTTACGACCAAAAATATCTGCTCCAAATTTTTTTAACATTGCCTAACTTTTTTACAAAATTGCACAAATCCCCAATTTTCAGCCTCAATTTCCTCGAAATCAAGCACGGTGACCTATGTTTTATTTTGTGTTTTATTTTATAACTCGCCAAGGCCTACAACATATTACAAATTTATAAAAATGACATTTAAACGAGAAACTGTATCGGATGCCCTTAAAGCCGAAATAATTGTGTAAAGTTGGATCTCAAAGCCGACATAATTGTGTAATCATTATATTAGTCAATACATCATTATACGTTACTATATTTATTGATTGGTAATACTGACATACCCATTCTTTTGTTTGATTAATGTGAGCAAATTAATTTGATTTCCTAACTATCCTTGCATATCAAAACTACGGATTCCTAATGCAGGTTCATTTTTGTTTTAATAACAAAACGAAATAATAGGACCCTTCATTAAAGACAATCAGTGTTATTGTTGTACACCAACATTACTGTCATTTAGCATGTTTATATTACCCTGTAACCAAATGTTAGATATTGTCATAAATATATTTCTATTTAGAATACGTATAAAACCCTTGTTATTCGATGCTATCATTACCAAACTGTAAGCTTATGAATATTTACGGGCTGCTACATTATTAAACGGGTTAGAACTTTGCCTTCGACCAAAACCTTTTATGATTTGAAGAATATGGTCTTCGTTTATTTATGCAATGTACGTAAACTTATTTTAAAGGGTTACAAAAGCGTTTTCGATATGCAAAAGGCAAATCGAAAATTCCCTTGAAGATTGAATACATGTAGTAATGTATATGATAAGAAACATGGACAATTTATCGTATGTTTACAGCCAATGCAAGCGAGCGCCAGGCATAAGTTGAAATAGTAAATGGTGGACCAAGGCAAACGTTAACTACTATGGTTTAAGCAAGAGTGATCGAAGTGAGCTTTGTGCAAGACTCGTTTTAAAGTTGTTTTGGTGGCTGATCCGTCTAAGTTGATTTTTTTGGCAGTCACAAAATAGTCTTACTACAAGCAGTCTTCTTGTTAAGTTAATGGTTGTCGTATTTGTTAGTCAAATTAAGCAACACGATGTTCTTGAAACACTTTTCGCTATCAATACATTACATATTTGTACATTTTGGAAAATATAGAATAATAGGTAGTTGAGTTTTCGATACTGACTATATCATGTGGAATATCTAGACGAGCCCTTTAGGGCGAGTTAAAATATTCAACATGATATGGTCAGTATCAAAAAATCAACTACCTATTATTCTGTTTATCGGTTATTATGACGTCACGCAATGATATGACGTCACGCAATGTATTGCCTAATATTTTCAGTGATACAGCCAGTACGTCGATACTCGAAAATATTTGTCAGTAAGATCAAAGAGAAAATATACGAATTATCGATAAATTAAAATCTTACCAGTACTTGCAAGACACATCGACACAAACAAGATCCCTGTTAGAATAGTAGTCATTATAATTGCCTTTGAAGTTGATGAGCGTATCTGCAAGAGAATATTACCTAAATAATATTTATATGATTCGTAAATAAATACATGCCATAAGGAAAACATCGTACATGCATGTGTTTAAACATGCATTCATCTTATTCAGTAAAAAAGTATAAACACAAATATCGAACTCAAAAAAAAATTAAAAAAAGAAAAGTTCGTAAAACCTAACCAAATCAAACACTCTATTTTATAAAACAACAGAACAAACGTAAACGATATTTCAACTCTTCAACTTAAGGCGATCCAAATGAAGTTAAATCAAAATTTAAAGAGATGTGCCATATCTTGCAAAAGTCAATATAAGCCAAGTAGTACAAACACCACACCATATGGCTTTGAACGATCCGTGTGGTTAATTAACAGAAAAACGTACCGGGAGTGAGTGTATCAATAATAGTTTATTTCAACGCAGGAACTCTGAAACTTTGCTTGAGACAAACCATAACAATGCGAAACCATAGTATATTACAAAAGCATTTTCATTCAACAATTGAAAATATATTAAATAAATAGTTAAAGATAGATTTTTTTACGACATTTATGAACAAGCTATTGTATAATTGCCAATGAGACAACTCTCCACAAGAGATGTTAGTTGATTATCTTTTTCTACTGAACTAACAACATGTATGCATAAAAAAAGAATTCAGTATACTTGTAGTATTTGTGTTAACAAAACAGCGCGATGATATAAAATGTAAAGGAAAAAACAAATAAAGATAAACAATCGTTTTTTTTATACAACTTATTTTCTGAAATAATTAGTTTTGCTAAATCACTTATGTAAGTCCTTTTAATTTCAACTGTTAGCAATTATTGAAGAAAATACAAACACAAACACTTACCTTTATAAATAATATAAGGCTCTGCTGCTACAACTCTGAAGTTGAAGTTGTCAATCAAAGGTGTATGGATATATGTATAAGGGAACAACAGTTTATATATCCTAAGTCACTGTTATGCATATTCATTTTTCTAACACATCAAACGAAAACAAAACAGGCTGCAAATGTTTTCAATTAAAAGATATAATAGAAGTTTTAATGCATAGGAAGCATTTTAAGATGTTTATCTGTAAAATTGTCTTTTCTTCTTAACCAAGTGAAAAGCATTGCTTTACACCAAAGATGTTATCATGAATCATGAAAATGCATAAATGCACATTTAAAGGGAGAGATGTTCTAACATGAAGTATATGTGGATTTTTAAAAAGAGAAGGGGTAATAACTTTGATTGATATCTTAATGTGCCCTGTTTAAATTTTTCTTATGTTAATGATACAATACAGTTTTTAATAATAACCAGTTCATGCGATACAAATATCCAAATCGTGGAGTCTCTCTTAAGATTATCAATGCGAATTTTAGCAAGTATTAAATTATCGTTTACTTATTGGTATTTATTTTTTATTTATGATTTTCTTAAAAAGAATCAAAAATATTGTTTTTATAATTTTAAGGTTTATCACCCATTATTCTGATCTGCCAATTCTTGAAAGGTGAACCTCAATTCTAAAATCCAGCTCCGGAATCCTTATACCGTAAACAAGTTTTCAAGTCTTCTTTTCCCAATATACCTCTGTGAAATTTAAAGTATTATTTAAGGTTAAGTCGTAGTCTTTAAAAAAAAGTACACACAAAAACTAATGTTTGAATAGACATAAATAATAACAATTGTCCGTGTATAAGGTATCATCATTAAGGATGTACTCATTTATATATACTTTAATCCTCAAAATTGAATACATATTATTTTGATGATATTCAACTAGCAAGAACTTAATTTAGATTATTTACTTCAAGATTTAGCGTGAGTATTCCAAATGAGAATTTAAATAAGAATTGTTTGTCAATTAAGTGAGAACTTTTTATAAGTTTGTTAAAGTTGGAGCAAGTAGGAAGAAAAACTTTCAACAGGGGTTAAATTCTGTAAATAAATCTACGTCATTAGGGACAACCTATCTGGGGAAAGCTGTTTGAATAAAACGGGAGCCATATGTCGGTTTATAACGTTGGCATACATATTGTTTGATAAATGGGTCATAACTGATTGAAAGTGAATTTAATCTACAGTTTGATAGTTATAAATATATCTAACAGTTTTTGTCTCCTCCTCCTCCTCCCCCACCTCCACCTCCTTCCCCTCCGTTTTCCTTCGCTCCTTCTCCTTGTCATCATCCAAATGGAAGTATATATTACTCTGATTATGAATTTGATAATTAAAGTTGTGCTTATAAACTTGTAAGTAACCCTTATGTAACCTATGCAAAAATGCATTGATTTCAATGTGGAAACCATTATTAGTACTTGACGTTTTCACTACCTTGTGAATTCTAGCTTGAAAATCACTATGCGCTCAGAGGCAAATAATTTTATATTAATACCAAGGTTTTAATGAAACCCTCTCAACTAAAATAAATGCAACTTTCAAAGGAAAGGATTTCCTCATAACAACATTACTTTTTTGTTGATCATCTTTCAGTTTTCATACTATCGTGGTTTATGTTTATAATTAAAATGATATAGTCCCCTACACACATTATACTTTTGCACGATCATACATGTACAATACTTCTGTTAAAATAAAAACTTCAACAATCCTTTGAAGCAAATCGTTATGTTCATTAGACATTATTATGTATCCTATTAATACTCTAAATACATTTATTTAAATACTGAAATATCACATGTTTTTTCTATTTTAAGGTGTTGACAAACAAAAAGACAATGAATAAACCACAAGGTATATTTTTTGTGTTTAACCATTGCTTTTGTAATTGAATTTGCTTGTTATTCCGGTTTTGACAATACTAATTCGATACTTTAAGTTTGGATGCAAACCTAAAGGCATACGATACAGTTTCAGGGGAGTTAATGACGTTGCTAAGGTTAACTGTAATTTTTGGTGACCTCGAACTTCGATTTTATGGGGGAAAGATGCATTTTTCGAATGATTTTAATAATAAGCTTGAAAACAGGCACATGGTTTAAAATTACATTCAACTTGACACTGTACATAGGTCATTTGTTCCAATTTTTATGAAAAAAATTAACAACTAATTTTCTTTAAAGTAGATAAATATGAAGCCAAAAATTTTTTTTTCTTCTTCTATAATCACGAAAGGTTAATACCAATGAATAATTTGTATAAAAAAAAATTACACAAATTAAGTGAAAACTTTGGAAAAGAGATATCAACAGCCCAGTAGTCAGCACTTCGGTGTTGACATGAATATCAATTTTATGGTCATTTTTATCAATTTCCTGTTTATAAAACTTAACATTTTTCGAAAAACTAAGGATTTTCTTACCCCAGGAAGAGATTACCTTAGCCGTATTTGGCACACTTTTTTGGAATTTTGGGTCCTCAATGCTCTTTAACTTTGTACTTGTTTGGATTTATAACTATTTTGATCTGAGCGTCTGGTGTATTAAATTATAATCCTGGTACCTTTGATAACTATTCTTATCTGTTTACAAAATACTGCAAGTGTTTATCTGTTTTATCAACAATAATGTCTGATAGATAGAAATATCAAAGAAATTCAAATCTAAAGTAAAATTCTAAATTTCAACCTCATTTATCACTTAGTTTAGCATATGGAATTAGATTTTTTATTACATATTTGAATTCACTAAATGACAAATAGCTTTACTGTATTATTGATTTTTGTAATGAAACAATCACCATGGGATCAAAACTATATCGTATGCTTTATTTAACATAATGCTAAAAAAGCAAGCTCGAAATATTAAACTAGAAATTCAATTTAAAACATTGTGTGTGGTTTACAAGTAAACTGCTTCCTTCAAGCTTTATTGTTTGCGGATATAATATAAATAGGAACAAAGTTCTTATGACTCAAACTGTCATGGATTACTCGAAGAATTAAACAGAAAGGTCGAAATTTTTATGGGATTCTGTAATAAAAAGATGCAAAAGTCTTTTAAATTTTTCCTCTTCTTCATAAACATACACAAAAATACACTACATGAATAGAATCAAATATTGCCAATGAATTTGTTAGACGAATTCGAAACCTCTAAATTTTGTTTCTGTCATTACACGATTTCGATGTCCTACATTCATCATATATCTATACTTCTTTACATCAACTCTCATATTCGTTACAATTGTCCTTTGCTATTGTTAATTATCTGTTTTTAGATGCTGACGTTCCTTTGTCACCATCATATGGTGTTTATGTATCTCAACTTGTACGATTCGCTCGTGCATGTAACAATGTATTAGATTTTAGCGAAGGAAATTTATTACACCAGGGTTTTCGATATCACAAACTAGTCAAAACATTAAATAAATTTTATCATCGGTATAAGGAAATCATTCGTAAATATAACTCAACATGCAGGCATCTTATACGTTCAGGTATTTCACATCCAATCTTTTATGGTAATGTTCTTTACAACGCACACAAATGTCAGTACTCACTTTAAATATACTTATTAAGAAGTGATATAGTTACAATATTGTTGTTATTAACGATTGCATATGTTGGCTTTAATATTGATTCACTTATAGGGTCTGTGCATCGGAATAAAACACATTTATTCTAAACCCATTTGTTGGCATGACACGGGTTATGTTCTTTTCATATATTTCATTATGGTATAATACTTAACCCTTAACAGGAGAGGTTGTGCCTAATATTCATATGATGAAGACATAATCTGTCAATCAGTTTGATTAAGGTCTAGATCTGGAGCTGGCATGTAAGTAACTGCTAGTAGTCTGTTGGTATTTATGTATTATTGTCATTTTGTTTATTTTCATATCCGGACATCGTACTCGTTCTCAAAAACTGAGTTTAGCTGTGCGTATTGTTGCGCGTTTGTTTTTTCTACATTGGCTAGAGATGAGGGAGAGTTGAGTTCTCAAAGGTCACGTTTAACCCCGCCTGAATTTTGCGACTGTCCCAAGTCAGGAGCCTCTGTCCTATGTTAGTCTTGTAAATTTTTATTTAAGTGTCTTGTGTGTATTTCGGATTTTATTATGAAGTCCATTATCTCTGAATTAGTATTCCTTATTTGTTTAGGGGACAACTGAAGTGAGTTTCTCTCGATACATTTAAGACCCATTGGTTGGCTTCGGCTGTTGCCTGCTTTATAGTCGGGTTGTTGTCTCTTTGACACATTCACCATTTCCATTCTCAATTTTATAGAAACACCCTGATAAAATAATTGAGATATTAAGACGAATATATGGTTAATTTGAGGGTCAACTTCTTGCAGGTAGGTTGAGCTTTGATCATTAAAGAGATAACAATAAACTGATTTTTTTTAATAATAGCCAAAGGTAGATGTATATATGAGAGCTAATGACTAATGGGTAGTAATAAATTACTACGTATCTACGATGAACCGAGAACATGTGTTATGGTATAGAACCACTAATTCAGGCCCGGTAGGAAAGAACATACAAGAAAGTAGTACATATTTTAAACAAAATAGTTCCTACGCATAGCTTTTTCAATAGTGGGAATATTTAAATGGTTTCAGTATCAAATGAAAGCTTGGGGACTTGTTGACAGTTTTACTTGAATAATAAAGAAGGCTATGAAATTTTAAAAGGAGGGCACGTTTTGCCTGTTGTTCAGATCAGGAGTTCCTGTTTTTGTACTATCAAACTTCCGTGGACCAGTACGCTCTAATATGCAATTAAAGGTATGCTGATTTTTTTCAGCACAAGTCAGGATAAGGTACAGTTTTGACATGAATTAACTGCCACTTTATTTGAACTTAAAACAAAGTAGCCATTAATGCTTGAAATTGCAGAATTTAACATTGAAAGCAATGGGGCGATACATTAGTGGGTTTATACCCTATTTGCTGAAAAAACACCTCTTTTTTCGTGCATTGTGGGATGGCTTATTTCGCTTAGTTTTCTTCTTTTGTATTTTCATTTATAGTTCGTCATAAAAAGAATTCGTTCCATGCTCAGATTAACGAATAGTTGTTTCTATGTAAAGAAATAAGTGTTTGGTTTACATGAAAAGTAGGCATAATTTTTAGTGATGAGTGATCACAGATTTCAAAGAATTGTAAAAAAAAAAAATTTACCAATACGCTGAACTATCATTCAGACGTAAACCTCTCAATTTACCTTCTGTCATTACAAAATACTGATGTATTACAGGCCGAATAATAACTATATCAACATTCATGTATAATCACCCTCATAGTGTATGTAATATTTGTTCATGTATAACATAAATCAAAGCCGATTAATACACCCACGATGTCATTCAAGTCAAGGAGTACCAAGAACATGTTACGAAAGCAATACACAGAGCACATCGTTTCCTGGACATTACGGTTGTTCATTTACGGATTATAGGTTTTACTCCACTAAATATAGACAATGCAATTTCCTATAGAAATTCGTTTTACTTCTAAGATATAAGACCGGTTTTTATCAAAACACGAACTTCTAAGTGTGTCAACTAGAATTTACTTTTGTTTCAAATGATATTGAAAAGATAAGTAAATCTGTAATTCTGTTTCCTGCTCTTTTTAGTTATACTTATTTACATTCATAATATATTTTTACAATTTATAAATCAAAAAACTTATTTTCAATTAATAACAAAAGGTATATATATATATATATATGAGAGCGTTCTTGAATACTTTACACTAAATCACCTCTCTTTTGTCTTTGTTTCTGAGGCGGTAATTCGATATGCAATTTATAACTTCAACCCCCCCCCCCCCCCAAAAAAAAAAATCCTCCATATCGCTATTCCCTTGCCATGCAAATAGTGGCTTTTTGTCTTAACTCTTATATTATCATGCATGGATAACCACCAACGTTAAAACATCGCATATAAAGCCAATATTAACCTTTAGTATTCATCTACACTAATAGTTATGTAATATTTGTTTAAGATGGTACCAATTAATTATCAAATTAATTCGGCTCGTTTAATTTTCATAATTTTTTTACATAGTATTTACCTTGACCCTTTAACAAAAAAAGTAAAATTTCAAAAAACTTGATCAAGACACATCATCGGAAAAAACTGGTTGGATATATATAGCTGTTTGGCAAACACTGGTTTTGATCATTGATAAGCTACATATTTTCCAACGTGATTAAAACGTTCTGTTGATTTTACAGAGTAAAAATCTCTGTAGTATTATGTACCACCTTAACTATTTTCATTAAATCCCAGCGTTTGTCGTCCGTAGCAGATTTGTTTTAGTATACGAGATGGATCTGTGTCTAGCAGGTCTTTCCTTTATGTCATTAAAAGATACTTTGTTCAAGGCTTACCGACAAGACAAAATTAAATCTCTTAAAATAGGTCGTAAACACTAGCTTATATGGATATGCATAAATTATCATATTTATGTCTCTGCAAATACAAGTCTTTACTTACGCATGACAAAATGTTTTAAACTTGTGATTTATACAAATCTACTAAATTGACAAATTGACCTATATCATATATTTGTTTAAAAGCTTGACGCCTCAATGTATTTACAGTTTCCAGATCAGTTTCTGTGTAGCAACATTCCAGCGGCACCAGTATGGAGTACATGTTTCTCAATTGATACGTTACTCTAGAGCTAGCTCAACATACGTTGATTTTGTTGAACGAGGAATACTTCTTTCTCAAAAGTTGCTAAGACAGGGCTATGAACCAATCAAATTAAGGTCATCACTCAAGAAATTTTACGGTCGCCATCATGAGCTGATGGTCATTATGACAAAAGTGTGTAAAAAGTAAAATCACAAAAATACTGAACTCAGAGGAAAATCAATACGGAAAGTCCATTATCACATGGCAAAATCAAATAACAAAACGCATCAAAAACGAATAGACAAGAACTGTCATAAGAAATCATATCTGATATTCTTTCTCAGTCATAATAACCTTCCATCATTACCGAACTGAACAAAGAAAAAACACGATGAGTGCGGTATACGGTGCGGAAAATGCTTACCCTTCCGGAGCATATGATTTCACTCCCGGTTTTAATTGGAGTTCGTGTTGTTCCTTATTTAATATGAGGAAGGCGCTACCTTAAATGCCAGCTTTATACCAAGACAATGTCCTATATATATTGATTGGTTGTTGGCTGCTTAACGTCCAATGGCAAATATTTCATGCATGTTCAGGACGAATGTTCTAGGCTACATTAACATATAGTTTTTTTCTTAAATAGAATAAAAAGTGCAAATTGAAAATGTTATGGAAATGATAAATGTTTCAATGTTTCAAAAGGCAGGAGTAGGTATGGTACTTTTTTTTTCTTATCAAAAAATATTCAATTTCCAAATTGATGAAAAAAATATCTGTTCAGGAAGAGGACAAACATTTTTTTTCAGATCTTCACCAAAAACGATTTTATCTTTCAGACATGCAAAATAAATTTATCTTTTATATATCTAAAACATTTAAAACATCCCAAACCGCACAGGTAAGTCTGTACACATCACAGGTATTTGGGGAATGGACCCCCCTTTTTTTTGGACCTCACTAAAATAAAATTTTGGCGTTTGTTTTATTCATTTACAATTTTCTACAATGTATAAACATATATCATGTCTCAACAAGCTGCTTTTTTCACTTGGGGCTCGTATGGATAGTAAAAAAATATTGTAGTCGACTAGCAATGGATTGTTGAGACTTGATATATGTTTATACATTGTAGAAAATTGTAAATGAATAAAAAAAACGCCAACATTTTATTTTAGTGAGGTCCAAAAAAAAAGGGGGGTCCATTCCCCAAATACCTGTGGTACACATTAGTTTTTTAGGTGAAAATACGGTCGTACATGTATTTGTCAATTTGTTACAATGAACCTTAATACTAGTGTTAGATTTTGACCAAATGATTTATATTGATAGCGCTGTCAGAATGGCTTTAATAAAAAAAAATCCGACTCAAACAAAAAAAACATTTGTATTCCTGATCATTTCAGTTTATGGGTTCTACATCAATTTCATGTACTAATTCAGAGTCAGTTTTATGTCATTTCTTGCATATATTTTTTTTGCTAGCTTACTTTTCAAGTTTTTATTATATGAGTTTTGACAGCAAATTAAAATTGAGAATGGAAATGGGAAATATACAATAGCTTTCGAGTAATGCTTGATAATGTCATAGTTGTTTTCAAGAAGACACATTTGGTTTCCAGACAATAACTTTAGTATAAGTGAATAGATCTCTATGAAATTGTGCTAGAAGGTTCAATACTCAAAAGGAAGATTAGAAATGATTTTGGGGTTATGGTACAACATTTTTGGGGTGGTTTTTACCAAAACTTTTGGTTTTTCTTAAAACAATTACCATATTTTATATAATTTACATTGATTATTACTCATCTTGTATATATATAGATTCTTACATTGATACCAGTGGATTAGCGGATTTATCTAATCGAGATGGTTAAATTATCAATTTTAAAGTCCGAGCCGCGCGGCGAGGACTTTAAAATTTATAATTTAACTATCGAGATTTGATAAATCCGATAATCCACGAGTAATTATGTAAGAATCTGTTTCTCTAATGATTAAAAAAACATTTTCTTTTTTTGTTAACCGAAAATCCCCTTCGAGTGCCTTTCAAATTGCACGAAGTTGTCAATTTCATTAACACCTGCTATCAAATTTTGATTCATCCAGTTAGCTAAAAAGTTCATGACCCTTTAAATCATCCAATGATCTTTTGAGATCACCAGCAACCACACGTTGATTAAATGTTTTTATACAATGGGTTCGGAAAGGGATAAATTTCGATAGAATTAGAGAAATATATATATAGATTCAACTAATACTGGTTTTGCAGGAGATGCACACAAAAAAGGGTGGTTTAATTATTTCATCTGTAATTTGTGCATGTTTTCCTACGATTTGTAATTGATAGTATCATAATAAAAAAAATATATCTGGTAAGTATATTCACAATTGGAATGCGCCAGTGCGCGTCAAAAAGATTTTTTCCAAGTTAATTCCAAAAATTGCACTTTATTTTTTTTTCTCACAGAAACACATGAGTTATTTGTAAACAAAACACTTGCCATTGTTTGAAACTTTCAGTAATCAAAATTTAGGACCTATATCTAACATATTGTCCATGCTATTTTGATCTGAGTTTTTATTCATACATATACTGGCATGGCTGGTGCTGTTCCCAGTTGTCTTCTTTTTCTGTTTCTTGAGAAGTATTTGTTTAACCTGTTCAGTCACTATAAAGTGTTACAATTCTTATTTAGACGCAACACATAAATAGTGACCAAAAAGGTGCTGCTTTCACATGAGAGAAGCTAGAAAGAAAAAAATCTACACATTTTCAATATTTTTGTAGGACTATCATATAAAATTAAGGAGATATATAGTTAGAGACTGCTGCTGAATAGAAATGTTTGGGTTGATCACCTGCAGCGATATTGCTGGCTTTTTTCAAAACTACCTGTGCCCTTTTTTATTGGGAAAATATGCGTCATTTTCATCAAATTGGGAAATTTAAGATAAACCATGAATTTGACTGAAGCTTCAATTTACAGACCAATTTTCAAGAGTCAAACCCTGTTTTAAAATAATACCCAAATTTTTCAGTGATGATACATAAATAGACCCTACAATGTGGACATATAGGTATTTTAGGCAAGAAATTGTTTAAATGAGAGTTTTTCAGTTTGTATTCATGCACAATTACCAATGAGACTGCACTGTTTGGGAAAGAAGTTTTCTTTTGGGGAATTATTTTAAGCCATTTTTTTTCAAATTGGGATAATTCTCCAGAGAAAAAGCCTTTATAACTCTCCACTAATTTAAGGCAAACAATATTACTAACCGTATACCGGTTTTCAAATTAGTCCATATCGAAGTTTGAAGGGTCAAAAATATAAAATATGCTTGATTTCATCTGACATAAACAAAAATTGTATTTTTTATAAGCTAAATATACATCTGTTCTGCTGTTGTATCAGGCTGTGCACGGGGAAGCATTTTATTGTATTTAGGTTTGAACTTTTTTTTGTTTTGGTCCTAAAAATAAATTTGTAGTTGTAAAGTTGCTAACATGAGAGTACCCAAATTGCACCTACATTGTCAGTTTTTTTTTATATAGAAAAAGATGCTGGTTACAAATTAATTTTTGTTTTACATTGTCATATCAGGGCCTTTTATAGCTGACTATGCGGTATGGATTTTTCTCATTGTTGAAGGCTGTACGATGACCTATAGTTGCTAATTTCTGTGTTATTTTGGTTTCTTGTGGACAGTTGTCTCATTGGCAATCATACCACATCTTGCTCTTAATTCGCTCTTTTTAGAAATATGATAATTATATAACTTCACATGGTGAAAGAAAGCTTGAAAGATTTCTGCAGCTTTTTTTGTTGAATACATGTAGGTGCAATTTTGGTACTATGATGTCATATAACCAAAGTGATAAATAGGTTGAAATGTAAACCTGAAATTGATATAGTGATAAAGTACTTGGTATATTGAAAATGTTATGATCAGGCCACTGCTGCAGCTTGAATTTTAAAGGATGTAGCCCACATACTTCCAAGTAATCTGCCCTGTATATACCTTTCAAAGTCATGGTATTCTCATGGGTTATCATAATAATTCCATCTTCCAATAAAATCTAATTTTGGACAATATGGGAGCATACAAGATACAAATGTATACAAAATGTATACAGTACTAAATCTGAGACTACTATAACACTGTGTACGGTTTTATAGGGAAATTGAGAGTGACCAATCTCTGTGTTATAGTAGTCTCAGACTAAATGTACTACTCAAACTCAAGTCGCAATTTTTTTTTATTAAACTTAGAGAGAGAAAACAAAACAGTGTCCATCTCCTGGGACTTTTAAGGTAGATATCTGATATGTGACATACTCAATTAAAAGATTTGTTGAGAGTTTAGTTTGCCAAAGGAAGTATCAAGCAGATTAGAATTGTCAATTATTTGAATATTTTTTTTCTGTGTTTTAAACTTTTGTTAAGTTTTGAATTAGTTTGTGGCCATATGCGGATCAAGGGGTGTGCCCCTCCTTTTCGTGGAAAAAAAACCTGGTGATTATGAAGGGCATGACTGGATCCCCCCCCATTTTCATGTTAGTCAGCGGGATTATTATTGGCCTCCTTGAAAAGTAATGTATTCGCCACTGACTACATGAATAAAAGTGATCACATTCAAAAGAATAACCTACGTCATTATCACTGGTCCTTGATGTGGGGAATTGTGCGGCATATGAACATAAGTAGTCAACCAGTGCACCAAAATTTATCCCGCATGCCGCATGGCCATTTAAAAAAATCGAAATGTATTGCTTGCGGAAGTTTTATCTGTGATCCCATGGCTGGACGGAACTTTTACGCTAAATATGTTATCGTTAATTATGATTTTGTGACTTTTAAATGAAGTACCTGTGGTTATTTGGGTTATTTGTTTTGGCTTCACTGATATTATAATGGAAAGTCGAAGCAGACGAAACATGGCGTCAGATGTTGTTGTCCTAACTTCGGTAATTTCCGTGGTCATGGTGGTACAATAGAATTTAAATTAACTACACAAGTTACGAAAATTTCTGAATTCTTGTTTTTGTAAACAAATAAAAATTCATGTCGTATTTAACATCGAATTTGTTCCGTTCTGCCTGTTTTTTACAAGATCGCGATTGAACGAGAATTTTGGCAGCCATTACAAAAAAATAATCGTACGAGATTTAACGAGAGTGACGAAACTTTTCAGATGGGTCGTCTAGCAAGAGTTATCGTTCTTTGTCCCAAAACGATGCTTCTACCATAAGTGCCAGCATAGCTGGCATATTATTTATAACTGTTGATGTAAATATCCTTTGGTTGTTGTTTTTTTTAGTCTTTTTTTACTCCTTGGTCTTGATTATTATTGTCTCTGTCTATGAATATTCACAATGCTTTTAATAGAACTTTCAAACTAACTAACATCTGAAGCCAGACTTTTGAGATGACATTGTTTTAAAAATTTATTTCTGCAATCCAATTATTTTTCAAGTCTAATTTTGGCAAAAACTTTTGAAATATATTATCAGTGACATATTTTAATTTACAAATATCAAGTTACTATTTTATTATTATTTCTATCCATCAAAACTACTATATATTGCACATAGTCACAAATCAAAAATGTAAAGTCGCCCTTGTTAACTTGTTGAACAATTATGCGTCCATTACGCGTGCATATGTTTTCACCTCGAATGACAAGTACATTTCAAACAATTATACACAGCTTTAATAAAAGCTTTTATGCCCTTTTTATTTTTTTTACGTTTATTGCTTCTTATGAAACGATCAGTTTTAAGACACAAACGCAATAAAAAATAAAAATAAGGAGGAAGTAGTGTTTGGTAGTGGCATCTTTAAGAGACCCTTAATATTTTTTTATGAACAAACTTCAAGTTAACCGAAGTTCCTCAATAAGTATGAAAAATGTGACATATGTAACTGCATTTACTATAAACCCACGTGTCATTTATGTGTGTCAGTGCTTCCTTGAGGTATCGTCCAGCATCAATTGTGAAATCAAATGAACGAAACTTAGGAAACAAGCAAAGCACTTCGAACGCCTAATTGTAATTTATTTTGAAGCCGAAAACCTGTCCTCAAAATATTGTTATATTCTCTTGCTATAACCACATTTACTTTTTATGATTTAAGTTCAAATAGGGTCACTGGATTCATCTTAAATCATCCGGATTTTAAATGAAATAGATTGAAAAAGAATCCGTTGAAATAATGCGATTAATATGGAAATATTTGTGTAAGTAGTTTAAACAAAATTTTAAAAATGTTCTCTCTACAATCTATATGAAAGAGAAAAATATAAAGTCGCCCTCGTTATCATGTCGAACAATCTTCCGACGTCCATTACGCGTGCTTTAGTTTACACCTCGAGTGACACGTGCATTTCCAACAATTAAAGTAAGCTTCAAAGAAAAACAAAAATTTATGCCATTTTTATTGTCTTCACATATATGGTTTCGTGTGATATGATCAATTTTAAGACAAAAATAGAAAAAATACATTAAAATAAGAATGAAGTGTTTGGTACTGGTCTCTTTATTACAGAGACACTTTAGTGGGATAGCACTAAAAACTTTTGTAATAACTGCTTCATTTAACATAAATTAGTCCTTCAAAAGAAAATCGGTTATGTTTTGCTCGTATAAATAATCTACTACGTATCATAGATAAATATTTATGTAGAATTTCTGCAAAAGCCTTCAAAAGAAGAGGAGATTTATTGAAAGGAGTAAATTCAGTATGACCCCTTTTTGGCCCCAAAATATAGCAGTTTTACAAAATTGTTTAAATGTACACTTTTGGTGTTTTTTTTGGGATAGAATAATGCCTCTGCTACATAAATAAGGGCTGGTTTATTTGGCATTCAAATGCACATATATCGGGTACTTGCATTATTAAGTCATGCTAAATTACTGAAATTTTCACAATTTCAGTATTTTAGTTAAATTTTAGACGGTGTCTGTCTAAAACGGAAGTGGCCGCATTCAAGTTCATTCTTGATATTGAAATGTAAGTTGTGTTTAATGCTCATTCATAACATATATAAAGGTCGAGGATGAACACGGATGCGGCCACTTTCATTTTTGACAAAAAAAACATCTAAAAAGTGACAGTTTTTGGCATATTTGATAGATTTTTCATATTTAAACTAGAATCGGAGCGTTTTTAATGAGTGAATCAGTTAAAATCTTTCACAAAAATAGCTGAATCAATTAAAAAAGTGTTTAAAATGTGTCCAAAATCTTTCGTCAGATGAACTTGAAATTTGAGGCCAAAACCGGCCCTTACCGGACCTTTTATTTTCACGATTAAATGAATAGCTTACTTATTTTTGGAATAAATTTGTTTTGCAATTTAAATTATTTACACTTATCGAAAACTGGACAAATTGTGGCCTATCAATTGGGGGGGAAGAACAGTTTTGATATTTTTAATCGAACAAACTTATAAATTCTAAACAATTAAGTTAACCGTAGGTTCTTTATAAGTACAAAAAAAATGTGAAATTGGTAACTGCATTTACTATAAATCCAGGTGTCATTTTTGTATGTAATTTCTTGATTGTAAAATCTTTTTATTTTTTTTGACTCACAGAAAAAACATTTCTTTTTTATTTATTTTTAAATTGATATCGCCCTGCATCTCTTGGTCAACACTTTTTTAATATGAACTTTACAATAACAATGAATATATATATATATTTAGAGTTATCACAAATTGGATTCAAAAACAAGTGCTTATTGAATCGGTCTCCTGTTTTCCATTGGTGTTGTTAGCATGTTTCCGAAATGTAAGCGCGTTTTATATTTCAACGAACTTTAAACAAACAAAAATTAACCAATCCATCATATGGGAAAATAGTAAAAATCACACAAATACTGAACCCTAAGGAAAATTCAAAACGGAAAGTCTCATCAAATGGCAAAATAAAAAGCTCAAACACATCAATCGAATGGATATTTCTGTCAGTAGGATTTATACATAACGCACCAACATCTCAGTATTCAGTAGACATACACAATGTTGTCCTTACAAAATTTAATTACAATATGAGGCATAACTGTGTTTTTATCATACATGTAGAAATATATAATGCACCTATGATTATTCTTGTAAGTCCTGACTAATGTTTTCTTAAATCCTGATTACTAACTTGTTTTAGTTATAAGTTTTGACTTCCCCAAGACAATTTTTTTTCCCCCATCATTTGAGATCAAGTTCTTACAAACAAGTGTATCATACTGGATGAGATACGTAAGTATTAATGGAATTCGAAGATGGTTAAGACTTATTTCTGACTATGGAGAACTATAATAAGTACCGTTTGAATGGTTTTACACTAGTAATTTTGGAGCCCTTTATAGCTTGTTGTTCGGTGTGAGCCAAGGCTCCGTGTTGAAGGCCGTACTTTAACCTATAATGGTTTAATTTGTAAATTGTTATTTGGATGGAGAGTTGTCTCATTGGCACTCTCACCACATCTTCCTATATCTACTTACGACTTGCCGATACGAATAAGAATATTTATGGAGTCACATTAAAGGGCCTGTGTCGGAGCATAAAAATACATTGAAGACAAAGTTCAAACCTATGACTGAGTTGGATAAAAAAAATGTATACGCCTGCGTGCAAAGCAAACTAGTGGTCTAAACTAAATACAGCACAAACAACATTTTCCAAAAGAAACAAAAAAGTGAATAGCGAAATTTTTGCAATACGTTTTTGACTAGCAGGTCGATCAACTGATGCTCTTAAACCATGCTGACTGTTATTGGCGATTGCCAGAAAAGCTGATTACCAGATGTTACCAATTGGTATTATTATTGATTTATTACCATACAGAAAACAGATATGGTATACCGGAAATTCTAACATGAAATGCACAAATTAGTACACCATATCTAAATTTCGATAATTATTGTCTCGTCAGCGATGTAAATAATCGAAACGGTATTTGGAATGCCGTGGCAATATAGTTTACCTCAATTTAGGGTACATTCTGGAATAAAGAAAGAGCTAAAACAGGATAAATGGATTATGTAAACCCGTAGGAAAATATAATACAAGCCTAAACGAAAACATATCAACAAGTCTTAACTGCAAACAACGTTCAAACATTTGATTGCGTTGGATATATATAGACTGCAATTTTTATACGTGAACATGCAAAAACAAATCTTTGTAGAGGGTTCGAAATACATCACAAACAACATTTTCCGTAAGACAAAAAAGGGAAAAAGTATATTCCAACAAAACGAATGTGACTAGCATGTCGAAAATAGATGTTCACCAGATTTTACAAAATGAATCATAATCATTGATCAAATACCAAACAGAAAAAAATATTCTTGCAGAAAAGATGGTATACGTAATATTTTCCACAAGATCTAAAGAGTGAAAAGGTATATTTCAGCAAAACGAATTTGACTAGCAGGTCGAAAGTATGTAGTATACCATCTTTTCCGCAAGAATGCTGTTTTCTGTTTGGTAACCAACTAATAATGATTCATTTTGTTAAATCTGCTGACTGTCATAGCGATTACCAAAACAAGGATCTTAATCATTTATTTATCGGGGCTCGCGGGTTCAAATTTTCGCGCCAACTGCGCATCTATATCGCCAGTCATCCTATTGTCGTAATTGTCAGTGAGAATTAATATTGATTATTATAAATAATATATTTGATTTTAAAAATATATAAAAAAAGAATGTTATTATTGAAAACTGAAATTCTAGAATTTTATAGAATTTGTTATTGCTATTTTCATTGTTGCAAATGCACTTCCGTTTTGTGTTAATGGCATGTTCTTGCCGGCGAGAGGAGATAAACCCAAGATCTAACACAATAATCGAAAACGTGGGCTGTTTTTCATGAATACTGAAACGCAGATCGTAAATATTAGAACATGATCTTCATTTTAGTAGCTTATGAAGCAGTTTCACACTTGTTTTTCACTAGAAAAGGACCCGGAAATATGCGTAAAATGTATGTTATATTTTGTAAACAAATGAATAATATGAGTAATTTTTCTTTAAGTTTCTAGCGATCCTTCATCTATTGAAGATTCTTCGCCATATATTTTATATCGTCTGCGAATGGTCCCAGCACAAGAGTGAATAATAACATAAAATCCACAAGGGGAGGGTCTCAAAATGAGTTTTTGGGTACAGATGTGAAGCTAGAATTTCAAAAACACCCCCATTCATATATTCAGATAATACAGTATTTTAACAAAAATATAATAAAAAGATGAAAAGTATTGACCCATTGACATATTACCTTGGTGAAATAGCAACACATTGATATATTTGATGTGAGAAAAAGGGACACATTTCACCAGCACTTCTAGATATACCTTCATATAGGAAGAGACTCCCCCTCTCCCCCGCGATAAAATCATTTTAAAGTTATTTTTCTAAATAGAAATAGAACAAAAAAGCAAAAACAGGCACACACATTAATGTGTATTCTAAATTATGTAAAATTGAGAATGAAAACGGGGACAACATATGTCAGGACGTCAATCAAACCAAATAGCCGAAAATGACCCAATTCCAACCATGGATATGATGGGTCTTCAACACAGCAAGACAATCTAGCCCCTGAAGGCAAATTCCAGATGACCCCTTAACAAGAATGTATTGTCCAGGGAAATTGTTCGTCACACTTAATGTCAAAACATGTAAATGAAAAAATAAAATACTTAAAAGACTAAAAAACAGAATTTCACGACTTAGGACAGGGTGAAGCGCAAACAATATTTCAGCGAGGTTTAACATATTACCAATATGGAATCAGCAAACACACAGCAATACCCACACTAAAATGAGTGATGCTCATTGTACAATGTACTTATGGTAAATGTTAGGACACGTAATTTACAAACCACTTAAGGTCCAGAAGTCGCTTTCACAGTAATCTTACATTAGACATTAGACATTAGACATTAGTGTTTTATGTAACATGCCAAAAGTTATTACATTTGAAATTTTGGAATTATCTCTCTTTGTATAAAGTTCAACGATTGAAATTTTGTAACATTTCAAATTTTACATTAGATATTCTTGCGTTATCTTTCTTTGTATAAATTAAATAAAATTGGAAAAAAAAAGAGAAAACTTTAAGATAATTTTTATATTAGCATTTATATATTTTATCAAATCATATGTATGATACAGTTTGATTATTTTGTCTAAATATTATTTAAAGGTATTTCAAAATATTATTTACTTCATTCTTGTGGTTAGTGTACAGGTAAAAACTGTTCACTGCGTTGTTACATAGAAACTTTACCTATTTTTATAAACTGAAAGTCTGATTGATGATTTAAGAGAAAATGAATTTGTTTGTGCCTAAATATACATAGAGTCATGCCAATTTTTATTGATTGTTAGTATAATTGGTATTTTGAAGTGTGTATGTTAACTTCCGTCACATTTGCAAAGTGACAAAAGGGAAGTAATTCAATTCTTTAAAGTCAGTAGCCAATATATAAGGGAGATAAAAATGATACAACTTACTATCTATAGTCTATTTTCTTTATTAAAAAAAATGTTCTTCTTATGCATCCTTATTTGAAAGTGAAAAGATACATTTTACAGAGGTATTATTAGATGTTGTATACATAATTATAATGTTGATGCAATATTTTAAAAAATACACCTAGTTTCTTTAAAATGTTCTTATTACAGTTAATGTCAAACTTTTCAAATGTTGTGTTATGAATATGATTAGATAATTGCTTTTACTGGATAATCATGATTTATAAAATCAAATATTAACATGTGAACTGAAGACTACCATTCTTATAAACTGTCACTATTTCTTCTATCTGCATATCATTGCATTCTTTACTACTACTGGTTGATATGTCTTTGTTCCAATATCAGACCCCCTATTCAGGCCCCCTATCCCTACCCTTTTACCAGGGCTCTTAAATGATAATATGTCAATAAAATTATTTAAATAATGAACAATATTGAATTACTTTATTGTTATTGTCATTTTGATTGCTTTATTTCCATGATGAGAGAAAAAATATTTTATCATTCATTATCAGTGATTATATGTGTTCTCTGATTTAGAATATAGTATAAAGGGGCACAACTCTGACGGGAAATTTAAAACCGGCAGAGGAAGAATCATATAAAGTTAAAAGCGCTGGAGTGACGTTTTTGAAATTTTCACACTAAATTGTCCATCTTAATGGCTAATTAGACATCCATGATAAGGATTGCTATTACACCTCTTTATATTAAAAAAAATATATTTCAGTGAAGGGTCGCTTTTGCCATGTTTAATATTTACTCAAAATGAATAAATGCATGGTTCTTGATTTCATAATAATTCATATTTGGTTTGTACGCTTTTATTCCTACCAATCTCTTTATTTCTTCTTCGTTACAAAACGTAATATAGCAGCACCACTTGTCAAATTCTCCTTGGTATCGTGCAGCACACAACCGAATCACACTTCTCGTATACATAAGAGTTATCTTTTCTTTTCCGGTAATCGTCAAGAAGAAACGCTACATTGTATGTTTTTACTATTTATAAATGACTGATCGACAAGTGTGTTGTGTCTCAATTTTGTGAACAAGAATATTTGAAGATTTAAGCGTTGCCAAAATTAATGTTATTTTCGATATATGTATAATATGAAGTCGAATATATGAATGCAGTATAATAAATTAATGAATCTAACATTTGTGCTTTCGTAAGCCAGTTTGATCGTTTTCGGAGGTTACAAAAATGGCGTCATCGACAGGATAACTAAATATATATATAAAATTGGCAACGTTGGTTAGACAATATTTTCTCGGGTTAAAGTACTAGAAATAACAAGCAAGAATGAAACTAAAGAAGAAAAGTTAGAGAAAGAAGTAGACGAATTGAATAAGAAATTATACCATATGCACAAAGAAAAAGGTGAAAACTTACATTTAAAGCATCAATTAGAACATAATGACAAAATCATTGAACAATTACAAAAATCAGCAAAAAACTGTATATTAAAGAAAGACCGTTTATACAATTATCCGGTAGACCCGAAAAAGACAAAGATCCGGTAATAAGTGATTGGTTGGAAGATTCCCGAGAACATTTCGTTACAATACCAGAAGAAAAAGCCAAAATTGACTAACTTATGCAAAATCTAATATCTCCAGCAAAAGATGAGATAAAACTAAGACCGTCATTAGAAAAAGTTTTGCTTTTGATTAAAAGTATTTATGATGGTTATGATTCCGTAAGTCAATTACAACAGCTATTCTTTCAAAGAAACCAAAAAGATGATAAAACTTTGCAAGACTATTCTTTGAATCTGATGAAAATTGAAAAGAGAAGTAAAACGATTCAGTTATGAGCACAAAACAATGAAATTTCTTGAGTTTAGAAATGAAGTGTTACTTTGAGTGATTGAAAATGCACAAAGTTGGAAAGTAAAACTACAAAAACAAGATGCTAAAGTTGTTAGCAATCAAGCAATAAAATCCGAACACACATTGAAAGATAACTCCGAGATATAAAAACTTCTCACAAAACAACAGGAAATGTTAGAAAAGCAACAACAGCAAATTGATAGGTTGTCTAACAGGTCTAATGTTAAACATATAGTGATTCAACAAACAATGATGTATATTATAGCCATAAACCAATTAATTGTTATAATTGTGGTGGTAAGGGTCATAATCGTCCGGAATGTTCATCAACTTTTCAAGCACAAAGAATTGAAGAAGATACACAGAAAACGCATACGCGTGGACAGTTTAGAGGTAGAGGAAGAGGTTTTCGTGGTAGATATAACAAAAGAGGTAACATATATCAAGGTCGAGGTGGTGTTGTTCTTATGACTCCGACGAGGTAAAAGGGTAGCTTCTACTGCGGTGAGTCGATCAGTAGAAGATACTACAGTACAAGTAGACTCCAATTCATTGCAGAGTAATATTTTTAAAAACATTGCTAGTAAAGTCCAGAGACAGACATTGTTGTTGAAAATCAATCAGTTATAGATCTTATTGATACTGGTTCTCAGGTTTCAACAGTTACTGAAACATATTTTAAAACATTATTACAAAAGAAACCAATACTACATGATAAAACAAAATGGACTTAAGACACAGAGCCAATGATTTACCAATCCCATATTTAGGTTATATTGAACTCAATATTTCAGTAGCAAAAACAATGATTCCGAATGTTGGGTTTCTTGTTGTGAAAGACACTGATAACATTAGTAAATTACCATTTTTACTAGGAAATTATTTATTTATGAAGATGAAAGAAGCTTTTAGAAGTTTATAATGGAAGCGAAACAAACAGACTTATTGGGAAGCAATTTAAAGGTATCATAACTGTATACAATAATTCTTTTGACTGTGAAATAGATTCTCGAAAAATGTCTTTCGACAGGTAGCAATCCAGTACATATACCGGGAAATTCAATGAAGACAGTAATGTGTACAACCAGAAAAAAAGACAATAATAAAAGTATTGTGCAGTTTTTCAGCCATTACAAGGTAACCAAGGCTCTTTACCGAGAGAAACATTATGGTAGTTGATAGTTATGCTGAGATAAGTCAAGGACCAGTACCGGTACGTATGATTAATATAGGATTAGAAGATGTATGGATTAATCAGAAAACAAGAGTTGGTACATTACATTCAGCTTCACTGATACACGAGGTGTCACAAGACAATATTGACATTAATATAGATCAGACTCAAATTAATGTTTAGATAAAGAAAATAGATATTGCTGTTGGTAAGCAAACTACAACAAATACAGAGAACAATAAGAAAATACAATTGAGTGACCTCGACATACAAAAGAAAAACCTTACCGATGAACAAATAGAAAAAGTTAAAGATTCGTTAAACAAGAACACCGATATATTTTGTAAAAACGATTTAGATTTAGGATACACAGACATTGTAAAGCATAGATTTCTTACAACAGACGAGACACCAATTGCGATTCCGCATAGACGTATTCCACCTAATCAAATGGAAGAAGTTAGAGCACACATCAAACAATTGTTAAATCAAAACATTATTCGTACGAGTATAAGTCCTTATGCTGCGCCCGTAGTAACAGTTCGTAAGCATGACAAGTCTATTAGACTTTGTGTAGAATACAGATTCCTGAATAAAAAGACAATACGTGACGCTTATCCACTTCAAAGAATCGAGGAGGCATTAGACACCTTGCACGGAACGACGTTTGATACCACGCTAGACTCATCCCAATGTTATTATCAGGTAGCGACCGATGAAAAAGATATACATAAGACTGCATTTCGCGTTGGAACGGGAGGTCTGTATGAGTACATTAGAATTCCAATGGGATTTTCTAATAGTGCGGCTTCATTCCAAAAAATAATGGAAGCATGTTTAATGACAAAATTTTTGAAATATAACTGATTTATTTAGATGATATTTTTATCTTTTCAAAGACAGCAGAAGAACAGTTAGAACGCCTGGAGTTTGTATTTCAACGACTAAGACAGCATGGTTTGAAATTAAAATTGTCAAAATGTCATTTCTTCAAGAAGGAGGTAAGATATTTGGGACATAAAAAAACAAACCCAGACAAAACAAAATCAATCCAAGATTGGAAAGTACTTACCACAGAAAAAGAACTCCGGTCATTCCTTGGACTATGTAGAAACGTTACTATAGGAAGTTTGATCCAAAGTGCATGCACTCATTACAAAAACAAATGGAAAGGATGGGAAATCCAAGCAATTTAAATTACTAAGTGCTAAAGAATTTCAAGAAAAATGGGATGCGAAGTGTTTAGAGTCGTTTGAAGAGCTAAAACAGAAGTTAGTAAGTTCACCAATATTAGGCTTTCCTGATTTCAAAAAGCTATTTCGTTTAGAAACCGATGCGTGTATTTAATGTTTAGGCGCTGTTCTATCGCAAGAACAAGAACAAGGAACTGTTGTAATAGCGTACGCATCACGCAGCTTACATCCGAATGAAAAGAACATGGAAAACTACAGTTCTATGAAACTTGAATTATTGGCTCTAAAATGGGCTGTGACCGAAAAATTCAGAGATTATTTGATAGGAAGAAAATTCATAGTTTATACCGATAACAATCCTTTATGTTACCTGCAAACTGCAAAACTGAGTGCGACTGAAATGACATAGGTTTCTCAACTTGCACAATTTGACTATGAGGTCAAATTGTGGAAGATCTAATGTCAAAGCAGATGTATTGAGCAGGAATGCATTAGATGTTGAGCA
Organism: Mytilus trossulus; assembly: GCF_036588685.1. Lineage (NCBI taxonomy): Eukaryota > Metazoa > Mollusca > Bivalvia > Mytilida > Mytilidae > Mytilus > Mytilus trossulus. The sequence goes on along the minus strand of NC_086386.1, from coordinate 24,719,379 downwards.
AATTGCGAATGTGTAAAAACAATGATGTACAAAACATGCATATAAACTAAATAAATTTGACTGATCAGATAGAAACAATGTCAACATTTCCAGAGTATACTGCAGACAATATAAAACAATTGCAAAGTAGTGATAATGTTCTCTCTGTTGTTTTAAATTTTGTAGAGCAGGGTTAACTGACAACACATGTACAGATGATGACGAGACAAGCGAAACAAGTGAAGAAGTTACTGAGGAAATTTGATTCATTGGTGATAGAGAATGGTATTTTCTACAGAAAGATAAATGACATAGAATGTGGTGAGTGTAAACAGTTAGTAATACCAGAAACATTCTAACACCACGTTCTTGAAACACTACACAATTTATACGGACATCAAGGTACAGAACGAACATTAGCACTATTGCATAAACAATGTTACTGGTCAGATATGGTAAACGATGTAAAACATTGTATCAAAACATGTGAACGTTGTTCAGTTGCTAAAAATCCGTTACCAACAGTTGTTCGTCCATCAATAGGTTCGTTAATAGCATGTAAACCATTAGATGTTTTAGCTATGGATTTTACAGTTTTGGAGAAATCTTCAGATGGTAGAGATTTAAATACTAAAGTTTTAGTTAAGGATTGGTTTTTGAAACTAAGGATACCTAAACGGTTACACAGTGAACAGGGTAGGAATTTCGAGGATGTAGTGATACGTGAACTCTGTAGAATATATGACATTAAAACATCACGGACAACACCATACAAACCAGAAGGAAACGCCCAAACTGAAAGATTAAATAGGAACATGCATGACAGATAAAGAACATTGATGCCCGAAAGGAAAGCTGAATGGCCGGAATATATGTCAGAACTAACTTTTATATACAATGCAACTCCGCATTCTTCAACTGGATATACTCCATATTTTGTTATGTTTGGTCATGAGCCGAGCCTCCCTATTGACAATCTTTTTCATAATGATATGAGGGAGATCGACACCGATTTAGACACTTATTCAGCTAACCATCAGAAGCGATTGACCGAAGCCTTGAAGACAGCTAATGAGAACATTCACAAGAAAGCGAGTGAAAGACAAAAAATTATGAACAGAGGAACAGATGACAAGTCTATAGAAATTGGTTCCAACATCTTACTGAAGAAACATGTACAAGGACGAAACAAAAGGCAGGAAAATTGGCATCCAACACCGTACAGAGTTGTTCACCGTTTAAGGACAATGTGTATGGAATTCAGTAAACGGATGGTAGTGGCCTCGTTAGGAATGTCTTAGAAGAGAAATCTGTGACACAGGAAAAGTAGAAATGATACAAAACTCAAGTCCAGATATTACTGAGGACAGCATTCGAGTTTTGGAGGATTGATTGTGACCATTGTCAACCCGAATTCGTTACCAGTTCAAATTGACCATCAGGAATCTGGCGAAGATGAACAAGATGTAACTACAGCTAGCGTAGATGATGACAATTCAAAAAGGAGATCAAAACGAACAAACGCTGGAAAACATTCAAATCCTTTTAACTTGCCAAAGTCTGTCTTGTTAAAAGAAACATCTGTTCATGGAAACAAAGAACCAGTGAAATTTTAACAATTGGGCGAAGCAATAGCTGCATTAGGAACTAGTCTTGGACAGAGTTTAGGACAAACACTCCAAGAAGGATGGTTGATGCATAATATGACAAACAATTAGATTTATGTTGAAAATGTTAATTATGAGAGAAAGTTTATTTTATTTGTATAGTCAAATGATCAGAATATTTTCATGTTACATCATTTTATAACAAAGATGATGATATTGAATATGTAGTTGTGTATTTTTATATTGTTTGTTGAGGGCAACAAAAAGAAAACATGCCAAATATTGTTACATTTGAAATTTTTGAATTATCTCTCTTTGTATAAAGTTCAGCGATTGAAATTTTGTAACATGTCAAATTTTACATTAGAAATTCTTGAGTAATCTTTCTTTGTATAGAGTTAAGCACATGAAGTGAAATTTGGAAATAAAATAAAATTGGAAAAAAAAGAGAAAAGATAATTTTTATATTAGCATTTATATATTTTATCAAAACATATGTATGATACAGTTTGATTATTTTGTCCAAATATTATCTAAAGGTATTTCAAAATATTATTTACTTAATTCTAGTAATTAGTGTACCGGTAAAAACTGTTCACTACATTGTATGCTTTCACTATTGATAAATGACTGATCGACAGGTGTAGTTGTGTCTCTGAATATTTCAAAATTTAAGCGTTGCCAATATTTAATGTTATTTTCGATATATGTATAATGTGAATTCAAATACAGTATAATAAATTTATGAACTTAACATTTGTGCTTTCGTAAGCCAGTTTTATCGTTTTTGGAGGTTACAAGTATACCAATCATGGGCCCTTGTCAGGCAAGATACAAAAACATTATAATACAACGATTATATAAACATTATTGAAATACACAATACGTAATACACAAATAATAAATTGATAATATGAGCAATGTAGGATACAGTTCTGGTAAGAAGCATTGAGTTTAATGAGACCGATTTAATATTAAAAGAATATGATATAAAGTTTATGAATAGGGAAACATAAAAAGTAAAAATAGATACAGGAATATAGTATCTTATTCTGCAGTAGTTTTCCTCGTGACCAGTGCACAGCAGTCAGGGACTTTTACATCATAACAATGCAAAGGTAATCAAGGGGAGATCCTTCAGAACTAGCTACATATACATTACTACAATAGTGATTCTCCTCATGAGTAATGCACAGCAGCAAGGGTTGACATTGCTACTGGGCAATATTCATCAAGGGACGGTGCTCTAGACCTCACTATAGAGAAAATATAAAGTTTAAATTACAAGTAGTAGAGGGAGATAAATCCCATTAAACCTTTTCATATTTTTTAATGAACATGCATAATTCTGAAAATAAATTATCATCTCTGACATTATTCATTAACCATATCAGTTTTTGGTTAGGGTCGAGATTTTAAAAAAATTTGCAGCAATTATTTATCATTGTTATCATGTCTTTCCTTTGGTCCGATAAACTATCACAGTTGAAAAGAAAATGTGTTTCATCTTCAACCTCATTACTACAACATATCTTAAATATTCTAATGTGTCGGGGAGTATTACTATATAGATATAGGAAGATGTGGTGTGAGTGCCAATGAGACAACACTCCATCCAAATAACAATTTAAAAAGTAAACCATTATAGGTTAAAGTACGGCCTTCAACACGGAGCATTGGCTCACACCGAACAACAAGCTATAAAGGGCCCCAAAATTACTAGTGTATTATATTTACTTCTCTCTGTAAGTAAATGGTGAGCAGATATGCGAAATCTTGTTAGACTCCGTCTATCTTCAAATTATGTGGACATTTTTGGTATAAATTTCTTAAAACAATCTTTGAATTTTTCGAAAAACTAAGGATTGTTTTGCCCCAGGAATAGATTACCTTAGCCGTATTTGGCACATCTTTTTTGGAATTCTGGATCCTAAATGTTCTTCAACTTTGTACTTTGTGGCTATATAACTATCTTCATATGAGCGTCACTGATGAGTCTTATGTAGACGAAACGCGCGTCTGGCGTACTAAATTGTAATCCTGGTACTTTTGGTAACTATTTTACAATATTAGGATATTTTTCACAACCAAATTTGATTTAAAGGTAACATAATATGTGCATAGTTTTCCATCTGAGTAAGTTTTAAGATTTTTTTCCCAATCTTTCAACATAGCATTTCTTAGTTTTCTGTTGTCAATTTGTTTAGCCGTGTCTGAGGATATTTGATAATTATTAATCAGTGAAAGAAGTTTTTCAGATGACATATACCACGATGGTTTCTTTGACTCATACAATTTCTTTGATTCTATAAATGCATTATATAACAATGGAAAGTAAGTGTCTGATTTTTCTAGTCTGTAATAGTATTTAGTCATTGCTTTAATCATGTTAAAATATATTGGTAGTCTTTCCAACTCAGTTAGTACTGCAAAATTGGTGCTTTTTTTGGAGCTCCAAGAATAAATTTACAGAATTTAGTATAAAGATTTTCAACAGGTAATCTAGAGTAAATATGATCAAATGAAAAATCCCATTTCTATAATTAGACGACATTGTGTTAAAGGCACCCCATATCTCACAGCTGTATAATAGGATGGGTTTAATGGTATGATCAAAATCATGGATGCTTGTTTTGACTGAAGGATTCAAGGATAAAAAATCTTTAGATAACTTATAATAGGCTTTTAGTGCCTTTTTATACAATTCATCCTGGGCTACTGTAAAGGAGCCAGATGCACAAAAATGTATACCCAAATATTTATATGTATTAGCACACTCTAGTTTTACACCATTTAGCATAAAATCATATTTTATATCAATATACCTGCCTTGTTGAATATAAGAACCTTTGTTTTGTTTGTTTTCACACTTAAGGTGGTATGGGTGTCTTCCTCCATCTTGGATTGTAAAAAACAGAAAACCAAAGGTCCAGATTTTCTATCAAGTCAGCAAAATTTGATGCAGGAATGCAGATATTTAATGTGAATTTTCATTCAAAAGAACCAATTTATAAGAATATACCTCATAAATATTAATGATTTGGCAAATGTTGTTTATTCTATTTTTTTATTTTTTTTTAAATTGGCATTTTAACTCTAAAACAGTGCATTTTCTAAAGGAATCCACGTGGAATTTTCCTATTTTGTATTTTAGCCGGGAAAAACGAACGGTGACCATATCTTTTCTTTTGATATTCTCAAAGCATTGTCTGAAAGCTATCTTTCCCTTAAGTATTTAACAATTCTTTCATTTTGTTTAGTTTCTTATCTCAAAACGGTGTTTTTCTGTATAATCCATACAAAATGTGTCATTTTGTCACGTCCTGTAGCTTGAGAAAATGCACGGTGACCTATCATTTTTATTATATATTTCAACATGTATCAAAAGATACTACGTTTTGTCAAAGTATGAACAAATTCTATCATTTCTATTTTAGACTCCTATACCACCTTAATTACCAATCCTTGCATTAATTTTGCAAATGTTCATTTTTTTGTAAACCATTCGGAGATGTTGACAATAAAACAATATCGTCAGCATACATGAGGCTTACAACTAAGATAGGTAGTATGTTAATCATACACAACTCACATATACGATCAATGTTAGTTGTGATTTTTTTTAAACCGACTCCTGTTGTGTTGACGTATCACCTTTTATTTGCAGCTGAGCAGTTATGTTATACATGGAAAAGAAGATGTGGTATGATTGCCGATGAGACAACTCTACAAGAGACTAAATGACACACAAATTAATAACTACAGGTCAACGTATGACCTTCAACTATGAGCAAAGCCCGTACCGCATATATAAAGTCAGCCATAGAAGGTCCCGAAATGACAAATGTAAAACATTTCAAACGAAAAAATATCCGCCTAATTTATGTACAAAAAATGAACTAATAAGACAAAGGTGACGCATCATCAACAAACGACAATCTCTGAATTACAGGCTCCTGCCTTGGGAAAGACACATTAAATACAGAATGTTGTTTACATCAGACACCAGCAATAAATTAATACTAAAGACTATTTGATTTTTCCGGGGATGTTGATTATTTAAAGTCATATGAAACGAGTAAGAGGTGAAAAATAACATTTATCCAATTCTTGAACCAATGCATGTATATATCATAAACTTAGTCCTTTGTGCACGATTTTATCATTATTTTCGCAAATATATCATATAATCGTCATTTTTATTTTCTCTCTGTATGTTATTATTTAATAAATATGGCTGCTCATTAAATGCCGTGTTTTGAAGCGGAGTTTTACTGATTGTCACCTTATAGTAAACAAATCACAAAAAAGCATGGGTATTGAGCACGTGTTTAACATGTATAATCAGATATATGTTAATTTCAATGACAGATCCATGAGGAGGGTCACTATGCATACGGAAAATATGTCGGCGAATTGCTTCCTGGCAGCAAGCAATTAAAAAAAAGTAAACTTCTTCTAAATGTGGACAAATTAAAGAATTTTCCTCAGAAAAAAGTATATGTACATTAGTTGTATAATGAAAACTATCCATTTAGTTATAAATTTACAAATGCATATTTTTTTTTTATTTTAGGTTTCTTGTTACTTTAATGATAACATGGATAAGAATTCGGGCGGCCACACCTAATATTTTTTAGATTTAATCGTCAAACATACTATATGGCTACATTATAAATCAATGGATTCGGAAACATGAGTTCTTTTGAAATATCGATGTCGTCAAAAAGAAATGTGATGACAGTTTTGCATAAAACTATAGCTAGGTCAAAGATAAAATTCTGTTAAGTTTAAATTTCAGATACAGACATTTTTTCAAATCAATTAACAATGATTTACCTCAAAAATGAAAAACAATGAATTAGGAAATCGATTTATTCTGGAAATTGGCGTTTTTTAAACCCTTGATCTATTATTCACATATTCTGAAAATTTTACAGAAGCAATCTTTCTGGTTGACATTCAACCTCAGCAATAAAGGATAACTGTTATTATTTTATCTGAAGCCTACTATCATGAAGACGTATTTGTCCTAAGCTCATTCATGTAATTCATTAATACTAAATAGCACTCAATACCTAGAAAACAGTTACAATTCAAAGATCCAATCAAAGAGATCCACACAACAGAATTATGCCAGTATTGTTTGGTTCATCTGTCAAGGAACATGATTTGAAATGTCTTCATAATTCTGACCCTTTACATGAGCAAAGCTCCGGACATGTAGGGTGTTGTGAAAAACCAAATGACTATTTTACATTCAGATTTTCCTTCCATGAAAACACAAGATCCTGTAAGAATTATGATGACATATGCCCTTTACAGTACACGGGGTGTAATGCATCATTTAACTATCGCCAGTCGTAGTGTATAATTGACGTAATAGGGGGTTAAGTAATGTGTAATGCGGTCCAAATTTTTAGTTTTAAACGAAATACATAAAACATGCAGTTCCAGTGCCGCCTCACATAGAGGTAATCTGACAAAAACTTACATCTTACTAGCGGCAAGCTTGACGCGCATAGGATTATTATCATAATGGAATGGTTTTAAAGAGCTTTTTTTATCATAGAGCTTAGAAATTAACTTTCATGAACAGCAAAGGCTTTATCTTTGGCAATATTATCGAAACTCTAATAACCAATTGAATAGTCGTGCGTGTCCTTCAAAGTCTGTTAGATAGTTTGTTCACCTACTCCAAGCAGAGGGAAAGTTGTGTCGCATCCGGTAGGGTGTGTACAGCAGTTAGTAGTTTACAAATTGTTTGGATAACATACACATACTTAGTGAATGGGTGAAAATCTCCGTTCATCCTTTACACTGCTAATGCTCCCCATCTGCACCCACAACACGCTTGAATGTGTCATATATTTATAGTAGTGAACACATAGAACAAACACATTTGAATAAGATGTCTGTATACATGTTCTTCCAATCTTTCAAATTTCTCTAAACTTCGTGCCAAAGTTTAAGGCATTGAGTATCAGCCTTGGTCTCCTCTTGAGTGCTAAGCAAGTTACAACAGCCATTAACAGTGTTGGTATAAATAACTTGGACAATTTCGGAATTTACAGACGTTCTGGCTATGTAAAGCTCACATCAGGGGGAATCATAAGGGATTTGTCAAGGTTTTGTCGTCAGGAGTACTTCTCACCTCAATTATCTTATACACTTTGGTGGAAGCTGTAGTCTTTGTGCAGCGTTCCCTTTCGTCAGACGTTATAGAGTTGTTCATGTCGTAGCCGTCAAAAACATCTGCTACTGTGTGCGCTATAGAAATTTATCAGACATATGTTTTAATAGTCAGAATTTGGAATGGAACCTACAGAGTGCGACAGCACATGTTCTATGGTAACAGCATCTCTACATTTTGCCAAAATCAGTTCACATCTAAATACAAGTTATGGATTTATGTGAGATAAAAGTATTTTCTCCGATTTATATATAATGTTTGTTTTTGTGGTCATGTTGTAAAACGTTTTTAGTTTTGACTTTGATATTGGACTATAAAGACTCCTTGCCTGGATCTAAAGATTGAGTACAAGTGATAAAATGTTGAGACATTCTCAAGCCTTCCTATACAGCTGTTAGCAAAGACTCTCGAATATTTCATGTAGCATGCATTCTAGACTAGATATAAATAAGACATGGAGGATGTGTTTCCACATCAAACGGATCAGTCATGGGTCATTCAGATCAACAATGGCAATAGCATGTTCTTCATTTCTTTTCATTGCTTTTAGCTTTATTTCCCCTTGTGATAATGCATTATTTGCAACAATTCCAGCCCTTTTCTGCGTGACACGTCTAAGAGATTCTTAGAAATGTATAGAAAAGGTCCATCTAACAAGCGCAGACTTTTGATTTGTTATGCCTACAGTGCCACCTGATCCCCGTGAGGCTTCTAGAACGGTCTTTCTGTTGCCATGTCTTACCATGAACCGCTGAAACGCTAAGGAGTCTGTCTGAAAGTAACGTAGCAATCTATTAAATTCTCAGAAGGTTGAAGCATATCGAGTATGTAAACTGGCGTACGCCTTCAGTAATTAGTACGGTTGGTTACAAAAACATGAGGTTACATTTGAGATGACGATCTCAAGGAAGTGACCAATTTCCCTTTCGTTCTACTCTAACATTTGACAGTAAATGTCTACTGCTTCAAGGAACACATCCTAGCATTTGAATGTAGTTGATACAGCTCATTCCCAATTGCTTATATGTATCTATAATAGGCTGTACATGATCTTCGACTAGCTCCGTCGTATGAGCATTAAAACTTATATCTGGCTTGAATTGCTAAAATAATGCTTCTGATATAAATGAATTTGATATTATTGATAAATAAAGGTATTAAATATCATAAAAATGTGAATTATTTTACATTTTGTGTTACAAAAAATGATGAAATTAAATTGAAAAACGTACTCTGTTCAATGCAAAATATTCGTAGTGTTAATCTTTTACATAAACTCTTAAATAACGCATTAATTTTGCTAAACTTTTTTTGCATTCGTTAAAATAGGGTGTAACAACAATGTATATAATAACAGAAGTCATATCATGGATGTTATTTTACAATTTAGACCTCAAAACTTTTCTACGTCGATTTTGCGTTCAAGTTAACTAACGTATTTCAAAGCCCAATTTACAAAAATTGCACCGTACGATTTTTTTGTCAGACAAGTCAAAATGTTAAGATTAATATTTCAACTACCAATACTGTGACTTATAGCCGCTTAGTCCGAATGACAATTAAACTCCTTAAATAAGCGACTTTTCCTTACTCGGTCACCGTACTAAAGCACTGACTACTAAAAATAACCGTACCTGTACTATATGCTGTTCCTTGTCCAAAAATCTATATGCTTTATATAACTAAACCTCCTATACGCACTGATTTAATACATGAAGGTGATGTTGCTGTAAACGCAGATGAAAAAGTATTTGATATAAAAAAAATAAAGTATTATTTACATATACACATACAAGATAAGTGGCCAAACAGTTATTCGGAATGAAAAATATCTTGCTGAATCTATGATATACGTTAAAGTATATTGTAATTTAAATGATCAAAGTAGAAAGATGCTTATAGATTAGACCGTTGGTTTTCCCGTGTGAATGGTTTTACACTAGTTATTTTGGGGCCCTTTATAGCTTGTTGTTCGGTGTGAGCCAAGGCTCCGTGTTGAAGGCCGTACTTTAATCTATAATGGTTTACTTTTTAAATTGTTTTTTGGATGGAGAGTTGTCTCATTGGCACTCACACCACATCTTCCTATATCTATTCATTATTGAATATTCACACTATGGCTACAAGTCATGTCACCGGATTATGTCCAATATTTACAATTTATGTTAAAGCGATATATTATGAAACAAATATTGATTATAAAAATAAATAGTCTGTTGTTTTAATTTAGAATACAAAGTAAAACAATCAACACTAAATTCTATCAGAAATTGTATCTGAAATTAGGCAGTTTTATTCCATTTGAAATCCATTTTACGTTAGAGCTGTATTTTTTTTACTGTCTTTTTGTTAAGTAGATATCAGTGTGTACAATGTATCTATACACTTAAATTTACTATATAATTACACCTTCTATCAGAATGCCGGATTTTCGTTGGTTGTTAGCCAGGTTTTTTTTGGGCATATTCTAACATTTTTGCCTCATTTTAAAAGAATTTGCCTGTTTTTCACCATTACGGGTGAATTTGCCTTAAATTCCTCTCTCTGTCGTGATATTTACCATTTTGATTATTCATTTTTTACCCTCGCCTCTTTCCGTCTATATTATTCGGAACCTTTCTCACTTGATCAAGACAACTTGGGTAAGCACTATTGATTGAGGTAAATCGAAAACTGTAAACAAGAATGTCAGAGATATAAGTGAAGCTTTAATGATAGAATAAAAATGACGTTTACACATAGATACCATGACGTTACAAAACAACAGCACTAAGAACATGCATTTCCCGCAGTACTACGATTTCCCCTCACCTGTACAGAAGGTTTCAATCAAAATATATTCGGTGTAATTAAACAGATATATCATGTTTATATGGAGGAGTATTTACGGCTTGAGAAATTTCACAGTCCCCTGACTGGTATTTTTTGCAAATACCTCTCCATAAAAAATATAACATGATATATCAGTTCAAAATTATCAGCTGTAGTGTATAATTAATTTCAAATGGAATAAAACTGCTTTTTGTTTCTGCAGAAAATTCAAATTACATGTTTTTTTTTCAATTCATTTCAAAGATCTTTAAATTAAAGAAATTAAATGCTGTTTAGGTTATAGTTTATACAAATTCAAACAAGACAAAATGACTAACAAGAACGCTTCGTTCGCAGTAAGAAGTCAAATTGTTTTTATACAATAATATCAGGTGCAGATGTCAACAAAAACGGCATTTTGACAAAACAGCTGTTAAACTAAGATTTCCAAATGGTGAAGTTGACATCATCTATTTGTAAATTTTACGTACGCTATCATGAGTTGGTTGACTTTTATGGAATAACCGTTCCACAGATGATATTGAATATGTTTTGTACGTCGTAACAACAATCCCCTTCCCTTTTAATGAATTTGACCTACCGAATTATACTTTTACAAGGTTTATAATAACAAGAGCAATACTTTGGGTGCCACATGTGGAGCAGGACTTTACCCTTCCGGAGCACCTATGATCACCTCTAGTGGTTTTTGGGGTTGGGGTTGCTCATGCTTAAGTCTGCTATGTTGTTTTATGTGTACTATTATTTGTCTGTTTGTCTTTTTCATTTTTAGCCATGGCTTTTCAGTTTATTTTCGATTTATGAGTTTGACTGTTCGTCTGGTATCTTTCGCCCCTCCTTAGTCATATTAAACTTACAGTAAGTCAGAATATGTCCATTTCATAAAAATACGGATTTTTATCAACTTAAAGACGAATTATATGTTTCCGTTACGCGTGTCTACTTTCTATTATAAACCGTATAAAAGTAAAAGATTAGCATAACATTTTACCAGAACTTGCTCGACATATCAACACAAAACAAGATGAATGTAAACATAATGTTCATTATGATTGCTATTGACAGGCGATAAGCATATCTGCAATAAAATAAATTACTCAAATAATATATATGTATAATCCAATTGCACCTATTTTGAGGCTCTTTCACCTACGTTAATTTATGATCCAGACAAAAGTTCCCAATCTGTGTTTATGTTGTAGAAGTATCATTATTCCTTTTATGGTTACATCAATTTGAATCAGAATCCAAGCTGCATCTTTAAAAATGGGTTTGAACAGACCTCCAAACCATCCATTTTTCTGTAATGAAGAGAAACCAAATTGCATTCATGCTTAAATTCCCATTCATAAAGATCGAATTACGGATAATTTGTTTTATTTCTTTTAATATTTAGAACATTTTGACATTAATTTATGTTTTTTCTTAATTTCTTAAGAAATGGAGGCCAGTAAAATATTGTTTTGCTGATTTAAAAAAGATGACCTTTTTGTGGACGTTTCCGTACATTTTACCTTTTCCAATGATAGTTCATCTATTGATGAATACTGCAAATGCTTTGTACATATTTGAATAATAATTTCAAATAAAGTCTCTGAGATAGTAATATAAGATTTCCGCTGCTACTTTTGCTAATATGTGGAATTTGGGTACTTGGTGTGATTTGGGTACCGTGACGTAATATATATAATTTACATGAATTTATTTATTTACACTCAAATAAATGCGACACACCGTACAAGTATACATTGTTTTCTGTAAATAACTATCAGCAGTAATATGAAAATAAAAAATAAATAAAAAAAAGGTGGAATCCACATATTCTCGATTATTTCAAACAATGGACGAATGTGAAATAAGTTTCAAATAAATAAACTATTACGAAATACTGACATGTTGTGTAATAAAATATTAACATTAAGGCCATGCATTCTTTATTATAGATAATTAAAACAATACTATCTTATACATTTTATATTCTAACAAATCTTAAGTCTGCTTCTATGATTAATATTTCACACTGTTGACAGAGAAGTTAGATACTCATTGTCATTGGTTAAAAATATGTCCAGCGTAACTCAATAAGCTTTGGCTACAATATTTTATCCTGGAATTTCAAACAAAGTTAAAAGTCAAAAAGGAGCACAATGGTTAAAAATTAATAATGTGTGTAGAAAAACACAAACTACGACTCCGTTTAGCAGTATCATAATCTACCTTCATGGAAAATTGGATTGAAAACGAGATGCTAACGTGAAACACTAATGGACAATACAAGGCTTATATATGATTTTTTTTACAAAGCATGCGTCATTTCTGTACAACAACCACTAGTGATGCTTTAAACAAAACAGTTGCAAGACAAAACTACATACGCAGATGGAGCGCATTTAACCAAAACCATAAGAAATGTGCCAAATCTGGCAAAGTGATTCTTATAATACGGGTATAATGATAAATCATCCAAAACAACATTGTTATCAATAATTTATGTGTATTTTCTACTAAAAAAAAACACTTACCATTATCAATAATTTATTACATTTCTATCAAAACACAACACTTACCGTTGTCAATATAATTGATGGATTTTTTTATTAAAACACAAAGACTTACTGTTGTCAATAATGTATGAAATTTTTACCAAAACACAAACACGTTCCTCAGTCAATAATTCATGGCATTTCTACCAAAACACAAACAATTGCTGTTGGCTGGCAATAATTCATAGATAGAATTTCTTCCAAAACACAAAGACTAACTGTTGTCAATGATATGTATAATTTTTACTTATACACAAACATTTACTATTGTCAATAATTAATGGAATTTTTACTAAAACACAAACCCTTACCGTTGTCAATAATTTATGAAATTTCTTCTAAAACACAAACACTTACCGTTGTCAATTATTTTTGGAATTTCTACTTATACACCAACACTTATCCTTGTCCATAATTTATGGAATTTCAACTATAATTAAAAAAAGGCAACAGTAGTATACCGCTGTTCAAAACTCATAAATCCATGGACAAAAAACAAAATCGGGGTAACAAACTAAAACCGAGGGAAACGCATTAAATATAAGAGGAGAACAACGACACAACACCGAAACGCAACACACACAGAAACGGACCAAGCATCAGTCAAAAAACCACGAGAATAACAAATATAACATCAAAACCAAATACATGAATTTGGGATAGACAAGTATCGTGCCACATCTTATCTTAATATCTCAAAAAATAAGAGAAAACAAACGACACAACATTAAAATGCAACACACACAGAAACGAACAATAATATATCAATGGCCAACTTCCTGACTTGGTACCGGACATTTTTAAAGGGGAATAAAAATGGTGGGTTGTACCTGGTTTTGTGGCATACCAAACCTCGCACTTTAATGGCATAGTTAAATATAACATTGCAAAGACAACATAATATTACAGGACAACAATACAAATAAATAGGAGAACATATTAGACAAAGAAACACATGATTAATAGATAACAAAAAGCATCAGGTTTAAAATTCAATGCGCCAAAAACGCGCCTCGTCAACACAAGACTCACCAGTGACGCCCAGATATAAAAGATCGAAAATGAAAAAAGTACAAAGTTGTACAGCACTGAAGATCAAAAGTTGAAAAAGCTTGTGCCAAATACGGCGTTGTTTTTATGCTTGGGATAAGAACATCCTTATTATTAAGATCAATTCATGCTATTGCAAACAGTAAATTTTATCAAATGAATATGAAAGAGATAAACATAATGAAACTGAAGTATTAACTAATTACAGAAAACTTAACCCGATTACATAATGCTATTTAAAGACCAACACAGAATAGACACACCCGACTCAGTCAAGGCGTCAACGCAATAAATCATAAAAATGACGTCACATACGATGGCGAAAAGGCAAAAACGTTACGCCACATTTGAATTTATGAAATTTAGAAACAGCATGACGTCACATATGAAAAACTATAATGCAAAAGTAAGATAGATTACATTTTATATAAAAATCCTGGGTTTTGAATAGTTGATAGCCAGTGTATGTTTTACCAGTTTACTGAATATCGTTCATTTTTTAGCGCCGCCGGATTATTTGAAAGATGGAATATGCCTTTTTTACCCTCTCTGTCGTGGTATTTGCAAAAACAATCCTCAATCCGACTGGACGCTTGTATAAACGTCACGATCATTCATGCAATTTTGAACATTACCATTCGGTGTAATTAAACAAGAACCAGTCTTGAGAATGAATTTCCCTCGCCGTACCTCTCGTGAAATTTTACATTCTCTAGACTGATATTTTTCGCAAGGACCCCTCCTTATCATGATATATAAAGGCAACAGTAGTATACCGCTGTTCAAAACTCATAAATCCATGGACAAAAAACAAAATCGGGGTAACAAACTAAAACCGAGGGAAATGCATTAAACATAAGAGGAGAACAACGACACAACACCGAAACGGTATATCTGTTAAAGACACAAAGACTTACTGTTGCCAAAATTTATGGAATTTTAACAAAAACACAAAACACTTACCGTTGTCAATAATTTATTGATTTCTTACCTAAACAGAAACACTTGCCGTTGTCAATAATTTATTGAATTTCTATCAAAACACAACAACTTACCGTTGTCAATAACTTATGGATTTCTACTAAACCACAAACATTTACCCTTGTTAATAATTTATAGACTTCCTATCAAAACACAAAGACTTATTGTTGTCAATAACTTATGGAATTTTATCAAAACGCAAACACTTATCATGGCCAATAATGTATGAAATTCTACCAAACACAAACACCTACCGTTATAATTGTTTATTGAATTTCTACCAAAACACAAACACTTACTGTTGCCAATAATTTATGGAATTTCTACCAAAACGCAAACAATTGCCGTTGTCAATAATCTATGGATTTCTTAGCAAAACACAAACACTTACCGTTATTATTATTAATGGAATTTCTACCAAAACTCAAGCACTTATCTTCGTCAAAAATTTATGACGCTGTGTAGTCGACAACTTTAAACATGAAGTTTTATCAATCAAAGTGTTGATATTTGTTAAAGGGAACAACTAGTAATATACCATAAAACAGTGTCATGCATAATCATTTTTCAAACACATTAAAAGAATAAAAAACAAGACGCAAATGTAAGCAATTAAATAAATGTAATGGAAATCTTAATGCATAGGAAGCATTTCAAGATTTTTAATTGTAAAATTCCTTTACTTCTAAAACAAGTGAAAAGCATTTCTTTACACCAACAGATGAAATTATGAACCCGTGAACATGCATTAATGGACATATACAGAGTCAGATGTAATAACATGCAGTATAAGTGGATTTTAAAATAGAGAAGGGGTAATAAAGTTGATTGATAACTTAATTTGAACTGTTTAATTTTATGAAAATGTTTCATAACTCAATTGAACCTTTTTATAGACAAATATTGTACTACGTGTTATAATTGTTGCAACTATATTTTCTTTTGAAAAAGACATCATCAAATAATCTTGATCAATTGATCCTTTTTCCAAGGGTAATTACAAGTAGTACAATCCATATTTATAAAAATAACCATAATCAGTGTAATCAGGTGTGACTTTTCTGGGTTTTTGTTGAAATCTCTCTGTAAGATATAAATTCAAATTTTAGCAATATTAGAATCAATTAGGTAATCCTTCTCCTTTACAAAGTAGGATTTGTCCCTCCCTAAGACAAGATACTTGTATCTACGTTGGTTATTCTATGAAGCAAAACAGTACTAACTTTTTTCAATTTGTCTTTTAGTTTGGAATGTGGAATACTTGTGCAAAGAGTAGAAAAGTCAAATGTTTTAATACTATTACAAGATGAAAGAGAGTTAGATTGTATGTACTCTAATAGAACTTTGGAATTTTAAATATCCACATCTGATTCACGCCATCTCTAGAATAGGCAGTTTCACAATAACTTTAGTTCCCGTCTTTGATTGCTGATAAAACAGATGTAAATAATTTAGAAAGATTTCGTGGAGCACTTGGAAGACCAAGCAATATATACCGCTGTGTGTAAGGACACTTATGTAGTTGAGGTATCCAATACAGTGATGGAAGATCCATTTTTCATCTTTGGTTGAAATTCCAAAGGAACATATAACAGACATGCGTATATCTTGGATTTCCTCTTTGGTATGTATCATCAGGGTATAAGTTCAGTTTCCAAGTGAATTGTCAATACCTTATTCGTTTATCAAGCAGTTAATGTAATGAGATTTACACACAAAAACGATATTGTTTGGGGCTTTATCTGCGGGGACAACAACATATTTGTCATGGAGGTAGGATAAGTGTTTTGCAACATTTGGGTTTTTAAAGTTTGAAGATAGCATGGGCATTGATAGACCCATTCAGTTTCTTAATTCTGATTTGTATCAACGACCTCACGGCCTTATAATAGACAATCAACCATTTTATTTAAATAGGGTTTGTGTTGCAAAGTCTTTGGTTTGTTATATTATCTTTTCTCATAGCATGAAAGCGTTTTTTACGCCATTCCTTTCATGTCACTATATTGCCTTTTTCTTGCGGTTTATGATTTTGAAATTTCTTAAACATATTTCCCATTGTTTTTTGTTTTATAAAACCACAATCAAAATACATCAATCAGTAAACGATAGTGAAATTGCATGATTCTAATTGCAAAAAAAAAAATCGCTTATATTTTACAGAGAGGTTTCATGGCTGTTATTATAAAAACAATTATTGTTCTAGTTACCCTTGAAACAAGGATCCAACAATCGAGATTTATTTATGATGGGTTTTTTTCAAAAGACGATATAAGGTTAAACCTGGTATAACACTCAATACGATGTCTGTATTTTAATCGGTGCAATTCAAATGAGAAAACATTACTATAAAGTCAAACAGTGCAAATTAAGATATCAATCTTTATTGCTCCTTCTCTATTTGAAAATCAACATATACTCAATGTTATTACATCTGACCCTGTATATGACCATTTATGCATTTTCATGATTCAAGATTAAACTTTTGGTGTAAAGCAATGCTTTTCACTGGTTTACGAAGTAAAGAAATTTTACCGATAAACATCTTAAATGCTCTCTATACATTAAAATTGTTATTACCTTTTTTAATTGCATAAATTTGGATCCTGTTTTTTATTCGTTTGATGTGTATGAAAAATTTATATGCATGACAATTATGTGTGGTATATAAACTGGTGTTCCCGAGGGTATCACCAGCCCAGTAGTCAGCACTTCGGTGTTGACATGAATATCAATTATATGGTCATTTTTATAAATTTTCTGTTTACAAAACTTTGATTTTTCAAAAACTAAGGGTTTTCTTACGCCCAGGAGTAGATTACCTTAGCCGTATTTGGCACAACTTTTTGGAATTTTGGGTCTTCAATGCTCTTCAACTTTGTATTTGTTTGGCTTTTTAACTGTTTTGATCTGAGCGTCACTGATGAGTCTTATGTAGACGAAACGCGCGTCTGGCGTATTAAATTATAATCCTGGTACCTTTGATAACTGTTTACACCACTGGGTCGATGCCACTGCTGGTGGACGTTTCGTCCCCGAGGGTATCACCAGCCCAGTAGTCAGCACTTCGGTGTTGATATGAATATCAATTATATGGTCATTTTTATAAATTTTCTGTTTACAAAACTTTGATTTTTCAAAAACTAAGGGTTTTCTTACGCCCAGGAGTAGATTACCTTAGCCGTATTTGGCACAACTTTTTGGAATTTTGGGTCTTCAATGCTCTTCAACTATGTATTTGTTTGGCTTTTTAACTGTTTTGATCTGAGCGTCACTGATGAGTCTTATGTATCACGAAACGCGCGTCTGGCGTATTAAATTATAATCCTGGTACCTTTGATAACTGTTTACACCACTGGGTCGATGCCACTGCTGGTGGACGTTTCGTCCCCGAGGGTATCACCAGCCCAGTAGTCAGCACTTCGGTGTTGATATGAATATCAATTATATGGTCATTTTTATAAATTTTCTGTTTACAAAACTTTGATTTTTCAAAAACTAAGGGTTTTCTTACGCCCAGGAGTAGATTACCTTAGCCGTATTTGGCACAACTTTTTGGAATTTTGGGTCTTCAATGCTCTTCAACTTTGTATTTGTTTGGCTTTTTAACTGTTTTGATCTGAGCGTCACTGATGAGTCTTATGTAGACGAAACGCGCGTCTGGCGTATTAAATTATAATCCTGGTACCTTTGATAACTGTTTACACCACTGGGTCGATGCCACTGCTGGTGGACGTTTCGTCCCCGAGGGTATCACCAGCCCAGTAGTCATCACTTCGATGTTGACATGAATATCAATTATATGGTCATTTTTATAAATTTTCTGTTTACAAAACTTTGATTTTTCAAAAACTAAGGGTTTTCTTACGCCCAGGAGTAGATTACCTTAGCCGTATTTGGCACAACTTTTTGGAAGTTTGGGTCTTCAATGCTCTTCAACTTTGTATTTGTTTGGCTTTTTAACTGTTTTGATCTGAGCGTCACTGATGAGTCTTATGTAGACGAAACGCGCGTCTGGCGTATTAAATTATAATCCTGGTACATTTGATAACTGTTTACACCACTGAGTCGATGCCACTGCTGGTGGACGTTTCGTCCCCGAGGGTATCACCAGCCCAGTAGTCAGCACTTCGGTGTTGACATGAATATCAATTATATGGTCATTTTTATAAATTTTCTGTTTACAAAACTTTGATTTTTCAAAAACTAAGGGTTTTCTTACGCCCAGGAGTAGATTACCTTAGCCGTATTTGGCACAACTTTTTGGAATTTTGGGTCTTCAATGCTCTTCAACTTTGTATTTGTTTGGCTTTTTAACTGTTTTGATCTGAGCGTCACTGATGAGTCTTATGTAGACGAAACGCGCGTCTGGCGTATTAAATTATAATCCTGGTACCTTTGATAACTGTTTACACCACTGGGTCGATGCCACTGCTGGTGGACGTTTCGTCCCCGAGGGTATCACCAGCCCAGTAGTCAGCACTTCGGTGTTGACATGAATATCAATTATATGGTCATTTTTATAAATTTTCTGTTTACAAAACTTTGATTTTTCAAAAACTAAGGGTTTTCTTACGCCCAGGAGTAGATTACCTTAGCCGTATTTGGCACAACTTTTTGGAATTTTGGGTCTTCAATGCTCTTCAACTTTGTATTTGTTTGGCTTTTTAACTGTTTTGATCTGAGCGTCACTGATGAGTCTTATGTAGACGAAACGCGCGTCTGGCGTATTAAATTATAATCCTGGTACCTTTGATAACTGTTTACACCACTGGGTCGATGCCACTGCTGGTGGACGTTTCGTCCCCGAGGGTATCACCAGCCCAGTAGTCAGCACTTCGGTGTTGACATGAATATCAATTATATGGTCATTTTTATAAATTTTCTGTTTACAAAACTTTGATTTTTCAAAAACTAAGGGTTTTCTTACGCCCAGGAGTAGATTACCTTAGCCGTATTTGGCACAACTTTTTGGAATTTTGGGTCTTCAATGCTCTTCAACTTTGTATTTGTTTGGCTTTTTAACTGTTTTGATCTGAGCGTCACTGATGAGTCTTATGTAGACGAAACGCGCGTCTGGCGTATTAAATTATAATCCTGGTACCTTTGATAACTGTTTACACCACTGGGTCGATACCACTGCTGGTGGACGTTTCGTCCCCGAGGGTATCACCAGCCCAGTAGTCAGCACTTCGGTGTTGACATGAATATCAATTATATGGTCATTTTTATAAATTTTCTGTTTACAAAACTTTGATTTTTCAAAAACTAAGGGTTTTCTTACGCCCAGGAGTAGATTACCTTAGCCGTATTTTGCACAACTTTTTGGAATTTTGGGTCTTCAATGCTCTTCAACTTTGTATTTGTTTGGCTTTTTAACTGTTTTGATCTGAGCGTCACTGATGAGTCTTATGTAGACGAAACGCGCGTCTGGCGTATTAAATTATAATCCTGGTACCTTTGATAACTGTTTACACCACTGGGTCGATGCCACTGCTGGTGGACGTTTCGTCCCCGAGGGTATCACCAGCCCAGTAGTCAGCACTTCGGTGTTGACATGAATATCAATTATATGGTCATTTTTATAAATTTTCTGTTTACAAAACTTTGATTTTTCAAAAACTAAGGGTTTTCTTACGCCCAGGAGTAGATTACCTTAGCCGTATTTGGCACAACTTTTTGGAATTTTGGGTCTTCAATGCTCTTCAACTTTGTATTTGTTTGGCTTTTTAACTGTTTTGATCTGAGCGTCACTGATGAGTCTTATGTAGACGAAACGCGCGTCTGGCGTATTAAATTATAATCCTGGTACCTTTGATAACTGTTTACACCACTGGGTCGATGCCACTGCTGGTGGACGTTTCGTCCCCGAGGGTATCACCAGCCCAGTAGTCAGCACTTCGGTGTTGACATGAATATCAATTATATGGTCATTTTTATAAATTTTCTGTTTACAAAACTTTGATTTTTCAAAAACTAAGGGTTTTCTTACGCCCAGGAGTAGATTACCTTAGCCGTATTTGGCACAACTTTTTGGAATTTTGGGTCTTCAATGCTCTTCAACTTTGTATTTGTTTGGCTTTTTAACTGTTTTGATCTGAGCGTCACTGATGAGTCTTATGTAGACGAAACGCGCGTCTGGCGTATTAAATTATAATCCTGGTATCTTTGATAACTGTTTACACCACTGGGTCGATGCCACTGCTGGTGGACGTTTCGTCCCCGAGGGTATCACCAGCCCAGTAGTCAGCACTTCGGTGTTGACATGAATATCAATTATATGGTCATTTTTATAAATTTTCTGTTTACAAAACTTTGATTTTTCAAAAACTAAGGGTTTTCTTACGCCCAGGAGTAGATTACCTTAGCCGTATTTGGCACAACTTTTTGGAATTTTGGGTCTTCAATGCTCTTCAACTTTGTATTTGTTTGGCTTTTTAACTGTTTTGATCTGAGCGTCACTGATGAGTCTTATGTAGACGAAACGCGCGTCTGGCGTATTAAATTATAATCCTGGTACCTTTGATAACTGTTTACACCACTGGGTTGATGCCACTGCTGGTGGACGTTTCGTCCCCGAGGGTATCACCAGCCCAGTAGTCAGCACTTCGGTGTTGACATGAATATCAATTATATGGTCATTTTTATAAATTTTCTGTTTACAAAACTTTGATTTTTCAAAAACTAAGGGTTTTCTTACGCCCAGGAGTAGATTACCTTAGCCGTATTTGGCACAACTTTTTGGAATTTTGGGTCTTCAATGCTCTTCAACTTTGTATTTGTTTGGCTTTTTAACTGTTTTGATCTGAGCGTCACTGATGAGTCTTATGTAGACGAAACGCGCGTCTGGCGTAATAAATTATAATCCTGGTACCTTTGATAACTGTTCCCTTAATCATATACAGTACTTTGGTGGTATAAACTTCCCACTAACACCATACACCATTACACCATCCACTAAAAATCCAAATATAAATTTCCCACTAACACCATATACCACTACACCATACACGTTACACATTTGCACCACACACTTTACATTTTACACCATAATGCAATTTAAGTTCAAATAAAACTTGTGACGACACACTTATATATGTGTGTTCAAAAAACAATTTTGAATACGCTATTATAAATTAATATAAAAAAAAAAAAATTAGTTCAATATTTAGGAAGGACTGTATCCACACGCTTTTGATTGATAAAACTTGAACTTTAGAGTTGTAGAGTTAAGAGCACATAGCCCATTTTATACATTATTGACAAAGGTAGGTGTTTGTGTTGGATATATTCAACATCATGTGTTAGCAGTAAAATTAAAAGGACATATTTTATGATACAAAACTCACTTTTTCAAAAAAACGTAAAATGAAAGAAAAAAATGTCTACGTTGTATATCATCGCGCTATTTTGTTAGCACGAATGTTTTTATCATACATAAGTTCAGTAGAAGATGATAATCAACAAATATCATCGATGTGGTCACATTTTTTCTATATATAATTATTCATTTAAGGATGTTTGCTGTCATGTTTTGGAATTTATGTCAGCTTTTCGGAATTCTCTGGTTTTATCAATTTGAATGCTTTTAAAAAAAACATTGACCCTCATTTTTTTCTTTTTATAAATCATTGACATGTATGATTATAAGCCATCTCTAAAAGTCTTAATAAATCCTTGTCATTTCTTAATAGTTTTTGAGAACTTAAACTTGTCAATGATGAAGCTAAAGAAATCAAGAGAGATTTTTTTCCTGCACAAGTTTGAATGGCTCATATTTCGACGATAAGCAGATTGTCCTGTATCATATTTTTGCTCTTTTTCCTTTTATAATTATCCTCTATCAATATTTACTAGATTATATAAAAGATTGTTATTTAGAAACTGTGTAGTAAACCTCCGTAAGATATTTTCAATTTTTAGTTAAAATGCCTTCTTAATAAACTTAGCTTTCACACTGTTGTGATTTGTCTAACGCAATGTGTCAGAGCTCCTGCGTTTACATGAACTATCACTATATCGCTCATTAACGGTATATTTTATGTTGATTAACCACATGTAGTTTTCCAAACCAATAGGTGTTTATACTCCTAGGGTTATATTGACTTTGCCAGATTTGGAACATCTATCTGAAAATTTTGGTTTTCATATAGAACACAATCTATTGAAGGATTTTCAACACCAAATATACCTGCATTTCCACATCAAAACATGAATCTTTATAAAAAAAATAAACGGGACTTTAGCTGAAATACTTACTTACTTACTACTGCCCGGAATGCCATTGGTATGCAGGACAGCTATATAGGCTGAAATAGGAATATCTATCAAAATCAAAGCTACTAAAAGAAGAATTTCAGAAAGAAAAAGGCTTATATAAACGGTGTCCTTTAAGATCAACCATGGCTTTCAACATATTCAGTGAACATGATCGCCAAACTGATGGAGATAGAAAATAGTAATCACATATTTCGCATGGCATTCGTTTGCTCGTGAAACCAAGTTCCATCGAAAGCTGCAGATGTAAGTATTGATAATGGAAAGGCAGTAGCCAATTACAAAAACTAAATGAGGTGAAAAAACTCTGTATAGAATCTCATATTTAATCATTAGAAAATAATTTGTTAAAAGATAGAATAGCACACTTCGAAAATTCTAGAAATTAATATAGAAAGATGCAAGACATGGAAATACAATCTTTCTAAATAGACTGAAAAACCTCGAAATGACTGTTGAACATCAGAAATCATACACCGGTTATCAACCATAACAAATTCCTCATATCATACAACATCAACCAACAGTTTTCCATATGCAACCCGTCTTTTTCAAACTTTAACCCCAATTTCCACCGACTCCATACTCCAACGAATAAAGGTGTGCCACATGTATTCAATCAAGCTCATCACATACCGGTTTGCCTGAAGTGTGGTATACTAACGCTCATCTTTAAAAAAAAAAAAAAAGATATACTGTATCCGAAGCTAACACATTTCACAGAATTACGTTTTTTTTCTGAAATTACGCATACATGTTTACTTCCGCCCGTCTTCAAAAATAAAGGTATACTATCCGAAGAAAAACAAGTCCGCGAAATCACGGTTCTACCAGCTATGAAGATGTGTAGTACACTTTGTTTGTTAATACGACAGCTTAGTAATAGTGCAATCACCTCTATAAAATGGGATGGTCTTACTTCGGAACTTTTCATTTTACAACTAAGAGCTCGACGGGTGACATTGTAAGTACTTAACTGTATGTGAATGATATACTATTGTTAATGTTTGTGTCATTTTGGTCTTTTGTGGATAGTTGTCTCATTGGCAATCATACCATATCTTCTTTTTTATATTGACCAATTGGAGGACATGGTTTATGAAAGTATATTGGAGATATCTAATGTGGGGCACCCATTGTACTAACGATATTGCCTTGATGGCCAACTCACCAACAGATATCCAACTGCTGATCTCGACAGTGGAAAGTTAAAGCAAATGCGAAAGATATGTTATCTGACCAACAAAAAGTGTTGCCCTTAAAACGAAGGTAGTAACACCAGTCAACTCTAAGAATGCTCTATTAATAAGCAGAACATTACTCAACCAGTTTCATCTGTACCCTTAGGTATTCAGTGTAATGCAAATTTTGAAAAGACAATAACCATGCATATATGCTAAAATCAACAAAGGAACACTAAGTACAGATGTAAAGCCTTATGGGCGCAGGATTTCAGGATAAAAAACACTGTTATCCTACAATAAGACTTCATATATTCCATACTTATGTTCAACCGGTATAAACATACGGCTTAGAAATTGTCCTTCTCGGCAAGACATAACAAGATAATCTTTAAGGTGGTACCCAAGTTAAATTAAATCTATGGACAAACTATTATCATCCAAAAAAGAAAAATTTGCAGCGGAAATAAAACTTATAATAAATCTTATACATTAGTAAGTGACGAAATAATTTGTACTTACTTTCTTTTTCTTTTTAGAACATAATACATCCAACGATAGACATATACAATACACGCATTTACAAGGTCGAGCATGTGACCTATAAAATCACTGACCGACACATAACAATGTACAGTAATCCAGGTTTTAAAAGTACAAAAAAGTAAATGTAAATTATTGTGTAGATTGTAGCGTGTTTTGGGGGACTTTGATGTATTTTATTTACTGTAGAATATTGTGAACATTTTATACGCAAACTCAATCTGTGTTAGTAATATGAATGTATAACTTATGTATGGAAAAAAAAATAGATTTTTTTTTATATAATAGAGTCCACCGTTTATCCCTAGATGTTGGATCATTGTAAACACAGGGCCCCTTGTGTATTCTCCCCTGGGTTATACAAGGAAAGTTGTATTCAGTTGATTTTCAATAAATGTATTTCAAGTCTTAAAAAAATAAAAAAAATGGTACCCAACACTTTCCTTAAAATTAATTTGGCTCGATTAAGTTTCATAAAAGTTATCCAAAGTACTTACTTTGACCCTTTAACAAAAATATAAAAAAAAAATAAAGTTTTGAACCAACCGTTTTGTCAGAAAATTTACACTGGTTATATAGCAGTTTGACAAATACCAATTTTGATCATTGAGAAGCTAAATATTCCATTTACAACACAACGTAATTTAAACGTTTAGCTGACTTTACAGAGTTATCTCCCTGTAGTGTTAGGTACCACCTTAAATCCAATTCTATCCATGCCAAATAATACAACAGATGTTGCAATGTATACACTTGCTGAAGTAATTCCTATAATTAGGAAAATCCATAAATCTGCTCTAAAGACCTTTTATAAAATTTGCGCTTTGGAGTCATCTGTGGAGGAAGACATTACCATACGACAACTTGCTCTTGTTGGATTCTCAACCTCTATAGGTAGTTTTGAAATATTTGAAATCTCATTGTCATGGATGCTCTTCTATTATTGCATTATATTCTTGATAAAAGCAACGGCTTGTGGAAATAAATAGTAAAAACTGCAGTTGGCAATAAAGGTAAAAGTTCAAACCGTATCCTTTGCTCGTTTTGTATCCGTATTTTCGCTCCTTAGGTAGCACTCCACAGTGAGGTGTGTAGTATCGCATTTTGGCCCCTGTGGATTTTTAAAATATGATGGCTAGTGTGAAATAAAATTCATTTTTGGATAGCTGAGTACTAGAATAGCCTTCATATTGGATTTATATGAACAACACCATTGTGTAATGAATGTAATATAGGCTGTTTTCCGTATGACAGTCCGTATGTGCATGCCCATACCATACATTGGTCCGGCAATTATTGTAATGTTTTGTTCCAACTTTTTGCGGCACGAACTTTGTGATTAGATTTTACGAAAAAATGAGGCGAAAGACGCCCATTTTTTTTTTATCATTAGGAAGATCTATATATGCAAACAGTTTCTTAAAAGGTATCACTCAAAGGCATTGAAATTCTAGTTTGATCCAAATTTTGGGGGGATATGTGACATGATTACCCCCTTTTTGCAATATTTTATTGTAAATAAATGAAAAATGTTGCCATGGATACACATAAAAGGAATTATTTTTCACCCTTTTAACTTATATGGAAGATACTGATTACATACATATGCACATGTACAACACAAACAGTAAGCTTAATGTATTAGAAATCCAGGAATAGGAGATGATAAAACATTTTGTGGCTCATTTTTAATTTTATTTTCTAACTGTGGAGTTATACCTTAACAATCAATGACCAGCTGTTGCACAGACCGCTCCCGATCTCAACCAGCGTAAACACACTTTCTCAAGATAAAATTAGATCAAGTTCACTATGAAATTTAAAACAAGGACGTTATGCTTTGCTCTGTACGGACTACGAACTAGTTTAATCAAAGGCCTCCTGTCTAGCAAACACATGGGTCTTTGAGTGGAACCAACACTCATTCCACGAGACGTACCTTGTATGTAATTTGAAGTTTCCTCGCAGTTCAGTATTTTTGGTATATTACTGCAACATGTACATACAAAATGATAACAGTGATCTAGAATCAATGAGACTGAAACATTTTTTACAGAAGTGTGAATATATACAAAGAGGGTGTCTTATCTGGGGTTTTAAGATAGTGAGCAAGCCCTGTCAACTAATATCTTATGTTATACAGACATTTGTAAAAAAAAAATTAAAGCACGAAAATAAAAGTTGTTTCTTCATGCGGTAAATTAAATAAGAACACAAACCATGTATGGTTTAGGATTCATGTTCACACTAAACGAACTTTATTAACAGGGGTTAGCTCTTTACACAAAATATTTTCCAAATGAGTCACGCTAAATAACGACTTCTTACTTGGTTCAGGCATTTTCGTATGTAGAAAATGGTGGATCGAACCTGGATATATAGCTAGCTAAACCTCTGACTTGTATGACAGTCGTATCAAGTTCCATTATATTGACAACGATGATTGAACAAAAAAAAACAAACATAATAGATAAAATTGTCATATATAGAGAAACATCAGTCATTATTATATTATAATCTCAATCACTATCAAAAAAAAAAAATATGAAACAAAGAAGAACAAAAAGTCATAGATCAAATTTAATTTGTTTTGTTTATTGTACGATTTTATTTCTCTATGTAATATTCATTTCTAAGTAGCAAATTTCCAACAGCACCTATCTACGGGATATATATCACCCGATTGATACGATATTCCCGTGCTTGCATTTCCTATCATAATTTTCTTGATAGAGGCTTGCTGCTCACAATAAATCTATCAAACCAAGAGTTCCAAATGGTGAAGTTTAAATCATTGCTTCTTTAATTTTACGGGCGCCATAATGAACTGCTTAACCATTATGAAATAACCGTGTCACAAATGATATCGGATATGTTCCTTACGTCGTAATTACAATTCCCATCCCTTTCATGAATGTGACCTACCGAATAAGACTATATACCGGATTTGTTATCACATACAAACACGACGGGTGCCACATGTGGAGCAGAATCTGCCCACCCTTCCAGAGCATCTGAGATCACCCCTAGTTTTTCGACGGGTTCGTGTTGTTTATACTTTAGCTTTCTATTTTGTGTCATGTGTATTATTGTTTGTATGTTTGGACTTTTCGTTTTTAGCCATGGCGTTGTCAGTTTATTATCGATTTATGAGTTTGACTGTCCCTCTGGTATCTCTTGTCCCTCTTTCTGTAATTCACCGATAAAGGATTGAACGATTTTAAGTACTGGAACTGAATCTATACCCTGACTGGCACATGGTTAAGTTAACATTAACTCTGACGTTGCATCGCACATGTGACGTCACACAGGTAGATATCTATTAAATTTGTCGTTTAAAGTTAAAAACAGAATATAGTCTATTTCTTTTATGCATATTCTTTGCAAAGGCTAAATTAGAAGTTTCCCTTGTTCTTTATGCCGCTTGTTTATATGCTAATTGTGATTTGTGTTTTCTATGAAAGAGCCCATAAACACAAAAGGGCTTACAGACAATGCAGATCAGCTAAAATGAAAGACAATAATACAAAAATTATTCTAGAACAAAAACACAACGGCGGGATGTACAGAGCAACGTCATATGTATCAAAGAAACAAACCAAAAGCCATGTAGACAAAGCACATTAACACAAATGAAAGATAAGAAGACAAACATTATAGAACAATAACACGTCAAATGGATATCACCAAAAAACAGACTAAACCTTTAAAAAAATACTATAACATATTATTAAGATGATAAACAACGTCAGTAAACATAATCTATACTTGAAGACCATCGTCTAAAATTTTGAGGTTGATACGGTATATCTTTAAACAAGGTTTTGGTACCTTCCGATGAACTTGTTTAGAAAAAAAAAGTACAGTATAATTTTACCGGTTACATATACCATTACTCACATTACCAAACGACATTGTGTGATGCTAATGACAATGCCTATTTGAAAACAAGTTATTAGAAAATGTGTGTATTGTTGTGTTTCTTTTTTCATAATTCGATGTTTTTTTATGAAACATGAGTGAAAAGAGTGAACGGTTAAATGGATATCTAAATGTACTTGAAAGGAATCTGCAAGAATTTAGGTTCGATCCTAAGCAATAACAAACGACAGAAATAATAGAAATAAGAAGATGTGGTTTGAGTGGACGAGTGTCAATACAAAAATATCCATCCAGTCACAATGTTTAAAAAGTAAACAATTTTTGGTTTGAGTGCGATAATATGTGGCTTCTCCACAAAACCATTTACACATGCTTCACAAATACGACTAAACATATCGGATTCTGTCTTTAGATGTTTCAGAGTTTTTGGTTTTGCCCTTTGATTATGTTTCGTTTCTTGTCCCTGCTAATCTTCTGTACTTGCTGTACTATCTTTTCTTTCTCGTGTAAAAAAGAAGTTCCAGAATAATAAAACTAAACTAATCTTAAACATAATGGAACACTTTTTATAGATATAGGAAGATGTGGTGTGAGTGCCAATGAGACAACTCTCCATCCAAATAACAATTTAAAAATTAAACCATTATAGGTTAAAGTACGGCCTTCAATATATATCCATATATTACCAATATACATTCTAGGTTTACTTACTATATGTAGTTGTAATTACAATATCGGCGCAAAAAAAAAGATCGATTTTTTTTAATCTGCGCAATTCTTGTCGCCCGTTTAACTTTACACTGGAAAATTGTAATGACTTACACTTAGAATTTGAACTTATGTGGTTTTCGAACTTGAGATAGGCCAGTAAACAATACTTTGAGATATATATTGCAACGTATGCATGTTGAGATAAACGTATTTCTGAATGATTCTCTTAAGCTTTTTATATAATTAGGTAAAACATATAAGCAGTAAATACTTCGTGATTGTGAATTCAAATCAAAATTTACCGTGTTAAATTTCTCACTTTCAAGAAGCACCAATGACCGGACAATTTGTAAACAAATTTCAATGTTCAATGCCGTCAATCTATACATACCACCATGTCTTTGGTTTGTTTTTTAATCCAAAATGAGCAATTTAGATTCATAATATTTCATCCTGTTTTGTGAAATACTTTATGGTCCTCATTGTGTTTTTAAGATTCTAAATTCAGTTTTGAATTTATAACTTTTTTGTGATTTACATGTTCTGTCTTGTTTCTTCAAAACACGTCAGGTAGTAATAACGGTGATATTATTTCATGATAGGTTAAATTAATGTATAACGTTTTAGAACCAAACACTTTCATTCATATTTTGAACCTAAACTTCTAATTTCCTTTTATTTTAAAAGTTTAGAAATAATGAATCCACAAACTAGATGGAATCATTTGTATACGCCCGTCTTAGTCAGGACACATAATGGTATAATATGTTCGTCCGTACTGATGTATGCCCGTCTGTCAACAGTTGCGAAAGAGTGCGGTAGGGCAAACTTCCGAAATTGACGAAAACAAAAAGTGTACATCTAGTCTAGTATAGTCAAATAGTCTAGAAGTAAGCCAGTGTCATTTTCATTTTAGTTTTTAATGGAGGCGGATGTCGTTTCTTAAGGTTAATTTTGTTAATTTTTTCAACAACATTATGTTAAGAAGATTAATATGGTTGTTATTCTTGAAAATTTGATTATGGGTTTCAAAAGGCTAATGTGCCATTTTTTGTTGAGTAGTGCGTCTGTAAGGACAACTTTTACTTTGACGTCAGATTCAATGTTCTGAAGTTCTGAAAAAAAGACAACTCTTTTCCTCGAAACGAGAGAGGGAAAAAGCATGAAAATCTCTGAGAACTTTTCTGAAGGGTTGGTAACATATTCTTTTTTGTTTTATGGTAGTGAGTACACATAACACCTTCCATCTTGTAATAACTTTAGTATAAGAATATAGAAATCTATAAAATTTGATACAAGGTTTATAACCACTAAAGGAAGATGATGATTGATTGTTGGGGGTAATAGTCCCAACTGTTTAGGAATTAGGGGCCCAAAAAGGGGCCCAAATAAGCACTGTTTTAGTTTCAAGACAATAACTTGTGTTAAAGTGTTTGAGTCTCTCTGAAATTATATCACAAGTTTCCATACTACAAAGCAGTGGTTAGGATTGACTTTGTGGGATTATGGCCCAAACCATTGTGTATGTAGGGGCAAAAAAGGGTAAAAAAAGGATTTTTCTGGTTTAAGGACAATTAATACAATTCAAAAGCAGTGTAAGGAAGGTAATCAAAATCAATTAAAAGAACACTGATTGATTACCTCCTTTACACTGCTTGTAAATTATGTATTAAAAAACTATGATTGTCTTGAAGTGATTATCTGTCAATTGATTTTTTAGAAGTTACTTTTAATCAATATTCATTTTAGCCATGACTGTGTATGTCATTTATATTTAAAAACTTGTATGATGTATTTAAATTGGTAATTATGGTTGCAAACACCATTTGAAATTTGAATTGAGATACTGACCACATACATGATATAAGGGAAAGAGACAATTTTTCTCATTTCAGATTTCAGAAATAAAAAGAAAATTTCTTAAAATATTTAATTTAGTTGTTTAATATTCAACAGCATAGTGTATTGCACTAAAGCAACAAAAAAGGGGATAAAAAATGTTTTTATTTTTGTTGGGAGGGGTCAATTTGCAACAGAATAGTGTATTGCACAATAGCAAGATATTGAATATAGATTCAAATCATATAACCAATTTGAAGTTCTTTGAGTACACTTTTTTGTGTCAGAAACCTCTTACGTGTCAAAACCTTAGTTACAATCCAAATTCAGACCTGTATCAAGCGTGAATTTTGTGTCCATTTTGGCCCCAACTTTTCCGTGTTGGACATCTGCAGTCGTATCCAGCTACGCTCTTTTTTTGTTCCAGAAATTTTTAAATACCTTCACACAAAAAGGAAAAATCACTGTTAGAATTGAATAGGCTGTTTGGTCTGTAAAAGATTGTCGTGATGAATCTCAATGACGTATTTTCAACCTCAGTGGATGATATGCGTTGACCATTCAAAATTTTTAAACGTTTAAGATCTTTAAGTTGTATGTGTCTTTTGATTCTCTCATTGACGTATTGCTTATGTTCTACTGTGAATTCATCTATTTTCGTGGGTACCAATTTTCGTGAATTGAGGAAAACTTACATGTTCGTTGATATCTGATTTCGTGGTTTTGCCGAAATCTACAAACAAGCCTATTGAAAATTTGTCATTCGTTGAACATTTGATTTCGTGGTTTAACTGTTCCAATGAAATCCATGAAAATTGGTATCCAACGAATAATAATGAATCAACAGTAAATCATATCCGTCTTAGATATATAGATAACACTACTGTGTGTGATATGATATTTATCCAGTCAAGACAGATAAGTTTTCAAAATTTTAAACAAGAGGATCGCCGAGCGTTTTGAATACTTTAACAAACTGTCAAGGGTGGGTGAATAAGTATCATATTGCACAATATTTTTCGCTAATAACTTTTATTTTAAACAATATGCAGACACATTTAATCCATCTTTTCAAATGATCTATAGATGTGTGTCCTTTCTATGTGACATCATCAGGCCTGGTCACCTTTTACTTGTCGTGAAAATAGGATACGAGTATTAAGAGGAAAACTTAACGAATTTTGACCAAGGAAGAAGTGTGATCAAACGAACTACACGATGATTAATGAAAGACATTCAACATGCCAGGGAAAAGATAAATCGTGTAATAAAAAGAAAAATATGTTTATCGCAAAGTTGAAGTTATGATAAAATACATAACAATATACTAATAATACAATCATGGAATACATTTTTTGTTTTACGTATAAAGTCTTAACAAAACTTATACCACTGTCCCAGGTTAGGGGAGGGTTATGATCCCCTAACATGTTTAGCCCCGCCACATAATTTATGTGTGTGTCTGTCCCAAGTCAGGAGCCTGTAAATTCAGTGGTTGTCGTTTGTTTATGTGTTACATATTTGTTTTTCGTTTATTTTTTTTACATAAATAATGCCGTAAGTTTTCTCATTTTAATTGTTTTACATTGTCTTATCGGGGCCTTTTATAGCTCAATATGCGGTTTGGGTTTTGCTCATTTTTTAAGGCCGTACGGTGACCTTTACATGTAGTTGTTAATGACACAGAATCTGTGTCATTTTGGTCTTTTGTGGATAGTTGTCTCGTTGGCAATCATACCATATCTTCTTATATATATTCGAATGTGTTGATTAGCTTATTACTCATAAAAAAAGGTAACAATATGAGAATGGTAAACTGTTTTTAATAGCATTTTTAGGCCATTATATGTTTTAGGCTGATTTGATGAATTATTATCTCACATTTATGCTACCTTAGCTACGCTGAAAGTGTTGTAAACATCAAACAGTTCGTTCCCAGTGTTCATTTGTACAAAAATCTGATCACCCTCTACCAGATTAACGTTGATAGTTTGGGATGCCATGTTGAATCTTTGATGAGCGAATAACCACACCAAAATTTCTGCACCCTTCCTAAGGGTAAGGTGGGTGGGTTTAGTGCCATCGACCATCATGGACACAGACAGCGAGTAAACACCAGCTCCAGCTCCAGCTCCTCCAGCTGTTGTTGATAGAACTGTGAAAATACCCGTAGAGGGATCATACCCACTAACTGTTGTAGCGGGATTGGTAAGGACGTTTGTGTTGTATTTGACTTTATTTCCTATACCCACTACTGTATTACCTGTATTAGGTAATGTCACTGTAAAGTAAGCTGGAAAAGAATGATTTGAAAAATGTATGATAAACACATACATAAACGAACACATAGTATGCCTTTTAAAAACCATTTGACATTGAATAATGTATAAATATGACATGTATGAGAGGGTTGTAGAGCAGCTTGTTTGTCCGAAATAACCAGTCAAGATTGTCAATAGTTTGTTTTCGACGGGTTACAATTTGCTCTATCAACAGTTAATTTCATTAGAAATGTAACAAACGTGACGAGACCTGTGTTATTTAGGAAAACAGTCTATGAAAAACCCTCATAGCCAGATAAAGAGCAAATTATACATACATAAATCTCCCTCGTATTAACTAATCAAAATCTGGCAATTCATCGTAAGTTTTTTTTTAATTTATTTCAGTTACACTTTTGTTATTCTAAGATAATGGTCAATAGATTTAGATAAGTTATTTTTTAAATTATTAAAAAAACTTTGAAGCTCTCGTCATTCAATTTTCTGAAGTCTGGATGATATTTTAGGGAGGAAATATTGGCACTGAAGTCATCTTTAGTTACCCTATTTATTGATTTATGATAAAGGCATATAGTTTTAATTATAAAGTACAAAATTTTTCATTGGTGCGGACAAATGTTGTCGTTAAAACAAGATCAGATATCAAAGCTATTATTTTTATTGTTGGTTCAGCAATTTAAATTGAAAGATGTAAAGTTAGAGATAAAGCCGACATATATTAGTCGTTCCATTATGCGTTACTATTTTTATTGATCGGAAATTACGACATATACATTTTTTTTTTTGGTAAGCTGGCACATTAAGTTGATTTATTAGCTATCCTGGTATATCAAAACTACGAATTTCTAATGCAGGTTATTTTTTTTTAATGACATTCTGATATAAAGACGACCATCAGTTTTGTTGTACACCAATATTGCTGTCATTTAAGCATGTTTATTTTACCCTGAGAGACAAAATGTTAAATACCGTCAGAAATTTATTTCTATTCATAATACGTATGTTACCATTGTTAATCGATGCAATCATAACCAAATTTACAACTTATGAACATTCATGGACTGCTTCATAATAAAACGGATTATAACTTTATATCTTTCCAAAAAGTTTAATTCTGCAATGTTCGCAAATTTGTCATTTAAAAGTATAACAAAATCGATTTCGATTTGGAATAAGCAGATCAGAAATATTTTTAGTCCCTGGAATTTTCAATACTTGCTGTAATGTTTATTTTCGTAAATGGTTGACTAATAGTTATCAAAGGTACCAGGATTATAGTTTAGTACGCCAGACGCGCGTTTCGTCTTCATAAGACTCATCAGTGAAGCTCGAATCAAAATATTTATAAGCTAAACAAGTACAAAGTTGAAGAGCATTTAGGATCCAAAATTCCAAAAAGTTGTAACAAATACGTCTTATGTTATCTATGCCTGGGTTAAGAAAATCCTTAGTTTTACAAAAATTGAGAGTTTTATAAACAGGAAAGGAGTAGGTCCACTAAGAGCCCTTTTTGGCCTCAAAATATAGCAATTTTACAAAATTGATAAAATGTAAACATTTAGTTATTTATTGAACAGTAAAGTGCTTCTGCTACGTAAATATGGGCTATTTTTGACTATACAATGAACATATATCGGGCACTGGCACCTTAAAGTCATGTTGAATTACTGTATTCTTCACAATTCTAGCATTTTAGTTAAATTTTAGACGGTTTTTGTGTAAAACGAAAGTGGCCGCTTTCGTGTTCATCCTTAATATTGAAATAGAAGTTGTATTTAATGATATTGCATAACATATATAAAGGTTGAGGATGAACACGAATGCAACCACTTTCATTTTGGACAAAAAACAACCGAAAAGTGACATTTCTCGGCTTATTTGGTTGATTTTTCATATT
The DNA here is from genome assembly GCF_036588685.1 of Mytilus trossulus. Lineage (NCBI taxonomy): Eukaryota > Metazoa > Mollusca > Bivalvia > Mytilida > Mytilidae > Mytilus > Mytilus trossulus. Next base: position 24,683,582 of record NC_086386.1, on the reverse strand, counting down.
TGAGCTTGAATCGGATCGTTTTTAATGACTAAATCAGTTAAAATCTTTCACATAAACTAGTTGTTTCAAATGAAATAGACACTTAGGTGTTTCAAAAGTGGTCAAAATCTTTTGTCAGATGAACCTGAAATTTGAGGCCAAAATCGGTCTTTACCGGACCTACTCCATCAAAATGACCACATTATTGATATTCATGTCAACACCGAAGTGTTGACTCCTGGGCTGGGGATACTCTCGGGAACGAAACGTTCATCAGCAGTAGCATCGACCCAGTGGTTTAAATTGTTATCAAAGGTACCAGGATTATAATTAAGTACGCCAGACGCGCGTTTCGTCTAAGCCAGAAGTAAACAATTATGGTCGAAGTAAACTTTGTGCAGAACTCGTTTTTAACTTATTTAGTGACTGATCTGTCTAATATTAACTGTTTTCTGCAGTCATAAAAAATGTCCTATGACCAACAGTCTGCTTGTTAAGTTCATGATAGCGGTGTTTTTGTTGTTAGATTACCCTTCATCATTTTCTTGAAACACTATTTACTATCAATACATACATAAATATTTGGACATTGGTAACTTAATATCGTGATTAACACAAAATCTTACCGGAACATGAACTACACATCAACACAAAAAAGATGCTGGTTAGAAAAGTTGTCATTATAATTGCCTTGGTAGTTGATAAGCTAATCTGTAATAAATAAAATTACTGAAATTATATGAATATGATTCTAATCTAAATAAAAGACATTCGGGAAACATCGTACACGCATATGTTTAAAACATGTATTTATCTTACTTAGTAAAAAAGTATAAACAAAAAGTCCGTAAAACCTAACAAAATCTAACTCTCGACTATATCAAACAAGGGATCAAAAGTATAAACGAAATAGCAGCTATTCGACTTTAGACATTCCAAATGAAGTTAAATAAGAACGGTTTCGGACGCATGGCGTTTTTCTTTATTACAATAAAATCATTTAGAACACTATTGCGAAATACGAATATAGTTATTAAGGGCGTATCCAATAGTTTCAGGGGAGTTAATATAAAACGTAAACGTCGTATATCGTTTACCGCAATTTAACGTTGTTTCAACGACGTCATAACGGAATCGCCATTGGAATTGCTATGGCCGTCTGAAAAGGGAGGGTTCTTTCATCAAAGCAAAGAGCACGGCGGGAATCGGCAAAAAACTCATACAGAATATTAACAGAAATTATAACTCAAATCGTTAAAGATATTTTTGTCCTCTTGGTCTATCATTAAAGAAAGGCAATTATCTTGATCATTATAGACCATACTCACCTAAGAGTCCGTTTTATTGAAATTATTGTCAATACATGCAGTAAGGAACAACGAGAACAAATGGGTAATGATTTATTATTTCATTAGAATGCAAATTGTAATAAAATCTTTACCAAACTTTTCCGAGATTTTGTCATTCAGAATAGAAAACTCAAAGTTTGGTTGTACTTAAGAAAGATGAAATACGGCGTAAACTAACATTCATTAAGCTTTTCGTTGAAGTGCTATTTATGTATAGTAGCTTTTTAACTGAATACAACCTTTAACTCGTAAACAATGTAAAACAAAAGATGACACTGTAATAGTTAAAAAAAATGAAATAGGAAAAAATTGTAATATAAGTTAAACCTGTATCACCTGTTGCAAGAAGGTAGGTGTCAAAAACTTATAACTTGTACAAAAACCCTGTACAAATTATAATGTGTACAAACTTACATCTTGTACACAACATATACACTGAAATACAAGTAGAAAATATCTGACGATTTTGGTGTTTTAAAAGGTGTATAATGAAACAAATATAATTTAGCACAAAAAAGGGTGTAGGTCTGCATTTAGGTCTTGACTTACTAGACACGCCCTCACAAAATCAGCGGATCCATAATAGGAAAGGAAAATAAACAGCCATCGAAATACCATAATTCAAAATTGGGGAAGGGGGGGGGGGCTAATAGCTTACCTCAAGATTTTAATCTTATTCAACTTTATTCTAGTACGGCCTACATTTTACCGCTAGCAAACTCTTTATCATAATCAATTGACAATGGAGATTGTTTTCTGTTCTACTGCCCTCCACCTATTTTTGCTGCATACAATGTAACTACTGTTTTGACTTCTATTTTATTATTGATTATTCAAGCAAATGAATTTAAAGAAAAAAACTACGGAAAGAAAGTCTAAAATTTTAGTTTAAAAATAAAGTATAAATAAGAAAAAAATACCAAAACTGAAAAACTGTTTGAGACAATTATCAGTTAAGAAATAATGATTATGCATCACTATACGAATTTGATAAATTGATTGCTCCCGTGCTCCAGTGGCAAATATATCACGCATATTTACGACGAGGCGAAAGTGGATCTGAAGTAAATCATTGATACATTAATTTGTGTATATGCAATAACTCATATATTGAAGCGTAAAACAACGACAGTCATGCTCGGCCCTTTAAATTCGTTTATTCTCAATTTATTGTTTTACCTGATCTCTTTAGTTAAATAAAGTTTGTTTTCATCTACAACTGCAAAAGGCACAGCATATGTGTTAAAATCATCAATGTGACTTATTTGAAGATTCAGGTAACCTTTGTTGTTGTTTATAGATTTTAGGCGAAGTTTGTATGTCCTTTCAACTATTTATTTAGAAGTTTTTTTAACGTATATATAGCGCGAAACTCTCACTGCATTATGCATCGGATATACGACATTATTATTTCGACTAAACGAGGCTGCAAATTTATACATCCGAGCAGCTAAACGGCAGCACCTAATTTTAGTAAAGATATACTGTGGGACGGGAGAAGTCCAGAGATGTGAATATTTCCATACCCAAATCAACCCTTTTGATTTTAATAAGATTTAAAGGTATACTTTAATACGACAGAAACCCAACGACGCATATAATTCAAAACACTAAGAGTCAACATACAAATTTTTGTTATAGCTAGAAGGCTATAAAGAATAAAAAGCCCGAAACTGCAAAATGAATAAATAATACGGAGACAGTGAATTTTTCAGACAAGTGTTTGGTTGCAAAATTTCAAGTGCTCATTGTTAATTTCGATATAAGCAAAATGCTTCATTGTAAAGTAACGGTAAAATAAATAATTATTATGGGCGACGGACGTCAAGTGGCATACTAAAAGAATATTCAGAACATTTGTCTGCCACACCGTCGCACTGCCTTTGAAAAATTAGTGGGGAAATATAACGTTATTTTCGGAAAACGTCTTAACTTTTGGCGCAATTTGTGAGGCTTACGGGAGGGATTGATTAAACAATACTATATTTCTCAATTTTCCTCAAAAACGAGTATGGTGACAAATATTTTTCAAAACGTTATGACGTTCCATCTTTTTCAAAAAATAACATATCTTACTTTGGCAAAATCGACACCGTTAGAAATATCAAAAAACAATATGTTTTGTCATGTGCCGTTTTTCCTGAAATACTTAGTTCTGCTCAATGACATTATTCTTAAAATTTCAACTGTTATCAATTACTGAAGTCAATACCTAGCAAAAACAGACACTTACCTTTCACAATAATGTATGAAATGCGCTGTGTGCTCTAAAACTCTACAACTCGGAAGGTAACGTTTTGTCAATCAAAGGGGGAGTGGATATATGTTAAAGGGAACACCAGTTTATATACCCTAAATTATGGTAATGCATATTCATTTTTCAAACACATCTAACGAATGAAAACAGGATGCAAATATATGCAAATGATCTTTTAATGTATATGAAGCATTTTAAGATTTTTATCTGTGAAATATCTTTACTTCTAAACCGAGTGAAAAGCATTGCTTTACACCAAAGATGTAATCATCCCAAGAAAATGCATAAATGAACATTTAATGAGTCACATGAGGTATAAGCCGGATTTTCAAAAATAGAAAGGGTAATAAATTTGATTGATATCTAAACATGAGGTATAAGCCGGATTTTCAAAAATAGAAAGGGTAATAAATTTGATTGATATCTAAATCTGCACTGTTTGAATCTATGGTAATGTTTTCTGATATGAATGCCTATATTCAAAGACAAATATCGTATTGAGCGTTATATCTGGTATTTCTTCAACTATTCTTTCTTTTGTTAAAGACATCATCAAACAATCTCGGTCAATGAAACCTTGTTCCAAGGGTAATGATACAAAATTTGAATCTTGGTATCTATAAATAAACTGTTTGCAAAGTTTGAATTATTAAGATCCTAAGACTAGTCTACCCCTTGAATAAATTAAGGTAGCTAGATTTGGCAAAATATTTAGGAATTTGTACTTCGTACTTTATTTTACCTTTTAATTATTTTTTATTCGAGCGTCACTGGTGACTCTTATGTAGACGAAACGGTCATCTGGCGCAAATACCAAATTTTAATCTTGGTATCTTTACTGAATTTATATACAGTAATTTTTTTATAATAATGGCCAGTTCATACGATACAAACATCCATATCGTGGAGACTCTCCGAAGACTATAACTGCGAATTTTAGCAATCTCACATTTTAGTTTACTGATTTATACATTTTTAATATGGTTTACTTAGATATACTGACCGGCTATAGAAACGCAACACTAGATTATTTTTGTGTTATTTTGGAATGAATGTGTCAACGTCTAAAGCGATGACTGCCTGTTACTAACGCCAAAATGATTGTCAGAAAGGTCAACAAATTCTGTCTGACATGTTTTGGGTTCTGTTTTACACCTTCTGATTTTGCATTTGTTCAACCCATTAGTTGTTTTTTGGAAATTATGCGGTTGGAACTTGAGGGCTTTAAAAGTTTTCCTTCGGTCAATTCTTTGGCAATGCAGTTGTTCATGGGAAACATTTATGGCATGAATCTGTACTCAATGGCACTCGGCAATTTGGTTAGCAGTTGACGTTGCGGCCGTTAACATGATTGGCAAATGACGTTGCATAATCAAATTCTGTTGATGTTTCATTACACGTTGATCTGTTCATTGATGGCCAGCAACAGATCTTGCCTTCTTGTATCGTTGTCGGAAGGACAGTATGACGAGTTTCTGAAGTCAAACAGTATGGTTGCAGCACGTTTATGTTTTCATGTTTGCAGTATTCATAAGGGCTAATTCAGTTCTTTGTTTTTTATATTTCTCAGACTTGGCAAAATGGAGATGCAACATTTAAAAAAAAAATAAGTAGGGCAAAGGATTTAAAGATCTGTTTCACAAGGCAAAAAGAACTGAAACAATCTTTCATGGGATTAAAATTTCGCTTTAAGAAATTCGTGCGACTTCAAAAATTCGGTATGTTCAATAACCACATGTAAGTCAGATTTTGAATTTTTGTAAGGAGAAAGAAGCATGATAATCATGAAACGTAGTTGTAAGAGAAAAACTCACAAACCGAAATTAACAGAAAACAAAGCGAAATGAAACTAATGGCGTCAAGAACACAAACAAGTTAAAAAAAAACCAAATAGGAAACTTAGGACTTAGCAACACACACCCATATGGTAAATAAAAAGTCGATCTGCATAAAGATCCTGTTATTTAATCGACATTTGAAAAAAATGTGTTTTTTCCATGAAGAGTACACATGGCACTATCCTTCTGGAAATTTTTATGAAGAAAACACTGGTAGATAATTTTCAATAATGGAAACGTGTCTTATTTTTACGTTCTATTTTCGGCGGGAATGAAATGAATCACGTTCTAGAAGATCAATACAATATGAGTCTTAAACTTATTTTTTGAGAGTTTAGATAACAAGCAAATATTATGTTAATATTCGAGAAACACGAAACTGAGGTTGCTCAGTGACAAAACTAAGTCGGTGACCACAAATTTCATCATATTTTGTTCTTCAAATAATGAAATACCTTCACACATAATTTTAAGAAAAAATCACTGTTAGAAATGAAGAGGCTAGGCTGTTTGGTCTTTAAGATTTAAAGATTTATTACTGATATCACTCATTCTCTGAACTACAGGTTTTATCAAAAGTGAACCCTTATTCAACATTGCAGCTCAGGAATCGCGTGATTTATGTTTATAGTTTAAATAATATAATCCCCTACACACATTATACTTTCGTACAATACATGTACAATACTTCTGTTAAAATAGAAAAAAAAAACAATCCTTTGAAGCAAATCATAATGTTTATTCGACATTATTATGTATCCTGTTCATACTCTAAATACATTTATTATATTACTAAAATATCAGATATTTTCTATTTTAAGGTGTTGACAAACAAAAAAATAAAATGAATAAACCACAAGGTATATTTTTTTCTGGTTAACCATTGGTTTTGTAATTGAATTTGTTTGTTATTCCGGTTTTGACAATAGTAATTGAGTGATTTAAGTTTGGATGCAAACCTAAAGGCATACGATACAGTTACAGGGGAGTTAATGCCGTTGCTTAGGTTAACTGTAATTTTTGGCGACCCTCAAACTGCGATATTATCAGTGAAAGATGATTTTTTCGAACGATTTTAATAGTTAGCTTGACAATGGATACATGGTTTTAAAATAAAATTTTACACAAAATAAGAGAAAACTTTGTTAACAGCATTCTTGTATGTTTACAAAACAGCGCAAGTGTTTATCTATTGAAACAAAACATAATGTGTGTGAGATAGAAGTGTCAAAGAAATTCAAATCTAGAGTAAAATTCTGAATTTAGCAAATGAAGGTATAATTTTTATTACATGTTTGAAATAATTAACAAATAGCTTAACTGTATTATTGGATCTTTTTGAAATACGGTCACCATGGGATCAAAACTGTATCGTATGCTTTATTATTTTTACGCTAAAAAGGCAAGTTCGAAATGTTAAACTAGAAATTTAATGAAAACATTTTGTAAGGTTAGCAAGTAAACTGCTTCCATTAAGTATAGTGTTTGCGGATATACTATGTATAAGAAAAATATTCGTATGACTGAATCTGTCATGGATTACCCGAAGAATTAAACAGAAAGGTCGAAATTTTTATTATGTGTTTCTGAATTAAAAAAGGTTACTGTTTGATTCAAGAGACTTTTAATTTTCCCTCTTCTTCATCAACAGAAAATGCACAACATGAATGAAATCAAAAGTTTCCAATAGATTTCTTTGCCAAAACCTCTGAATTTTGTTTCGGTCATTACAATATTTTGATGTCCTAGGGGACGATTTATTTACACTCTTTATATATCTTTACATCAAATCTCATATTTGTTACATTTATAGAAACACCCTGATCACAAATTGAGCTATTAATTCTAATATATGGTTTATTTGAGATTAAACTTCTTGCAGGTAGGTGGACTTGTTATCATTAACAATAAACTGATTTTTTAACAATAACAAAAGGTATAATTATATATATATATATGACAGTTTTTTTAGAATTCTTTGCGCTAAATCACCTCTCTTTTGTTTTTGTGTTTGGCATAGGATTAAGACACAAATTCAATATCCTATTCAAATTGTTACACGCATTCAAGGGAAATCTGCATCACTTAAAACAGGTCGGGATCACTACCTGATATGGATATGCATAAAATATCATATTAATGTCCACGGAAATATATTTTTTATTTAGGTATGACGACATTGTTTACACCTGTGTTTTTTTTACCAATTAACTAATGGGTAGCAATAGACTACTACGTATTTACGATGAACCGAGAACACGTGTTATTTGCTGAAACCCACCTCTTTTTTCGTGCTTTGTGGGATGACTAATTTCACTTAGTTTTTCATCTTTTGTATTTTCATTTATATTTCGTCATATAAAGAATTTATTCCATGCTCAGATTAACGAATTGTTGTTTCTATGTACAGAAACGAATGTTTGGGTTACCTGAAGTATATGCATTATTATTATTAATGAGAATTGTCCACAAAACAGCTACAAAACGACAGGTATAAACCCTATTACGAATACGATGAACTACTGTGGATTCATTATTATTCGTTGAATACCAATTTTCGTGGATTTCGTGGGAATAGGTGAACCACGAAATTAAATGTTCAACGAATGTAAAATTTTCTAAAGGCTTCTATAAGGACTTCAGCAAAACCACGAAATTAAATGTCCACGAATATGCAAGTTTTCCTTCATCCACGAAAATTGGTGCCCACGAAAATAAATGAATCCACAGTATCATTCAGACGTAAACCTCTCAATTTACTTTCTTTCATTATAATATTAAGGGCAGTAATAACTATATCAACATTCATGTGTAATGTGTTAATACTTGCTCATGTATAACAAAACCCAAAGCCGATTAATACACCTATGATGTCATTCACGTCAAGGAGTACCAATAACATGCTACGAAAATAATACACAGAGCCCATTTCCTAACATTAAGGTTGTTAATTTGCGGATAATAGGTTGTACTCCACTAAATATAGAAAATGCTATTTCCTATAGGAACTCGTTTTACCTCTAAGATATAAAACCGTTTTTATCAAAAAACGAACTCCTAAGTGTGTCAACTAGTATTTACTTTTGTTTCAAATGATATTGAAATGTATATATAAGAGCGTTCTTGAATACTTTGCACTAATTCACCTATCTTTTGTTTTTGGCACATGATTGAGCCGTAATTTCGATATGCAATTCATAACTTTGAATATTTATTATTGCAATCCAATTATCCTTGCAGTCTAATTTTGGCAAAACAAAATTGAGATATATTACCGGTGACATATTTTAATTTACAAATATCAAATTACTTTTTAATTATTTTTTTTTATCCATACACACTACTATATATTGCAGATTCATCAATCAAACATATTAAGTCGCCCTTGTTATCATGTTGAACAATCATGCGTCCATTACACGTGCATATGTTTTCACTTCGAATGAAAAGTACATTTCAAACAATCATACACAGCTTTAAAAAAAAAAGTGGTATTCCCTTTTTATTTTTTACGTTTATTGCTTCGTGTGATATGATCAGTTTTAAGACAGAAATGGAATAAAATATAAAAAAAAGGATGAAGGAGTGTTTGGTAGTGGTATCTTTCAGAGGCACTGTATTGTGATGGCACTTAAAATTTTTGTAATAACTGCTTAATTTTACTTAAGTCCTTCAAAAGTAAATCCGGTTACGTTTTGTTCGTAAACAAATTTACTCTGTACCTCAAATATATAAATGTTCCGTGAACGCCTTCAAAATGATAGATTTTATTGAAATTGATAATTAGATGAATAAGCTTACTTATTTTTAGAATAAATCAATTTTGCAATTTAAATTACTTTCTTATCGGAAAACATGACAAATTAAAAAGTATGAAAGAAAATGTGAAATGGGTAACTGCATTAACTATAAATCCAGGTGTCATTTCTGTATGTAAGTTCTGCCTTGTGAAATCTTTTTATTCTTTTTTACTTTCAGAACATATGTTGTTGATTTATTGTTAATTTGATATCGTCCTGAATCACCATTGAAACCTAATGCGCGAAACTTAGGATACAAACAAATCACTTCGAACGCCTAAATGTAATTTGTTGTCCTAATTTTAAATGATTGATGGATAACCTGTTTTCAGAATAGTAATATTCTATTGCTATGGAAAAAAATACAGAGGTTCCAGATTAAAGCCATTTTATAATGACAGCTAGTCATATAAATAGTCAAATTTGTTCTTTTAGCATAGTAGAATGAATATCAAAAAGTTTTTCCTTTCTTTCCTTGTGGTTGAAATAATGATATTTTTAGGTCTGACCATTTACCCTAATTGAAAAAAAATGTGACCACTCTGGGATTTTACGACATTATTTAGGTGTGTGTACTTTCGGAACATCAAGTTTTAAAAAATGAACTCTGGTTGCAGTACTTTTAGTCCTTCAAACGTAAACCAGCTATTTTGTGTTCGTATGAATAATCTACGCCATACCTTAAATATATTTGTGTTTCGAATTTCTGTAAAAGCCTTAAAAAGAAGAGATTTTATTGAAATTTATGATTAGATAAATACCTTAATTATTTTAAAAAAGATAAAATTAAATTAGCTATTTATCGGAAAACATAACTAGCTGTGGCCTATCATTTGGGGGTACAGTTTTAACATTTTTATGAACGAACTTCAAGTTAACCGAAGTTCCTCAATAATTATGAAAGAAAATGTGACATGGTTAACTTCATTTACAATAAACCCTGGTGTCATTTACATAAATAAGATTTTCCTTCTGAAATTTTTTCATTCCTTTTGACTCTCAGAACATATCTTGTCGATTTATCGTTAATTTTAGACCGCCCTGCACCACTGGTGAAATCAAATACGCGAAACTTAGGATAACAGTGTTATTCATTTATTTAGAATAATTTCTCGAAAGCCTGTCCTCAGAGTTGTCTTATTGGCAATCATACTACTAGTTCACCAGGTATTCGAATAGCGGTATACTACTGTTGCCTACTGTTATATTCTATTGCTATAAACATTTACTTTTTATGAATTAAGTTTCTGCATTACTTCATCTTGAATAATCCAGATTTTAAATGAAATAGACTGCAAAAAGAATCTGGTGACCAACTGATATTTTTATACCATTAAAACGGAAATATTCATAAAAGTAGCATACGATTTTAAAACATATTTTTAAAAAGTTCTCTCTATATGATGGAGAAAAATATAAAGTCGCCCTCGTTATCATGTCGAATAATCTTACGACGTCAATTACGGGTGCATTAATGTACACCTCGAATAACACGTACATTCCCAACAGTTATAAACAGCTTGAAAGAAAAACAAACTTGTATAACCTATTTATTTTCTTTAAGTTTGTGATTTCGTGATACCATCGGTTTTAAGACAAAAATTGAAAAATACATTAAATTAAGAACGAAGAATTGTTTGGTAAAGGTCTCTTTATTACATGTATCAGAGACACTAGAGTGGGCTTGCACTTAAAACTTTTGTAATAACTGCCTCGTTTCACAAATTCAAACAAAAATCGGTAATGTTTTGTTCGTATAAATACATATTGGTGTCAAATTTCTGCATAAGCCTTCAAAAGAAGATATTTTATTGAAATTTACGATTAAATGAATATCTTACTTATTTTTGGAATAAATTAATTTTGCAATTTAAATAAGTTACTTATCGGAAAACATGACAAATTGTGGCCTATCATTTAGGGGGGGGGGGGGGGCAGTTTTAATATTTTTTATCGAACGAACTTCACGTTAATCGAAGGGCCTAGATAAGTAAAAGTTTAAGAGAAAATGTGAAATGGGTTTACTATCAATCCAGGTATAATTTCTGTATGTAAGTTCTTCCTTGTGAAATCTTTTTGTTCTTTTTGACTCTCAGAAAGAACATTTCTTTTTGATTTATTGTTAAATTGATATCGCCCTGCATCTCTTGGTAAAGACTATTTTATAATGAATTATACAATTACAATAAATATATATTCATATTCACAATCACAAATAGGATTAAAAAACAAGTGCTTATGTAAATCAGTCGCATGTTTTTCATTGGTGCTGTAAGCGTGTTTCCGAAATGAAAGTGCGTTTTATATTTCATAGACACAAAATAAAAAAAATAAAACATATTTTAGAAGAAGAAAAGGTAATACATTTACAATCAAATGGCAAAATCAAAAGCTCAAACACATTAAACGAGTGGATAACAACTGTCGTGGAATGAACATTTCTCTGTCAGAAGCTTTTACGAATAATGCACCAACATCTCAGTATTGAATAGACATTATGTTGACCTTACAAAATATAATTACACTATGAGGCATAATGTAGAAATATATAGTGCAAGTATAGGTATGATTTCATGGAATCAATAACAATGTGCTATTTCATGCTCAGCTAAGTTTATTATGCTTATTTTATTTTGTTCTTCAAGTCCAATTTGAAATAAACGAAAGTCCTGAGAAATATTTGTTTTCCTTAATCCTGATTACCATCTCGTTATAGCGATATTTAGAATTCCCAAGGACAATTTATTTACGTCATTTGATATCAAGTTCTTACATACAAGTTTTCTTTTGAATTATTCTCAATTCACATACTAGATGAGATAATACTAATAAGGATTAATGGAATTGGAAAATGGTTACGAATTATTTCTGACTATGGAGAACTTTAACGGATACGATTTGCCGTTACAGACAGATGATAATAAAAATATTTATGGAATCACACATAAGGGCCTGTTGCGGAGCATGCACATTAAAGCAAATCTAATTTGAAAACAACGTTACTTTTAACAAAACATTTTTGACTAGCAGTCGATCAACTGATGTTCTTAAACCATGCTTACTGTCTTTGGCGATTGCCAGAAAAAAACGGACTACCAAATGTAACCTAATGGATTTTATTATGAATTTGTTCCCAAACAGAAAACAATAAACTTGTGGGAAAGAGGGTAGTCCGCAAAGTTGAACTTGAAGTGCAAACATTGGTACATCATATCTGGATTTCGACAATTATTGTCTGGGAAGTTATGTTAGAAATCGAAACAGTATTTGGAATGCCATGGCCATATAGTTTACCTCAATTAAGGATTCATTCTGGAATTTTGAAATAGCTGAAATAGGAAAGGATTATATAAACCCGTAGCAAAATATAATGCAAGCCCAAAAGAAAAAAAACAACAAGTCTAAATTGCAAACAACTTTCAAACCATTGATTGCGTTGGATATAAACTTCAATTTTTATACGTGTGCATGCAAAACAAATTTCTTGGTAGAGGGGTCGAAATACATCACAAACAACATTTTCCGCAAAAAAATGAAAAAGTATTTTTCAACAAAACGAATTTGACTAGCATGTCGAAAATAGTTCTCACCAGATTTAACCAAATAAATCATAATCATTAATCTGATACCAAAAGAAAACAATATTCTTGCAGAAAAGATGGTAACGTCATATTTTCCACAAGACCTAAAACAATGAAAAGGTATATTTCCACAAAATAAATTTTACTAGCAGGTCGAACATATGTGGTATACAATCTTTTTCGAAAGAATATTGTTTTCTGTTTGGTAACCAATTCTAATTATGATTCGTTTTGTTAAATCTGCTGACAGTCATAGCGATTGCCAATATAAGTGTGATCACCAGATGTAACGATCTTTATCATTAATCTTATACCAAACAAAAAACAATTAAAATGCTAAGCACAGAATTGTATAAACTTTATATAAATGATGTTCTTAACCAAGTACAGGACAGTGCACTGGGATCCTATATTGGACACATTTGCTGTCCTATACCAATCTGTGCAGATGATGTCACTCTGGTAGTAAATGACCCTACCAATATGCAAACCCTTTTGTCAACTGTGGAGAATTACAGTCAACAGGAGAAGTATTCATTACAGCCTACAATTTGAAAATGTAAAATTATTAAAACTGTGAAACAAAAAATAGAGGATAATTTTAATTTCATATTAAATGATACACCCATTCAAAATGTTTAAACAGCTGTACATTTAGGAATTTCCCATAGTAGTAACCCGCGGCAAACCATTCAAATCCATGTCCAGGAAAACATCAACAAAGCAAGCAGATCATTGTACAGCTAGATGGGAACAGGCATGCATGACAAGAATGGTCTTAACCCCGTAGCATGCCTGCAATTATTCCAAGTTTACGTGTAACCAGTACTCATTTATGACCTAGTAATACTATTACCAAATTCTACTCAAATGGAACTAATTTAAGTATTCTATCGGAAAAGTATCAAATAAATTTTATCTATCTCTAATAACACAACAGACATGGCTGTATATATACTGTCGGTACCATTCCAGTAATCAGTAAAAATGCATAAACTAGCTTTAGGAACCTTTGCAAACATTTCAAGACATGTGAACTCTATAGAAAGACAAGTTGCAGAAGACAAATTCTTATCTCAACAGCTGTAAAGGACAGTTTCTTTTACACAAATTAGATCTTTGTTAATTAAATACAGCCTACCATCAATTTTTAACATTTTAGATGAACCACCCTCGACATTAAAATGGAAGAACCTTATCAGGAAAGCGATTGACACCTACTGGGTTGATCATGTGGTGACCATGTCTGTCTACTACAAGAGTATTTCGTATATTTCTACAGCAAATAATATCTTCACAATGCTCTGGCAAGTATCCAGACTTCTGCAAAAGACATCTAACGTCTCCCCATCAAACTACGACTCCTAACTGGTACATATATTCTTCAATGTAACAGGGCAGCTTTTTACCAGATTGACATCAACACAAGATGTCTTTTGTGTGAGGAATCTGAAACATATCATTTCATTCATTCATGTTCTGCTTTAGCTTCTGCTAGAAATCATCACTTGCTTGAACTTTCACACATTCTCAATAATAGCGAGCTCTGCGTTAAGTGTAGATCATTGGAAAGCTAGAGATTAGTATACAACTAATATTGGATGCGATTGCCTTGCTCTGTAATTGTCAATGTAATATGGATGTACTGACTTTCTTCATCTTGTAGAGTACATTAGTAGAAAACTTTGCTTTGTAATGCATATCTGACGTTATTAAATATTATTATCATTACCGACGAATAAAAAGAAAGGGTTACTTGCAACCACTCAGTCAAGGCGTGAATATTTAAAATCTAAATTGTTTTGTTTTAGATTTTGAAAAGTGTGAAAAATATTTGTGGGTGTTATATACACCACTATATTTATTCTACTCTGAGACCAGAGGTGTGCCTTTCAATGGCAGGATATTCATACAAGACAAGACAATGGCGGCAGGGACGTATATGTAGCTTACGTTGAGGCAACCGAGGTAGTTGCCTCAGTAAAAAAAAACAAATAAAAAATGTTCCTTCGCTGTATTTTCTTTTTAAATGATTATTGCAGCAAACTGGCTACTAAACAATACTATAACAAATTGTTATGTCTTGTTGGCGCGGTTATTGATTCATACCCTTTATTCAAGAATTATGGGAACATTTGAATTAATTTTCCCTCCTCTACTTGGAAACCCCTTTACGGTAGTTTTCTGTTATTCAAGTTTGTCAGAGTAAAAGGAAATATACAACAGATGTATTTTGCAAGCGAAAACAGTGAGTAGAATAGATGAGGATCGAGTCACTCGATCAAATCACTTTACCATTGAATTAGGTAAATTATTTAATTTTGTGTCAGAATAATTTCTAGTATATGAGGTTTTAAGAAAATAGGAAAATCGGCCCTGAAATTAATTTAAATTTAAAAGGATATGGAATTAAAATGGTGCTAAATTATAAAATGAAGGAAAATCAAATTATGGGCGACAATGATTAAAAAATAAATATTTGGTAATCCAATTCTAAGCATTCAAACCCTCATTTATAACCGTTGACATGTCCCCCTACGACTATGTTCGTTGACTCTGGTACCACACAAAACAAAATCAGCATCTATATAGCATAGTGCACAGCAAATAATTTATATGTTGTGGTTCTCAAGATTAACTTTTATTTTCGCTATTTTAAATTCATAGCACGTTTTTTCACAAGCAGGGAATTTAAAATAATCACTAATTCCAGAGAAATATGTCTGTTAATTAATACATAATGTCAGTTTATATATAAAACAAATCAACCAAATACTGTTCATTTATAATGAAGACTCCAGAATCAAATAAATGTTAGTTATTCGCCGGTTGTCATGTTCATCGTGAATGGAAAAAAGTCAGTATGTAGCATATGTTTTTCTCCTAGTTTATCCTTAAATTCGTTTGTTCAATCGAGCAGTCATTTTTTGGTGATTATCTAAAATTCGTTGATTCGTGACCTACGACCAAATAAATGATCATCCCAAAACTTATTACAAATAAACCTTGATATTTGCGTTTGTTATTTTGTTATTTCTGTATTGAACATTTTGTACAGGTTTCTTTTATCCACCGAGCAAGATCATGATTTCTTGTGATATGACGTTAACTCACGTCACAGTGAGGTACAGCCAACTATATTAAAGTTTACTACGGCTAGGAAATATATTGGAAGCCATTCGTCATTTGAGCTGGCTTTCAGCTGGGAACAGTATGTCAATATATATGTTCCTGCTTTCTGTAACTGCTAGCAAGTCAGGAAACTGACTTTTCATTGGTTGTCTAATGTGATACCTTCACGTATTTTGGTATTTTTTATAGCTTTGAGTATAGATAGGAAGACATGTAATTAACATTATTAAAATGAAATAATATTGAACAGCAACTATTTTTAACGATTTTTTCCTGTTCAAATTGTAAAAACCTCGATAGCTTCATTGGGGGCTGCGCCCCCTGATCCCCTGCCTCGGTATAAACAGAAGGCATGCTACGCCACTGGGCGGAAAGATGACGAGATCCAGATTCGACAATTTTAAAATATCTGTTCAGTAATGTCAGGAATCCAAACGGTATTTGGAAATCAATAAGATTTACTCCCAATTTAGGATTATATATGTATAAAAGGAGATATGGTATGATTCTCAAATATGGATCAAGTAATTGGTAACTGATTTTTTTTTCAAATGTCGAAGCTTTAGAGAAAGTCCTGCTTAGGTGTACTCCTATAGCCAGCAGTTCATTCAATTTAAAGTCACTTAAATCTAGAAGATAGATACAGGGTATGTGTGAAACATACAAATAGACACGCAACAAATGTATTTCTAAAACTGACAATTTATTCAAAATGAGTGAATCATAAACTAGAGGTCACCATTGTAGAAGTGATGTAAGATTTTTTCTTTCTCAAATCGAGTACAGTAAATTCAGAAATTATTGTGATGTTTTATCTATTGCAAACATTTCGACAGATCCGATTATGATCGCAATAATTCTAACTGGTATTTTGATTATTTTTTACTTTAAATTAAACAGAATTTTTCTCAGTATTGCAAAAGTTTAAATCACATTTTAGTCTAAAATGATAAAATGACAATAATACATGTATGCCATGCAATAATTTCTGAAGTTACTATATTGAACTCTTTGAACTCCCTTCCTGCCTCTAAGGTCATCAAGGCTACGTTGTACACGTTAAAAAAGAAATTGAAGTCCCTTATGTTTAGCTTAAGGGATAATCATCAAAGCAACAAACAGTAAAAGTAAGTAAGCAGCAAGTGCCCTTACAAATCTTTGAAAAAATTGAAAAGACAAAGAGCAAACTTAACTGGTCTTAAAATTAAGTGGATCAAAACATTCCTTTAATTAAATAATCAATATATTATATAACGTTGTTGTCTATTCACACCAAAAAATCAAGTCCCATTACTCTGAAAACAACAAAAAAATAAATTTTACCTGTCAGAAGAATTAGCTGTTAATATTCTCATACCTGCCAACTGTCACTATTTGGAGGCTCCCAAATTGAAATTATGTCATTAATTTTATCAAAACAATTAATTTTACAATAAACTGAGACTTACAAAAGTATGAAGAAGCCAAAAAACAAAATTACACTGTATTTGAAGGGTTTTTTAGAAGTATGGCAGCCATCTTGTACGCAAAACCCCCATGGTCATTTTGAAAACTTGGCAGGTAAATTTCAAAAAAAGAAAAAAAAATGATTTATCAATCTTTACATGTACCATTAGGCTTAAGGATGTATTCTTCTGACTTTTCAGTCTCATTCAGTCTCGTTGAAATCTCGTTCTTGAATTATTTCCAAAACATGTGATACAAGTGAAAAATATCAATGAATTTTAAAAATATTATAATCAAACATAACTCTGTGAAAAAATTGGGTATTTACAATGAATGGTTTTTAAGTAATCCAGTTTTCAAATTTTATGACCAATCAAGTCAATATTTTCAGCCAAAATTTTGAGAAAATGGGTTAGGGATACAAAAAATGATTTTACAAGATGTGCATCCCATATCATTTTGGTCTTTTCAAATTTCTTAGAGATGTGTTTTTTGAATCATTTATTACAAAAAAGTTGAAATAATATGCATTTTGTTCTTAAAAATTGAGAAAAAATACAAAATTGACAGCATTGTAAATTTTACATAAAAAAGCGTCAAAATATGATAAAACTTAACACCTACCTTTAGTTTTTTTAAGTAAAATTCATTCAGATTGGTTCACTTCATCTTTATAGAAAGTATGAAAAAAAAATTAATTGTGGAACTGTGATTTTTTTTCACGATAATAGCCTAAAAATATGTAAAAAGCGATGAAAAATGGGAAAATCATCAAAATTGGGCATTTTTAAAGGGCCGTAGCAAAAAAGAAGTTCTCCACCATATAATTTTTTGTTCACCAATTATTTTGTTATAGTCTTATAAATTCAAAAATAAGGTTAAGAACAAAAGTTTAATTCTAGAAATTTTTTGCTTCTCAGAGGTGTACATCCTTAATAAAATTGTGAATGGAAAAGAGGAATGTGTCAAAGAGACAATAACCTGACCATAGAGCAGAAAACAGATGAAGGACACCAAAAGGTCTCCAACGTTAACACAGCCAGAAAATACTGGACTGGGAGGGAGCTTCAGCTGGCTCCTATATAAAAATGTATACTAGTTCTGTGAAAATGGATGTCATACTAAACTCCAAAACATAGAAGGGATAAATGAACTGAAATTAAAAATCATACAAATCTAACAAAGGTATGACTGGGGTCAAAGTCAAATATGTGGCCGGATTAAACATGTCAAGTGAGATCTCAACCCTCCGGCTGTACCTCTTGCCAATGTGGAAAAACAAACACACAGCAATACTCTGCAGTCAGTTTAAAAGATGTCCAAGTCTGATGTCAGAATAGGTTACAAATCTGTTCCAGAAACTATTTCTAATTGTCAGATTTTTTTTTAAGGTTTACCACTTATGATATATATAAGTTGATATGGATAAGTTGATATTCATGATGTTATATTTGTTATTCTCGTGGGATTTTGTCTGATGCTTGGTCCGTTTCTGTGTGTGTTACATTTAAGTGTTGTTTCGTTGTCCTCCTCTTATATTTAATGCATTTCCCTCTGTTTTGTTTTGTTGCCCCGATTTTGTTTTTTGTCAATAGATATATGAGTTTGAACAGCGGTATACTACTGTTGCCTTTATGTAGTACTTATATTACTGTATAAAAGTGTGATGTGTTGTATTTGTTATGCTTAAAAATAATAAAAATTATAAACAAACCAGAGGCTATAAAGAGCCTGTGTTGCTCACCTTGGTCTATGTGAATATTCAACAAAGGACACATATGGATTCATGACAAAATTGTGTTTTGGTGATGGTGATGTGTTTGTAGATGTTACTTTACTGTACATTCTTGATGCGTACAATTATCCCTATCTATAATGATTGGCCCAGTATTTTCAGTGGAAAACGTTAGTAAAAATTTATAAATTTTATGAAAATTGTAAAAAAATACTATAAAGGGCAATTACTCCTTAGGGGGTCAATTAACCATTTTGGTCATGTTGACTTATGTTTAAGTCTTACTTTGCTGTAAAGTATTGCTGTTACAGTTTATCTCTATCTATAATAATATTCAAGATAATAACAAAAAACTAAATTTCCTTAAAATTACCAATTCAGGGGCAGCAACCAGTTGTCAAATTCATCTGACAATTTTAGAGCAGATAGATCTTGACCTGATAAACAATATCAACTCCTATCAATATGCTCTAAATGCTTTGGTTTTTGAGTTATAAGCCAAAAACTGCATTTTACCCCTATGTTCTATTTTAAGACATGGCGGCCATCTTGGTTAGTTGGCCGGGTCAACGGACACAACTTTTAAACTAGATACCTCAATGATGATTGTGGCCAAGTTTGGTAAAATTTGGCCCAGTAATTGCAGAGGAGAAGATTTTTGTGAAAGATAAGAAAGATTTACGAAAAATGGTTAAAAATTTACTACGAAGGGCAATAACTCCTAAAGGGGTCAACTGACCATTATGGTCTGGTTGACTTATTTGTAAATCTCACTTTGCTGAACATTTTTGCTGTTTACAGTTTATCTGTATCTATAATAATATTCAAGACAATAACAAAAAACAGCAAAAATTCCTTAAAATTACTAATTCAGGGGCCACAACCTAAAACCAGTTGTCAAATTCATCTGAAAATTTCAGGGGGGATAGATTTTGACCTGATAAACAATTTTACTCCGTCAGATTTGCTCTAAATGCTTTGGTTTTTGAGTTATTAGCCAAAAACTGCATTTTACCAAAATGTTCAATTTTTAGCCATGGTGGCCATCTTGGTTGGTTGGCCAGGTCACCGGAAACAATTTTTAAACTAGATACCCCAATGATGATTATGGCCAAGTTTGGTTTAATTTGGCCCATCAGTTTCAGAGGAGAAGATTTTTGTAAAAGTTAACGACGACGGACGACGACAGACGACGACGACAGACGACGACAGACGCTGGACGCCAAGTGAAGAGAAAAGCTCACTTGGCCCTTCGAGGCAGGTGAGCTAAAAAGATGATCACTTTAACATGTTTTCGGGAAATAACCTCCAAACACATGCAAAACCTTATTAGGACATAAATATAAATATAAGACAGTATAATCCTGTTGGTAGGCAGGAGATACAACTGTGAATTTAATTTAAGAACAGATTAAATTAACAGCAGTTTATATCACATCTTTATAACACACATTTTAACTGTCATGCTTTATTTTGATTTATAATATCAAAGAGCAAGACTAATTATATGAGTAAAATTATGCTTCCAAAATATATCATGCATATTTATTTATGGTAATACAAATAGCAAATACCAAAACATAAGTCATAAAGAATATGCATTACAAAGTGCAGAGTAAAATAAATAATGCAGGTTGTATAATTGATAACTAATATTAAACAATTGTGATAATGTAAATAATGCACATTATAAAAATTATAAGTTAACATTATAAAACTGTAATAATGTAAATAATGTAAATTATGAAAATTATAATTTAACATTACAAAACTGTGATAATGTAAATAATGCATATTAAATTTATAATTCAACATTACAAAACTGTGATAATGTAAATAGTGCATATTAAATTTATAATTTAACATTACAAAACTGTGATAATGTTAATAATGCATATTGTATAATTTATGATTTAACATTACAAAACTTTGATATCGTCTTAAATCATAAATAGCAAAATACTTACTAATGTATATTCAATCAAAAATAGAAGGCTCTATGGAGTAGAGACCCTTTCTTGCTCAACTAATACCCTAGTTGGTAATATTCAATGAGAACATTGATTTTAATCGGCTACATTAACAAAATTCTTGGCATCAAATTTCTTTACCTTGCCTAACCTGGATGGTTCCCACTTGTACATCCATTAAAGATTTCAAACAAATTAAGATTAAAATTATCTTATTTTAACAATTAAAAAAATACAAAATAAATTTCATAATGTAAATATATAAATATTCTGGAAAACAAAATAGGAATGTTATATCACAAAACAGTAACAAAAACATTTATTATGCTATGAGACTAGAACAACACACAACAGTATATCCTTTCCCATACTTTTTTCAAAATCCTCATTATAGAACTTTTTAAGCATAAATTAGATTATGATATCACCTGGAGTGATTCTTACATTTAAAATGGTCTCTAAGACAATAAAACTGATCAACAACATAAACAAGGACCAATATAAAAATATTAACCCTGTATACTCAAAATAATAAACATTATGCAATTAAACTTCAACATTTCAATAAACTTGCTTGGGGAGATGAAGAAATCTATTTCAGTATCTTACTTTGCAGAAAGAGAGATGGCAATCATAACACATCTTCTTTTCCATACTAACCACATCATGTTAACAGATAAACACAGGTTAGATGAAATCTGTCAGATAAACATGAACATCTTGCAATCATTTTATACAATTAAGATAGTTACCAATTGTATATGGTAACTGAAAAACAGACATAACCATAAAAATGATGTCAAGGTCAAATGAGCCCAGTTTGAAAGACTAAATTAGTGTTTACATTCTGAAATGAAGATTTTAAATCTCAATTTTACTAATTATATGAAAGTACACTATCTGATTGGTCTAGGGATATGTAAGCATTCTAGTTCCCGTGAAATATCTGGTAAATGACTTTTTGTTTTGTGACCATAGTAATCCAATGTTGAGGAAGAACTATTGATGTATGATGAAGCATATTGGATGCAATATCCAGATCTCTGGTTTATTCTTGTCAATAAAAATATCAGCTGTCTGGAAAATACAAATAATAAGTTATTAACTGTGTGCCAGGATTGCTTCCCTTAGTAAATGTGGTAGATACTTAGTCATTATATAAGTGGTTAGGTTAAGATCATACTTCTTAAGCTTAGTTGGTAAACACCCTGCCTTGTAACACAGAGGTCATGTGTTCGTCAGTATCAGCGGAGACAAAGATGATTTCGTAAGATGAATCATGCTCTCCAGTGACAACTGTCAATTCAGATTTTATTATGAGGTTTTTATTAATGCAAATAATGGAACTCTGAGAATATTAATAAAAAAAAATTGCACACTGATATCTGATATCTTGTATGCAGATTTTCCTAAATTCGCAATATTTTTATAAATTTTTAAATAATTTTGCAATTTTGTCTATTTTACAAAAAAATAGCAGCAACAAATCTACACAATTACTTCTGTATTTACAGTACTGTTAACTATTTTTGCATAGCTTTACAATTTTATGTTGTAGCTTATATTTATATTTGTATGATGGAACATTCATTTTGTTAAAACATGTCTCATTCAACACAAAATCCTTTTTAAAATAATTGAAAACTACCACTCTAATGTATGCCTTATAATATCACTGTATAAAGACAGACTATCCTAGACAGTCAGTTGTATTTCATCTTACATAGATTTGATTTGATTTTATATGTTATTAACACATCTTTTAAGCACTGCTTTTGGGCCATATCATGGCAGACATTTTTTATTGGTGGAGGTGGCCAGAGTGCCATAGGAAAACTGACAATTTTAATTTTTAAATCAAAATTCAACATGAGGGGTTTCCCATAAACTTTTAACATTTTTTATCTTGTGGAAACAGCATGCTATAGGTATGATAACAATCATGATATTTTATCCATAATATTTTTTTTATAAAATTTCAACTTTGCTACTTCAAAAATCTTTAAGACGAGTTGTTCATTTATTACGATAAATAACCAAGATTACTTGAAGATTATAAAAAAAAAATTTCTAAGAAATGTAAACTTTACATTTGTCATTTCTGGGCCTTTTATAGCCAACTATGCGGTATTATCTTTGCTCATTGTTAATTCTGTACAGTGACCAATATTTGTTAATATCTGTGTCATTTGGTCTCTTGTGGAGTGTTGTCTCATTGGCAATCATACCACATCTTCTATTTCATACTTAATTGATTTTTCAGAAGTAAGTACCTATGTTCTGGTGGTATAACATCTTGGGTAAACATAGAACCCCTGGTGCTCATCAGATTTGTTGAATTGGAACAATCTTCCTGTATTGCAGCATACTGCCTTCTGTCTCTGTTTTCAACTATTAATATCAATCCATCCCATGAAAGAGTATAGGTTCCAGTATTGCCCTTCAAAGTCTGAAAGCATTTAGCATGATAACATCAATAACTAGAGGCTCTAAAGAGCCTGTGTAGCTCACCTTGGTCTATGTGAATATTAAACAAAGGAAGCAGATTGAAAATTGACTATAAAGGGCAATAACTCCTAAAGGGGTCAACTGACCATTTAGATCATGTTGACTTATTTGTAAATCTTACTTTGCTGAACATTATTGCTGTTTACAGTTTACCTCTATCTATAATGATATTCAAGATAATAACCAATAAAGGGCTGCGCTTTAAATGAATTTATATGATCAACTAGAAATAGTGTGAGCCCTGTAAAATACCCCCCCCCCCCAAATAATAAATAAAAATGCACAAAAAAATTGGCACCATTAAGGTCAATAGATATAAACAATTTATCAAAGTTGCATAAATTTTGTGAAAGTGTTAGTTATTGTCCCAAAATTGGAAAATCCCCCCTTTTTAAGCCTAAAAATTCATAACACGGAAATGTAAAATCTGAAATTTATAAAAATTGAAAGGGAGCTTACATCAATAGATATAAACAATTCACTAAATTTTCATGGACATTGGTGAAAGCCTTTTTGAGTTATTGTCCAAAGTGTTAAAAATCCCCCCTTTTTTATGAATAAAGCCCCATAAATCCAAAACTTAAAATCTGAAATTTATAAAAATTGAAAGGGAGCTTACATCAATAGATATAAACAATTCACCAAAGATTCATGGACAGTGGTGTAAGCCTTTTTGAGTTATTGTTCTAAGTGTTGAAAATACCCCCTTTTTATGAATAAAGCCCCATAAATCCAAAACTTAAAATCTGAAATTAAAAAAAAAACGAAAAGGGAGCTTACGTCAATAGATATAAACAATTCACTTAAGTTTCATG
This sequence comes from Mytilus trossulus, assembly GCF_036588685.1. NCBI lineage: Eukaryota > Metazoa > Mollusca > Bivalvia > Mytilida > Mytilidae > Mytilus > Mytilus trossulus. Next base: position 24,659,172 of record NC_086386.1, on the reverse strand, counting down.
GAAATTGGTGAAAGTGTTTTTGAGTTATTGTCCGAAGTGTGGACGACGGACGGACGGACAGACAGACAGACGGACCGACAACAGTCTTCCATAATACGCCCTGTCTAAAAGACGACGGGCGTATGAAAACAGAAAATTTTTCTTACAATTACCAATTCAGGGGCAGCAATCCAACATCAGGTTGTCTCATTCATCTTAAAATTTCAGGGCAGATAGATCTCGACCTGATAAACAATTTTACCACATGTCAGATTGCTTTAAATACTTTAGTTTTTGAGTTATAAGCCAAAAACTGCATTTTACCAATATGTTCTATTTTTAGCTGTGGTGGCCATCTTGATAAGATGGCCCTGTCACCGGACACATTTTTAAAACTAAATACTCCAATTGATGATTGTGGCCAAGTTTGGATTAATTTGGTCAGTAGGGTCAGAGGAGAAGATTTTTTGTAAAAGATAACTCAGATTTACGAAAAATGGTTAAGGTTGCTTAAAACAGTTTCGTATAAAAAAAAACTAGGGGTTATTCCCCCAACTAAAAATAACCATGGAGGGAAACCCCTGTTTATTTACTCAATTGGTGCAAAAGTATCATGTTTTTGTGTTTAATTGTAACCACATGCTCCGCAGGGCATAGCTTTATACAACCGCAGAGGTTGAACCCTGAACGGTTGGGGCAAGTATGGACACAACATTCAAGCTGGATTCAGCTCTAAATTTGGATTGTGATTAAATAGTTGACACAGCATAGGTTTCTGACACAGAATGAATGTGTTCTAATGAAATTTTTGTTTTCTCTTAGAGCAATTCACTATGCTGTTGAATATTAATCCTCTCAAAAAAATGTTTGAAGAAATTTTCTTTTTTATTTATTTAATTTCAAATGAAAATAAAATTGAACCCAATTTTTTATTCACATCCCCCTTTCCCTTATTCCAAAATAATCTCAATTACAATATTCTAACGGAGTTTGCAACAATAACTACTCATTTAAATACATCATAAAATATTAAGATGTAAAAAAACTGTGTTATCACTGAATGGTAAAGATTATTTAAATTTATCAGTTGGTTGTATATAACAAAGATTTAAGTTGATTCTGGACAAAGAAAGATAACTCCAATTAAAAAAAATTCTTGCTATTGCACAATATTGTGCAATAAGATATTTCTTGCCATTGCACAATACTGTGCAATTGAAAAGACTTGCTATTACACAATACTTAATATAATAATTTTAGATCCTGATTTGGACCAACTTGAAAACTGGGCCCATAATCAAAAATCTAAATACATGTTTAGATTCAGTATATCAAAGAGGCCCAAGAATTCAATTTTTGTTAAAATCAAACTTAGTTTAATTTTGGACCCTTTGGACTTTAATGTAGACCAATTTGAAAACATGACGAAAAATGAAGAATCTACATACACAGTTAGATTTGGCATATCAAAGAATCCCATTTATTCAATTTTTGATGAAATCAAACAAAGTTTAATTTTGGACCCCGATTTGGACCAACTTGAAAACTGGGCCAATAATCAAGAATCTAAGTACATTTTTAGATTCAACATATCAAAGAACCCAACCGATTAATTTTTTGTCAAAATCAAACTAAGTTTAATTTTGGACCCTTTGGACCTTAATGTAGACCAATTTGAAAACGGGACCAAAAGTTAAGAATCTACATACACAGTTAGATCTGGCATATCAAAGAACCCCAATTATTCAATTTTGATGAAATCAAACAAAGTTTAATTTTGGACCCTTTGGGCCCCTTTTTCCTAAACTGTTGGGACCTAAACTCCCAAAATCAAAACCTTCCTTTTATGGTCATAAACCTTGTGTTTAAATTTCATAGATTTCTATTTACTTATACTAACGTTATGGTGCGAAAACCAAGAAAAATGCTTATTTGGGTCCCTTTTGGCCCCTCATTCCTAAACTGTTGGGACCTTAACTCCCAAAATCAATACCAACCTTCCTTTTGTGGTCATAAACATTGTGTTTAAATTTCATTGATTTCTATTTATTTAAACTAAAGTTATTGTGCAAAAACCAAGAATAATGCTTATTTGGGCCCTTTATTGGCCCCTAATTCCTAAACTGTTAAAACCAAAACTCCCAAAATCAATCCCAACCTTTCTTTTGTGGTCATAAACCTTGTGTCAAAATTTCATAGATTTCTATTAACTTAAACTAAAGTTATAGTGCGAAATATAAGAAAATGCTTATTTGGGCCTTTTTTGGCCCCTAATTCCTAAAATGTTGGGACGAAAACTCCCAAAATCAATACCAACCTTCCTTTTATGGTCATAAACCTTGTGTTAAAATTTCATAGATTTCTATTCACTTTTACTAAAGTTAGAGTGCGAAAACTAATAGTATTCGGACGACGACAACGACGACGACGACGCCAACGTGATAGCAATATACGACGAAAATTTTTTCAAAATTTGCGGTCGTATAAAAATTAGTTAATTTTACCTTTCAATTAAAACAGGTTGAATGATTGAAATAATTTTAAAATTATATTAACTTTACATGTTTTGAGGGGAGACAACACTGTAAACGTCCTGTTATTTTGGCAGTGAAAATTGAAAACTTATTTGCAGCCACTGTAGCATTTTTTGGAGCAGGAGACCGTACCCTAAAACAAGATTTTTTTGAAAGGCCAGGTAAAAACCTACAAATTTCATACAGTTTTGATTATGAAAAATGTGCATGGATCATGTCTTCATGGCTGTGCACATGACCGGGTTTCAAGTTTTTTCTGTTAAAATTAGATCTTTTTTCCCCCATGTTCATTGGATGGAATGTTTTTAATATATTAAAAGTACACATTATTTTTATTTCATTATAAACTAGAGAACATTCTGATTCCAGTGATATCTAGTTTTATACAAGTATCTTTATTAATCAGTCCACCACTAAGGGTCATTTATGCATGGTCCCTCAAAATTTGACGTCATAGAAAATAACTGTTGATTGCACCATAAAAATTGACTATGAAGGGCAATTACTCCTAAAGGGGTTAACTGACCATTTCATTCATGTTGACTTATTTGTAAATCTTACTTTGCTGAACGTTATCACTGTTTACAGTTTATCTCTATCTATGATAATATTCAAGATATATAACCAAAAACAGCAAAATGTCCTTAAAATTACCAATTCAGAGGCAGCAACCTAACAACAGGTTGTCTGATTCATCTAAAAATATCAGGACAGATAGAACTTGACCTGATAAACAGTTTCACCGCCTATCAGATTTTCTCTAAATGCTTTGGTTTTTGAATTATAAGCCAAAACTGCATTTTACCAAAATGTTCTATTTTAAGCTGTGGAGGCCATCTTGGGTGGATGACTGGGTCACCAGAAACATTTTTAAAATAGACACCCCAAAGATGATTGTGGATTAATTTGGCCCAGCAGTTTCAGAGGAGGAGATTTTTATAAGAGATAACGATGATGGATGAAGATGGACAACGCCGGACGCCGGACTCAAAGTGATGGGAAAAGCTCACTTGGCCCTTTAGCCCAAGTGAGCTAATAACTAAAATGAATGTGAATTTAACTAGAAAAAACATCAACAAAATTCATCAAATGAGATATAAAACCTTTCTTTCTCCTTTATCAACTGCTAATTGTATCAAGGTGTCTGCCAGAAAGTGTGTGTACCCAGCATTTATAGAGTCATTCTCTTCTACAACAATATTTTGTGTACTGTGTATTGTCAGGACAAAATCACGCTGATGATTGACTCCATGGTTTCCTGAAAAATTGATACCAATGAAAATAAGTTTTAGATGTACATGTGTTTGCTTTTTTACAATTTTTACATGTTACATCTTTTTTTTTAAGTTTAGACTTTTTTCCTAATTTTTTACCATTTTCAGAAGATAATTAACTTTTTTGGATTCAAGCATCACTGATGAGTCTTTTTTAGATAAAACGTGTGTCTGGCGTATATAGAAAATTTAGTCCTGGTGTCTTTGATGAGTTTATTTACATCCATGCCATATTTAAATACAAATTTCTAATGTCAAAACAAACACATCCTTAGGAGTTAGTAATAAATAAGTTATAAATGAAAGAAGGCTATATTTTCAAGCATTTTCTATGTTCTAAGGTCATAACTTCTACAAAAAAAATAATCTCAACAAATTCAAACTTATCTGTATATTTTTATGATATATGTGTATATCATGTTTATCAACTAAATCCTATTTAAGCCTTACAGTAGAAAGGTGCAGAAACAGAAAGACTAGCAGAATAATAAACAAGCATATACAGACAAACATATTGCAAATCATCTGAAAATTATTAAAAATTGTAAAAACTAATTATATTTACATGTGACACAGTGCTTCTATAAAAGTATCAGCATGGTTGTCAAAGAAAAGTGTTTTATTGCCTTCAAAAACAATCTTTGAAATTTTATTGCAACTGAAATAAAAGTGTCAATTTCAGCCTTATACCCTTATAAAGCTCCTTTCATAATAAACAAAAAGATTGTCACACAATATATCTATAGAAGACACTAATTCAACCTAATACCTCCATCTAAATGTTTAAAAGCCAGACATGCAATGGTGTATTCTCCTCTTTGTAGATTTTCTATTTCACATCCCACGTAACTTTTGATGTCTCTCTTACTATTACCCACAGTTCTCATCTTTTTACCGTCCAGAATCTCCATTACCACTATCAACATGTCAACAAAGTCCTCATTACTATGGTTACCTCTAATAAATAACATTTTGTAATCATAGTCTTCAAATGACCAAACAGAATGCAATATACATTTCTACACATGGTGAGGTGTAGCTATTTATATTCCTTAGATGTATACCTTATACTCTTAGAAGTGGAAAATTCATATTTGCTGTTAATTTAATTAACATACAGTCAAACCTCCTTACAATACAACCTGTGTCATAAAACCATTAATCCTACACAATGAACCTGTACTAAAAGATCACTTGTCTTTAACTCTTATGAGACCCCTTTTGTGCTCTCCCTTTAGTGGTTTCTTTAAAAAGGTTTTACTGTATTTGTTTTGTCAAATATACATAAAATATGAAAAAGGTTTATTAATATCTGAATACTAATCAAAACCCCAAATACTATTTTGAATAAATGGAATCAACTATAAACTGAAAAAAATATGCATAGTTTTCACCCTTAGAAAATAAAATGATTGAAAGTTCAGATTAGAGAGTTTAAGCAGCACAACATTAATAGCATGAGTAACAACTAAACATATAAAGTTTGTTAGAAAAGAGGATTTATTTTCTACAAATAAGTAAATACAAGCTTCAACTAAAACATTTACATGTGTTCGTAATTATTATTATTATTATTAAGCTATAAAATTAATTTAGATGTTTATACATATGCAAACAATTGTTTTTAAAGTATATTTTATCTATTTTCATCTTTTTTATGGAAATGGTGACCTTCAGGAATTAGATGAGCAGTGGCAATAATACCCTAATTTTGCCACAAGCTAGGCTGATATCCTGGCTCAATGAAAGTGACAGCAGAGCTATTTCAATATCATCAAATAGTTATCAGTAATGGACTTTTGACGAGGTCAATACATTATCATATAGACCTGTTCAGATTATATTGACCGAGTACTTAGTCCGATTGTCATGTAATCTAACAGGTCCATATATAAGGTATTAGCTGGGTGAAATTACTTAATTTGTATATTTCACATGAATAATGTATTAGGAAAATGACTTTCAGTGTCCTTTCTGTGTATTTTCAAATTGTATTTTGTAAGAAATTTAACACTTAATAGAAAATATCAATATTCTTCAAACAACTTCATAGTTTCTTGTATTAGCTTTCGTTGTATTTTTAGTGTCTGCATTTACCACAAAATAGCAGATCCCTTCAATGCCAACTTATAATGACTTTTGACTAACTCTACTATCCTACCAGAATTCAAATAATGTTTTCATAAATTCATTAAACACAAATTTAGTCATTATGCCCCAAATGAATGTTTACAGTTCAAAAAAGATTACCGTTTATTCTTTTGGTGTAGTCCTATACACAGATCTGTTTTATTCTGTACATAAACTTTAGCAAACTTCCATGGTCCATTAGCAGTTGATGGAAACGATCCTTTGATTCTTGTTTCATGCCAGTCTCTTGTCTTACAAATTTCTACAGAACCAAAATACCTGAAAATAATTAAAAGCACTGTTCTTTGAGTGGTTGCTGTTGTATATCATACTTGTTTTTGGTCACTGTAAATTCAGAAAATATTGCGATGTTGTTTTATTGTGAAAAATGCACCAGGGTTATAATCTCATTAATTTGAACTCATATTTTGAAATTATTCTATATGAATAAAACAGGGTTTTTCTCAATATCGTATAAATAACATTTTAGTCTATAATGACATAATCAGAATAATGAAGGCACACAATAATTTACAGCAGTTTTTGGTATATTAAACATGCCCTTCTTTTTCTTGTCTGAATTATTTTACAATTTATCAAGTGAGAGCTTTTTAAAGCTTGCTATGTGGTAATGGTTTTGCTTATTGTTGAAGGCTGTACAGTGACCTATTGTATCTATCATCTATATCATCATATCACATCTTCTAGTTTTATATGCTTTGTACAAGGGCTTCCAAAATATATTTGAGCCACTCAGACTTTTTTTTGTCTTATTCCGATTCCAATCCATGACGAATAAGTAACAACAGACAAGCATTTTAATCAGTAAGGCACCAATTTGAACAATGATTGATACATAAACAATTTTAATCTAAACTTGACTTTTGATATAGATTTGATGTTCTGATGCAAACTGTTCAATTGGCTTCATTCAAAGTGTGCATCACCATCCTGCTACATGTGTTGTCTTTCTTTTACTATTTATTTGTGGAAAGTTATGCTGATAACAAATACGCTTTTGATTTTTTTTTAAACACACATTATTCTATTAAATACCAGATGTTGACTTCACATGTTGACATTTGGGAAAACATGGACCAGAGATTGATGCGTAAATTCTGTACTAATCTAATACATGTAATTAAAAAGTAACCATTTTATTAAATACAGTACTTTCTAAATTCCTTAAACTCCATCCAGAATATTCCATGTTTGTTTCCATCTGGTTTCAGTTTCTTTTTGACCTCTGGTTTGACCTTCTGCCATTTTGAAGAGCTATCACTCCAATCACCTTTCCAGGATTCACTCCCCCATGGATTTCTGATTTTCAGTAACCTATGGAAAACACATATTAAAAACATTAGATTATCTCCCCTTTGACATCACATCAGAAAAGAATTATATTCTCTTCCTACCATACACAAATAGTGTTCATTCTACAAGTGTGTGAAGTTTAATAAGCACCTAAAGACTAAATAAACATTGGAACTGCCTATGAAAATAATCAATAACCAGTAAATAATACTATCACTACATGTAATATTCTTTCCAGATTTAAGCCTCAGCATATACTCACTTTTCTCCAGTATCCATGTCATATACATCTAGAAGAGAGTAAGCATGGCTTGTAATGAGTCCAAGTGATTTACAATGTTCTGGAGTAAATCCATCTTTAGCTTCACATGATGTACACATCAAATACCTAAATGATATATCAAAATTAATGTAGTTGATGATCATTTTTATAGTATAAAAAACATATATATTTATAAAATTCAAAGAACAACATTTGAGTTCGTTGCATTTCTTTAATGGAGCAGAGATATAGGCCATCCCCTGAATCTTGTAATTGAGGACAGAAAGGCACACAAAATTGACGAACTTTTGTGGTATAGAACATTACAAAATATACCCTTTTTTTCACAGTTTATATGTGTATTATGTGCACATACATGAGGACTATAGAGAACTATATTTCAGTGTGAATACATTTAGTAACAGTAGCTAACATGTCTTGTTGTTAGGGAGGCTGGTGCCTAAGGAAAGAATTAGAAAAGTTCCAATCTTTCCAAAAAGTGGTAGATCATTTGATTGGCATTTTTTCACAACATTTTTTTATTTACATGCATACAGTTCATCATCAATGTTATGAAGTGGTATCTGTATACAAGAATAATAAGAAGAAGAAAATACAAATCACTGTTTGTTTTTAATTTGGACTTCCTAGAATCTCACTTCCTAAAACTTGAATCTGATTTATAATCAAAATTAAAAAAATTAAAGTTCTTTCGCTTGTTGGGAAGGAAGTATGCTGGTAAAATCCCTGATTTGAGTAACAGCGAAAAAATCAAATAGAAAACAATGTATTTCTTTAGTTAAAAAACATTCCCAAATTTGTAATTGAATTTGATAACTAGTCATACCTACCTACAGGGCACTATTTGCCGTGGATTTCCCCTTTGGAGGCCCCCAAAAAGAAATTTTGAAAAGGGAATTTTTCCCACAATTTAAAACAAAACAATTAATTTTACAATAGCTTTAGGCTTCTAAAAGTATGAAGAAGCCAAAAAACAACATTAAAGTATATTTGAAGGCCCCCTTGAAGGTTTTATAGGACTGTAAGAGCCATCTTGCATGTAAATTCCCCATGGGCATTTTGAAAAGTTGGAAGGTATGACTAGTATTTTGGAAGACAAAATAATAAAAAAAAATATATATTTTTAAAACCAAATATTGTCAACAAATCAACATGGATTAAATTATTCAATTATTGGCTCTTTCTTTGGAATTCTGTTGTGAAGTAGTTATACTTTTAAGATTTAAGAGAACAATTTGTGATTAAAAAAGTTATTTTCTGGAAAGAACTTTTAATTAGTTTTTCTTATAACTTTTCTTACCCACAATCTCTTGCATGTGTAAACTTTGACCAGATCAACATGTTATCAATGGTCTTTGAAAAATCCTTGTGTTCTAAAAAAAAAATCCATAGCCAATTATATCATGTATATTTAACAGAAGAAAGAAAAAATTCAGTTTTGAAAAAAAACTTATTATAGAATAAAAGAGATAACTTTTAAACAGATTAAGAAAATCATAGCTTTGCCAATTTCTTGTAGCTTTAATACAGATACAACCAAAAAACCATTCAATCTATCAAAAATTAGAAAATTACACAACCTAACATATTTACTTTTAAAATAATATATTGCGATTTTCATTCACATGGATGCACATTACAAATAGTTTCCAGTATATAGAAATATAAAACGATTGAAATGATTTATTTAAGAAATAATTCATGCAAGCTATACTTTATTGCAGTTTTAACATGGGTAAGCATTATATATATATTTTGCCCGAGCGATAGTGAGGACTAAAAAAACACGAATATAATGCCTACCCATGTTAAAACTACAATATAGTATAGCTTGCATCAATTATTTCGATTCTGATTAGGACAATTAAGGTTATTTCTATGTCCGATGTGTATAAGTGTAAATTGTTTGTGCAGGCTCTTCCATGAACCCTCTTCTTTTTTTTTTTTTTTTTAAAAGCAAACAACTGGCAACTTGATTTTCAGAGGGAGGAGTTTGAACAGCCAGCATGAACCGTTGTCGTATCTAGGTCAAATATATCAATTTCGAATTGCAACTCGATCATTACATTCATGATAAACGAATTAGTAACAATATGTGCACCATTTAAGAGTTTAGAAGTGTTTTAATTTAATGAAATATATTAAATGCATGCCAATTTGATAAAATTCATTATTCTGCAGTAGTTAATATACGCATGTGCAAACAAATTTTATTGGAATTAGAGCATGGGTTTATTCACAAAGCAAAATAAGCACGTCATATTAGAAGTTTATTTTAACTATTGGCTATTTTTTTACCATTTAAGGACAGATGTTCACATGGTTCACCAGTAAGCAATGACAGAGACTCCACAGTCCTGCCAGCTCCTAATGCTTGATAACATCCGTGTATCTTAGCTGCCGCCTTCTCAATCAGTGGAACCCATAACTGGCCTCTTCTTGCCTGTAATTACATACAGAATTATAAAGACATTAAGGGCAGTACAAAAACTGCTTTTTACCCTTCCTTGATAAGTTGATTCAAACTTTCCTTACAGCAACAAGATGTCAAATGGCAACTCTTATTGAGGTGCTTTGAGATTCAAATAAATAAGGAATGTGTTAATAGGACACAGATGATGCCCCCTCTTGCATTTCACATTAAGTTACAAAGGGACATAACTGAAGAATGGTAAAAGTGACAATACGAAAATTTGTATTTGATCAGTGTTTTGTGGTTATAAGTATTGTGTGTAAGATTCATATTTTGCATAACTCTTGGACGGTTAAATTGACAGAACCAATACAAACATATTTTTTTTTGTGATATAAATGAGCATTGTGTTTATGTTTCATAACATTTGGTTGAGGCTAATTTAAGTTAGAGAACCGAAACGAAAAATTCAGCAATTTTTCCATTTGTAAAGGGACATAACTCTAGAACAGTATAAGTGACACAACCAAAATTCAAATTTGATCATTATTTAGTGGTTATAAGCATTGTGTATAAGTTTCATAACATTTGGTTGAGGCTAACTTAAGTTAGAGAACGGAAAAGGGGCATAACTCTAGAATGGTTAAAGTGACACCACCATAGATGATAATTCAAACTTGATCTGTGTGTTGTGGTATTAAGCATTTTGTGTACCGGTAATTTTACTCTGACATTTGAATGCGTTATGAAGTGTTCACTTTATCGAATAAAGAATTTTAAAAATCTATGAACAATACAATCAATGAGCTGATCTCCTTTTCCTTATTTGGTTACTTTTACCTTAGAATATTTCAGTCTGTTGTTCTGATCTACAGGGAAGTAGTCATCTAAGACGACAGTTTTCCAGATGCCATCTTTACAGAGTCGTACAACATATGCTCCTTCTGGACAGTAATCTTTGGTAACAACAATTCTCTCAAGCAGATTCTTTCTTTCAGCTACAACAGCTAATGCACATATAAACCTAAAAAATATCACACACATAATTATCTAATTGTACTATTTCTACAAACAATTCTAATATGATACATTTCTATAGCTGTTTAAACAAAATCACGCTTCAAATATAAGGTAGTGTACATGTGCTACTAAGAGGGGTGGCTGTTTATCGATCACCCTTCATGAGGGTCTCCAACATTTGTTTAAAGGGAACATGTGCTTTACATCATAATAGAATGTGGTTCATCACTTGTTTTTAAACCATTCAGGTGATTAAAAATTACACAAGCACCTTGTAATGGGGGCATTACCAGGGTACAATCAGAATCTTTATTGATTTGGCAAAAAAAAGATTATTGAGTGATGTTCTTGTTGGTTTGGTTTCTTTGATGATGCAGACTGTAAAGTATGCTGACAATTTATGTTGCATGATGGGAAATCAGTATTGTGACTTTGACTTTTGACCTACTGACCTACATTAACAGGGTCTTGTCCTTTTCTGTGGATTGAATGGGTAAAGGCTGCCTAGGTAAACCAAGAATTTAAAGAATTATATGATATAGGCTTAAAAGCAGATTTAGACAAAACTGTGAAATAAAATATCCACTAATCCTCAATCCCTGGAAATAAGTCATCATAACTAGAGGCTCTAAAGAGCCTGTGTCGCTCACCTTGGTTTATGTGAATATTAAACAAAGGACGCAGATTGATTCATGACAAAATTGTGTTTTGGTGATGGTGATGTGTTTGTACATCTTAATTTACTGAACATTCTAGCTGCTTACAATTATCTCTATCTATAATTAACTTGGCCCAGGAGTTTCAGAGGAGAAGATTTTTGTAAAAGATTACTTAGATTTACGAAAAAATGGTTAAAACTTGACTATAAAGGGCAATAACTCCTAAACGGGTCAACTGACCATTTCGGTCATGTTGACTTATTTGTAAATCTTACTTTGCTGAACATTATTGCTGTTTACAGTTTATCTCTTTCTATAATAATATTCAAGATAATAACCAAAAACAGTAAAATTTCCTTAAAATTACCAATTGAGGGGCAGCAACCCAAAAATGGGTTGTCCGATTCATCTGAAAATTTCAGGGCAGATAGATCTTTACCTGATTAACAATTTAACACTGTCAGATTTGCTTTAAATGCTTTGGTTTTTGAGTTATAAGCCAAAAACTGCATTTTACCCCTTTGATCTATTTTTAGCCATGGTGGCCATCTTGGTTGGTTGGGCGGGTCACCGGACACAATTTTTAAACTAAATACCTCAATGATGATTGTGGCCAAGTTTGGTTTAATTTGGCCCAGCAGTTTCAGAGGAGAAGATTTTTGTAAAACATAACTAAGATTTATGAAAAATGGAAAAAAATTGACTATAAAGGGCAATAACTCCTAAACAGGTCAACTGACCATTTCGTTCATGTGACTTATTTGTAAATCTTACTTTGCTGAACATTATTGCTGTTTACAGTTTATCTCTTTGTATAACTAGAGGCTCCAAAGAGCCTGTGTCGCTCACCTTTGTCTATGTGAATATTAAACAAAGGAAGCAGATGGATTCATGACAAAATTGTGTTTTGGTGATGGTGATGTGTTTGTAAATCTTACTTTACTAGTCTTGCTGCTTACATTTATCTCTATCTATAATGAACTTGGCCCAGTAGTTTCAGTGGAAAATGTTAATAAAAATTTACAAATTTTATGAAAATTGTTAAAAATTGACAATAAAGGACAATAACTCCTTAAGGGGTCAATTGACCATTTCGGTCATGTTGACTTATTTGTAAATCTTACTTCGCTGAACATAATTGCTGTTTACAGTTTATCTCTATCTATAATAAAATTTAAGATAATAACCAAAACAGCAAAATTTCCGTAAAATTACCGATTCAGGGGCAGCAACCCAACAATGGGTTGTCAGATTCATCTGACAATTATAGGGCAGATAGATCTTGATCTGATTAATAAATTTACCCGTGTTAGATTTGCTCTAAATGCTTTGGTTTTTGAGTTATAAGCCAAAAACTGCATTTTACCCCTATGTTCTATTTTTAGCTGTGGCGGCCATCTTGATTTGATAGTCGGGTCACCGGACACATTTTTAAAACTAGATACCCCAAAGATGATTATTGCCAAGTCTGGATTAATTTGGCCCAGTAGTTTCAGAGGAGAAGATTTTTGTAAAAGATAACTAAGATTTACGAAAAATGGTTAAAAATTGACTATAAAGGGCAATAACTCCTAAACGGGTCAATTGACCATTTCGGTCATGTTCACTTATTTGTAAATCCTACTTTGCTAAACATTATTGCTGTTTACAGTTTATCTCTATCTATAATAATATTCAAGATAATAACCAAAAACTGCAAAATTTCCACAAAATTACCAATTCAGGGGCAGCAACCCAACAACGGGTTGACCGATTCATCTGAAAATTTCAGGGCAGATAGATCTTTACCTGATAAACATTTTTACCCGATGTCAGATTTCCTCTAAATGCTTTGGTTTTTGAGTTATAAGCCAAAAACTGCATTTTACCCCTATGTTCTATTTTTAGCCGTGGCGGCCATCTTGGTTGGTTGACCGGGTCACGCCACACATTTTTAAAACTAGATACCCCAATGATGATTGTGGCTAAGTTTGGTTCAATTTGGCCCAGTTGTTTCAGAGGAGAAGATTTTTGTAAAAGTTAACAACGACGACGGACGACGGACGCCGGACGCCGGACGACGGACGCCGGACGACGGACAACGCCGGACGCCGGACGCAAAGTGATGGGAAAAGCTCACTTGGCCCTTCGGGCCAGGTGAGCTAATAATATTCAATATAATAACCAAAAACAGTAAAATTTCCTTAAAATTACCAATTGAGGGGCAGCAACCCAACAATGGGTTGTCCGGTTCATCTGAAGATTTCAGGGCAGATAGATCTTTTCCTGATTATCAATTTAACACCTGTCAGATTTGCTTTAAATGCTTTTGTTTTTGAGTTATAAGCCAAAAACTGCATTTTACCTCTTTGATCTATTTTTAGCCATGGCGGCCATCTTGGTTAGTTGGGCGGGTCACCGGACACAATTTTTAAACTAAATACCTCAATGATGATTGTGGCCAAGTTTGGTTTAATTTGGCCCAGCAGTTTCAGAGGAGAAGATTTTTGTAAAACATAACTAAGATTTATAAAAAATGGAAAAAAAATGACTATAAAGGGCAATCACTCCTAAACGGGTCAACTGACCATTTCGGTCATGTTGACTTATTTGTAAATCTTACTTTGCTGAACATTATTGCTGTTTACAGTTTATCTCTTTCTATAATAATATTCAAGATAATAACCAAAAACAGTAAAATTTCCTTAAAATTACTAATTCAGGGGCAGCAACCAAACAATGGGTTGTCCAATTCATCTGAAAATTTCAGGGCAGATAGATCTTTACCTGATGAACAATTTTACCCATGTCAGATTTGCTCTAAATGCTTTGGTTATTGAGTTATAAGCCAAAAACTGCATTTTACCCCTATGTTCTATTTTTAGCCATGGCGGCCATCTTGGTTGGTTGGGCGGGTCACGGGACACAATTTTTAAACTAGATACCTCAATGATGATTGTGGCCAAGTTTGGTTTAATTTGGCCCAGCAGTTTCAGAGGAGAAGATTTTTGTAAAAGTTAACGACTCCGGACGCCAAACGCCGGACGCCGGACGACGCAGGACGCCAGACGCCAAGTGATGAGAAAAGCTCACTTGGCCCTTCGGGCCAGGTGAGCTAAAAATGAATGAATCAACAACCTAAACCTTAATCCAAATTTTTACCCAATATTATAGTATTTCAAAAGCTAAGTCATCAACATATTATAAGCTGAATAATTAATTCAAATATAATTGAAGACAAATTATGAAAATCAATTGGTCCAGCTTATCCTCTTACCAGCAGTTTCCAATTGCTCCCTGTATAATATCATTTGCTGTGGGTTTGTCATAGATCTTCAAATTTTTAGGACCTTTCCCGTCCATGTCTTTGACGTCTTTTAACCTCAACCATTGTATATTACTACCACCAGGTCTAGGATGTTTGAAGAGGGAGTAGTCATTTGGCGGAAATTCTTTATCAGTGAAGTTTTTCTTTTCCTGTAACAGTCAGTAATCATTTAATGTATGTGTACTAAATAGTATTATGCAAAGATGACCTTCATGACATTAATTTATATATACATTTGAATATTTCTGCATTATTTTTTTTTATCTAAGTACTAAAGTAGAAGAATTTCTATGTTTGCATGTTTCTTTACCTAAAATTTGCTTGCTAATGATGAGGCTAAATAACATATTTTTTAAAGACAAGACAATAGACAATATTTAAATGCAATATCAAGCTATTGATTGGGCTTGCTAATGATTATAGGCTAGATAACATACTCACTAAATGTTAAAAAAGCTAAAATTTATAAACTTCAATGTTTATGACCAAAAATTAAGAGTCAATAATTAAACACAAACCTGTTGACAGTTTTGGACAATAATTTTCCATTTAGCCTCTACTTGTTTTGTTTTAATGGTCCTCAAATCTTTAGCTCTAACTGATTCTCTGAGATCATGTCGTAATGGCTTAGATTTGGGTCTGTCGTTTAAGTCGATCCCAGTAACTCTAGGTTTACTAAAACCACATGCTTCACAAAGTCTGCTTGAACTGCTGTTATTTAAAGAACATCTTTCACATGACCATTTATCTCCCCCATGCAATGGACTCTTCCTGTCATGATCAGTTGAATGTTTTTCATCTTGTCTTGCTTTCACTTTATCTAAGTCATTTCTAGGTCTTAATGAATCTGGATCTTTTTTTTTCTTTGAGCAATAGCTACACCTGTTAAATTTCTCAGAAGTAAAATTGTCACATAGATGGCATTTCCAAAGTTTGAGATCATTACAGCATTGACCTTTAATGTGACTACACATTTCACAATTACCTTTGTCTACACCATTAAAATATGTGCAATGGCAACATTTCCATCGTGACGCTAAACGATTATCAGCTGAACGTTGTCTCCTATGTTTATGATCAACTGGTCTAACACCTAAATAGTTGTTCTTTGCAGGTTCTTTGTCACCTTTATCCCGAGGTAGACGATCGGCAGAGCGTGGACGTTTCCCTTTCCCAACACTCTCTGTCCGAGACTTTCCACATTTGGCACACTTTTTTTCAGTAACATCATTCCAGTGAAAACAGTGATGATCATAACATCTCCATTCAGGATCCTTTAAATGTCTAAAACATGCATCACATCTCTGGTTGGATGAAGGATTTACTTTTGTACATGCTGGACAATGTGTTGTTGACATTCTGAGTACTTGCTTAATTAATAAATCTAAAAAAAATATATGAAATCTTGATTTCAATTGTTATTGTACATGTTGTATTAATACATCTATTAGATGAGCAAAATAACTTATACCATTTAGTAAGCTACACATTGAAAAGGTGATGTCAGGATGTCAGATAGATAGCTTTGATATGATTGACTTTTGGCACACAACACTTCTCTATAATTGAGACAGTTTGTTTACCTACAGATGTCTTTTTTGGTTCTAATTTTTGGTTTGGTGTATTACTGTCATCAAGGACGTATATAAGATGTTACTTAATATATATATATGTCCTTGCTGTCATATTCATTTAAAAAAATTCCAAATCTGAACCAGATGCTCCGCAGGGCGTAGCTTTATACGACCGCAGAGGTTGAACCCTGAACGGTTGGGGCAAGTATGGACACAACATTCAAGCTGGATTCAGCTCTAAATTTGGATTGTGATTAAATAGTTGACACAGCATAGGTTTCTGACACAGAATGAATGTGTTCTAATGAAATTAAAATTTTTGTTTTCTCTTAGAGCAATTCACTATGCTGTTGAATATTATTCCTCTCAAAAAAAATGTTTGAAGAAATTTTGTTTTTATTTATGAAATTTCAAATGAGAAAATTGAACCCAATTTTTTTAATCACATCCCCCTTTCCCTTATTCCAAAACTAATCTCAATTAAAATTTCTAATGGAGTTTGCAACAATTACTACTCATTTAAATACATCATAAAATATTAAGATGTAAAAAAACTGCTTGTTATCACTGAATGGTAAAGATTATTTTAATTTATAAGTTGGTAGTAAAAAGTGAATATACATTGTATATTGTATATATATAACAAAGATTTAAGTTGATTCTGGACAAAGAAAGATAACTCCAAATAAAAAAAATTCTTACAATTAGATATTTCTTGCTTACTATTCTGGACAAAGAAAGATAACTCTAATTAAAAACAAAATTGCTATTTCACAATATTTTGCAATAAGATATTTCTTGCCATTGCGCAATACTGTGCAATTGAAAAGACTTGCTATTGCACAAAACTTATTATAATAATTTTAGATCCTGATTTGGACCAACTTGAAAACTGGGCCCAGAATCAAAAATCTAAGAACATGTTTGGATTCAGCATATCAAAGAACCCTAAGATTTCAATTTTTGTTAAAATCAAACTAAGTTTAATTTTGGACCCTTTGGACTTTAATGTAGACCAATTTAAAAACAAGACCAAAAATGAGGAGTCTACATACACAGTTAGATTTGGCATATCAAAGAACCCCATTTATTCAATTTTTGATGAAATCAAACAAAGTTTAATTTTGGACCCCGATTTGGACCAACTTGAAAACTGGGCCGATAATCAAGAATCTAAGTACATTTTTAGATTCAGCATATCAAAGAACCCAACCGATTAATTTTTTGTCAAAATCAAACGAAGTTTAATTTTGGACCCTTTGGACCTTAATGTAGACCAATTTGAAAACGGGACCAAAAGTTAAAAATCTACATACACAGTTAGATTCGGCATATCAAAGAACCCCAATTATTCAATTTTGATGAAATCAAACAAAGTTTAATTTTGGACCCTTTGGACCCCTTATTCCTAAACTGTTGGGACCAAAACTCCCAAAATCATTACCAACCTTCCTTTTATGGTCATAAACCTTGTGTTTAAATTTCATAGATTTCTATTTACTTATACTTAAGTTATGGTGCGAAAACCAAGAAAAATGCTTATTTTGGTCCCTTTTTGGCCCCTAATTCCTAAACTGTTGGGACCTAAACTCCCAAAATCAATACCAACCTTCCTTTTGTGGTCATAAACATTGTGTTTAAATTTCATTATTTTCTATTTACTTAAACAAAAGTTATTGTGCGAAAACCAAGAATAATGCTTATTTGGGCCCTTTTTTGGCCCCTAATTCCTACACTATTGAAACCAAAACTCCCAAAATCAATCCCAACCTTTCTTTTGTGGTCATAAACCTTGTGTCAAAATTTCATAGATTTCTATTAACTTAAGCTAAAGTTATAGTGCGAAAACCAAGAAAATGCTTATTTGGGCCCTTTTTGGCCCCTAATTCCTAAAATGTTGGGACCAAAACTCCCAAAATCAATACCAACCTTCCTTTTGCGGTCATAAACCTTGTGATAAAATTTTATAGATTTATATTAACTTTTACTAAAGTAAGAGTGCGAAAACTAAAAGTATTCGGACGACGACGACGACGACGAAGACGCCAACGTGATAGCAATATACGACGAAAATTTTTTCAAAATTTGCGGTCGTATAAAAACATAAATTTAGAAATTCTCCATATCTGGAAAATGACAATTAAGATTTAGTTTTTAATACAGATTTTAGTCTATACCTAAATAAAAATTTCTAGATCAGACAGGAAAAAAAGAGACAAAAGCTAAGATAACTTAATAGAGTTATTCCCCTTTGTACCGACTCTCTCCTATCATGTTCATCTGTTTTTTATTATCATGTTTCCATATTTGTTCTATTTCCTCCTATTTAATTATTAACAATCAGTATGAATTTTAGATTACATGTGTTGTTTGTGTAGATATTGTATTGCAGGATATTGATAACTGGTTCTTTTCTAGTGGAATAAGTCTCCCAATGAATAAATTAAAATTTCTTTTTGGAAACTTATCCAAGATATATTCCCCAGCAACCCATACAACATGATTTTTCTTTACATTAAACAATGTGTGTATAATTCTAGATGTTTTAGAAAAAATCTCTCATTGCAAGCAATTATAATAAAGCTGAAAGATATGTATAAATTAGAGAGTATGAATTTAAAGCTGTAAAAAATCAAAAGAGAACTGAAAATTGACAATAATGATGGAATGTTTTTGAAAAACTTTTATTGAATACCAGCTAATGTCGTTTTTGTTACTTATGTCTATTTAAATATAATCTATTTTAAAGAAAATATTATTGTCATGTTAAATACTTGATCTGTGTTGATGGCTGTTACTAAAGAAATATGTCTAATTAAGTTTGCAAAACCTTTTTTGATATGAATACGGGATATTTAAGGAATAAAAATACTGTAGTTGAAGAGTTGCAATCGTCAATTGTAGTTTTGACCGTCGCAAATGCAGTTTTACTGGCGACGCGTAGCTGAGACATTAAAACAGAGATTTGCAACTGTCAAATCAAAATTGACAGTGGCAACTCTTTAACTACAGTACTGTTATTTGGATTCTGATGCATTACAAAAAGAAAAAATAAGATAAAACTTTTAAAAAATGTCTAAATATGTCAAATAAAAAAAAATCTGTGAAAATTCATGAATGATTTTGGCACAAAGACGTCATCACTAAACGTGACGTCATACAAATGAAAACTTACAAACTAGACGTTATTACCTTACCTGTAAGCTTCAAATTCGGATAAAATTACATTAAAACGGTGAATTCAAGGTAGGTGTTGTTTCATTTTCGATTATGTAGTAGTAATCGAACGTTTATTGATTCATCAATTTCTAAATGGTGGGTCCCTCCTCAGTTACGCCTGGTCAACTGTGGATTTGACGTCAACTTTTAGCCAATGAAAAAAATTGTTACATCCAAATTGCATTAGAATTATTTATAGATAGGGATGTAACTTGATTGTCCTTTTGTGTTTTGTTTTTTGTTTTTCTTTCTGGTTTATTTATTAATTTTTATATTTTTATTCTTTTCATTTTTTCAATTATCTTTCCAATAGAAAATGTAAAATATTTCCAATGAAGATATATTTATAATAATGACATTGTATATATCTTATATGTATTATATTGTATGTATGTCATGTATATGTTGTAATTTATGTAATTGTTGGAAATAAAAAAAAAAAAGTTAAAGAAAAAGAAAAATTCATTGTAATGGAATAAAATTCTAATTTGATTCGCAAACCTAAATTCCCCTTTAACTTTGTAGGTAGGGGACTATTAAGCTGAAAGAATCCTATGGTAAGAGTCTAGTCAGGAGTGGGTGTCCATACATTGGCATATTCCAAATGCACTCACAGGGGTGCATATCATAGATGTTTTCGGGCGAAAATATTTGCCATAAACTGGTAAGCTTTATACATTGTGCTATAAGTGTTTCTACCCCATGAAATCTACATGTATGATATGCTCCCCTACTGGGACCAGCACACTTTATATGATAGGGATAATCACAGTCGCCTAAAGATGACATAAGTATAGCAAAAAAATGGGGGAAGTAAAATATTTTTAGTTGTATAATATTTTTCGAAATTATTAATTATGAAATCTCCAGGCTTCCTACTAAAAATATTTTATTTCCCCCATTTTTTTACTATAATTATAAAATCTTCAGGCGACTGTGGGATAATTTAGGCACAAAATCTTCTGACAGTTAGGACTCAAACTTGGAGTCTAACTAACGAGATTCAAAAGCTAGTCGAGGCTCTAAAGAGCCTGTGTTGCTCACCTTGGTCTATGTGAATATTAAACAAAGGACACAGATGATTTCAAGACAAAATTGTGTTTTGGTGATGGTGATGTGTTTGTAGATCTTACTTTATAGAACATTTTTGCTGCTTACAAATTATCTCTATCTATAATGAACTTGGCCCAGAAGTTTCATTGGAAAATGATAGTAAAAATTAAAAAAAATTTATGAAAATTGTTAAAAATTGACTATAAAGGGCAATAACTCCTTAGGGGGTCAATTGACCATTTCGATCATGTTGACTTATTTCAGGTCTTACTTTGCTGTACACTATTGCTGTTTACAGTTTATCTCTATCTATAATAGTATTCAAGATAATAACAAAAAGCGGCAAAGTTTCCTTGAAATAACCAATTCAGGGGGAGCAACCCAACAACGGGTTGTTAGATTCATCTGAAAATTTCAGGGCAGATAGCCCAACAGGACACAATTACAACTGGACACAATTACGACCGATTTCCAATGTTTGCCCTCTGAGATCATATTTATTAATATTTATCAATAAATGTTTTCATAAATAAAAATCCTATTAAAATTCCCTTGTTTTCATGATAATACAATTTATGTGCACTTGGTTGTACATATTGCCTTCTTTTGTTAATATATAGAAAGAAAAATATCTCCTGATTCTGTCTATATGCTTGATGCGTTTTATCTTGCCCAAATAACCCCACAATTGACGATTTTTAGACTCTTGTGGCCCTATTTTTGGTCAAAAGAAAGAATTTTAATTTTATTGAAAAGTCCAGAGAACTCTGAAAAAAATGTTGACCTATATAAAAAAAATCATAGATGAATGAAGTACAGCACCGAAATGGATAAACTTGAATTTAGTGCTCCCTTAAGGATGTACTTAGGTGAGGTTAGGTAAAATTTAAGAAATTAAGAAATTAAAATTAATACTATAATCTGGTAGAGCATCAATTAAGTTTAAGCTAAAAATATTGATAGGTCATGGACCTCCTTTTTTGAGATATTTGAGATATAAAATATGGCGGGAAAAGGCTGACTCAGACTTTTACCATAAATTGCATAAGTATTATTTGGGTCTCAAAACAAAAGAAAGAAAATCAAGAATCTTCTAAAAATTTGGTAAATGACCTTTCATGAGCTATTAAGTCTTATATGAAAAAATAAATGGGTGTTAAGGGGGAAATTATTTACATTGTTTTGTATGGAAAAACACCAAGGAGTCCGAACATTTGACACGAATTCCAAAACCTCACCTAAGTACATCCTTAAAGGAGGAACTTTCGAAAAAACAAAATAAACAGAAATCTTTCCTTTTACACATGACCAACATTTCATCTGTAACCACTGCTGAAGTAATTGAACTACTGTTTGTCATTGATTTCTTCTGCAAGATATATCAATATAGTGCTGTTCTGAATTACGTCTATATGTGGCTTGAGGTAACTCAAATCTTACTGAAGTATCCTAACGTGAATAAAAATTTATGTGGAATATGATGCAAAATGGAAATCCTTCATATATCTTTAAAAATTCTGTGGTATAAAAAAATCAAGAAAAGTAGTCTACATAAAAAAATATTAATCACAGTTCAAAAATCGTTCGTAATTGTGTCCCGTGAGGCCAGATCTTGACCTGATAAACAATTTTACCCATGTCAGATTTACTCTAAATACTTTGGTTTTTGTTATAAGCCATAAACTGCATTTTACCCCTATGTTCTATTTTTAGTTATGGAGGCCATCTTGGTTGATTCCCCGGGTCACGTCACATTTTTTTAAAATTATATACCCCAATGATGATTGTTGCAAAGTTTGGTTTAATTTGGCCCAGTAGTTTCATAGAAGATTTTTGTAAAAGTTAACGACGTCAGACGACGGACGACAAACGACGGACGCAAAGTTAAATAAAAAAAGATGTTTGACAAATAAAACAACCCCTGTTCCTCTATCCTACTTTCGTTTTGCTTATGAAGTTATGTTAAAATTAATTTTTCAATTCACTTGTTTTAAAATGTGTTGACAAAATGCACACATAGAATTTTGAACATTAAATATACATGCTGCAAATATAACTTCAACAACAAACCTTATCATGATAATCGCACGTCCTCCTCATTTTCAGGGACATTGTGTTACTCAATTCTACTTTCATTTTGCCTTGGGCTAAAATTATATCTAAAATAGGTCTTGACGATCCCGGCACCATAATACGCGGCTTTCAACATTTTCGAGTTGGATCACCTTTAAATAGAGACTGTTTTAAACAGACATTAAATTTAGTTTTAAACAAGAAAACATATTCTCTTGTAAAATTCACTTTTTCAACACTAGTTAGTTTATACTAACTGATATTAGCAAAATATAATGACTTCGTTTCGTAGCACTTGGACATTTTGTCAGGAATGTCAGGGACACACTTTCTAAAATTGAAAATCCCATGTCAAAAGCTGTTTATTAAAATTATTTATATTATGTCTCTTAACATACATTTTGAATAATTAAAGAACTTATATTAAGTTAAAAACAGAGACATACTTATATATATAATACATTCTAATATGACGTACTTATACGCTTTTAATAGGTTATAAATCCTTCCCCGTTATAGATTTAGATATTATTGTTTAAAACACATGTGTACAATGTTGTTTTTTTAAGCTTTAGTATCCTCTTTTTTTTAAATTATAAATGTTGCTTAATTATACCATTAGATGTGGTTGTAAACTACAATAGTACAGTAACCTAAAGTTCTTCCTTGTAATATATGCCTTGTTTTTTTTTAAATGAAATAAGTACCACTGGCGGATCTAGAAATTTTTTATAAGTGGGGGCCCACTGACTACCTAAGAGGGGGGCCCGCTCCATTCACGCTTCATTGATTCCCAATATAAGCAACCATATTTTTTTTCCAAAAAGGGGGAGAGGTCCAGTCAACCCCCCCCCCCCCCCCCCCCCCCCTAAATCCGCCTCTGAGTACGTATGTATAAACAAACAAACAAAAAACAGACATATATACGTCGCCTTTAGGTTCTAAAGCCTCGAGGCCGATATGGGAGTCTCGCCGGGATGTTACCAGGGCCAATATGGAAAAGGGCATGTTATTATCTATACTTATACATATCTTTTTTAAAAATGTATATTTTGTATGTTTGCCATTTAGTGTAACAAGACTATCCGATTTTAAGAGAGTCTTATTTATATATTATATGTTTTATTAGCACAAGAGCCGAAAGGTCGAAGGGTAATATTGACCCAGGACTTATAAATACATCTGATATGAAAAATTACACGTTGTATTATATCCTATGCTTCATCTAAGACAAAGTTTGCTTTAGATGGATTTTTATTCAAATGTTTTATAGGTCCTTTTAAGTTATATAGCTCTTCGACCGTTTTTGAATTTTATTCATCCTTGGCTTCAAATATTTGGTTTGACCGTTTTTAGAGAAGGTTAATCCAGTAAAGGGCTTTGGAAGCATGGCATTTATAACGTCTGGTTTCATTTCTTTTCTTCAAAAATGGAGAAAAATAACAGTTAATAATATATTGATCCTTTTAAGTAGTTCTCAAGTAGATGGTCAAAAAGTGAAAAGTTTACGAACGACGGACGCTGAATACATCCGATATGTAATCTTTCTATAATATGCCTCAACAGAGGAGAAAAACAACAGTATACAATAGTTTATAGTGACGATAACAAAATCACCAAAGGATAATGAAGACTGAAGTCAACCTATGTAAAGTGACTTTCTAAACTATGCTGGAAACTTTAAACATTTGCATTTATAATTTTATTGGATCATTTTTTCTTCTAAAATACCACGTGTTCATTGACTTGTTCCCAAGTAAAATTAGCGGAAAGGTTGAAAAAAAGCATTAGAAAGTGGGCGTTCGTAGATTTCAATAGTGAAATAATGACCGAATTTTATAAATCTAATCAAGTTACAAATATAACTGAAAACCTTGAATATAAAATCTGAAAATATTTCCTTGAGAGCCAAACAATAAATAAGAAAAACAACATTTTAATAATTTGCAGAAACAAATCAATATTTATTTCAGACATGCTAACCTGAAATACCATTTCCCAATTGACTCATTCATAATAACAATCAGGGGCGGATCAAGCCATTTTAAAAGGGGGTTCCCAACCCAGGATAAAAGGGGGGATTCCAGCTATATGTCCCCATTTAAATGCATTGATCGGCCAAAAAAAGTGGGGTTCAAGCTATATGTCCCTATTCAAATGGATTGATCGACCAAAAAAGGAGGGTCCAACCCCCGGACCCTCTCCACCCTGGATCCGCAAATGACAATATTAAGTTTAAAAGATTAAAATAATAGGTTGAGAGAGGAAGTTCTCAACACTAAAATACAATAGAAACAATATATTACATTTTAGTTACAACTGAAAAAAGGCTGATGTTGTCCTACAACTGTAACATAAAGGAAAATATAAAGTAGTGTATACTTTGAGGAACAATGACAAAACCTACAAAAAAAACGAGTTTTACTTGTAAAAAAAAATCACTTTTATTTTGGAGGGTGTGTCATTGTTTTTTCAAAGTATGCACTACCGCCTATTTTACTTTTAACACACATACTTCCTATTTTCGTAAGAGATCGTAGCTTTCACACTTATCTCAAGAAAACAAACGTTTGCGGGCGGAATTAGGGATTAACAAGATGACTTTTTAAATCTTTTTTTTTATCTTGTATTTCCTTTTAAGGAAACAGGAAACACTTTTTAAAAATTGCGTCCCCAGTGAAAAAATGTGATTCTGTAATATAAATGATAACAGTAGAATTAACTATTTGATCCATTTTATATTTTACAAACAGTTGTCATAAAATGTCTTTATCAATATAAACTTTAGGAGACAATTATTCAAACCTTACAAGTCCATTTCTTTTAAATGTTCGGAGCAGTTACAAATAATATTGTAAATAGTTTAAAAAAACATTGTCAAAACGCTGGTGTAATAAATCACTTGGACTTGGTATACTATTCACAGGATATATATACTATAACAATAGAATACGTCTCAAGTAATTATAAACTCAATCCTTGACGAAATCTACTCAACATTGTTAACTTTTATTCTCTCATTTTTTAACAGTTTGTGAGATAAACAAAAGTAACATGTTAAAAAAAAAAGTAACATCAGCGATACCAGGCTTATAATTTTGTCTAAATTTCGTTAACAAAAGACTCAAAATTTACAAAATAATCATTATGCATTTTCTCTTTTATTACCAGAATTAATACAGATTTAATTCTTTCAAACCAGGTGGAAGTAGTAGTGTGATCTTCATTATCTTGTTACATTGCACATCCCAAAATGTCTTTCCTTTTTAATGTTTATTGAATTTTGATTACAAACCAAGGACACTCTCGTCTTATGGGTACATTTTTATGTTAAACTGTATAGTTTCTTGAATGTTGAAAATTGTAAAGAAAGTTGAATATACATATTTATATATATGAATATACCTCTGCCTATGTGTAGTGACAACTGCAAATTATACCTTGTCCATCGGATTTCTTATGATTAAGAAATACCAGGCGTTAGAATATGTATAAAGTGCTTAGAAAATCAACCTAACGATATTAGAGTAGATTTGATTGTAAGTTCCTCCCCGGCGCCAATACATAATTGGTAACACAATTTGAGTCGTCTCTTTTTGCCATAATATATATATAAGGAGATGGGGTATGAGTGCCAATGAGACAACTCTCCATCAGAGTCGCAATTTGTAAAAGTCAACCATTATAGGTCAAACCATTCAAACAGGAAAATCAATGGTCTACGTTATATAAAAAAATCGAGGAACGAGAAACACTTATGAACCATATCAACAAACCACAACCACTGAATACTAGGTTCCTGGCATAGGACAGGTGCAAACAAATGCAGTGGGTTAAAAACCGTTTTACAAGTTATAGACGCCAACCTTCATGCGTTTACCATGTTTACTGATTAATTCAACTTTGCAACTTGTTTCCGGGTCATACTAATTATTTCACTTGTAGAATAAGAATAAGAATAAGAATTTTATGAGTCTAAAATCCAAACAATAGGATTGTTACTAAAATACACAACAAAAACAAACAAACAGACAGGCATTTTAATTACAAAACGATAGTCATTAAACACTACAAACATGTAGCATTGAAAGAAAAAACAAAAACATAGA
This sequence comes from Mytilus trossulus, assembly GCF_036588685.1. Lineage (NCBI taxonomy): Eukaryota > Metazoa > Mollusca > Bivalvia > Mytilida > Mytilidae > Mytilus > Mytilus trossulus. The sequence continues at coordinate 24,632,231 of NC_086386.1, read as the reverse complement.
TTATTAGTATTAATTATAATACTATTTTTGACAGCATGCCTCCTCTTTAAAATTATCAATTAAAATATTATACTTATGTTACAAAAAATATGTTATAATATATATAACATTATAAGTTGAAGCATCAATTACAGTGATATGTATATGTGATATGTATATGCCAAATTTTACATATTGTACAACTTCAGTTTGAATAATACAATAATTATATCTAAACTACTTGAAATAATACAACGAGCTAAACAATGTCAAAACTGATTTCAATGTCTTGTGGGGGTCTCATCACTATGTGAGGAAAAAGTTATCAAGTACTGCACCATCAAGTGTACTGCACCATCAAGTGTCTGTTCGCATATAAAAATAGACTTTCTTTCTTTGTTAATCTTTAACAATATATCAGGAAGAAAAACACATTATCCGGTCACATCCGAACTTATTTATAAGAAAAGTAAGTATAAGCGACAAACTATTTTCTTATTGTAACAAGAACATGGAAGACATAAGTTATCTGTGTAATCCTATGGTAGAACCATTTGTTTATGAAACTATAAGAGACAAGTTGGAAAGATACTCCAAGGAAACACCAGATAAAGAAGCCATCGTATTTTATACACCTGAATTTGAGAGACAATCTTTGACTTTTGGAAATCTATATAGAAAATCATGGGAATGTGCTCAAGGTCTGATCAAGTTAGGAATACAACCAGGTGACGTTGTTGGTCTAGGTTTACCGAACATTCCAGAATGGATTTTCTGTCATTTTGGAATTGCTCTTGCTGGAGCAATCACTCTTGGCTTTTCGTATTTGTCAGGACAAAACATTGTTCAAGCCCTAAATCAGAGTAAGAAATGCACGGCTATTATATTCGGAGATAGCGCTGAAAAGATTGACTTAGTCCGTCAATTTGTAAGTGGCACTAACGAGAATGGAAGAGTTTTAAAAACAGATGTTTCATCGCTAAAATATGCTATTCGGGTTGGAACAGAAGACGCTGGTGATTTTCCGTTCACCTTTGGTTCACTTCAGCAATTAGCGGAGTTAAATTTTGGTATAGAACTACCAATTTTGCTACCAGATGACGTCTGTATAATTATGATGACCTCTGGAACAACCGGTCAAAGCAAACTCATCCCCAAAACTCATTTTCATGTATCATCTGTACTACCAATGACCAACCAAGTGATGAGGATGGAAAAAGAAGACGTAATCTTTAATTGTCAGTCATTTATATGGATTGGTGGTTATGTCTTTCCGTTGTTAAATTTTGGCAACACATTGGTTACAGTAACTAGTTATTTAAACAACATAAGCACCGCGAGACAATTTGCAAAACTTACAGCAAAAGTCATTGAGAAAGAAAACTGCACTTTCGCTGGGATATATGGTCCATCTTTGCTAGAATTTTCGGATGGCGAATTAAATTGTTCAAGCTTTCCACTAAAATGTGTGACTACAGCAGGATTTCCATTATCTACAAAGTATGCTTCTGTAATTGGAAAAGTAGCCCGCCGTTTTATTAACGTTTATGGAACAACCGAACTTGGGTCTATCTGTTACAAAGAAATAGTACGACCTGAAGACTTTGAGGATTATTCCGTGGGATCTCCAGTCAGAGGCATAGAGATAACTGTTCTTGATCAAGCTGGTAAACTTTGTAAAAGAAACGTCACGGGAGAAATAAATGTTCGATCCAGTGTTCGTTTCCTTGGATATTTGAACAACCAAGAAAAAACCATCGAAGTTTTAGACCAGTCTGGTTGGTTTAAAACAAATGATATTGGGTACGTTACTTCTGATGGCCAGGTTGTCGTCAGTGGTCGTTTATCGGATGTTATCATAATAGGAGGTTGGAAAATGTCTCCTGTACATTTAGAAAATGTACTATCTGCGCATCCAGACATATTAGATGTCAAAGTTATAGCTATTGAAGACAAGGTGATGTTCCAAGAAGCATGTGCCTGTTTAATGAAGAAACCGGAATCAACAACCACATGGGACGATCTTAAAGCCTTAATTCCTAACAAAAGCATCACAAACAAAGAAAACATACAGAACAGACTTGCTGTTCCAAAATATCACGTGTTCATTGACTCGTTCCCTAGAACAATTAGTGGAAAGATTGACAAAAAACAACTAAAAGAGGAAGTTCTTAAAGTTTTAAAATTGAAATAATGACCGAGTTCAAGTTCCAAACAATTTTTTGCTACAATGATCTGTGTATTGTTTTTTTGTTTTTATTTTCTTCAAAATGATCTGTGTATTGTTAATGTATACAAATATTGTAATTTTTAACCATTGTAAATAAATTTCTTCTTTAAAAAAGCATATATATAACATTGATCAATTGAATTTTATATTAAAAAAAAATTAGTAGTAACTATGATTGCCAATGAGACAATTATCATGCAAAGTCCTAATGACGATTGTGTAAACAAGTATATCCAAAATTGAAATTGCTTTAAGCTCGTGCTGGGCTAGTTGAATAACTGCATGATAACAATAATAACAAGGAGTTTTGAATATGAAATATTTGTTAAAATTTGAAATTCTGAAATCATTTCTTTGAGATCAAATACAGAATAGAAAAATTTGTTCCCAAATACTACGTGGTCTTTGACTCATTTTAAAGAACAATTAGAGATTTAAAAGTTAGGCTACACATGGAGGAAGACTTATTTTTGTTAATAGTTATCAAAAGTACCAGGATTATAATTTTATACGCCAGACGCGCGTTTCGTCTACATAAGACTCATCAGTGACGCTCAAATCAAAAAAGTTAAAAAGCCAAATAAATACAAAGTTGAAGAGCATTGAGGATCCAAAATTCCAAACAGTTGTGCCAAATACGGCTAAGGTAATCTACTCCTGGGGTAAGAAAATCCTTAGTTTTTCGAAAAATTCAAAGTTTTGTAATCAAAAAATTTATAAAAATGACCATATAATTGATATTCATGTCAACACCGAAGTGCTGTTAACAATGTTTCAAAATATTGTCACATAAGTAAACACCACTTAATGTTTGTATAGTGTGGTATTGTTTGTCAAAGTATGCACTACCGCCTATTTTACTTTTTACATACCTACTTCCTTGTTTCGTAAGATATTGCAACTTTCACACTAATCTCAAGAAAACAAACGTTTGGGGCGGAATTAGGGATTAAAAAAGATGGCTTCTTAAATCTGTTTTTTATCTTGTGTTCGCTTTTAAGGAAAACGGAACCCTTTTAAATACAGTTGCGATTGAAAAGTGTGAATCTGTAATATGGATGAAAACATTTTAAAAAATCCGTTCATCTATTTAAAGGGACTATAGCTACGAGATATACATTTTTCAAATATTTTGTTTGATCGTTAATAAAAGAGATAAGGAAAATGATAATTCACTTTTAGAACCATATTAGCTAAGACACATCACTGATGAATTATTCTCTTGCAAGTGAACGATTCGACATCAATGAAATATTTAATTTAATCTCATAGCTAGAGATGAATAATGAATGTATTCATCAATTTAGGGAAAATAATGTCAACCTTAGAAGTGAACACGGATGAACAATCTGGTTGATTAGATCCACAAACAATAATTATACAGGTAAAACTGATGACAAATATGCTTTTAAACATACACTATGAATCAGACAGGATCCCGAAAATCCAGTTTCACGTGGTCGCTACATATCATATCAATACTTTTGTTTATATCATGTTATATAAACATCGGTAGTATTCGTAGGTAACCCCAATAAATAAAAAGACAACTTAAAGTTAACGTCACAAAAAATGTTGATACACATATATATACTCCATGCCTTTTCAATTGTGTACTCTAGACGTATGGTAATTTGGATACACGTTTTAGTATGTTATGAATAAAATATTTGAGTCAAATTGTTGAACATGACTTTGACAGCTAATGCCGCTTTAATGTTTTACGACCAATGGTCAGAAAACTATCTATCAATATAATATAAAAGCGATATGATATGTTTGCCAATGAGACAATTATTTAAGCCTTTCAATTCATATGGGGAAAGATTGCCAATGAAACAACTCGCCATCGAATATCAGTTATAGGTCAAAGTACAGTGTTTAACAAGGCACTAAACTTTCAACGAACAGCAAGCTATAAAGGGCCTAAAAATGACTAGTGTAAAACAAATCGAAGAAGAAAACTAATAGTCTTATCAATATGAAAAACAAGACGGTAAACACTTTGAACTTCAAATGGCCACACCTGAACAGCAGGTTCATGACTTTGGACAGATGCATACAAATGCATCTGGTTTAAACGTGTTAATAGTAGTATTGTCAAATCGTACACTATTGCTTATAAAAAAGATGATGTGGTATGATTGCCAATAAGACAACTATCCACAAAAGACCAAAATGACACAGACAACTATAGGTCACCGTACTGCCTTCAACAATGAGCAAAGCCCATACTGCATAGTCAGCTACAAAAGGCCCCGATAAGACAATGTAAAACAATTCAAATGAGAAAACTAACGGCCTTATTTATTTTTTTAAAAATGAACGAAAAACAAATATGTCACACATAAACAAACGGCAACCACTGAATTAACAGGCTCCTGACTTGGGACAGGCACATACATAAATAATGTGGCGGGGTTAAACATGTTAACGGGATCCCAAACCTTCCTCTAACCTGGGACAGTGGTATAACAGTACAACATAAGAACGAACTATAAAAAAGGCTTAACTCATCAGATGAACAAAAATACAAGTGGACGTGCTTAACTGGGTACTCGGATAATCGTTCGACCGATTAACCGGATAACCGTTGACAACACTGGTTAATAGGCATCAAGCTTCATCAATAACCGAGACAGTAGTGTATATCACAACATAAAAAGCCGTTCTATTAAATATCAATTGAAATGACTTTACTCGATAAAAAATATTTAATTAAAAAGTAAACATACACTGAACGAATAAAAGAGGGACGAAAGATACCATAGGAACAGTACTAGTCAAACTCATAAATCAAAATTAAACTGACAACGCCATGGCTAAATATGATAAGGACAAACGGGTACACAGGAAACAACATTGAAAACTAAAGACTGAGCAACACGAACCCAATCAAAAACTTACAGTGATCTCATCACATTCACCGAGCTACACGAAGGACTAGATACCATCAATTATGAGTTAATATAAAAAAAAAATGCAGTAATAGTTTCAAAAAGACAGCTCTGATTTTGGTCGAAATAATGTTATATAAAACAACGTATACTAATAAAATTGAGAATGGAAATGGGGAACGTGTCAAAGAGACAACAACCCGACCAATGAAAAAACAACAGCAGAAGGTCACCAACAGGTCTTCAATGTAGCGAGAAATTCCCGCACCCGGAGGCGTCCTTCAGCTGGCCCCATAACAAATATATACTAGTCCAGTGATAATGAACGCCATACTAATTTCCAAATTGTACACAAGAAACTAAAATTAAAATAATACAAGACTAACAAAGGCCAGAGGCTCCTGACTTGGGACAGGCGCACACTTGCGGCGGGGTTAAACATTTTTGTGAGATCTAAACCCTCCCCCTATACCTCTAACCAATGTAGAAAGTATACTAAGTCTTATAAATGTAAATATAATCATTTTGTTTTTGACATTTACGGAAACTATCATATACCTATGTTTAGGATTACTATAACACTTACAGGTAACATTTCAATCATGGGCCATCTGAAAGTTTAAGTATAAAATGTCGTTTCAAAATAAGATCTAACTCGTATGAAAATTTTCAATTGTTGGACATCGGGGTTTTAAAAAATGTATATATGACTTTGTATATACATCAATTATCATACATGTTGTTATCAAGGTTGGACATAATTCCAAAAGTACGGACAGAGACCTATATTACAATGTATTGTATGTCTCTGGTACGGATTTTATGAATGGTAAAATATCTTAAAATAAATTTTGCACGAGAAGTGATTTTTTTTTATCGCAATTGTCATTGGATAAGTTGGCAACGAAGAGACATGTATTGTCGAAATGCGCATCTGGTGCAAGAAAATTGGTACCGTTAATTTTATTGAGACAGTTAGAATTTTATTTGAGCAAGATTTATCACTCTCACGACATTAAATGTTTATGCATATATTATCCCTTTTTTCAAGAATGAAATGATCAGCGTGTAGGTGTTAAGAGATATTATTGATTCTTCAGTATACTATTGTACATGCTGTTCGGTATATTTTTTATTTATATAAATTAGGCAAACATTTTTGTCAACCGTTCTAGGGGTTGGAACGCACCATTTTTGAACGATCAATGCATTTAAATTGCGACATACGGTTGACCTCCACCCCCCCCCCCCACCCCCCCCCCCCCACCCCCAAACCTGGGTATGGATCCGCTCCAGACACCTTTAAAAAGAAATATCGTTGTGTAGAATATATATTTTAAACTATTCAGACTCTGTTGAAATGTAAAATAGGTGTACATGTACTCAAAAAATTAAAACTTTCATTTTCAAATTAGTCAAGTATAATGATGGGGTTGGACCTGTGTCGCTGCATGGTTGAGGTTGAGTTATTCTAATGCAGAAGTAAAAATTGACATTGCCTTTCATCAATCCAAGAGAATATTGACAAACATTTCTTTCTAGAATGAATCTTGAAAATGTCAAACTATCACCAAAGAGCAAGTTGCTACACGGTAGACTCAAAATTATTAATTATAACGAAACATAAAATGAAAAACTGTGAAAATGTTTAACCAACTTGAAGGTATTTTTGAAAGATGAACGGACAGACGGGCGAATAGAGACGAGTGGTTACTAAATGTGCCATAGCATTAAACGTCGCAGGAAAAAAATACTGCGAGGTTTTCAGTTTTTTTTGGTACAATTTCATAGATATCTTTTGAGTATTGACGGTTGTTTTGGTTTTTTTACAGTGTAAATAACTCTTTTCCATAAACATGAGTGGGTCTAGATTTATTACACATTATAGAGTAAAGATTGATCACGCCAAATAATATAAATACACAAATTCATGAGGATTTGTTGTAACCATATATGCGCTGCATAAGTATGTGATCGAACAGATCTATTTACAAAGAAAATCATTTTGTTTTATGTATATATCTCTATAATTTCTATTTTTATTCTTATTCTGAGATGACTCCTTGTTTTCGTCAAATGTAATCGTAAGTCTTAAGTGTAATCCTAGGTATAGACATAGTTTCCGCAAGTAGTACGGAAGTAGTACGGAATTAAACATTTTTTACAATATTGATATTTTTTTGGTTCACAGTACGAAGATTTATCGTCATACTAAATACTACTAAACAGAGACTTGATATAACACAAAATAAGTAAACCTTGCAGTACAGAAATGCATTAAAACTGTGTCAACAGGTCAAACTAATACAAAAATACAATTTGAGTTTACTATTGGTAACTGAAAGCTAGAAAAAAAATTAAAAAAAAACAATTGATAATTAGAATCATTCTTCAGAGAGTCAAATCAATAAAAATTCATTCCATGTATTAAGTGTTTTAATTTCGCAGACAGTAAAAGAAGATATGATTGGTGCAATGTCAAGTATAGACAGGCAGTACGATCGTTATGATTTAGCCTTAGAATAAATATGTATTATGTTATATATATATACAAATCAACTCTAAAACAAAAATAAACGTGGATGTGTATTTAAATAAACTCATCATAGATACCAGGACTAAATTTAGTATATACGCCAGACGCGTTTCGTCTACAAAAGACTCATCAGTGACGCTCGAATTCAAAAAAGTTAAAAAGGCCAAAAAAAGTACGAAGTTGAAGAGCATTAGACCAAAATTCCTAAAAGTGTTGCCAAATACAGCTAAGGTAATCTATGCCTGAGGTAGAAAAGCCTTAATATTTCAAAAAAATCAAAAATTTGTAAACAGTAAATTTATAAATATAACCATATCAATGACAATTCATGTCAGCACAAAAAGTGCTGACTACTGGGCTTGTGATACCCTCGGGAAACACCGTTTGTATTTATACATCTCAAAAATCACTCGAAAAGATTTCAAATATCTATATAGTTATGTTTTTACATGTTGATGACAAAAGGTTATTAAAGGTACGAGGATCATAATTTAGTACGCCAGACGCGCGCGTTTCGTCTACATAAGACTCATCAGTGACGCTCATATCAAAATATGTATAAATCCAAACAAGTACAAAGTTGAAGAGCATTGATGATCCAAAATTTCAAAATGTTGTGCCAAATACGGCTAAGGTAATCTTTGCCTGAGAAAAGAAAATCCTTAGTTTTTTGAAAAAATCAAAGTTTTGTAGACAGGAAATTTATGAAAATGACCACATTATTGATATTCATGTCAACACCGAAGTGTTGAATACTAGGCTGGTGATACCCTCGGGGACGAAACGTCCACCAGCAGTGGCATCGACCCAGTGGTGTAAAAGGTTATCAAAGGTACCAGGATTATAATTTAGTACGCCAGACGCGCGTTTCGTATACATAGCACTCATCAGAGACGCTCATATCGACAAAATCGCTGTTAGTGCCAATGTAAACAATATTCAAAGACTTTTACCACAGTAATGAAAATTAAAAACACAAAAACACTGAACTCCTGGGAAAATTCAAAAAGGAAAGTCCAAAATCAAAAGGCAAATTCAAAAGTCCAAACACATCAAACGAATGGATAAAGTAAGATATTAGTAAAGAAAACCTTTACTAATACAAAGGTATAAGAAGATGTGGTATAAGTGCTACTTAGACAACTCTCCATCTAAGTCACACTTTATTGACGTAAACCAATATAGGTGAAGTGCGGTCTTCAACACGTAGCTTTTGCTCACACCAAACAGCAAACTATAAAGGGTCCCAAACATAAAAAGTGTAAAACCATTAAAATAAGTGTGTTTGAAAGTTTGATGAGCCTACAAGAATCACATAGTGATTTCAACCATTTAAGTACAATTTCACGTGAAATGTAGTATGTGAAAAATCGTTTTTAACAATTCTATACAGGTAAACCAAAATTCACTCTATATCTATGATAGATAAATGATTTAAGGTAATTATCATGGTTACGAAATGCCCGAAATAACAGTGATGCAATGATTGCGTTCGCTTTAAAATATAAGACATCACTACACTCACGGGCATGACGAACAACTTGGGATAAATAAGCACAATGGAGACAAAGAAACATAGAAAAGGAAAATAAACAATAAGGAAATACAAATCGTTTCCTTTATCGGAAAATTTCAGTATAGAGTTTCCCTTAATAATTGAAATGGTTAAATTTTGAAACGGACAGCTTCTGCTGTTTATGTTAGATTTATTCAAAGTTTGTTTGGGAAATATTTTTCAGACTTAGTATATCAAAGAGAACCTCGTGTTCATTGACTTTTCACTAGAACAATCAGTGCTAAGGTTGAAAGAAAAAGATGTAAGAGGACGCTTTTCAGATTTTGAATCTGAAATAATGGCCGTATTTTACTTACGCAAACCAGCTTCAATTAATCTAACGCTGCGTTAATATGTGTATTATTACAATATAAATATATACAAATATTACAATCTCTGACTATTTTTAAAAAAATTCTTTTTGAATAGCTAAAGTATATTTATTAATTTGACTTTATAAACATTAGGGAGATGCTGCGAGTATGATTGCCTATGAGACAACTATACTGCAAACTTAAAATAACATGAATAACGAGTGTGTTCGCAACTATAGGTTTGCTTCAATCTTATGCATGTGTGGAAAAAGAAACTTTGAATATCAAAGTCTTGTAAAATATTGAAAAATCTAAAAACATTCTTTGAGAGGAAAGGCAGAAATAAAACAAAAATGTTTTACTGTAAACATTCCGTTTCAAATAACCACGTAACCATTGATTTATTCATAATAACAATAAGTGAAACAGATAAAAAGAAAAGGTTAAAATAGGAAGTTCTCAAGACTTTTAAATAGAAACCAAATTATGTATATTTCTATTATTACTGATAACTAATTAAGAAATAATTATTTTTGTTATCAATTATTCAGAAACTGTAACACAATTAAAATACATTTGTTTCATTGTGTGTCATTGTTTGTCAGAGTAGAAACTATAGGTTTTTTTCCCTATTGAAGATGTACTTCATATTTTCGTAATTATAAGTGATCACAACTTCCGTTTTTCTTTCTCAATCAATAAATATGCTATTGCAGACGGAAAGAAATGTAAAAAATAAAAAGATAGATAAATAAAATAAAATAAAAAAGACTTCTTTGCAATCTTGTTTTCACATGAAACTCTCTTGCATTGATTTGCGAGTTAAAAGACTGTATGATTCTGTTATATAGATGATAACATTTGATTAAATCAATTTAATATGTTACTTACAGTGGCCAGACAATCTCTATCGATATAAATGTACGGAGACAATTAAGGAGACATGATATGAATGCCAATGAGACACATATCAAAACCTTTCAAGTATTTTTTTCAGTAGAATTACTTGTGTGCAGAATTACTGAGAACAAAACTATGTATTTGATTATGAGTAATGCTTATCAATATCATTTTAACCTAAATCCTTTGAGGAACAGCTAATTGTAAGTTTAAACATTTTTTTGTTTCTCTTAATTGACTTTGATGTAGATAATTTTGGTAAGTTTTTTTGTAAAAGCAACTTTTTCCGGACTACAGACTAGACTTCATTGACAATGGTGATATAATCTTTAGTATCTAATTACACTGTATATCTCATAACATGTTTTGGAATTTGGATTGCGTCCCAAGTACATTTTTGGCCAATGAGGGCAATCAGAAGTTGAACTGCATAGTTTCTTTGGTTGTAGATTTTCAAAGGAAATTAAAAGAAAATGCGAACCATCTCTTTTGCATTCTCATGGATAGGGAAAAACCGAAAGATTATGGCCGGATCAAGGAATAAAACCACCAATTAATAAATGTTTCATTGTTCAAAAACAGGATGTTTTGATCCGAACAACAATGCAAATATGCCCTCCTTTTCAATTTCTTATATCATGACAATCTTTCACTAAGAGTTCTTAAGATATCACAAGTCATTAAGCCGTCATTTCAATTCATATCAAAATATGTATGTAAATAATTTTAATTTTAACCAGTTTCGAATTGTTTGTTTATACTTCAGAAATGTTTGCGCCCTAGGCTTTTTTCTATATTTGCCTTTGTTGAAAATTCTTAACTCTTTACCCTTGAAAGTTAGAAGTTCATAAATTTGCCAGGAATGTCGAAATCTATATGATAAAAAGGGATATAAACATAATGTTTAAACTCGTCTCATAAATTTGATGAAACAATCCTCGATATTTATGTTATGTTATAAGGATACATATATAATTGTCGTTTTACACATGTTGTGGCTTTGCACTTATACATCCCGTCATTGTGTTATTGTTCTATGGTACAATTTTTGTATTCTTGTCTTTCATTTTTGCTGGTCTGCTTGTCAGTATGACTTTTTGTGTTTCTTTGTTACATATGATGTAGCTCTGTGCTGAAACATCCTGTCATTGTGTTATTGTACTATGGCCCATTTTTTGTAATCTTGTCTTTCATTTTTGTTAATGTATTTTATCTTTATTTTTTGTGCTGCTTTCATACAGATTTATTTGTTTTTATGGTGATTAAGATTATAACACAATGTTGACTGCTGTATCCATATTTTTGTTTTTTTTACCTATTATGTCTGTTTGGTTTATTCACACATAATTGTCAATATAATGTAATTAATTGATACGACTATCATTCAATTGAGAGGTTTATCTATCTTTAAAACCAGGTTCAATCCATCATTATGAAAACGCCTGTTTTGAGTCAGGAATATGACAGTTATTCATTCGTTTGATGAGTTTAAGCTTCTGATTTTGCCATTTGAAAAAGGAATTTCCGTTTTGAATTTACTTTGGAGTTCAGTATTTTTGTTATTTTACTTCTGAAATCCTTTTATCTTCATTTTTTTAGATTCAGGGTATACAACTTTTAAAAAATCTATATAACACTTCAAACTAATGGCAGATAACATATATAATAACATAATACATAATGAAGGTTGAATGTATTAGTTTCTTTTAATAAAATATCAAACAACAATACTTATTATGTAAATTTAATAAAATGTACTACTACCAAAACATATACGTTTTTATGATTGTAACTTAATTAAATATCAAAATATAAATCATAATAAAAGTGCTTTATCACAGACTAGTGTTTAAGAAGATAAAAAGTATATTATAAATTTATTAGTAAGACAATTTATAAATGTTTGATTTATGCCCATTTTACTTATTTGAAGTTGATGAGTAGCCGGTCAAATTTGTTTTTTAAAAAAAAGGTCATTATAGGAATATAGAAAAAAAATCCATAAACATGATCATTTATAAGTAGTCGGTTATGATTTAACCATTTTGGTTCCTTTGTAGATATAATCTTGCTGGTCATTCAGTCCTTTGATTTTTTTTAATAAACAACCAAAGGGAGAGACGGTTGTTAAAACATAATTTCAGAAGAGGGAAGTTCAATTAGACTGTCCAATTCAGGTTTGATAAATCTTTACACAGTGTTAATATGTGGTGGCATTTTTGTTTTACTCTCGATGTCTTCGTTTTTACGTATAAGCTAAAACATCCTCGAGTCCTTGATTTTATATGACGATTATGACTTTGATTAAATACGAGAAAATTGAGCAGTGCCATACATAATCAATGCTTACTTTCAAACATTTTTCTCTTTGTTTGGAATATGAAAACGTCAAAAGATGACAAATGCCGAATGATGACACATTAAGTTCAAATCATGTGATTTTTGTGAATTGACCGTTTAGGATTTCACTCTCACTTTTGTAATTCATTAAAAAGTCTGACAAAATTGAAGTCTGTTTCATCAAATAAGAATGCACAAATGACCACTAGTGTGCTGCGTTTTGTATTTAACAAGTAGTTTAAACTACCTAACGAGATTTTGTTAGGTAGACGAAATTTGCGATACAAAGATCGAATAGAATTTTTATGTCCAAAAAGCAGATCAGGCATATTATGACTATATTTCTTGACGACTAATTTTTTTGTGATTCATTATAATTATACTATTATAATGACTGAAAAAAAAAGTTTTTGTTGACCAATATAAACAATATGTTTACCTATCTTTTCCGTGCGTAAAATGTATTGCGACATTTCTGTTCGAAAAATGACTTGTGTCATGGAATAAAACGTTTGATATGTAACAAATCATTTCCTTTTTTCTTCGGAAGGTGCTATTAAAAAAATATCTACTCTATATGTGAAAATATTGTTGAAAATATAAAAGTGGCAATTCGTACCATTCATACCTTTAATTAGTTTCACTGATGAAATTGATATGAACCGTCCAGTTTCCAGTTTGAAAGTCAACTCAGTAACTGCATGTTCTGATTTAATCAATACACGTGTATGAAAAAAAAATGACTAAATATTGAGGGAAACTAATAATACCTGAATCCAAATAACTAAGTAAAGATTCAATAACATAACCAGCCCACATTACAATAAGTAATAGAGGTAAACTGGGAAGAAAAAAATGACAGAAATTTTAAATTCATTTTTTTTCAATAACGAATAAAAATATGTCAAGAAAAAATTTGCAAGAATTTCAAACAGTAAAGTTACTGAAACTTTAATTTGTGTATTTAAGGCAAACGAAAGTTCGAGAATCAAAAGTATACATAGTTATATACAGAAAATACGCATTTTTAAACCCATTAATGTTGCACAAATAATAAATGGATACAAAGTAAAATCATTTCTTAAAACACTGCACACAAATCATTTTGTTTATTTCTTGTCATACAAGTGAGAGATTTAGCTAGCTATAATTTCAGGTTCAATCAATCATTTTCTACATAAGATAATGCATGTACCAAATCAGGAATATAACAATTGTCTTCCTTTTGTTTGATTTGTTTGAGCTTTTGATTTTGCCGTTTGATTAGGGACTTTTCGTTTTAAATTTTCCTCGGAATTCAGTATCTTTGTGATTTTACTTTTTCCTAGGGGAAAAATACTTTGTTCTCAAGGTACGCACATAATATCATTATCGTATAAACAATTTTAACATTTATAATATAGGATATATACATTTTCATAAATATCTAAAAATTGGTATACCACACTTATACAAACTAAATGTTCTATTTTTCATATTATGAATAAGACAAAAGAAAAGTATTTCATTCCAATCCAACTGTTGCACCTATATAAAACTTCTTATTAAATTGGTCTAGGAATATGCAGGCACTCAAGTTCCCTTAAAATCTCTGGTATATGGTTTTTAGTGATGTCACCATAGTGTTCCAACGATTGTGCATCACTGCTTATGTATGATGAAGACGATTGGTAACCGTAACCAGCTCTGTTGTTTATTCTAGTCAATAAAAATATCAACTGCCTAGAAAAAAATGTTTACTTTTTTTATTTGTAACATTTGTTTCAAGATATCTCGAACAAAGAGGACCCTCTACTATTTCGTTAAATTAAAAGCAGTGCCAACTATGCATAGCTTTGCAGCCGTTGAAAACTTACGAAACTTCCACATATTATAATGACTCACCATTACTTTATTTCTGTTAATTATAGACCCTTATTATATGTTTCATAACGACTGAGCATCGATATTGCATTATAATAACTCGAGTAATTTAATTTCAATATAATAGTTAACAAGCTTTCGAGCAGTTTATTATATTGAGTTTTCTATCTTAATTAAATAACGAGAATTGATATCAAGCGATATCCAATTCGCACTTCTTCATCCTGTTTTGGCGCCAAACTTAAAGATCAGACATTTAACAAATTTGTGCACGTTTCTAAATGTAATAAAATTAACTTGAAGAAGATTTACAGGTTAAACGTTTGAGTGTTTGGTATATAATTGAACAATTCACATATGTCCGTTGCAATGGATGTACCTTTTGATAAAATATAAGACGAATTAGCCGACAAAAAATGAATCTGCAATTGTTCTTGATAAAAAATATGACTTGAAATCTTAATTGTAATATAACCAAATAATTATGTATCTGATGCAGAAACATACTAGTATACTTAATGGCATACATTGGAGACGATAAAACATATAATCGTTCAATTGTAAAGTGATTTCTCTATGATAAATACCTATGTCCTGGTGGTATTACATCTTGTGTAAACAAAGAACCCCTGGTGCTCATCAAATTTCGGGAGTTCCTACAGTCTTCCTGTATTGAGAGATACTCCTTTACGTCTTTATTTTCAACTATCAATATTATTCCATCCAGGGCAAGACTGTAGGTTTTAGCCTTAATCTCCTTCAAACTCTGAAAAATTACAACAGACCAAGATGTAATCACCGACATAGTCTTTACAATAGATGACCAACATAGTTCTTAAACTAATCTATCTTTTCAGTTTGAGAAGAATTTCATATAAAGGTTGTATATCTCATCTTTCAATTGTTTTCAATACAATGTCATGGTATCACTTCCTGAATTTAGATATGCATCAAATAAGAAGAGCACGAAATCTGAATTGAATATTACTTTTAAAGTTATATTTGTTTTCAGACACTGATTGTTTGATTGAAGATACAAAGAGTGAACATATTAATAGATGCATGAACATAGATATAACAATACACATCTGCATTGATCTGAAATTTTTTTAACCTGTTGCTTTCCTTCGTCGACTGCTAACTGTATCAAAGTATCTGCCAAAAAATGTTTGTACCCAGCAGTTACAGAGTCATTCTCTTCTACAACAATATTCTGTGTACTGTGTATTGTCAGGACAAAATCACGTTGGACATGACTGCTATGTTTCCCTAACAAATTAAAACATACTGTATATGTAAAAGTAGACATACTCTCGTTATAATTTTTTTTTATATCAATTATATATTGTTGTAATTATTTATTTGTATACAAATATATTTTTTTGTTTGGTACCTTACATTCTCCACAAAGAATTTTCAATAAATCGGGCAGGTTTTAAATGGGGCTTCCAACTTATTTTCAAGACGCTTTTTCCAATGGATTAAAACAATGAAGTATTTAATCTTTCACAGCACCAGTGTCCAAGTTATGAACATAGGCTATCAGCAATCAAAATCAAGCTTTGGGTTTAATGTAAAATTGCTGATTGTAGACGGTGTGTTTGGAGTTTGATGGAGGGGTGTTGTCAGAATTTGACTCTATGAGGGTTCACATTTAGGTAGTGTGCATAAGATAACCGTCTACATCCTCATGCAATATTATCATTATGGTCTTATCCCCCTTAGCACAGGTATTAGTTTGTGTAAATTTAAAAGACGGAACAATTGAATCTGTGACCTAATGCCCACTTATGAAACCCCTGACTGCTAAAAGAATAAGATACACAAAAGTTGTAAAGTGATAAATATAAAAAATGTATCGCTTTGTACAACTGCATCATAAAAACTATGAAACACAATTTCAAAAATACTTCTAATGTAGTTCCTGAAAAAGGTGTGACGACAATATTCATAGGACGGACTAACGGACTGATGGATGGACGGTCGGACTGACAGACAAACTGAGAGAGGTTAAACAGTTTATTCTGCCTTTCTAAACAAACGTTTTTTAATGCTAGACATATTTTGTAACAAAAAATGGCGCGCAACAAGATTTCGAAAAACAACATTTGCCATGATACTGTGTTCATGAAGGTATATGTATTTTTTTTTACGGAAACATCTAAATGAACTATGCAGCAACTACATATATAGGACTACGTTGCTTAAATGAGGGAAAATCTAAATAGTTATGTGACAACTGGATATTTCTTTAATTTTCGCTGTTCAAATCATCGTTGTTTTAGGTAAAATAGGTTATAGTGATGGCACGACATTATACTACACAAGTAAATTATTTCTCAATAGATTGATGTCACATCTACATATTATGTCTGTTTGGGTTGACAAACAAATGTTGCCAATATAACGGACCCATAAACAACGATAACAATGATGATTTCAATTTCCTAACTGACCATATATATAAGCAACATTCCAGCAGCACCTACATACGTGGTATACGGGGTAAATGTTTCCCAATTGATAGGATATTCTCGGGCTTGCCGTGAGTCTTGATGCTCATATTTAAGCCATTTAACATGGTGAATTTGAAATCATTCCTTCTTTAAAATTTACAGTCGCCAACACAAATTCGTTGTTTTAGCATAGCAACTCGGCGGTTGGTGGAGCATAATTTGCTTTCCCTTCGAGAGCACATGAAATCACTTCCAGTTTGTGATATGGATCGGGTTGGTTAGTCTTTAGTTTTTAATGTTGTTTTTATGTACTATTGTTTGTCTGTTAATGTTTTTCTTTTTTTGCCTTTGCGATGTCAGTTAATTTTCTATTTTTGAGTTTGAATGTGCCTCTGATATTTTTCACCATACTTTTTCTGTCACACAATTCAAAGGTTACGATAGGTTTAAATCAAAATTCAAACCAAGTTCGGAAAAGAACACTACAAAGTGATGACAGCTTTGTTTCACTTGTTTTTTCCATTGATTGACTACATTTAATTTTGTCAAGTTATTATGGGGGTCTCTATTTTTATTTAATTTTACTATAGAAAATAGTATATGTTATGGTTTTTTTTAAATATTTAAATGACCATTGAGAACCTGGTTAAATTTTGCTGATTGGAAATCAAGATTTTAAAAGTGAACGGTAAGATCTTGCAAAACGTTATTTGAATTTCCTCTCGTTTGAATGGCCATTGTTATATTATAGTTTGTTTCTTTGTGTGCTTCATTTTAATGTTGTGTTTTAATTATGTCGTTGTTGTCCTCTAATATGTGCTGCGTTTCCCTCAGTTTTTGAAACCCGGATTTGGTTTTTTTGTCAATCGATTTATGAGTTTCGAACAGCGGTATACTACTGTTGCCTTTATTGAATCATTTGATATATAGTGTTGCTGTATATGCAATATAAACTTTATCGTCATAGCTCTCCCTCTCTTATCTTTAAAATGAGATAAAGTCAGCCTATTCATACCTCCATCTAAATGTTTAAAAGCCAGACATGCAATGATGTATTCTCCTCTTTGTAGATGTTCTATTTCACATCCCACGTAACTTTTGATGTCTCTCTTACTATGACCCACAGTTCTCATCTTTTTACCATCCACGATTTCCATCGCCACTATTAACATGTCAACAAAGTCTTCGTTGCTGCTGCTACCTCTAAAGATATAAATTCTGGAGATTAAAATACATTGACCTCAATATTAAATGATGATATAATAATAACAAAAACAATGACGAAAATTGTTTTAAGGATTGTTTATTTATAGCTATGACGTTGTATCAGACATTTTTGCAGATTTCATATTGGATTCAACTTTCCTGTAAACGTTCGATGGTTTGCTGTGTTATACTAACTGTGTTATACTAAACTTTTATTTCAGTAATAATAGACAAAAAGTTAATCAAATATAATTTTAAGTTGTTCTTTAAATTCAATGCAAAAGGTTTTTAAATCGTGTTATTCTAACATAACAGTTATAATAATGTTCACTTATCATTGTAAGAACTGAGGTAACTCATTTTATAACATTAAAGGAATACTAAATATTAAATAGAATAAATCTATAACATTTCTGAAATCCCACCTTCTACAAATGTCAAAGAGTGTTGTATATTTAATGGTGGTTTACGGTCATGAGAATTGTCAATTTTCCAAAGTTTAACAGTTTATAGTCTAACACAAATATTCCCAAAAAGGTTATCATTAAAAAGATAAAAAGCCCTAGTTATAATTAAATAATTCATAGGTTATAATCAAGTTACGCAGTAAAACTATTACCTCTTATTCTTTTGGTGCAGTCCTATACACAGATCAGTTTTGTTTTGTACATAAACTTTTACAAACTTCCATGGTCCATCAGCAGTTGAAGGGAAAGATCCTTTGATTCTTGTTTCATACCAGTCTCTTGTTTTGCAAATGTCTACATCCCCAAAATGCCTGATTAAAAAATTTAAAAATGGTTCATGGACTTGCCTTTCCTGGATTTGCCGTGAAGTTATACTTTAATCCGAGAAGTGCAATCAAAACCACAAGTTAAAAAGGGTCAGACATCACCAAATAGAAAAGGAAAACGCTGAACAAAAGACAAACAGTAGACTACGTAAAACTGAACAGAAATAAAAAGAAACGAAAAATTGCAAAACAAAAATGTCACTAGTCACACACCTTGACATTTGCGAAAAAGGTGTTTTTCTTTCTTGCAATATTTTTGTTTATCTTGATAGCAGCATTAATCAGTCAGTCAAAACTGTTTTGTTCGATTATATTGATATTTGTTTTGGAGATGCTATATCCTGACACGTGCGATTGGTATTCTGTTTTTATGTCATGAATGTTAACTCAGGGCCAAAATTCATAAAGACCCACTATAAAATCAAAACAAAGAACAGCCGGTACAGGCATACTATTTTATAATGCAAGTTATACAATTCCGTGACACAAGTATTTATCTCTTGTAATTCTAAAAGTTGTGACTTTCAATAATATTCAATATGAAACTACGTAATTGCTGTTGGCTTATTTCTTATTATTTCGTATTAAATAGTGTAGGGATTGTTTTTATTATCAATAGTGGAGGAATTGTCAAGGTTCTGTTTTTTGGTGGAGCGTTTTTAATATCTGATTGATATGAACATAAGAGCAATCTTAAGTTCATAGATTTACTGTTAATATTTAATTGTAACAAAATCGTGAGCGTTTTCGTATCAAGAGAATTAAAACGACACACTATGCCCAAAATGAACAAATATATAACAGAGATGTTTTTTGAATAAAGAACGCCTTACTTTCTAAAATCTTTAAACTCTATCCAGAATATTCCATGTTTGTTTCCATCTGGTTTCAGTTGCTGTTTGACCTCAGGTTTGACCTTCTTCCATTTTGAAGAGCTATCACTCCAATCACCTTTCCAGGATTCGCTACCCCATGGATTTCTGATTTTTAACAATCTAAATAAAGGTAAATGTTATACTTGAAAAGGATGTGAAAAGGACTAGACACGTTTGTCATTTGGCTAACGACATCCATCAAATTCCCAATAGAAAAATAGTTATTGTATTGTATATAGTCCTATATGTATTTTTTATGAAACTTCATGATTGCATGGCACGATGTATTATAACTGTTGCCTATGTGAATACAATTTCAAAGATACGAGGATCACAATTGTGTACGCCAGAGGTGTGTTGTGTCTACAAAAGAGTGACGCTCTTTTGAAAATTAGAAAAAATATATACAAATAATAGGCGAAGATAAAAAGCATTGAGGGTCCGAAATTGTTAACGCTGATATGGTTAATTCATGAAGTATAATATCATCGGTCTACGAAAAGTTTTGGTGTTAGTTGTGTGTAAACAGTTAATTCATAGTTATGACTATATCAATGATAATTCATGTGAACACAAAAGTTCAAAGCACTGGGCTGGTAATAAAATAGCCACGGGGGGTGGACCTCATACAGCAGCTAAAATGTGAATCTTCTGCGTATCTATGCTTTTTTCGACTTTTGCATTTTTTGTTTTTGTTTTGTTGTGTTTGTTTTTTGTTAAGTTTTGTTCCCTTTTTTTTCTTGGGATGATTATTTTTGCATTTATTACATAATTCACAAATTTCATCGAACGTTATAAACTCTATTGATATCTATTTTTTCAAAATGTTACACTGGTTAAAAACTGCAATATTATGCTACAATCCTATTTAATTTTTATTGGAACTTCCAGACAGATATGTAAATATTTACTTTTCTCCAGTATCCATATCATATACATCTAGAAGAGAGTAGGCATGTCCTGTTATCAGCCCAAGTGATTTACAATAATCTTCAGTAAATCCATCTTTAGTTTCACATGATGTACACATCAAATACCTATCAAAAATTTAAAAAAATGATGTAATTCTAACCTATAGGGTTCACATACACTTCTTTAACATATTTTACGCTTAATTACCATTGTCCTTATTTTCATTTTTACTAGGGTTATTTGGAATAGTACCGCATATCTTTTCAAATGTAATTATTGATAAAAAAAAATTGACAGATCGGTTTGAGATGTAAATCACAGCTTAGAGGCGGAAGTTGTATTTCCTTTTTTCGAAATTGTTATATTTAAAATTTCCATAAAAGCGCGAGGGTCTCTGTTTCATAAAATTCAATGAAGGTTTGACAAAGTATAGGAATTCTTTAAAAATTCAAACAAAGACTTTGTCTAAAGTTAAATTATCATCAAT
This sequence comes from Mytilus trossulus, assembly GCF_036588685.1. NCBI lineage: Eukaryota > Metazoa > Mollusca > Bivalvia > Mytilida > Mytilidae > Mytilus > Mytilus trossulus. The sequence continues at coordinate 24,610,888 of NC_086386.1, read as the reverse complement.
TTTTACAAGTTTGCACTGAAGGCTGTCTTATGGTCCAAGGACACAGTTATCGTCCTTTGGTTTTCGTTGTCTACGAATATAGTCCCTAGTGTAAACAGTGTATGACTTGCATGTTTTATTTAATACACTTTCCCAATTTATTTCTTTATATTAAATGCATGAACTATTAAGTAGAGGGATGTAATTACATGTCAAAAAAATTTGGGTACTGAAACTATATGTTAAGTAGTGAATTGGTCCAGTTCTAAAAGGTCAAATTTTATCACGTCTGAAGCTGTCAAACTGAATTGTACACCCCCTTAACACAGAATTGTCAATATTTTGAGTTAGAGCTGGTAGAAGTTTCTATAATTTTGATAGTATTTGTCTCACTGGTAGTACACTACACTGTAAAAATATTTTTGAGAAAGAGCAGGTGCGATTTTTTTAATTTGAATTTATTGTCTAAAAGAAATGCACTACAAAATAACTGTGTTCTCGGGCCTTATTATAAAACTCAATGATACCAAAAAACACAATGAAAAAACAGACTAGTGGTAATACACTTCGAGATTGAATTAAAAACTGGATTTCTTTCTTTATGGTATTAAAACTGTTTGTATTCTTGTCTTTCATTTTTGTTCATGTGCTTTGTCTATATACCTTTTTGTGTTTCATTGTTACATATGACATGGCTCTGTATTTATACATCCCGTCATTATAATATTGTGGCAATTTTTTTTATCAAATGAATGGTCGTTCTCTTTTTCTTTCGATGCTGTTTTCTCGTGAAAATTAAACCACTTCTTCTTTTCTTATTATGAAACCATTTTACTTTCCTTACCTGCAATCTCTAGCATGTGTCAATCTTGACCATATTAACATGTTATCAATGGTCTTTGAAAAATCTATTTTGTCTACAAATAAATCATGGTCAACTTTATTCAAAACAAGCAAAGTTAATCAGAGATGCATCTTTTAAATAACTTACAGTTAAAATAATATTTCAATTTAAAAAACGGGGACATTTAATGTTTATCACATAAACAACGAGGCAATACAAGTAAATTTATTAACAGTTTCATTCGACATGCATTACATATACTTATCATAGATACCAGGACTAAATATTATATATACGCCAGACTCGCGTTTCGTCTACAAAAGACTCATCGGTGACGCTCGAATCCCCAAAAGTGTAAAAAAGCCAAATAAAGTTCAAAGTTAAAAAGTTTTATATACTTATATATTATCAAACACATCTTAACATAATTAGGTAATGTCTTGGGATTTGTTATTCAAGTACATGTTACTTTCAACTTCAACAACAGTTTCAATATTGTATAATGTATAATGTATATAATGATATTTTAATCTATTTGAGCTAGTAGTATATGTACCATTTAAGGACAGATGTTCACATGGTTCACCAGTAAGCAATGCCAGAGACTCAACAGTCCTACCAGCTCCTAATGCTTGATAACATCCATGCATCTTAGCTGCCGCCTTCTCAATCAGTGGAACCCATAACTGGCCTCTTCTTGCCTGTAATTGATCCATGGAGATGATGGATAACTGCTTTACATTTAGTAGAAAATTTAATGCATACTTGTATTAGAACGAAAAAGTGTTAATGTGAAATGAATATGAAACCTGCTTTGTACTAGACTGACCTGCTGAGCTTGTATTTTTAACTTCATAGTACAATAATATGCAAAACGCTGGAAACATATAGTCTCCCAAACACATTATTATTCAACAGAGTAAATAATTCCTTACTCGCGTACAATTATGCTTTTTAATAGTTTAACTATTCCAGTGATCAAACCAACTAAAACCCTCCTACATAAAAGGGAAGCAATTGAAAAATTGCATTTATCGAGGAAACATATCTTGATCTTTAATATAAAAAGTTGATGCATTAATGAAATACCAAAAAAAAAATTCACTGCTTGTTTTAGAGCCTCCCTTCCCTTCCTTTACTTATGAATTCACTAATAAGTACCTAAAAATAATAAAACATCCATCGTATTTCAATTTCAGGACACTTTTAAACTTTCAACCAATTTCAAACGTCAAATGTATTAAACATAGATATTCAATCTGAACTTGTATTTATGTTATTTACTAATTAAGTACAGTTCTTAATCTAATAATCAGTCTTATCAGAGATATTATTATTATGGTATATCTAACCTTCGAATATTTAAGTCTTTTATGCTGATCTACAGGGAAGTGGTCATCTAAGACAACAGTTTTCCAGATGCCATCTTTACAAAGTCGTACAACGTATGCTCCTTCGGGACAGTAATCTTTGGTAACAACAATTCGTTCCACCAACTTTTGTCTCTCAGCAACAACAGCCAGTGCACATATGAACCTACATGTATAAGATAAGCAAATGTGTCAACTAGGTCAATAGAAACAATCCTATATTTATTATTTGATTTAAAGTTTACTGTTCAATGATCTTTTACACACAAGATGTCATGTGTGTCTCTACATAGATAGTCAATGAATGATTTATTCTTTTATTTATTGGTTTTCAAAATTCAGACAAATTCGTTGATACTTCATACAAATTTGTTAACATAATTTTCAAATAGACATACAATGATATATATTTTTTATTGTTGTCCACCACCATCTCTCCAATTAAACGAAATTGATTAACGTGTAAGTGGATCCTCTCACCAGCAGTTGCCTATTTCTCCTTGCATGATATCATTTGCTGTTGGTTTGTCGTAGACTTTCCAATCTATAGGACCTTTCCCTTCTACATCTTTGACCTCTTTTAACCTCAACCATTTGATGTTGCTGCCACCAGGTGGTGGATTTTTGAACAGGGAGTAGTCAGTTGGCGGAAATTCTTTATCGGTAAAGTTTATCTTATCCTGTAACATTCAAAATGTTTCAAACATATTTATTTATAAAGATGTCATTTCAATAATAATGTAGTAAAAATAAGATTTAAAATTTACTTATTTCTTTTCACCTTAAAATTTTATTGGAAAAGACAATGCCTTATCACATGCGTATTCCAATTCTTTCATAACCCACTTTATTAAAAGGTTTGGTAGACTATCTGTAACTAAATATCACAACTATTCTCCATACAGTACTATATGAACGAAACGCGCATCTGGTGTATTAAATAACAATCCTGGTGCCTTTGATAACTTGTTCTACTAACCTACCTTAACAGTTTCGATACTTCAATATTTCTTTATATAAGTTTGCTGTGTCACCTATTGTGTCTGTTTTGTTCATGCATCGTAAATATAATGGAAATTGAAACGACTGTCATACAAGTGAGAGTTTAAGCGCTATAACACCAGGTTCAGTCCACTATGTTTTACATCTGAAAATGCTTGTACCAAGTCAGGAATATGATAGTTGTGTCCATTTATTTGATGTGTTTTGTCATTTTATTTTGCCAAGTGATTAAGGACTTTCCGTTTTGAATTTTCTTCGGATTCAGTATTTTTGTGATTTGACTTTTCACATCAAAATGGACACGAAAACAAAATTTACCTTCTTTTTTTCTAAACAATTAAAGCATGCCAAAGTGTTATGCATTTAGTTAATGATATCACTTAAATGAATATTGAATCAATTTAGTTATACTAAAAGTAGAATACTGCTTATGAACCTGAAGAGATGCTGGGTGTTATTTGATTGAATTTAAATACAATACCTGTCCAAAAAAGACAAATGACATCTATGGGTCAATTAATGGTTTCAGTAGACGACAGGTGTCAATACAATATATAAAGCTCTATATTGTTTTGGATCTAAAACAGTTGATTTCTGAGCAGTTTTGAAACAAATTATCCTAATTTATCTTTTGATGATCAATAACTAGCCAGGTCAAGTTGTTTATGGTGGCTTGTTAATACAAATGACAAATATTATATTTTCAGTTGTGTGTATGTCTAAAATTAATTAGAAACTTACTTGTATTGAACAAAAATAAAGGATCGAATATCTTTAGTTGAAAACAAACCTGTTTACAGTTTAACACAATTTTAGCCCATTCTGCCTCTACTAGTCTTGTTTTAATTGTCCTCAAATTCTTAGCTCGGACTGACTGCCTTCGATCATGTCTTAAAGGCTTAGATTGTGGTCTACCAACAAAGTTTATTCCAGTAACTCTAGGTTTACTAACTCCACATTGTTCACACAGTTTACTTGAACTGTTGCTTTGAGAAGAACACTTTTCACAAGTCCATCTATCCCGCATCGGCGATGGACTCTTCCTTTCATGACCATTTAAGTGTTTGTCAACTAATTCTATTTTTCCTTTATCTAAATCTTTTGCCGGTTTTGCTAGAGCTCTTTCTTTTCTTTTCTTTGAACAAGTGCTACACGTTGTTAAATGTTCAGAGGTAAGATTGTCACATGCATGACATTTCCACTGTTTACCTCTATTGCAACATGGAGCCTTCATATGATGGCATTTTCCACAAACACCTTCATCTACACCATTCGAATGAGTGCATTGACAACATTTCCATCGTGATGCTAAACGGTTATCGGCTGAACGTGGTCTTCTATGTTTATCTGCAACTGGCGTAACACCTAAAAAGTTATTCTTCATAGGTTCTTTTTTACCTTTATCCCTAGCCAAACGATCAGCAGATTGTGAACGTTTCCCTTTCCCAACACTTTCATTCCGAGACTTTTTACACCTTGAGCATTTCGATTCCGAAACAGGATTCAGGTACTGGCAGTCATTGGTTTGGCATCTCCATTCCAGATTATGCAAATGTTTGTAACAAACCTCGCATCGCTGTTTGTAGGAAGGGTTTTCTAATGTACACTCTGGACAAACTACTGTTGACATTGTGCTCGCTTGTTTTGAAATTCTAAAACATATATAAAATCATATCTGAGCAAAGTTGTAAGTTGGAAGGCAATAACAGAGGATGACACAATTAAAAAAAATAAAAAAAATAAGGAAAATGTAAGCAGAAAAACAAGTCAGAGAAGTAAGAAAAGTAAATCAAATGAGAAAGGAAAACAGCTAGACCTTCAAAATCCTCAAAAGAAGTGAAGCCAAAAAGAGTTCCAAAAGAGACAAGAACAGTTGTGCTGGTACGTCTGGACGTAATTTAAGAGGAGGGACCATTAGCATAGATGATTTGATAGACTTTCTTTGTATGCAACCTTATTGGCCTTCCTCGAGACCTAAGGAAGTGTAATTCTATAATGTTTGTCAATTGTGGACAGTGTACAATAGAAAATTGTGGTCATTGGGTTCATCTGAAATAAATTGTTGTGATAAAACAGTGCTTCAATGGCATGACACTTTGTATGTCCTTGTCACAGTACCCTAATAGAGGAATGAGATGTAATAACTCCAACATTCTATTATAATCAATCAATTCAAAATTGATATTAAATTCACATTGCTTTAGTGTTACTATTACTAAAGTGAATAACAATTTCAGAAGTTGTTGATAAAATTGAATTTGTTGAACAGTGTTAACTTTAAAGAATCCGAATTGAAGCAATTTTTCGATTAGCAGGTACGTGCTAGTGGCTTTTACTGGTCTGTTTATAGTGTGTTATTACTGGTACTTATCATTATTTGGCAGTCCGTTCGTAATAATAGCAACATATTTTTTTATTGCTGTTACCATCTAATATATCAACTGTTTAATGACTGAAATATATTTAAAAGTTGTCAATCTTTTATTGCATTTCGTTTTCTAATTCGTTTATATGGTGGATTTAATTCAGAGACAAAAACACCCTCAGGTGAGACATTACTGGTTCCTCGGAGATATGTGTCGTTAATATTTGTAGTTAAATTGATAGTACAAACATTATATATTTCAGTATTCTTTATGGGTTGCATATTGTGTCATACTTTCTATATCACGACTCTTCAATTTAACAGAACAGAGACTCAATTTAGGACAGTTAATAGTGTTCAGTTTATGGTATGTGTCGTTAATGCACGAGTATATTCCAAAATACTATTTTATTATCGTTTTTCAGGAGATGTAATGGAATAAAGGGTTATTATAAATAATAAATCATCTCATGAATATAAAACAAAATCAGAACTAAAAAGAACTGATGTTTTAGACGTTTCCTCAACTACAATGACACACAGTAGTTTGATCACACTATACATAACGTTACAGACACAACAGAATATAGAATATAGATTATAAGTTGTAATGCGTCCGTCAAAGCCCTTTTTGATCAATGCTAAAATCTAAACATTTGAAAGCAAAGAATGTAAAAACACATAGAAGCATAAAGAGCTATATGAACAAAAAGATATATAAAGAATATCAAAAAACCGGTTAGGTCAACTTTGTGTGACAAAATCTGCTGAATAACTTCTGTATTTATACATCCGCGATGAGTTTGAGAGAAATATATCTTTAAGTTATTTAGCATGATAATGGTAAGTTTGGCACATACAACATTGATCTCGGTAAAGTAATGTTCCTAGCATAAAATAATAATGCTCGTTCTGTAACGAGAATCTGTGCTATATTGCTGAATTCAATTTGTCAATTGTAAACTTCACATTTCTGAACAGTAACATACCCTAATTACCATCAAATAACAAGAAACGTTACATGCTTGTAAGATCATTAAAAAATTTCATAACAAAAAATTGATAACAATAAGTTAATGGAATAGTTAGCTTACAAAATTTTGAAGAGAACAATAACAAATTTTTCTAAATTGAAAACAAATATGGCACATTTTCGAACAATTTTAGCAGAACGAGTACAGAATTCAGGTCAACATGTCAATACCTTGTATGACCACCTCTTGCATTTATGACCAATTGACTCCTCCGTCGCATGGAATCAGTAAGACGTCGAACAAAAGTCTTTTTGTCTATTTCTGAAACGTCGTCCAAGTTCGTCCCAAAGATTTTCAATTTGCGATAAATCTGGAGACATTGCTGGCCAAGGCAACACACAAATATTGTTATTCTCCGAAAAAAAAAACTTCGAAATGTGTGCCATGTGACAACGGGCGTTGTCCTGCTAAAAAGAAGTGGTTAAAACGATGTCTTCGGAGATATGGGAGAACAACTGAGCAAAAATTTCGTCGCATATATCTTGTTGCATTTAGGTTACCAACGATGATTTTGAGCTCGGTGCATTCCTGGTTATTCCGCCCTATACCATAATTCCGGCACCATCGTTCATTGCGCCTCCAGTAGACCCTGAATCAGCCGTCGCTAAATTTCAAGTTGAATTTAGATTCATCGGTAAACGAACCTATCTTCATGTTTGCCTATTCCATGGAATCTGTACCCGAGTCCAATGAAGTTGAGCCATCATGTGGCGCTGTGTAAGGATAGGTCCCTTCAAAGGACGACAAGTTCTTAGGACAACTTGACGCAATCAGTTCCGAACTGTTAGAAACTATATTCTGTTGATATGTCTTCCATGGGTTTGTCGTGCAGTTTGTGACGCGTTTACATTCAATGAGACCTTTTGTTTACAATCGTGTTCGACACAATTAATAACCAAAAGGACTCGAGTTCATTTCTATACAGGTAAATTTAAAAAAAAAAAGGTTGTGTGTTTAAAATCAGAACAAGACGTCACGTCATTTCCGATATTTTCATAAATGAGTAAATTTGATGGATAAATCATTCAGGTTACTAGTTTTAATCATGAACATATTTTAAATTATCATATGTGATATTTTCAAATTAAAAACCAATGTAATGTTTCTTTTTTTGCCTAGTATATAACGTTTACATATCTTTTTTTATATTTTACGCTAGTGCATGTAACATCTTTGTACTTGTTTGGCTTTATAAATATTTTGATATGAGCGTCACTGATGAGTGTTATGTAGACGAAACGCGCGTTTGGCGTACTAAATTATAATCCAGGTACCTTTGATAACTATTTACAATTACGGACCTCATTTACAGGGTCGAGTTCCTTACGTAAAATTATTCAGAACAAATCAGTGCAAAAGGTTAACTCAGCATCACTTATAATTATATGAGATTTCATCGACCAGTATAATCGTCTGGGACCTTAACCGACTGTGGCACTTATTCTATATTGCGGAATCAATGCATGCATTTCTTGAGAAATTTAACGTGTCGATGCATCCTGTCTAGCTTCTTTTTTTAAGTCGAGCAGGTTTTGTTTGTCCTTTGATGTATATCCACCTTACTGATTTACGGGATTTGAACATATCTAAACGACTGTCGCGTAATTTTCTTAACCAGTTATAAGTGATGCATCTTTGATTGATTTAAAGTACTGCCATAATATGAATATGTACACTATAAAAGACATAATCGCTTCATCGATTATTTAAATTATTTCCTTTTTATTTCAACATCGATAATATATATCGATATTCGCTGGTATAGTTACCTCCATAGTTGTACCTTAGTCAAAACATTAAGAATTTCGTTTTGATTGTATTCCAGGAAAGAATGTAATACGTAAACATGTATACTGTTCAGAAATTCATTGATAAATAATATATTAAAGTAAAACGATTGTATCTATTATGACAGCTTCTAATCAACATTTTTATCGTAAAATTCAAATATTTCAGTTGTATTTACTTTGAGTTTTAATATTAAAAATAGATATGTAAACATACCAATTTCAATCAATATTATTGATATTTGTGTGAATCAAACTTCGCAAACCCTTCTTTCGAGATCATGAAAATATTCTTCCTTTCATATCTTCCACTTCTAAGAATTCATTATTGAAAGGTATAACTAGGTAAAATAAAAAGGAGTTTTATGACATATTTCTACGCAACAGCGTCTTAAATACTGGTGTTAAATTCTTACCTGTTAATTATCTATAAAACTATCTCGTGTGTAAAATATACGTGTAATAAATCTTTAAATGGTATGTATCTCTATGTTTTAACCTACTCACACGTTAAAAATGTGGTAGTTAACAAAACAATGACAGATATATATATGCTTATGGCCAAATTCCCTTAATTGTGTTTAATATTGATATATCACCTGTTTTCTTTGAATGACTTACACAACAAAAACATAGGTATAATGATGAACACCAACTCCCTTAAAAATTTATAAATCAAGGGATAATGGGAAAATGATACGTATGCATTTTTTTTATAAATATTTTCGTATGTATTTTAGATACACGTCAATATCATTCAAATACACGAATGAGTGTACAAAAACAACCTGGCAATACCACGCTGACAGTAACGGTGCGAAAGTGAGAAGAAGTGAAAAATAAAGGAAAAACAGCTCAAATGATAGAGGTTAAAGCATAGATAAATTCATTAATCCCATAGAAATCAATGGAGGATAGAGTATGACACGCTGTTTAAAAACATCTCTTCAAAAGTCTTCCTATTGTTCTATCGACAGATTTGATAAAGAGTGAAAACATGTTTGAATAAATGTATTTCCTCTATGAAAAAAATATATCACAATAAAAGCTAATAACACCAACTTAAATCTAACCTAATCGTCGCATTGCTGAATTTCCTAATTAGCATTTTATATCAATATTGTTATCTAAATTTTCAATAAAAAAAAATCTTAAATTGTTTATATGTCTTCAGTTATGACTCGCTAATTGCTAGATCATCAAAGGACTGATTTGTTTTACATTTACTCTTATATAATTCCAAAATAAAACAAATTGTTATATAAGTTAACATACCAATATTTGATCCACAGGTTCAAACTTCTGTGAAGTAAACTAATAATTCACCTTTCAAGCTATGTAATTTACCTTTATTTGATTTCTAAGAACTCGATACAAAAAGTATTATAGGTAAGATATATTATAGGTTTATCTCATGTTTCTAAGTAACTTCAGGTTTTTTAAAAATATTAAATCCTTTCCTGTTAAATAAATATATTTGAGTATACTTTAATTGACATACACGTGTTAAAGTAAAGAAAGTAATCTTTGAAAGCGTACGTTGTACCCTGCTCAAGTCATGCGTAATTTGTATTAATTTGATAAAGAAAATTGAGAGAACATGCCAGGGAGCATTCTAAATTTTGCAGTCAAATAAAATTTTCAACAAAATCAGACAAAACCATGGAATAAATGATTAACAGCTATATCAAGACTGCAATTAAACAATCCCCTTTAATCTGACGATTAAATGTTCATCAAGCTGAAATGAGATTTTTTTCTAGGTTAAAATGTTACCTTAGTATTCATATATACAACAATTGTATCAGGTTTTAAGTAAATATATGTCAGTAAAATAATATTAGTGATCAACCGGCGAATTATTTATAAAAATTTTACAGGTAAAGACTTTTAACTCTGAAATATCAAACCATAATAGATTCAGCATCAAATCATATACCAGAGGGACATGAAAACTCATAGATCGAAAATAAACTGACAATTCCATGACTAGTAAAGGAAAAGACAAAAATACAAATAATAGTGCATTAACACATAGAAAACTAGGGACTAAGCAACACGAACTTCACCAAGAACTGGTAGTAATTTTCTTCGTCATTAACGACTAACATTAGATACTTCTTAATCTAAAAGTAATTTTTGTTGTGTACAATTGTGATACTTTACATTTTCTGAAGACTTGATACAGTTATTAACGATCAATTTCATTAGAAATAATGATTTTGTTTTATCCAAGTTCTGTTCTATTTACGTTTTTTGGTTTATGACGAATACTCAATGATATCGAAATATACAATTGTTTTCATACGTTTTTTATTGGTTTTTTTACAAAATAGAAATAAAACAGAGTGTTTATGAATTAACATATTAATTTCGATAAAATCGTCGAGATAAATCATTAAAAGCTCTAGTGGTGTTTTCCAGACATGATAAAGGAGGAATGCCATAAATAAGAAAAATAGAAAATACTTCTACATTATGTATTATGATTTTTAGAAATGCAAAAGGGGCATACATTATATTTAGATCTAGAGGAAACATCTAAAGTATAAGCATTTAATCTTACAGTCCTGGGAAATCATAACAGAAAACAAATGGAAAAAAAACCCAGAAAGATTAAATATATTTGAGATGGAAAACCAAAGAAAAATAATAGAAACCTGACGATGGGTCTGTATAAAAAAAGGAAGAAAAAATTGACTTCAAAAGTTATATTGCAAATTGGATCGGATGTTTTCTGCAAAGTGTGCTTTACAAAACAAAAACAGTTCGAAGATGTTGTACTTTCATAACTAATTTAAACTGAGCGTCACTGATAAGTCTAATATAGACGAAACGCGAGTATAACATATTGAATTATAAGCCTGTGACTTTTGATAATTATTTGACGTAAACCGATGAAGAGAAATGATAAGGTTGTCTTTTCGACCTTGCGAGCTAGTTAAAGTTCAGTATACCAAAAAAATATTTCCAGGAATTTGGACAGTTTATATTCATGCGGTTACATTGTTGTTTAAATATTAGGTTTCATTTTGTATTGACTATTCGACATGCAATGTGATCATTAGATGTAAACCATTGGCATAAAACTAACTGCAACTTGTCAACATCATACCTGCTATTTTACAAGTAAGCACCATGAAGACGACAATACAATTTATCTTTGCCTTTCTAACTATGGGTGTTTGTATTTCAGGAGACTGTAATGCTGGTCATGGTAGGTGTAATTTTATTATGTTTCATTAATAAATTGATATTTGAGACAAATCTTAAATCCTAAGGTGAGCCAAACAAATGCCGTATGTAAACCTAATGTAATGAGAGGCTGATAGCAGAAATAATATCATTAGTGTTTGTTTAACAAACGAAGACAAATATATATAAAGATGTTTTTTAATGTGCTTCTATCCGTTCTGAAGATTAAGTATACAATTGAATCTGCTTTTCAGTGAACTCTGTTCAGCGTGAATATTAATCATCATATTATTTATTGAGTATCTAATGATTTTCTAGGAATTCAAAATCATATTTCAAAGGTTAATTTGAATTGTGCTATAAAATCTGCAAATATAATGCTGGCATGCTGCAAACAGACAGTTATGACATGCCTGATTTGTTATGAACTTCCTGTGGTGTTGTAACAGTATGCAGTTTACAGTGACGTTGAACCATCAATATTAGATTGAATTATAACATTATTTCTTAATTGAATTTAAGAACTTTGAACTGCCTTTCTGCGTAAGCCATTTTTCTTTGAGACAATATTGTTCTTTTGCTTAAGCCTATATTTTTTATGTGTTGTTTGTTTGATTGTTTATTTGTTTATTTTTTTTTTGTCTGTTTTTGTGAGTTTGTTTGTTTGGGATAGGTTTTGTTTGACTTTTTCCTAGGGTTGTATTCTTTCGTTCTTATAAATCGTTTTTATCGAAAGAAGTCTTCTTGGACATTTGTTGTAAATTACCTTATTGCTAGTCTTTGCTGAATATATTCACAGCTTAATGAGGCGCTTCTGTGCTGATTATGTTAAATATATTTACAAATAGATAAGATATATCGATCGGTATCGTGTTTAGATCTTATAACGTATTTTGTTGATGTTTATTTTCAGATTAGGTTGCATTCGCTAAGTCGTAAATTCCGATTGACATTTACATGCAGCGAATCGAGTAGGGCATTATATTGGAAATATAAACTTTAGTTTATCAGTCATCAATCAGTATCTGAGTGCAATGAACTCACTTTTTAACTTGATTCTTGATTGTGTTTTATAGGAAAAACAACATGTATCACAGAAGATCTACTTCAGATGTTCATAAGAGTTAACAGACAAAGTGACATAAAACCAGGTATGTTTTGTTTATTTGAAATCCTACATCAAGTCTTAAAAGTAAAGGAATTACACAGAAGTTGTAAAACCGATCAAATAATCTTAGAAATGATTTCTTTATTTATTATGTTCTTAGTGTTAAGCGTTATAAATACATATTAGTTTGTACTTTGAGAAGTATTTTACATTAATACGTTTCCTTCGGTTTTGGTTTGTGACCCGGATTTGTTTGTTTTTTTATGAGTTTTGAACATTGGTATACTACTGTTGCCTTTATTTACAGAAACTGACAACGGTTATTGTTCTCACATAGAAGTGATAATCTTGCACTGTAGTAACTAAAAGTTTCATAGGATATTATTGTAAAGTTGCTTTTTTGTTTGAGTTTTTTTCTGATGTGTGTTGTAGTTTGTATGTTTGTAGTATTAATATAAATAAGACGGTATTTAAAAAAACTATTTTCACAATTTTTACACTGCACTTTCATAAAAATAGCATTTAGATATTGAATCTATTCGTTGAAATTGTATATGTAAAACAAAATATTATCAAGAATTAAAGTGGTCTTGATATATATAAAAGTTTTTCCTAATTAAAAGTTAAATGTTTTCGTTTCAGGACGAAAGGAGAGAACTGCTTTCCTGGCCTTCTTGAAAAATAATCCAGTTTTGTCTAACAATGTGATAAAGTTTGATGATGTAGAAACAAATATTGGACACCATTACAATCCAACCACTGGAGTTTTCACAGCACCTAAAAATGGTCTTTATATATTGTCTTCTATGATTATGGCATATGGAGGTACCACATTTCATTATGAATGGCGAAAGAATGATGCTGTCTTTTCTAACGGATATACTAACAAAACCAGCAGTGGTTCTCAATCTCAGACATTCATCGTAGAACTGAAGAAAGGGGATCGCATTTACATAAAGCACAGAATTTCAAGTGGTGAAAAACTACACGGCGGACGTAATTCTTATTTCAGTGGCTACCTTTTACAATAAAGGAATAAAAACATGTTCATATTTTGACTTGATTTATATAACATGCGTTGATACTTGTATTTTTTTTTATCAATATCTAAACTTTATTCTCGATGATTGTGAAAGATACGAGCGACCCTTTTTAAAAATATTTTCCCAAAAAATACTGTTTAGTCATGAACATTTCAGTACTACTGATCAATTTTAATCGTTGTATAAAAATGAAATGCATCTTAATAACTTTTAAGTCAGAAGAGTGTTTTTCTGCTCATGACTCATTACAGGACTTTTCTAATCATTAAAAACACTAACTTTCAGATGAAGCGCATAAAAGGACAAGTAAACTCAACATATATAACAAGCTTTATATTTTGTACACCAGTGTATACATGTAATTACATAAGTCAAATTGGTTTAAAACAAATTATACCGATTAAGTCACGTCTGGAGAGCAAGATGAAAAGGTAAAAGGGGCACAAGTTAGTTCTAGACAAAAATGTGTTGAGTTGAGGTAAAAGAACAATCTCTATTTCCTGTGGGAGAGAAAAATAATAGGCCAGTGATAAACTCTAAATGATATCATGTGGAATTAGGAAAATCGACAATATAAAATAAAAAAAATCTTTTGAATGTTTTCTTGTTGTCGAAGTTTCAAACAAAAAGTTAACCGAAAAATATAAAATGACAGAAAGATAGAAATATAGTGAACGTAAAGAATAACTATATGATGGAAACAAAGTTGAGGAATGCATAACATGTCCGAGTTATTTCGTAGTCCATTTCTTTTAGACAATGCATATTAATTCTTAAAAGTCCCACCTCCACTTTCTCAATTATAATTTTACAATGTGTTGTAATATTTTGCGTACAAATTATATCAATTTTATAAAAAAAACTTTTGCTCGTGCTCAAAATATTGTTATTTTTATGTTAAGGCGGTTTTGAAATTTTTTGACAGCTTCCAAAATGCCTATTTTTGACCTCTTTCAGCTGGACAAAATTTACAACTTGACATCAAAACTAATGACCCGATTTCTTTTACAGTGAAATATTATCCCCCTATTTCCTATTTGAGGCATGAAAAAGAAAGAAATTCATTTGGAAGGGGATTGAAAAAAACGGAAAACAAAAATCAGACGATTACAACGAAAAGCAAACAATAACTGTGTTCCCGGAGCAAAAGGCATCTAAAACGAAATTTGATATATCTCCTTGGCCTTAAAGCATTTCGGTAGAATTTTTTAGACAATGTTTGAATTATCTTAAATTATAGTATGTGTATGTCCTAAATATTGACTACGGTAGACAACTTTTACCATGTTTACCCGTACCAGTACAAATACATATTAACTCAAATATAGATATAACGGAATATCTTAAGCTTCTAGACAAAGAATAGTTCTGATTTACCTCTTTACAATAACTCCAAAGATGTGTCAACTCTTCTTGCTCAAAGATTAAGGATATCACTTAAAATATCAATGAAAACCAAACCAGTTATGCCGAATTAAAACTTTATTATGTTTAATCTGAAACAAATTCAAGATGTTATAGACTTTTCAGACTCTAACAATATTGGGGTCGTAATATGTTTTGTAGATTTTACAAAAGCGTCAAAATTATTGGAATTGTTTTTTTATGTTTGAAACGTTGATTTTTTTTTTCTTTCTGTAAACTGATAATATATAAACTGTATTAACAGTATGTTTACTCAGATACAAACATTTGCTATCATCGATGAGAAGATTTCAGAAACTTATAAGGTAAAACACAGAATGGCTTTAGTAAAACCAAATGTAATAGTTAAGAGGTTGATAGGGCGAATAGTGTAATAAGTGTTTGCTTAATGTCTAGTTGCAACATATCCTCTCAATTTATGGCGATGCTTTTAAAAGGGTGTGTAGAAATTACTAAATTTAAAAGTTATGTTGTGGTTTAAATTGGCTCTGTTGATTTGGGAATATTAATTTGTAATATTATTCAAAATGATGTAAATTCCAATCATTTTCTGGAATTAATACTATATAAAATTGAGAAAGGAAATGATGAATATGTCAAAGCGACAACCACCCGACCATAGAGCAGATAACAGCCGAAGGCAACCAATGTGTCTTCAATGTAGCGAGAATTCCCGCACCCGTAGGTGTCCTTCAGCTGGCCCCTAAAAATATGCATAATATAACAATGATAATGGACGTCATATAGAACTCCAAATTATACACAAGAAACTAAAATATAAAATCATACAAGACTAACAAAGGCCAGAGGCTCCTGACTTGGGACAGGCGCAAAATTGCGGCGGGGTTAAACATGTTTATGAGATCTCAACCCTCTCCCTATACCTCTAGCCAATGTAGAAAAGTAAAAGAATAACAATACGCACATTAAAATTCAGTTCAAGAAAAATCCGAGTCCGATGTCAAAAGATGTAACAAAAGAAAATAAATAAAATGACAATAATACATAAATAACAACAGACTTCTAGCAGTTAACTGAAATGCCAGCTCCAGACCTCAATTAAACTGATTGAAAGATTATGTCTTCATCATATGAATATCCGGCACAATCCCTCCCATTAGGGGTTTAGTATCATACTATCATAAAATATATATTCGAAGAACATAACCCGTGTCATGCCAACAACTGTTTTTTAGAAAAAAATGTGTTTAGTTCCGATGCAAAGACCCTATCAGTGAATCAATATTAAAGCCAAAATATGTAATCTTTAATGACTTGACAACAGTATCGTAACTATATCCCCTTCTAATAAGTCTATTTAAAGGTTTTGTTAGTTTCTGAGGAGAATACTGACATGTTTGTGCTTTATAAAGAATATTTCCATAAAAAATTGGATGTGAAATACCTGAACGTATAAGATGTCTGCATGTTGAGTTATATTTACGAATTATTTCCTTATACCGATGATAAAATTTAGTAGTATGTTCATTACTGCTGTTACATTGTTAAAATATAAGGTTTCATTTTGTATTGACTTTAAGACATGCAATGTTATCACTAGATGTATAACATTGGCATAAAAGCTGTCAAGATCATTCGTGTTATCCAACAATAGTGAGCACTATGAAGATGATATTACAGTTTATCTTTGCCTTTCTAACTATGGGTGTTTCAGAAGACTGTAATGCTAGTCATGGTAGGTGTGATTAATTATGTGTATTGGTGTATCAATTTAGAGATGAAAAAAATCTTATACCCTAAGGTAAGCCTCAAAAAGTGTATATTAAACCAACGTCCAGTGGGAAATACATGTCATGAAAATTGACGAAACTCTTAAAATTGTTTCTCCTCGTTTTCAATTGTAAGTACAATTGTACATTATACCTATTTTTGCGATTTATTCTGTTTAGCGCGCATGTCATTACCAAATAAAACTTTAGGGTATCAAACGATTGTCAGGAATTTAAAAGAACACAGTTTAAATGTTTTATATGTATAAACGAAATTAAAAAAAGAAGCAAATATGCTGTCGGCTTGTAGATAGTTATACAAGTAGCATGCATACGTTGTTGATGACTTTATGTGTTAGAAGTAAAAGTATGAAAACTACTCTGAGTTAAAAAAAAAAAAAAAAAAAAACGCATGTTTTTTTATTATAGTTACGAACTGAATTATTCTATCTTTCAGCATAAGCCATTATTCTTTTATACGATGTTGTATTTTTGTTGAGCTTGTATTTACTCATTTGTATCTGTTTATTTAACTTATTTTGTTTGTTTGTTTGTTTGTTTGTTTGTTTGTTTATTTGCATTCTTTTAGACATCTTAAATATCTTTCAATCAAGTCATCTTGTAAATGTGTTGCTAATGACATTTTTAAATATGTTTAAATCTTTTCAAAGTTTTGGTTTCTTCACATATTGTTGATATAGAAAATTACATTAAATAAATCGATTGGTACCGTATAGTTTGGTTGCATCCGTAGAGAACATTTTTATAAATTTCATAGAACTCCATGCAGCGAATAGTGTTTGATCATATCTGTAACGAATCAAATAACAGTAACTGTGAAAGGTTAACCTACTTTTGCACTTGTTCGTATTGTGTATTGTAGGAAAGACATCATGTATTACAGAAGATCTACTTCAGATGTTCTTGAAAGTAAACAGGCAAAGTTACATAAAACAAGATATGCTTCTTTTTTTTTATCTAAATGTATTCTTATACAATTAAAAAAGAAAAGAAGTAAATTAGAAGATTTTATTGATAACTTTGAGAATGATGTTAAAGTAAGTATAGTAGAAGACGCACCCTTTCTCACTTCTGAAGAAGGTTTTGGTTTTTATTTTATTTGTATCTCTGTAATGGTTTTATGAGAACTGTGCATTTGTATAATGCATGTACTTCTACATGTACTCAAGACAAAAGAGATATTAACAATGATTCATAATTAAGACCTCCTCTATAGCCAATTCAGGGAGCACCTGAGATCACCCCTAGTTTTTGGTGGGGTTCGTGTTGTTTATTCTTTAGTTTTCTATGTTATGTCATGTGTAATATTGTTTGTCTGTTTGTCCTTTTCATTTTTAGCCATGGCGTTGTCATTTTATTTTAGATTTATGTGTTAAACTGTCCGTCTGGTATCTTTCGTCCGTCTTTTACGACTGCGTCGGCTTGGTCAACATTTTGTGTTTTTTCCCTGGAATTTCATGTAGCTTTCACAGAATCTTCATTATTATCTAGAGACAGAATCTAGATTGATATTTTAAAGAAGAATAATTTCTTATTTTTTTCACATTTTACTATGTAAATGGACATATATTTTTCGCAGTTAAACTATTAGGTTTACTGTCTAAAGTAAATTCATGTATTTTCTTATTTAAATCAATGACTAATTCAAACCTTCGTCACAATTTTATGTAAATTTGACGGAAGCTTTTATATTACTCAAATACCGTATCCAGACCAAAAACTAAAAAAAAACATTTTGGATTGTAATTTACTGATAAATGAACATATTTGTTTAGGGGCCAGCTTAAAGACGCCTCCGGGTGTGGGAATTTCTCGCTACATTAAAGACCTGTTGATGACCTTCTTCTATTGTTTTTATTCTCTGGTTGGGTGGTTGTCTCTTTGACACATTCCCCATTTCCTTTCTCAATTTTATATATTAGAAGATGTTGTGATATGAGTTACCATGAGTCATCTCTCCACAAGAGACCAAATGACACGGAAATAAACAACTATAGGTCATCGTACGGATGTCAACAATAAGCAAAGCCAATACTACATAGTCAGCTATGAAAGGTCCCTGAAATGTCGAATTAAAACTATAAAAAAAGAAAACTAGCGGTGAAAAAAAAGAACGAAAACAAATATGTAACACATTAACAAACAACAACCACTGAATTACAGGCTCATGACTCCTGGCTCTGTTTCTTTGTTTACACGTTGTTGCTAGTAAAATGGAATATTATCCGACTGTGATACAAGTGCAAGGTTTAGCTAGCTATAAAACCAGGTTTGATTCATCATTTTCAACTTCATAAAATGCCTGTCCGAAATATGAAAGTTGTTATTCATTCGTCTGATATGTTTAAGCTATTGATTCTGCCACTTGATAAGGGACATTCCGCTTTAAATTTTCCTCGGAGTTTGTCAGATTTACAGATTTATGTGTCTCGCCTGCGATCATTGCTGTCAAGAAAATACACAATTCAATGTTTGCCTACTATTTAGCTCATCTTCACTGAAAGGAAATGTGAGCTATAGCCATCACTTAATTGGTATCAGCTTGGGATCTGTTGTTGTCCGTCGGCTGTCGGTTGTAGCATGTTGGAAAGATCTTTTCTTTTAAAACTACTGAACCAATTCCAACTAGACTTAAGCTGAATGATTCTAAGGGTATTAAGATTACAGGCTGTGTTTTGTTTACTGTTTGATAAATAAAACATGAACAGCATGGTTAAATATAGAACAAAGGGGTAAATGCAAACCCTGAACATGATTAGATTATGTTTTATCAGCCTTGAAATTTTTAGATTGATCTGACAAGACATTTTTGAGTTGCTGTCACTTAATTGGTAACTTTTATTTGTTATTCTCATCGGATTTTGTCTAATGCTTAGTCCGTTTCTGTATGTGTTACATTTTAATGTTGTGTCGCTGTTCTCCTCTTATATTTAATGCGTTTCCCTCAGTTTTAGTTTGTTATGCCGATTTTGGTTTTTTGTCCTTAGATTTACGAGGTTTGAACAGCGGTATACTACTGTTGCCTTTCTTTAGAAAATTTGCACTTTTTTAATTATCATCATGAGTAGTATCCAAGAGAACGATAAACTGTAAGGAGCAAGAATGTTCAGCAAAGAAATATCTACAAATAAGTTAATATGACAAAAAATGTCCAGTGACCCAAACATTATTAGTTGCCCCTTAAAAGACTATCTTATACAAATTGTTTTCACAAATTGTTTATCATGCTTTCTTACTTCTCCTCTAAAAATTACTTAACCGAATTAAACCAAACTTAAGGTTTTGTTTTATTTTCTGTTGGCATTTTCTCAAACAATATGGCTGCCATAGCTAAACATAGAACAGAGGGTAAAATGCAGATATTGACTTGTATCTATAAAAAAAATCTCGAAAACTATAGTATTTATAGCAAATCGGACAAGAAATTGAGTTTTTATTAGATTGAGGTCTACCTGCTCCGACATTATCAGCCAAAATCGGATATCTCATACTTAGTTAATTGCAATGAATTGATGATTTTAATGAAATTTTGCAGTTTTCGGTTATTTTCTTAAATATTTCTAAGATAAAGATAAACTGTTTACAGCAAAAAAAAAGGTCTTCGAATATGTTTCATGACCAAAGTTGTCAATTGAGTTTGCTTCCTTAAAAAATCTTCTCTTTTGAATCATCTGAATCAAATCCACCCAATCTTGCACTACTACTAATTTGATTTTTGCAAATATGATTGGAATGATATCAAATGATTATGGTTTTGTTTTTATTCTAATTTTATAAATTATTGCACAATTACATTATCTGAGCTGATTTGTGATATGGTTCCCAATGTTTCTTTGAAGTTTAAGCAGATTTTTCTGCTGATGTTGTACTTCTCAATTTCACGCCCATTTAATAACGCTACTCGTGTGACAAATCATTTAATACCGCTATTCGTGAAAAAAAAATCATGAAATTCCACATTGCAGTTAACAGATAAGCATCATAGAAAAGAAGCCCTGTCTATTAACTGCATCCTTTGTTTGAATTTCACAGGTAAACTGAGACAACGGTTTACAGTAATTTCTAACGAATGTTTAACTGTTTATATATGGTACTTTATTATTCAAATTTTTCACTACAACGGTCTTGGTGCATGAAGACCTTCTACATCTAATGTCAAATATGGTTCGTGATTAACTCCAGCTGGTGCCCAGTTTCCAAGTCCTGTTGGTGTCAAGTTCATTCGATGGAGAAGTCTTCTTGATACATGGAAGGATACTGTACTTTCCAGTTGTGTTAAAATCATAATAACTTGTCTGTTAAAATAAATATATAAAATTTTCTTTAGTACTATTTAATGCAAAAGGATATTGGAATATATGAGGGACGAAAGATACCAAAGGAACAGTCAACCTCATCAATCGAAAATAAACTGACAAAGCCCTGGCTAAAACTAAAAAGGACAAAAATGCAAACAATAGTACACAAGACACAACATAGAAAACTAAAGAATATCACCAACCAAATTTAGAATCAACAGATAAGATGGATTTGACTTGCATACACTTTACTACAAACATTAGTTTTGATGTTCTAATTCGTATTGTTAACACAGTTGAGTTATGCACTGTCTTAAGCCTGCACAAGATTGTCAGATGGTATTGATTGTCGTCTGGCACTTGATTGCTTTAAAGAAAGTAGTTAAATTCAGGCCATCAGTTGTCTCTTGTTTTGGCTTTATATCATTTACCATACGAACACATGGGTTTCTCTAATTATTGAATGATGTTTGCTGATCTTTTATTTTTCCAAGTCTTTAGGGTTATTGGTATGACTTATTTTATTATATTTGAATTAAAAAAAAATCATAAACTATTCAAAATGAGGTTGATTTTTTATAAATTAGGTCTGCATAATCCTTTTTTTTATAGGTGATAACCTATATATTGCTACCTGTTCATCCGAATATCATTCAATTTGTTCATTTTCTAAATAAAATTTGTTAATACATGTTTTTGTTATATTAGTGTTGATTCAAAGTTCATTTTATATACACCTGTTTCTATTGTATTTCTTGCAACGTTTGTTTTTGTGTATCATAAAGCTGAAAATATTCAGTAATATTGTCCATTTCAATATGTGTTTTTGTCAAAACTTTTCGGAATAAATTATTTTCAATGGTCTTCAATTTTCCATTTCATTTAGCCTTTGTATTTGTCCAAAGTACATTTCTAAAAAGTGCATACTAGTAAGCCAAATCTATCAGTCGTACCAAAAACTTTCTTGATTATTCTGCCCACATGAAAAACTCTCTTTTTTCGACGATAGCCCTAACAAGACTTAAATATATACTAATCTTACTATTTTATTATGTCCTCTCTAACCTACCTATGAAGTGGAGGTATAGAATATATAGTTGTCAGGGTGCCTCTGGTTGATACAATATTAGTACTCCCTTTACAGTCACACTGCACATGTATGGATTTGTTAGGGGACCGATTCTCCACTACATACATACCACCCGACCATCCTTGCATCAGGGAATACACTGTAACTGATTCTCGCATCTACATGATAAAGTGTTTTTATTAAATTGATAAATTATCTGTTTAGAGAAGACGGAATTAAATAGTCCTTCGAACAACAGTTTGCTTGTTAAGTTCATGATAGTATTTTTAGTCAGATTTATCATCATAAAAGAGGGACGAAAGATACCAAAGGGACAGTCAAACTCATAAATCCAAAACAAACTGACAACGCCATGGCTAAAAATGAAAAATACAAACAGAAAACCAACAGTACACATGACACAACATAGAAAACTAAAGAATAAACAACACGAACCCCACCAAAAACAAGGAGTGATCTCAGGTGCTCCGGAAGGGTAAGTAGATCCTGCTCCACATGCGGCACCCGTCGTGTTGCTTATGTGATTACAAATCCGGTAAAAAGTCTAATTAGGTAGGTCAAATTCATGAAAGGGAAGGGGATTGTAGTTACGACGTAAGGAACATATCCGATATCATTTGTGAAACGGTTATTCCATAACGGTCAACCAACTCGTGATGGCGTCCGAAAAATTTACGAAGGGATGATTTCAACTTTACCTTTTGGAACTCTTGGTTTAATAGCTTCCTTGTGAGCAGTAACACTCTATCAAGAAAATCATGATAGGAAATGCATATTTTTCTTGAAACACTATTTGCTATCAATACAAACATACTTGTACATTTTGACTTAAGATCGTGATTAAATCTAACCAATACTTGCACGACACATCAACACAAACAAGATGCATGTAAAAAAGGGTGTCATTATATTTGCTGTGACAGTTAATAAGCGTATCTGCAAAAAAGAAAATAACTTAAGGAAAACATCGGCCACGAATATGTTCAAACATAAATTCATCGTATTCAGTAAAGAAATTAAACAAGTATATGAAACTCAAAAATTAATTTTAAAATGGGAAGTCCGTAAAACCTAACCAAACTCCTGATTATATCAAACAACGGAACACACGTAAATAAAATGTCTTCTACTCGACTTTTGGCGTTACAAATGAAGTTTAATAGAGAACGGTTTCGGACGAGTGGCTTTTTTATTTATAAATAATCTCACTAAATACAAATATCGTTATTTCTAAAGCAATGTACATTTATTGAAGCCACCAGTTTTACTTAATTATAATTTATATAAGATATTTAAAATTCTAACACATCTCATTACTGCTTATATGATTAGGATTGCGGTTTGTTGGCAAAAGGAGATTTACATTCCTATTGCTGTCTTATTTCGTTACACATATTATCAAAATCGTAACGTTTAACACTTATTGAAGATACCAGGCTTATAATACACAATGCATGTTTCATCTTAAAATTACAAACGAAGATACAGAGCACAGAAAAAACTAAATTTGTAAATAGATGTGCTAAATTTGGCAAAATCAATGACACCCCAGGGGTAGAATTTTAAAGCCAAATTAGACTTTTAACCCCAATTTCACGGTCAACCAATCATATAAAATGAAAGCGGGATTTTCAGGTTAAAGTTTTTGGTCAATGTAAATTATGATGAAGCTGAAGTCCAATCAACTTGAAACTTTGTACACTTGATGCTTATGATATGATATTTCTAATTTTCAAGCCAAATTAGACTTTTGACCCCAATTTTACGGTCCATGGAACATGGAAAATGATAGTGCCAGTGGAGCATCCGTGTACTTTGGACACATTCTTGTTTTTTCGAAATTTTGTCCATTTTCACTCAGTTTAGCGAAAGCAAACTCTGTATTATTTAAACAATTTGGTTACAACATTTATTAATTTAGATTACATTGATAATTTCATGATTTTCCGAATAAAAAGGTTCAAACTTCCTACTGTAAAGTTTAAAAGCTATTCCAAGTCAGTATCTCTTAAAAATTAACTTTAATGAGGATTTTTAACTTTGCATTATAGTTCAATGAATATCATACCTCCTCGTTATTTTTGTGCTCATTTATAGATTGTAGTAATGCTTCTAAACTCTCTGTCGACAAACTACGAAAGGTCCTGGCAAAAACAGAATGCATACTTGCTTTTAACATAAACCGGATAACCCCATTACATCTAGCTTTGTCATTACAATTACACCATGAGTTTGGCTCTAAAAAAGATTATTGAAAATCCAAACTCTTTTTTTTTTTTTTGGCATCCCATTCTGAAGTACGCATATATCGGACTTGTTTGGCAAATTTGTAAATAGACATATCCAAGACATATCCTATGTACCTAATGGTATTGCTGTATTTAGAAAAGGTGGTCGTATTATACAGGAGAGAGACCAGACAATATTATCTTAAATGCTGAAAAAATCGATGGAAAAAATACATTTAACTCCATGGCATGAAATTGTATTTCAATATAAAAAAGAATCACCAAACGCCATTATAAGCTCCATAAAGGTTAAACGGGGACTAGAAGGATCTTTGACGTTGAATGATTCGAATACCAATCTTATGGCATGTTTACCTTTCGACAAGCCAACAGAACGGTAGAGACCTCCTCGTTATTCTTATGTTTATGGGAAGATTGTGTCTTGGTTTATCGAAAACAGATATATATCTGTCATGTCTTTGGTATTTCTGCGACTTCTTTCGAGACAAAACTTAGATTCAATTCCTTTTTCTGCAGAAACCATTGAACAAATTGTTTCATTTTGGACCGGTTCTCACAAAAGGCTAAATCTGAAATTTCGTCTGTAGCCTATGCTCTGGTTATAAATACCAAACCTTGCCATAGCAATAGTATTTACAACTATAAAACAACTTGAATGTTTAGATATATCAAAACGTGCTGGTCAACAATATGCTGTGCAAACATTTGACAACTAGTTGTATGCTGTTGTATGCTGTTGCCTGAATGTAAAATGGTCTATTCCAAACTTGTTCGAGGATAAACTTTTGTATATGATGCTAGCTCTCATGGTTTTTTTTTTGTTAATTAATTGGTGTTAAGACGAAAATCGTTAATTAATATTGAACCAAATGTATGTCACAGTTCATTTGCTGAAACACCCAAAAGCACTGAAGTATTGCACAGGTTTTTTATCTTCTAATTTTAAAGAATATATGTTGCCATTGTTTGAAGAATTCAGAATACACTCTGACTCTTGTAAACTATCACAAACCTTCGCATTTTGGGATATGTTTATTCGTGCAGTTGAGATATTGAATTATTGACAACGGTAAGCGTTTGTGTTTCTGTAAGAATTCCATGAAATTATTGACAATGTTAAGCGTTTTTATTTTGGTAGGACTTCTATCAATTATTAACAACGGTAAGTATTTGTGTTTTGGTAGAAATTCCATACAAAAATGACAACGGTAAGTGCTTGTGTTTTATCAGGATGAATGATTAACAACGGTAAGCGCTTGTGTTTTAGTAGGCATTCCATAAATTATTGACAACGATAAGTGTTTGTGTTTCTGTAAGAATTCCATGAAATTATTGACAATGGTGAGCGTTTGTGTTTTAGTAGGCGTTCCATAAATTATTGACAACGGTAAGCAAATGTGTTTTTGTAAGAATTCATGGTAGAACTTCTATCAATTATTGACAATGATAAGTGTGTGTGTTTCTGTAAGAATTCCATGAAATTATTGACAATGGTAAGCGTTTGTGTTTTAGTAGGCATTCCATAAATAATTGACAACGGTAAGCGTTTGTGTTTCTGTAAGAATTCATGGTAGAACTTCTATCAATTATTGACAACGATAAGTGTTTGTGTTTCTATAAGAATTCCATGAAATTATTGACAATGGTAAGCGTTTGTGTTTTGGTAGGACTTCTATCAATTATTTACAACGGTAAGTGTTTGTGTTTTGGTAGGAATTCCATACAAAGATGACAACGGTAAGTGCCTGTGTTTCTGTGAGAATTCCATGAATAATTGACAATGGCAAGCGTTTTTGGTAGGAATTCCATAAATTATTGACAATGGTTAGCGTTTGTTTTTTCTGTAAGAATTCATGGTAGGACTTTATCAATTATTGACAGCGTTACGTGTTTGTGTTTTGGTAGGAATTTCATAAATTATTGACAATGGTAAGCGTTTGTGTTTTGGTAGGACTTCCAGAAATTATTGACAACGATAAGCGTTTGTGTTTCTGTAAGAATTCATGGTAGGACTTTTATCAATTATTGACAGCGTTAAGTGTTTGAGTTTTGGTAGGAATTCCATAAATTATTGACAATGGTAAGCGTTTGTGTTTTGGTAGGACTTTTATCAATTATTGACAATGGTAAGCGTTTGTGTTTTGGTAGTACTTCTACTAATTATTGACAGCGATAAGTGTTTGAGTTTTGGTAGGAATTCCATAAATTATTTACAATGGTAAGCGTTTGTGTTTTGGTAGGACTTTTATCAATTATTGACAATGGTAAGCGCTTGCGTTTTGGTAGGACTTCTACTATTTATTGACAGCGATAAGTGTTTGAGTTTTGGTAGGACTTCTATCAATTATTGACAACGATAAGTGTTTGTGTTTTGGTAGAAATTCTATAAACTATTGACAATGATGAGCGTTTTTGTTTCTTTAAGAATTATTGACAATGATGAGCGTTTTTGTTTCTTTAAGAATTATTGACAATGATGAGCGTTTTTGTTTATATAGGCATTCCATAAATTAATGACAACCGTAAGTAGGGTAAGTGGCTGTGTTTTGTTAAGGTTTTTTAATTGTACCCCTGGTCTAATATTCATTTTGGCAGATTTTGCACATCCCTCGAAAAAAAATATTCCTGCTCCATTTTGGAATGTCTTTTTCTTGCAAATGTTTTGTTTGATGCAGAATAAGACATCCCTTGTGTTAAACAATATAATCTTTGTATCTTCGATTAGTTTTCCTCGATACCGAATAGTTATTGATTTAAACCTTTTTGCTCCTTTTTCTAATATTATAATACTTGTATAATAATTCATAGACAAAAGTTATTCAGTAACGCTAAACATATTTGTAACGAAACAATAAGGGAATGTGAATATCAAACATCTTCTGTCGACAGACCGCAATGTGAATAATAGAAGCAGACATAAGACTATAAAATGTCTAAGACAGTATTGTTTGTTATGATTTATAATGTAGAACTCATGTTGTAAAATAAATGTTAATATTTTATTACATTACGATATGAGTATTTCGTAAGAGTGTTTTGAATGGTTTTATTGCAGATAATAGTACACATCCGTCTGAAGAAGAGTCGTTCTTGGTTTACCTTCATTTTGAACGCTTCAAACTGAACATTTAACACTCTTTTACATTCGTCCGTTTGTCAGGTATTGTGGGCTTCCCTTTTTAAATTCATAAATTCATATTTTATGTCTGTGTTTCTGTTGATACTTTTTTTTTTTACAGAAAAACAATATATGTAATCGTGCACGGTTTGTTCCTGAAGGCGAAACGATGTTCGCCAATAAGTTAAAATGAACATTTATTTACTATAATTGAGCATTTTTCTTTATTTCAGATACACGTTTCACCTGTCAATGGCAATGCTAATGAAACCTATTTTCACATCCATCTTTGTGCGTGTTGATGTGTAGGGGAAGTATTGGTAAGATTCTATGATAATCATGGTTTCAAGTTTTGATAGAATCTATTTTTTTTTCGTAATTTAATTATTACAAAAGGTATTCATTTTTACTGGATTACAAATATTTCAGATTTGCTTATTCAGATCGAAATTGACTTGAATACACTTTTGAATAACAAACATATTCTGCAAGTCCTTTAACGTTTTGGTCGAAGGCAAAGTTTAAATCTGTTTTAAAATGCAGCAGCCCGTAAATATTAATAAGCTAACAAATTGATTATGAAAAATGATCACATACCTATTTTGAATAGAACTATATTTATGACATTTAAAATTCGGTCTCTCAGGGTAATATAAACATGCTTTATGACAGCAATATTGGTTAACAATAAAATAGATGGTAGTCTTTTATTCGAATTACTAATATTATTAGTTACATAGTGTGTTCGTGACCTAATACGCTCTCATCTCATATGGAATTTATTGACCCCATATATACCGTTTTAGGTCACTACCACACTATGTAACAAATTTATCTTACCGACTATCTTAACGTGTGAAATTTAGACCTATCAAAATGAGCAAGTCTTCAATACTGCTATCATTAAGAAACTACTTCCAATGATCCTACAAAAGCACATACCAACAATAACAACTTGTTAAGTTTAAATGTGTTTGATGAATTTATTTCAATCTTAATCATCAAATTCTTCGTCTGTTAAAACCTTAACGATTTTTTCTCAGTACCGTTTTGTTTTTTATAAAGGGACGTAACACCACTACTTACCGTGAATGAAATAAGCCTCGCATCCCTATTACCTTATATGGAATGTAAAGGGATGTAACACCACTACTAACCGTGTATGAGATAAGCCCCGCCTCCCTACTAACATAATATGAAATATACACGGTCTCCACGAGGCCGATTTTAAGCAATCACATTCCTAGAAATGTATAGGAGGTAAGAAAATACTTTGTGTTATTTACCTGCATTAATAATCCGTAGTTTTGATACACCACGATGGTTATTAAAACAACCAAAATTCCCCGCATTTATGAAATAAACAGAAATGTACATGTCGGTATTACTAATCAATGAATAAAGTTACGCATGATAGAGTGACAAATATAATGATTACACTATTATGTCGGCTTTAAGATATAACTTTATATCTTTTAATTCAAATTGCTGAACTGACACTAAAAAAAGTAGTTTTGATAATTCATCTTGTCTTTTAAAGACAATGTTTGTCCGAACGAAAGGCAATATTTGTACTTCATAATTTAAACTATATGCCTTTATCATAAATCAATAAATATGGTTACGTAAAATGACTTAAGTTCCAATAATTTCACCCAAAAATATACAAATCATCCAGACTCATGACAATTGCCGGACAAGAGCTTTAAAGGTTTAAACGAATATTTACATTTAATGATGATTATCTTAAATTACAAAAGTGGAACTAAAATCAGGTAATTCCATACTTATTTTACACACATATGTTGAAATATTTTTTTTAGAAGAGAAAGGATTGGGAATTTCTTTAGTTTTTGTTTTTTTTAAATAAAAGTGTGTCTCAATTGTGTACAAATCTACACAGCAAAACTTTGACATGCATCAAAATGCAATTACTGTGACGTTACGCACAATGTTGTTACCAATTCCATTTTTCTATAGATAAGCATAAAAATAAATTCGTATTTTAGGTTTGCGCATTTATACCATGAAATGGAAAAATCTGAGAGGAAAAATATCTTTTATATTTTGAAAGATTTTTTTTACTTTTCACCTGGTTCATGATTTTTTTTTGCCGGAAACCATACGTATAATTTCTATTGCAATGACTTCAAATAATATAGCCATCTTGTCCCAACGAAAAAAAACGTTGTATTTCTTTGAAATTGAGCACCTGTTTATCACATAAGCATAGTTAAATCATATAAGATCAAACTTGGCGGTAAAAGTATTTCTGTTTTTCTTTTTAAACTATATTACAGTTTTTTCGTTAAGCAAAAAGGTTTTTAGATCGTTTCAAAAAGTATAGCCGTTTTGTCCCAACGTTCGCAAAACGTAATTGATATGTCATTCTTTGGTTATTAATTTTATATCGTTATTAATAGTTTCCAGTTTAATTCGAATGAAAATAAAAATACATCTTTAAGTTGCATACAACCAATGTATGAGAAAGGAATAGTTTAAGTTTAAATTCAAATGTTGAACAAATGAGATAGACATAAAAAAAAAATTATCGGTATCTTATGGCTTTTATAGCATATTTGTTTTATTTTGAAGTGAATGTATGATTCATTAATGCGAGCCTCTGCCGATTTTTATTTATCAATTATGGCCTAGAAAGACTGGCAACTCCTTTAAAAAGTAAAATCACAAAAATACTGAACTTAGAGTAAAATCAATTCGGAAAGCCCAAATTCACATGACAAAATCAAATAACAAAACGCATCAAAAACGTATGGACAAGAACTTTCATATTCCTGACTTGGTACAGGCATTTTCAAATGTAGAAAATGGTGGATTAAACCTGGTTCTATAGCGCTAACCCTCTTACTTTAATGACAGTCTAGTCAAATTCAGTTATATTTACATTGATGCGTTAAATAAACAATAAAATAGTAAAAATATGGGTACATCAGTCATCATCGTATAACAATTTTAAAAGGAACAATTTAACAGAACACAAAAACATCTATCTACGAATACATTGATTGATTTGAGTGTCTGACGTCAGAATTTTTTCATACGTCACATAAATTTGTCGTTCAATGTGCATACAAATAATTTTAAAATTTACATAGGCAATGTAAGCATAAAATGATTATTCATTTAAAAACAGGTTTATACGGCCACTTTGTGTTATATTTGAAAACTATGCATTTTCAGATAAACCAAAATCGGTTACAAAATTTACGACAGTAAAATAACATCATCAATTATATTCTTAAACGCCTAAAACGTTCTTCAAAATCGTCGAAATCGACTTAATTTGAGGAATTTCGTGTAACGCTAAAAAGTACCAACATCGTGTGCAACGTCTGTATAAAACTCGTTATATATCTATCAAATTTCAAAATTGCATCAGCATATTATAAAAGAAAAACATGGTGTTACATATGTGTACCACTAAGTCATATAATAAACTTGAATCTACATACATTGTTCATAATTCTAAAAAAAAAAGTTTACCGTTTTGACCTCAGGTCTTTTTCTTCGACTTTTTATATAACTAACAGACATCTGGTCACTTTTGTTACATTTCTAATGAAAATAGCGGGTGAGAGAGCAAATTGTCACCCGTCGAAAATTGTTGTCAACATTAACTCGCCCAGGTTGACAAGGTTATTTCGAAAAAACAAGCTGATCTACCACCTTCTCATATATATCCTATTAATACATTAATTAAAGTCAAAGAATTTTTAAATTCATACTTAATGTTTGTTTATGTATTCGTTTGTTCTTATATATATATTTTTTTTAAATCTTTTTTTTTCAGCTTACTTTACAATGACATAACCTTTAGGTAAAATAACAGTGGGTGTAGGAAATAACGTCAAATACAACGTGGTCGTTGACAATCCCGACACTAGTGGATATAATTCCGGTACGGGTGTTTAAAGGTTCAACCAACTACAGCTGGAACTGGATCTGGTATTTACGCACTGTCTGTGTCCATCATGTCTGGCTCTAAACCTTCTCACCTTACTCTAAAGGAGGATGGACAAATTTTGTTGTGGCTATACAGTGATAAAGATTCTAACATGGTATCCCAAACTGTCAACGTTAATCTGGCAGTGAGTGTACTGATTTTGTTGTACAAATGAACAGCGGAGCGAACCTGTATAGTGTTGACATAAATATGAGATAATAATTCGTCAAATCAGCCTAAATAAAAAAATGGCCCCAAATTATAAGCAATGAATGCTACTACAGCACATTTCAGTCAGTATGTAGCTAATGGTAATATCTTTGGTTAGCTTGCTTATTAGCTGAACCGTGAAGTCATTGTTAGGTAAGGTAAACTTCCCTCCTTTAATAGACTAGCCCAACAGATAAAAAATCTATCTCTCTGTAGGACTAAGCTACTTTAAAAGGAGGGAAGTTTACCTTGCTTAACAATGACTTCACGGTTCAGCTAACAAGCAAGCTAACCAAAGATATTACCATTAGCTACATACTGACTGACATGTGCTGTAAATAAAGACTACCATTCTTATATTGTTACACTTTTTTTATCGAGTAATAAGCTAACAAACACATTCAAAGTATTGACTTTTTACGTAAAACAAAAAATAAAATTGAGAATGGAAATGGGGAATGTGTCAAAGAGACAACAACCCGATCATATAAAAAACAACAGCAGAAGGTCACCAACAGGTCTTCAATGTAGCGAGAAATTCCCGCACCCAGAGGCATCCTTCAGCTGGCCCCTAAACAAATATGTACTAGTTCAGTGATAATGAACGCCATACTAATTTCCAAATTGTACACAAGAAACTAAAATTAGAAAATATAAGACTAACAAAAGCCAGAGGCTCCTGACTTGGGACAGGCGCAAAAATGCGGCGGGATTAAACATGTTTATGAGATCTCAGCCCTCCCTTATACCTCTAGCCAATGTAGAAAAGTAAATGCATAACAATACGCACATTTAAAATTCAATTCAGCTGAAGTCCGAGTCTGATGTCAGAAGACTCGGACGTGTTTTCTAAGATTGTATTAATAATATTAGTATATTGTTATGTATTTTATCATAACTTAAACTTTGCGATAAACATATTTCTCTAATTATTACACGATTTATTTTTTCCCTGGCATGTTGATTATGTTGTATTTATCAACGTGTAGTTTGTTTGATCACACTACTTCCTTGATCAAAATTCGATTACGTCGTCAAGTTTCCCTGCCTTTCCTCTAAATACTAATATCTTATTATCACAAAGAGTAAAACGGCGACCAGGCCTGATGATGTCACATATAAAGGACACACCTTTCTACAGAACTTTTGAAAGGATGGATTAAATGTGTCTGCATATTGTTTAAAATAAAAATTATGAGCGAAACATGTTACAACAGCAAATATTTTGCAATACGATACTTATCCACCCTAGACAGTAAATTTGTTTTAAAGTATTCAAAACGCTCGGCGATCCTCGCGTTTACAATTTTGAAAATATATCTGACCCGACCGGATAAATATAAATATCGTATCACAATCTATACAGTAGTATAATCTAATAGTCTAATTCGGTAGGTCACATTCATGAAAAGGAAGGGGATTGTAGTTATGACGTAAGGAACATTTCCGACATCATTTGTGAAATGGTTATCGTATGTTTCCACAGTCTGTGTTGAAATCTAAAAAAAAGATAAATCTGTGGTCCAAAAATGAAGAATCAAAACCAGTATTCATATAAGCATCCTACATGAAAAACAAAATGTCACCTCAGTTTAATTCACAAATATATATATATATATATTATGTATGCATAATTTCCCCTACATATATTTTACTTAGTGATGTGTAAAAGGTGACATTTAGGGAAAACAGACACTGCATTAAATTTTTTATGTATTGCTAGAATTGTACCATGTCAGGAATATGTTAGTTGTTATCCATTCGTTGGATGTGTTAGAGCTTTTAATTTTGCAATTTGATTAGTGACTTTCCATTTTGAATTCAGTTTATTTTATTTTTTACTTTTCATTATTGCGTTGCGTTGTGTATTTGATCGTAAGTTAACTAAGTCTAAGGCGATAAAGATATAACTACGTCTGCCATTATACGTTTCTATTCAATCACCATAAAGTATAACAATAACGCGACGTCACAAAGATAGCGGCCGTACCGCAAAAAGGTACGTTAATATTAGCGCAATTTTTAACATTCTGGGGCCGCAGAAAATGATATTTAACTTAAATTTGAAATACATTATGAAAAATTCGTAAATTGTGAAATAAAATGAAATAAAATCATAGTTAAAGTCTCTCAATAGTTTTTTAACTGTTCACGTCTGAATAATTTAACACTTTCACAAGTCTATATAATAACCGTAGTTAATTGAACAGTCTATACATCCACTAATTTCTCCAGTGCAGAAAGTTCTCCAGGGCAGAAAGTTCTCCAGGGCAGAAAAGTTCATTCACTGTCATCATGTGTACTGCGTATTTCCAACGGATAGAGCTTCACAATCGGACGGTTGGTAATTTCTTGATAACAGCTGATCGAATGAGTCCATCCTTTCCACGAACTAAATCTTGTACAACTGCTAATTTCCACATTATTCGATTTGTGTCATTGTGTACTTGTACAATGTCACCTATTTGTATTGTTTGTTCGTTTCTTCCAGATGTACGGTGGAATTCACGGAGTGACGTCAGATATTCGTGTTTCCATCTTGAGCGAAAATGGTTGATTAGTTCATTATTTCTCTGTAGATTTTTATTGAGTTTCACGTGTAAATCTTCGGAAGTTACACTGTCAATATTCTGTTCCGATTGGTTGTCAAGTCGACGACCATATAAAAGGTGCGCTGGCGTCAGCGGTTCGGGATCTTTAATATCAGTAGAAATGTGAGTTATCGGACGATTGTTTAGAGTTCCCTCGATTTCGACTACAATTGTATTCAACATTTCCGTAGTGACACATGACTTTCCTAGTATTGCTTTAATTGACTTTTTCGTGAGTCCAATTAGGCGTTCCCAAAAGCCTCCAAACCACGGTGCTCGGTTGGGTATGAATTTCCACTCTGTTCCTTGATCGGCAAGTTTTTCTTGTATTCGGTTGTCTTTGCTTGATCTTGTAATCTTTTCGGCGGCTGCCTTGAAGGTTGTTGCATTATCGGACAACATAATCCTTGGTGTAGATCTTCTAGCGACAAATCTTTTAAAAGCAAGCATGAAAGACTCCTCGGTTAAATCTGTGACTATCTCCAAGTGTATAGCTCGTGTAGCGGCGCAAGTGAATAAACAAATATATGTTTTGCCTAATTCGTTGTGTTTTCCTTTTGTATACAAAGCTCCTGTGAAATCAACGCCGGTTACTGAAAAAGGATAATCGTAGTTGACTCGATCTTTAGGTAGCGGTGGCGGATCGGGTGCGCTGTAAGGCATTCCTGATATTTTAATGCATTGAACGCATTTACGAATTCGTGATTTTACGCACTGTCTTATTCTCGGTATCCAATATTTCTGTTGAATATATGCGATTGTACTGTTAAGTCCGGCATGTAAAGTCTTTGTATGTGCATCCATTACAACTAAGGACGTAAGACTGTGGTGTGTTGGCAATAACAACGGATGTTTAGTACTATCCTTCACAGGTGCGTTTTGAATTCTCCCGGTACAACGTAGTAATCCATTTTTGTCTGTATATAGTTTAAGTTGTCGAACTAGTGGCACTTTTTTCTGTGAAGATAAATTCAAGCTTTCAATTTCATCCTTAAATGTTTCCTGTTGTACTGTTACTATTAGAACTTCTAATGCTTTACATCGCTCCTCAACACTGATAAATCCGATTGATCGTTTATTTCCTGAATTCCGTAAATTCTGTATAAAACGCATGACGTATGCTGTTACTCTAATTGCCTTTTCTAAAGAGCTGTATCGTTGTATATCTATACATGAAATTGTCTGTGTTAAAGCATTTGTACTTTCGTCGTCTGTATTTTCATCACTAACAGTTACCATCGTGCTGCATTCTTCAATTTTCCTCGTCCATGTCGGCCAATTTTCACGATTTAAAATCCATTGCGGACCGTTCATCCATAAGCTGTTGTTATAAAGTTGTTTAGCGTAAATTCCGCGAGTTAAGTAATCAGCTGGATTGTCATCTGTTGGACAATAATTCCATTCAGCATTCTCTGTTAATTTTCGTATTTCTTTAAGTCGATTTTCTACGAACGGTTTTAAGATTTTTGACGATTTAATCCAACTCAAAACAATTTGACTATCGCTCCACATATACACATGTTCTGTTGTTATGACTTTAAGAAGATGCGTTGCTAATCTGGCGCCGATAAGCGCGCCAATAAGTTCTAAACGTGGTAATGAAATTGGTTTAACGGGTACTACTCTGTTTTTAGCCATGACGAGGATCGATGAATTTGCTGTAACTAAGTAAGCACAAGCTCCGTATGCTAACTGACTGGCGTCTGTGAAAATATGTAGTGACGTTTTCTCGTTTATAACTCCTTCCGTTAACATTCGTGGAAATACTATTTTGGTAGCCTCCTCGATATCTAAAGCTATTACCTGCCATTTACTTCTCAGTTCGTCGGACAAACATTCATCCCAATCCAACTTTGCCTTCCATAAAGTCTGCATAAACAGCTTAGCTTTCACCGTAATTGGCGTGATTAATCCAAGGGGGTCGAAAATTCTAGACGATGTGCGCAAAACCTCACGTTTTGTTATCATTTTGTCCTTTTCCATAAATTCAATCTGTTGAAATTTCAAATCATCGGATTCCCTATCCCATCTCATGCCTAAAATTTTGACTATGTCGTCATTGTCGCCGATCTTGTCTAGTCCTGCGACGTTCTGTAATTCCGTACTATTAGAATTCCAAGACCGTAAGTTGAATCCTGCTTCTGACAATAATTTTCTTGACTCCGTGTAGAATTTCAAAAGTGATTGTTCACCTGTAAAACTGGTCAGAACGTTATCCACGTATAAGTTTCTCTGTAATTCAGTTGATGTAGTTGACGGATTGTCTCTAAAATGTTTCATTAGCGTGGCGCTTAACATGAATGGCGAACAGGTGGGACCGAAAAGTACAACCTTAAACCGGTAAGTAATTAAACGGCTTTCTGTGTCCATGGGATTTTCTAACCAATAAAATCTTGTGACATCTCTGTCATCAACATCTAATTCAATATGCAAAAATGCCTTGAATATCTGCTGTAACTGCATATTTGTACATTCTAAAGCGTACTAATATCTCCGTCAAATCAGTCATAATTGGTGGATATGTTGCTAGGCAATCGTTAAGACAAGGGCTATTGTCGTTCGCTCTACAGCTACAGTTATATACTATGCGTATCGGGGTGGTGACTGAATCCTTTTTTACGGATGATGCGGAATGTAATGAACCTTGTTTGTGCATGTAATTTCATCACATACCTTTTCAATGAATCCTCTTTGTTCTTGGTCTGTAATTATCTCACCATACTTTCGAAACATCTCGGGATCCTTCTTAAGGCGACGAATAACGCTTTCCGTTCTGCGTTTTGCGATGTTTTCATTTGTCGGTAGTTCTGGTGCATTCTCTCTCCAAGGTAATTTCGTAACATACTTATCATTTTTCTTCGTAATAGAGGTTTGTAAGTAATTCTCAATTGATTCAGCTAGGTCTGGGTCATTTTGTTCTTTAGCGTCAATTCCCAACGATTCAAGCTTCCAAAATTTTTCAAGATCGCACTCTTCTTGTTTGTGACATACTAGTATATTCATCATTGAGAAAGATGCATTGCTGGTTCGTGTAGGGACAGGACCGGAAAGTAAATATCCAATTTTCGAGCTTACTGCGGTTGGACCGTTTCCACGCACTATTTTGTCTTGAACTATGTCCCAGTACACTGTGCTTAAACGGCCGTGGGTAACTTAAGTTACCCACAGCCCAAGATGGCGGACTCTAAACTCGTTGAGATGACAGTTGATACGAAATATTCTTTTTGCAACGTTTTTCATGATCTATGTAAATATTGATAGGATTTTTGAATAAAGAAATCACCTACCATCACTTCAAATTCGTTAATTTTGACTTCACTTTAGTGCAAGGCCAACTTTTAAAAAATGTATAAGATGTCCGTAACTTACAAGTTAAAAATAATCAGACTGTCCGTAACTATTATTTTCGGATGTGGGTAACTTTTTTTCAAAATTGTAAGATTAACAATTTCAACAGTTAAAGGACAATAAACACTATCAAACCCCTTAATTTTCACATAGATTTATACAATAGCGATATGCTTCAAACTAAACAAGAGAAAAAGTAAACCAGAGTGTAACGGATTTTCCGTTAAATTTGAAAATAATATTCCCGGAATAAAACGGGATCTGACGGTAC
Organism: Mytilus trossulus; assembly: GCF_036588685.1. Taxonomy (NCBI): domain Eukaryota; kingdom Metazoa; phylum Mollusca; class Bivalvia; order Mytilida; family Mytilidae; genus Mytilus; species Mytilus trossulus. The sequence continues at coordinate 24,572,846 of NC_086386.1, read as the reverse complement.
GGCGAAATTTATCTAACATTCTTCTAGCTTTATAGATTGTTCACTGATGAGTCCTTGGCGGAAAAAATTGATATTCTTTCCTTTAAATAATTCTGAATTGTTAGCCAAAAAGGTATGGTCTCTACTATATCTAGTGTGATGTGTTGTTGATTGTGAGAAAAAAATGCCAATATCTAGGAGTAGATGGAAGGCTATATTATTGAACATGTGTCAGTTTATTATAGTAATAAAGGTAGATTTAAAATCTTCTAACAGTTTCATTGACCTCAGGGGTTCAATAAGATCGGGAATCAAATCATACATATCTTCTTTGGAGGTTTGGACTGATTCATCTGTATTTCTGCTAAGGATTGACCTCTTTGAAAGTTACTGACATCATGCTAAAGTTACGGACATCCCTATTGGTATAAGGAAAAAAGTTACGGACAAGTTGTTTTGAAGTTACGGACATCATAAGTGTTTTGGCAAATCGTGCTGTAATCGTTTATTTTGTAGTTACTAACCACGTTTTAAATTGCAGAGTTTCCCTAAAAGATTTATATAACTTTTTAATTACTGAACATTTCTTTTGTATTCATGGTATTGTAATTATATAGGAGCAAACTTCCTAACCGAAGCCAGGCGGCTCCATCTTGGGCTTTTAAGCACAGTGCAGTCAGAAATCACCTCCAATTAATAAGGATATTTCAAATTGCTCTCCATCCATGACTGGGTGTGCTAATTGTAGACCACGTAAATAAGAAAATTTCTGCGTTATTCCTATGTTGTGAGTTTGAAGTGGTGAAGCAATGGTTGGTACAATTAAAACTTTAATAGGGATTAATTCTCCTTCGGTAGACTTAAGATTAATTGTTGTTTTGTCAAGATTTCTCACCTTTTTTGTAGTACTTCCAAATGTAGCTATACTTAATGTTTCAGAACCTTCTTTTTTAATGTCCAATTTAGCTGCTAGTTCTTCTGTTATAAATGAGCGCTGAGCTCCCTCGTCAAAGAGTATTCTTGCATCTATACATGTATTCTTGTGAACGACTGGACTGAATGCGGTTTTCAGTAAAACAGTGGACCTTTCTTCGCTAGCGGTATACAACATAGAAGTTTCTGTGTCTACTTTATTTTGCGATTGTTCAGTTTCAATATGATGTTTATTTGAGTACGAGTTCTGTTTACATAATGAAGAGTGATGCTTCCGGTGGCAACACTTACACGTATTCTTTGATTTGCAATCGGCTATTTTATGCTTACCCAAACAATTAAAGCATAACCTCTTTTCTTTTATAATGGCTACTCTTTTATCGTGATCTATGACATTTTTACATTCGTTTGGCCAGTGGTTTCCGTCACAATATGTGCATTGTTTCTTCCGATTCGAGTTTAATGATTTGTCTGTTGTGTTTATCGGACGGGTTTTATCTGTAGTTACTCGTTTAACGCCTGTTACGAAATTTGCGCTAGGGGTTGCGGTTGAATACGTCTGGGTATAATCTCCGTATCCGGACTCTTGAATAGAAATCTCTTTACCTATCGCGTTTCTAAGCGATTGAATATTCCAACTGTCGCTCCCGTTTTCTCGTGTTATATTTTTTCGTACTTCATGCGGTATCTTCCCGAGAATTACTGGTTTCAATATCGATCCGTACATTTCCTGACATTGTCCGAGAGACTCTAGACCCCGTATGTAAGCTTCTGATTTGTCATGAAATGTTCTCAAACTTTCTAATGTATCATGTGGTGCGGGTATATCAAGTAGTGCTCTCATATATGCATTTATGATTTTATGTGGTTGCCCATAGAGGTTTCTCAATAATTCAATTGCTTTGTGGTAGTTTGGATTTGTCATGGTCAATCCTGAAATTACGTTTGCAGCTTCGAATTGAAGCAATGAATTCAAGTACGAAAATTTCTGAATGTCAGTTAATGTGTGATTGTGATGAATCGTGGTCTCGTATGAATCCCAGAAATATTGCCATTGTAGAATGTCTCCATTAAAATTGGGAAGAGATAGCTTTGGTAGGCGATGGTTATTACTTGAGGTAGAACTTGATTGAGATAATGGCTGACTTGTGTGAGTAAAGGGGTTTGTGTACGGAACAAACTCTGGTGCGTTTGAATCTAGTATGGAAGATGTTGCGTTTGTTACGGGCTTTAAGAACATCTTAAATTTTCGAATTTTACCCTCTAAATCTAAATAATACTCATCTGTTTCAAGAATTTCATTTGTAATATCTTCTGATTCGACTGCATTTAATATCTGTTCGTCTATTGAGGCTAACGTCTTCTTTTTCTTCTCAATTGCTTCGAGCAATGTTGATACTTCCTCCGTGTCTTTTTGTTATTCTCCGATGGCTTCCTCCAGTTTTTTTAAAACTTTTGTTACTGCTGCTTTGTTCCCCGCTCTCAAGGATTTTAATCGGCTGATGTCCATTCTCTCCGTTTGAAGTCACGGCACCAATGTAGATTATTACGTTGCGTTGTGTATTTGATCGTAAGTTAACTAAGTCTAAGGCGATAAAGATATAACTACGTCTGCCATTATACGTTTCTATTCAATACAACATAAAGTATAACAATAACGCGACGTCACAAAGATAGCGGCCGTACCGCAAAAAGGTACGTTAATATTAGCGCAATTCTTAACAGTATGCATTGGCTTTAATGGGACATGCTAACAGGATGATGCTTCATATGCTTAAAACACCTATAACATAGTCATACTAATACAATTGAGATTGAAAGAGATACAAAAAAGATGTTCAACATAAACAGACATTGTGGCCTATTCAAAAAGATAAATTCCACAAGCTACGTTTTGTGAAAGAACTAAAACAAGAAGCTTGAAGGAGTCTACACCGCTCACCTGATATTTTAACTTGCAATGATGCATGAATTAATGACTGTTGCGAGGTTTGGTTAAATTTGTGCCAGTTGTTTCAGAAAAGAAGATTTTTGCAAAAGATTTTAAACATTTATGAAAAATTGTTAAAAATAAACTTTTAAGGGCAATAACTCCTTATGGGATCAATTGACCATTTTGGTCAAGTCGATTTATTTGTAGATCTTACTTTGCTGAACATTATTGCTATTTACAGTTTATCTTTATCTATAATAATATTCAAGATAATAATTAAAAACTGCAAAATTTCCATATAATTACCAATTCATGGGCAGCAGCCCAACAACGGGTTGTCTTATTCATTTTACAAATTTCAGGACGAATAAATATTAACCTGATGATCATTTTTACCCATTGTCCAAATTTGCTTTTAATGCTTGAATTTCCGAAACATAAGCAAAAGTCTTCATTTTACCCCCATACTCTTATTTTTAGCAATGTCGGCCATGTTGGTTGGCAGGCAGGGTTATTGGACACATTTTTAAAACTGTATACCCTAATGCTGGTTATGACCAAGTTTTTTTAAAATTTGTCTCAGTAGTTTAAGAGGAGAAGATTTTTGTAAGTTTACAAAAATTTACAAAAAAATGTAAAAAATTTACTATACAAATCAATTACTCCTTAATATTTAACGGATTTGATATCACATAAGCAACATAAGACGGGTGCCACATGTGGAGCAGGATCTGCTTACCCTTTCAGAGCACCTGAGAACACCCCTAGTTTTTGGTGAATTCGAGTTGTTTATTCTTTGGTTTTCTATGTTGTGTCATGTGAACTATTGTTTGTCTGGGTTTTTTTTTTCATTTTTAGCCATTGTGTTGTCAGTTTGTTTTAGATTTATGAGTTTGACTGTCCCTTTGGTATCTTTCGTCCCTCTTTTACACAACCCCAAAGAATAACTACCGTATATCATTTATACCGTTTCATATACGATTTATATCATTTTGTGGCCTATTCAAAAAGATAAATCCCACAAGCTAAATTATTCCGTTTCATTTTTACTTATGATCAAAACATCACCTTAGAAAGAAAACAAACAAGTATCATTCATACATTTATTCTTAACTATTTATAAATCTTCTAACATGCATATGAATAAACAAATAATGAATATCATGATTAAAATATTATAAAATTTACAAGAATACCCTACATACTCTTAACAAAAGAATTGTGTGCATATTATAGTGAATATCATTAATTTAGTAGCACTTCATTAAAAAAAGAAAGAAAGAATTAATTTCTGGTTTTATCTCCCTTTAAAAACACTCATACAAAATAAATCTGTTTTAAATACTGTAAATTCAGAAATTATTGCGTGCATTTATTATTGCGATTTTGTCATTTAAGACTTAAATGCGATTTTAATTTTTACGATTTTGAGAAAAATCCTGTTGAATTCATGTAAAATATTTCAAAATGCGAGTTTAAATTATTGCGTTTACAACTCATTCGCATTTTTTCGCAATAATAAAAACCTCGCACTAATTTCTGAATTTACAGTACAATATTAGTTCTGGAACTCAATCAACATATCTTAGATTTTTTTTTGTAACCTTCAAATGTAGTTTAACATTCCTTCTACTAGAGCTTTAACCAAAGTTTTGGTAATTATTATAACTTTCTAAAAGTTTACAAATAAATTAGTCTCAGCAGTATTAGCTATTCTGTGGCAATGATTTTTTTTAAAAAGATTCCTATCACATTTTAACAATTTATCAAATGATATAATTTGCATATCTATATCTATATTTATTTTATTGGCAACACTAACTTTGCTTTTGACAAAGTAAAGTTCATTTTTCATTTTAATAAGGAAATAAAATGACTAAGGGTCATCGCTCAAAAGTAGGATCTGTTGGGTAACTGTAAACAGACTAATTTTTTTCAGTTCTAAATAGATTTTTCTACAGTCTGATATTAACATAAAATTTCAAAATTTAAGCAAAATAGACATTATTGGTTGGTATTTTCGGTTTTATGAATGTTTGATTAATTTTCAACTCATAGAGGTGCATCTGAATATTGCAATCTCTTAATTCTTAACAGCAAATTGTTATTGAAAATTGACGTCATGAGATGAAAAATGACCAAACTCAACTTCAAATTGCAACCATAAAATAAAACACATATCAAAATAAATACTCCAGAAAACCTAGGGGCTTCTCTATTCAAATGACTATGGGTGTATTTGATAAGAAATTTATTATTTTGTCATGATTTGTGTGACATTTATGGTTGTAACTTCAATATTATATATAAAATTACTCACAGCAAGTATGTTGCCTGTTGTGGGTGGGAAAAAAAGGGGGGGGGGATTTTTGAAGTGTCTTCCTTCTTTCCTCTATCAATTTTAATGGGATAGCCTTAATAACTACTTCATATTGCACACTTAGGTAAATGCAGCAAATGCATCTATTCAGGCAAATTCTATGTACATCCTCAAATGCAAATGTTTTTTTTTATTTTTAATTCTTAATTTCTTTAAAAAGATTTCTTAAATACATGGTATTTTCATCAGAAAATGTTACCCTTTTAAATCTTTTAGATAAATCAAAACCAAAGCTACATGTAACAAGGCACCGACAAGCCTGAAACCTTGTACTACATTCTTAGTCATCAAACAAATTAAATTGTATTTCAAAATCTGGTTTATATTTTATTTTAATACATAAAGATCATTTGTTTTCATTTACATGATCAAACTTGTTAATTTAACCTTAGAATGACATTGACAAAATTGTCATGGAAATCAAACCTATATCACAGATGATCAAACAAATGTAAGTTTAATGCTGAATATAGATTTACAATTAAAAGAAATAACAAAGTTTTCTTTTATCTATACACATTTTAATTCATGATACATCAAATAATATTAAAGATAAATGGAAAAAAATCCATTTGAAAAATCTTTACTTCTTTTTACAAATATAGTAAATTCTGAATTTTTGTGATGGCTTTTGTGCATATTTGTTTGTTGAATGTTTTTTTTTTCCTAAAATCTGTTCTGGCATTTTTTTCTGTTGAAAAGCAATCACATAATTAAATGCACACAGTATTTTTTGAACTACAGTAAATAGTCTCTCAAACTTCCTAACACACATATATAGTAAAACATTCCAAGACATATAAATCTTTTAAACATATATATCTTATGAATTGTACAGTCTCCATATAGTATAAAAATTAACATACGAAAAACCCAAAAACATTCCATGGAAAAGATGGGAATACAACTGTTTTTCACAGATCAATCATGAAAATAGGAAATATCAAATCAATGTTGAATTATTAAAGAGTAATTCCAACAGACAATGAGATTTCTTCTGACAGAGACAGGATGCATCCATTTAAATGAAAAAGGCAAAATATATAGATTTAATTAGTGAAATTTCTAAGTTCATAAAAACTTTTATCTACATTTTCCTATTTCTCATTGACATAATCTCTATTAAATTATTTAAAAAAACAAATAATCAAAAACAATAGTTTAATTAAGGAATTCCAACTGTTACTCTATTATAGTTTTTAAAATTGTCCTTCCTTCACAAAAAATGCCCAATTTTATGAGATTAAATAATTGATATTACAAGTGATGCATCTAAATGAAACTTTACATATAACATCAAGAGTATTTTTCCACTAAAATGAAGAAAAAAGTATATAGAATGATGTTTAACATATCCTCAAATATTAATCAGATTCTAAAGCATATTGTCATGCATGAGGAACTGTCATTAAATTAGTCTTCATACTTTAATTAAAATCACAACCGAAAGTTTGAAACTTGCTGTGGAGGATTCTTTCCCAATTTTCATAATTTGATAATTTTTTTCTCATTATCAAATATTAATTTGTAGTAATTTGATTTAGATGTTTGTTTTTTTACGCCTCTTTTGAGCACCACATTTAAGCTATTGTGTGGCAGCCAGTTTTTATTGGTGTAGTAAAAAGTTACAATGTTGAAATTACATTCAACCACTTGTTTTATCCTGTATGCTTTCTTAAATTCAGAAAAAAAATCACTTCACAAATTAAAAAAAAAATGTGATTATAAATCAAATATTTAGATAGAATTTCAGGTGGTTTTTCACTTGTGACATATCAATACATAAACATCTTCAAAACCTGAGATAATAACTTAATATCTTTTAAATACTGAAAATAAAATATTGGGTTATATGACACTCTATAATCACAATTTATTCTTAATAAGGCAGCAGTGAACATCCAAACAATTATCAACTGAAGAAACAACCATAACAAGGGAAACAACTCATGGTGACAAATAAGGGAGATAATTCTGCATCTGTAATTCATAGTAATTTATTTACACATCATATGATATATCTTGATATGATTAAAATAAAATTGAGATCTAACTTAGTGATTGGATTGTATCCATGATCTTACAGTTCTCCTTAAAAATTATGAATTTCAATTAATGGCTTATTGCAATACTACTGATTTGAAATTTGCATATCTGATTGGTATAATGTAAAATGATTATGGTTTTGGTTTTTCTAATTTTAGAATTAATTGCACAGTTGCATTTTCTGAGGTATTTTTTATATATTGTTCCCAATATTTCTTTCAATTTTTAGGCAGATTTTACTGCTGATATTGTGCCTCCTTAATTTTGCATATCATTGTCATATAATAACTCTACTCATGTAAAAAAATACTTCAATTCCACATTTAAATGGTGTAGGTTAAGAAAATCATACAAAATAACCCCTCTCTAAACTGAATCTTATTCGGGATGTGTAACAGGAACTGGTTTCCAATTTTAGACTGGTACCGTGACTAAACACAGTTTACCTGATCACATTTTTGACTGATTTATTTTACAACCAGACAATGTTATACATTGTATATCACGTCGTAAGAATTTTTTACATTCTATATTGTAATTGCATATTAATAGTTTTTCACTACAATGGTCTTGGTGCATGGAGACTTTCTACATTCAATGTTAAATATGGTTCATGATTAACTCCAGCTGGCGCCCAGTTTCCAAGTCCTGTCGGTGTCATGTTCATTCGATGGAGAAGTCTTCTTGATACATGGAAGGGTGCTGTTCTTTCCAGTTGCGTTAAAATCATTATAACTTGTCTGTAAAAAAATATATTTATAAATCAATACATAAAATGTTTGTGAGGACTGATTCAAGTGATAGTACAAGTGTCAATTGTAAATGATCAGTAAATAAGCAGATTAGGAATGGTGAATTCATTATTATTCGATGGATACCAATTTTCTTTGCTCAGTCTTTCGTACCTTAAGGAATAAGGTGTTGATGGCAGGTCTTTTTGATTTTTACCGTTTGTTTCTATTTTTATCCCTATGCAATACCTACCACAGCTGAGTTTATTGTTGAGCATGTAAAATGAAGAAAAAATAACATAAAAATAGATTTCCATAGCCATATTAGACACAAGTTTCAGAATTATTGGTTTTTAATGCTATTCAACTTCCAATTACATTTGGCCTTCCAACTGTTTTCAATCGAGTGCCTCTGAAGATATATAGAAGAAATGGATGTCTGACATACCAAGTTATAAGACTGGTATCTTTGATGTTGTTTTTTTCATGCATATCGAGCACCAGCCCCAAATATGAAATATTTATAAAACAGAACTCCATTATTTTCAGGTTCTTTCAAACCTACCTATGAAGAGGAGGTATAGAATCTACAGACATCAGATTTCCTCTGGTTGATACAACATTAGTGCTCTCTTTACAGTCACACTGCACATGCATAGATCTGTCTGGGGATCTATTCTCTACTACATATAGACCACCTGACCAGCCCTGCATCAGGGAATACACTGTCACTGTTTCTCGAATCTAAAAGATAAAAGTTTTTCTTACTTACTGTAAATTGCTGAGCATAGTGATTTTTTAAAAATGGAAAACAATTAAATTTATATTGCAGACAACTAATGTCTTTACCAGAAAAAGGTTTTGTTATATTGTAGTCATACTGTGGCCTATTTTTGTTTTCTTTTACATAGTTTTGTCTTTGGTGGACATTTGTCTCATTGGCAACTATACCATGTATACCACATCGTCTCATTTTAACATTTACTGTAATTTCAGTCAGTATGATTTAATGTTGCACATTTTAGCCCATTATAGCAATACTAGTTTTGTACATTTGCATATTAAATCTTACTTTTGTTTGGAAGTTTCAAGCAGGTGAACAAAACTTTTTTTCATAATGTTATCACAATTATTTTTCTTTCAAAATATTTCATTATCCTGAACTTACTAGTCTTCAAAATTTAAAAAAAAAAAAAAATTCCTTCATATTTTCAGATGTCATTATGTTCTTCTTCGCTATACTCATACGAACATAAAAATTGTCTTTTAAATAATACATAAATAAAACCAAAAGCAATTTGGGATGAGAAATTGTACTGATCAGATCTGGTCAGAAATTTTTTCTCGAAAAGAGAAAAGGCGCGAAATCTGGATATGTATGTGTGAAAACCGAATTACTGATTTAAGCGTATGTGAATATTTATACGCAAAATTAAGAAATGAATTTACTACTTACCCCTTCTCTCTGTCCTTTACAAATAGCCAGTTGATAAATGGCATCAGCTAATGCATATTCATATTTCCTCGTCTTCGTAATAACTTCCTCTACCATTAATGCTTTAGAACTGTGTATTGACATCACATAATTACATCTCTGGGCTGGAGGTTTGGTACCTACACAAACAAATAACAAAAGTATTGACATCACATAGTTACATCTCTGGGCTGGAGGTTTGGTACCTACACAAACAAATAACAAAAGCATTGACATCACATAGTTACATCTCTGTGCTGGAGGTTTGGTACCTACACAAACAAATAACAAAAGTATTGACATCACATAGTTACATCTCTGGGCTGGAGGTTTGGTACCTACACAAACAAATAACAAAAGCATTGACATCACATAGTTACATCTCTGTGCTGGAGGTTTGGTACCTACACAAACAAATAACAAAAGCATTGACATCACATAATTAAATCTCTGGGCTGGAGGTTTGGTACCTACACAAACAAATAACAAAAGCATTGACATCACATAGTTACATCTCTGTGCTGGAGGTTTGGTACCTACACAAACAAATAACAAAAGCATTGACATCACATAGTTACATCTCTGGGCTGGAGGTTTGGTACCTACACAAACAAATAACAAAAGCATTGACATCACAAGGTTACATCTCTGGGCTGGAGGTTTGGTACCTACACAAACAAATAACAAAAGCATTGACATCACATAGTTACATCTCTGTGCTGGAGGTTTGGTACCTACACAAACAAATGACAAAAGCATTGACATCACATAATTAAATCTCTGGGCTGGAGGTTTGGTACCTACACAAACAAATAACAAAAGTATTGACATCACATAGTTACATCTCTGGGCTGGAGGTTTGGTACCTACACAAACAAATAACAAAAGCATTGACATCACATAGTTACATCTCTGGGCTGGAGGTTTGGTACCTACACAAACAAATAACAAAAGTATTGACATCACATAGTTACATCTCTGGGCTGGAGGTTTGGTACCTACACAAACAAATAACAAAAGCATTGACATCACATAACTAAATCTCTGGGCTGGAGGTTTGGTATCTACACAAACAAATAACAAAAGCATTGACATCACATAGTTACATCTCTGGGCTGGAGGTTTGGTACCTACACAAACAAATAACAAAAGCATTGACATCACATAGTTACATCTCTGGGCTGGAGGTTTGGTACCTACACAAACAAATAACAAAAGCATTGACATCACATAACTAAATCTCTGGGCTGGAGGTTTGGTATCTACACAAACAAATAACAAAAGCATTGACATCACATAATTAAATCTCTGGGCTGGAGGTTTGGTACCTACACAAACAAATAACAAGCGCTATTTTTAATCAACTGTATTTCAATTTTTTTTTAAATACACTTTTTGCATATTTCTTTTCAGGAAAAATGTTACATTTGCATTGTAGTAAGAGTGTGTGCTTATCACCAAAGAAACTTTTTTTTTGTTAAAAGTGTCCACAAAAAACATTTGAAAACTATTATACATGTACTAGGATAATTATTTACTGTGTATTTGTTTATTTTCATGGTGTTTGCAATAATGCTAATTTCAAATATTTTAATCATTTTTCCAATAGAAATGTGAACCAAATAAGTTTTTATCTCAAATAAATTGAACTAGTCTAAGAAAATTAAAACAAGGATCAAACTTAAGGCATCAGTTTCTTCAGCACAATATTTTTATCATACTTACTTAAAGTCCATATATTGAAGGCAAGAGTAACCACAACATATTCCCCTGGTTCTAACATAGCTCTACATCCAACAAAACTCTTAAGTTGCCGTTTACTACTGGTTACCAAAGGTCCGAAGGCTTGAGTTGGACTAGAGGAGTCCCTGAGTATCAGTACACTGAGGTCAGCTGTTGACTGTTTACCATTACTATTTCCTCTGTTAATAAAATTTTAAGATATTTAGACATTGTTAAACTGAATGACTATTGGATTAACTATGAGGCTGCAATCTTTAATGTTTTATAAGATCAAAACATGCATACATAATTGAAACATGTTTTTTATGTTTTTCTTTTTTCTTGAAAATGCAATTGCTTAAAAGTTAAAACATTTATCTTATTCTGTTAAATATATGAATGAAAAATAAAATTACTGATTTACTGCACATTCAGAAATTATTATGATATTTTTATTAATGTGAAACATGTACTTAGGGAGTATTGCAACAATAAGGACTCTATCTCATTAATCCTGATGAAGGTAAGTCCAGAAAAGAATTTTGGATACAGAACATTTTTTATTGTTTTGTTTTCATTTGTTATGTTTATATCTGTATGCAGCATTTACTGAACACAAAATATAAAATCTAAAATTTTTGTCCATTTTTATACATGTTATACTACTAAGACTACTTCAGTAATTACCTTACACCTTCCTGGAAGACCCCAACTTCTACTTCTGATGTATAAAATACAGTTAATCTAACCATCTTAAAGTCCTCTCGAGCATTGACAGGGAATGTTCCATCAACCCTCGTCTCTCTCCAGTCAGGTCTCACCTTACAGATATCTACACTGTCGAAATATCTGTAAGAACAAAATTCAAATTTCTTAGTGCCATAAAGAAACCATAAATTAAGTTACTCATTTAAATAATTTTGTTTACTTCTAAAACAGTAAAGCCAAAACTGCCTTTGCAAAAAAATTAGGCTGATAATGGAAGTGCATATGATTTCATCAGAAGCCAAGGTCATTTATTTATATATAAACAATGCAAGTGTAATCAAATTAAATTTTTAAATTACTATAAATTCAGAAATAATGTTAAGGATTTTATTAATACAAATAGCAAAGGAATAGTGCAAACTGTGAATAATTATCAAAATACATTGTAATAAGAACCTGCAGTCTGATATCAAATACAATTATTTCTGTATACACAATTTTTCTGAAATCCCAATAATGACGTTAACATTTTTGTCCTTTCTAAAAAAAAACCTGCAATATTCAATGAACTCATTAATATCTGAGTTTACAGTATTAATAAGTTACAAGCTTACTTGAGTAGATCTTCTAATGAGATCCAGAATACACCTTCTGTACCACCATGTAACATTATCTCCTCTCTAGCTGATGAACTTATCTTATTCCACAATGGAGATTTATCTGACCAGTCTCCCATCCACGAAAATCGGCCCCATGGATTTCTTAGTCTTATCAACCTGTGAATGAAAATGTATTCTTGGTAAGACAAATACAGTGAAAACAGGCTTAACCAAACCTTTTCGAGACTTAATATTTTGTTTTGTTTTAACAGGTTCACAACGCATACGATTTGATGTGACGGTGCTTAAGAACATGTTTGGTTTACTGTGGATTCATTCATATTCCTTGGATACCAATTTTTCGTGGATTTAGTGGGAACAGATGAACCAAGAATTTAACTGTACAACGAATTACAAATTTTCAAAAGGAATGTTTGCAAACTTTGCCAAAATAACAAAATTTTATATCCACGAAAATGCAATTTTTTTTAAATCCACGAAAATTGGTATCCACAAAATAAATGAATCCACAGTATACAAGTTTTTGGTTTTATGCAGGATTCAGTTTAGCCAGGTTTCACTGTACATAGCTTTTGGTTCTGTCTGATCCTCTTTTAAAGTTGACTATGTGCATGCAAATTAATAGATTGTAAATACAGATATCTAATTTATCATACGTAGGGTTGTATGTGTGACATTCAGACAGAACTTTGAACTATCATTAACATTCTGCCTAACAACTTTTATGTGTCTATCACACCAAAACTTGGCAGTGACCCTGTTTTCTGCATTTATGGTATTTGTGTAGATTTCTTATCTCCATTGGATTGATTCATAATCTGTCTTAATTTTGGTATTGTATGTAAAGACCATGTTATATTGTTAGGAGTTTATGGTTTTAATGACCAATGGCTGTCAGTGTTGAGTTATTGTTTTATATTGGTTTCTTTTACCCTCTTACCTCTTTTACTCATAGTTAGCTTACTATTCTATTCACCTGATCGATGGTAAATTAATTTTATTGTACATGTTGTAATAGGGTGAGAAAAAATTCAGACATATATTTTCTGGAAGTTTCATGTTTGATAATTTTCAAAAATTTCAGGATTCATACAGAATGAGATTACCCAAAGGAGTAGGTCCGGTAAGGACCGATTTTGGCCTCAAATTTCAGGTTCATCTGACGAAAGATTTTGACCACTTTTTTAACACTTAAGTGTCTATTTTTTTTGATTCTATTAGTTTGTGTTAGAGATTTTAACTGATTTTGTCATTAAAAACGATCCTATTCACGCTCAAATATGAAAAATCTACTAAATATGCCGAAAAATGTCACTTTTCAGATGGTTTTTGTCAAAAATGAAAGTGGCCGCATCCGTGTTCATCCTCAACCTTTATAAATGTTATGTATTATCATCAAATACAACTTATATTTTAATATTAAGGATGAACACGATTGCAGCCACTTTCGTTTTTCACGAAAACCGTCATAAATTTAACTAAAATGCTAGAGTTGTAAAGATTTCAGTGATTTAGAATAACTTAATGGTGCTAATACCTGATATATGTGCACTGTATTGTCAAAAAACAGCCCATATTTATGTAGCAGAAACATTCTACTGTACAATAAATAACTAAAAGTTTACTGTTTAACAATTTTGTAAAACTGCTATATTTTGGGGCCGAAAAGGGCTCTTACCTTCTCAGTCCTAAGTTTTACATATTGGATATAAATTTACCTATTAGTTTCTATATTTTGTACATCTAAGATTGAGTAAGCATGTCTTGGTCGTAGTCCCAGGTTCTCATACACTTCTTCGTCGGTCTTCATTGTCCCTCCTCCACAAGATGCTCCCATCAAAAACCTAAAGAAAGAAAGTTTCTGGTTTATGTGGTTGCTCTGAAAATTATTTGAAATGGTTTTCTACTGTCTTTCATACTGGCCAAATGATGATTTGAATGTAAAGAAATTAATTTCATGAGCTGAAATTTTCCAAATAAAAACAAATACAGTGGAATTTGAAACATAATACCTACACCTTTATTTTCCTGTATCAATTTTTTTTCTAACCATCTTCTTCCAAGTGAAATTATGTCAAAAGTAAATTTTGCTGATGTGTATTTTTTCAATTTCAAACAAATCTATCATGTGTATTAAATGAGTTTTGGAAAGATTTTTCAATAAATCTTACCCAGACTCCCTAGAACTCGATAATCTAGCCCATATAATATCTGGGATAATATATCTTACCCAGACTCCCTAGAACTCAATAATCTAGCCCATATAATATCTGGGATAATATATCTTACCCAGACTCCCTAGAACTCAATAATCTAGCACATATAATATCTGGGATAATATATCTTACCCAGACTCCCTAGAAATCAATAATCTAGCCCATATACTATCTGGGTCAATATATCTTACCCAGACTCCCTAGAACTCAATAATCTAGCCCATATACTATCTGGGTCAATATATCTTACCCAGACTCCCTAGAACTCAATAATCTAGCCCATATAATATCTGGGTCAATATATCTTACCCAGACTCCCTAGAACTCAATAATCTAGCCCATATACTATCTGGGTCAATATATCTTACCCAGACTCCCTAGAACTCAATAATCTAGCCCATATAATATCTGGGTCAATATATCTTACCCAGACTCCCTAGAACTCAATAATCTAGCCCATATAATATCTGGGTCAATATCTTCTTCTCTGTCTTTACCTACAAAAAACAAAGTATACAAGATTAAAGTGTGCTCAACTTTCAATGACAAACAACACACTCAAGACTGTATTCATTGCTAGTAAAAACAGAAAAGGGAACAAATTTGGATTGTCTTCCTTGAAATTTTTTAAGTTGGTACCTAACACTACAGGGAGATAACTCTGTTAAAGCAGCTAAACGTTTTAATCACATTGTATTTTTAATGAAATACAAAGCTTCTCAATGATCAAAACAAGTGAAACTGCGAGCTACTGCTCACTGATGATACCCCCGCCGCAAGTGGATAATATTAATAGTGTAAAAATATGCAAGTGTTCGGTAAACAGGAAGTTGTCGAGTGATGAATCTGAAAACGCATCACACGGTAAAGCTGACTTATATAAATCCTCAAACCAAATTTCAGAAATCCTTGTATTGTAGTTCCTGAGAAAAATGTGACGAAAATTTTCAACTTTGCTTACATTCAGTTGAAAATGAAATAATTTGGGGATTTCTTTGAGTCAAAGGAATAGATTCATTAAAATCAAATTGGATTGTTTGTTTTAAAATGACTGTTAGATTCAATATAATTCTAAAAGAAAAACTGACAGAATTTCAAAATAAAGCTCTTGAAGAAGTTCTATTTTTACTTACGCTGAAGTTCAATACTTTCACAAGGAGCACCTGTCAGAGTAGACAACCCTTCTATACATTTGCCTGCCACCAAAGATTCATAACAACCATGAAGTTTTGCCATTGCCTTCTCTATCAAGGCAACCCATAATTGTTTTCTTTTGGCCTGAAAAATATCAAGAGAGAATTAGTAAATTTGAAATTAATAAAACTACCTAAACTGAAACCCCTCCTGCAGTGAAATTTCCATCCATATTATAACGTTAAAATACTGCAGGATATTTATCTTATACCTTGGTACAAAAGTTCAGGGGGGGGGGGGGAAGGCACATTATATTAATAATACATGGGTGATTAGTATCAGAGCATCTTTTCACACTATAATGTACTATAATTCACAATTACAATTGTCTGGGTGGTGGGTGCTGACAAAAACTGCCTTCCAACCCCCACATACATTTTTTTCTGGAATAGCCTTTAAAAAAAATAAAATAAAAAAATAAACTGTTAACTTGTAAAGCAATTTTACCTTAAAGGTTCTTCATGAATTTACAAGTAAAATTATCTAACTATCTGTTCCTTGAGTCAGATTTCAATATCTGATCTTGTTCATAACCTTATGACTGTTTTAGTTTTTAAAGAGTTCGAAATAAGACAATGAAAATAAAATGGTAGATGGAAAGTGCATAAGTTCATGTTTTTGTAGACTTTCTTTTTTAGTTTGCTACAACTTTTAATTAATCTTTTATTTTCCAACAAATTTCAATTGATATTCCTCCTCACTTCCCCCCCCCCCCCCCCTCCCAAAAAAAAACAAACTTTCTCACACAGAAGTCAATCATTTATGCCAAATCATTGAACAACTTATAAACAGATGATAAATTCCAGCTGAAGTAATCTGAAAATAATATTTATACATTTAAGGGGTTATCAAATATGATCATTTTCTACTTTTTATTACTTATAGCCATAAACCACACAAGCCATCAAGCCTTAAGCAAATCAAAATGGACAAAATACCAAAGTTTATTGTCAAATAAATTATGATTATAATCAGAATAAAATGCTTGACATCATAAACATGGAATGTCTGCACCTGTGACCTGTGTATTTATTTTATTGAATTGAACTTGTCGTGTTCACCTTGAGAAAAACAAAACAATTGAAACTGAAACCAATTTTGAAATCAATAACCTGTGAATTCGTTTGCTTATGTTAATTTTAATGTTTTAGATGATTCAACAATTGAATTTCTGTTCATGCATAAATTTTCTACATTTTTGATACTACTCATTTAAACTGTTGATATTTTAGAACGAAAGCAGCTGCAAAACAATTTTACCAACAATATCTTCAAGGTTTCATGGCTGTACGACTTATATGCAAAATACTGGCGCAGAGTACTAATTTTTTGTAGATTTGAAGAATGAGGGTAAACCATGGGTTATAGTGTTCAGTTATGTACAAATTTCAGAATTTGTCACAAACACAAAAGTTCGTCACCATGAAAAACATGGTTACCCACAAAAATAAATGAATCCACAGTATATCAATTATGTCCATTCTGATTGAATCTTTTTTACACAACTAGGCCAAATATCTTATCTGATATGTTAGTTACTGTGAGAAAACCAGATATTATACGTTCCAAATGGTTAGAGATACCACTTGCTTTGTCTAATATGTTACCTGCTCTGATA
Source organism: Mytilus trossulus (assembly GCF_036588685.1). NCBI lineage: Eukaryota > Metazoa > Mollusca > Bivalvia > Mytilida > Mytilidae > Mytilus > Mytilus trossulus. The sequence continues at coordinate 24,555,292 of NC_086386.1, read as the reverse complement.
TGTTAATTACCTGTGGGATGTATTACCTGCTCTGATATGTAAATTACCTGTGAGAAGACCAAGTTATTATGCATTCCACATGGTAGGAGATCGTCAATCAGAACTATCTGCCACTTGCCGTCTTTACATAACCTAACTTGATACGCTCCTTGAGGACAGTATTCCTTTGTTAATATAATGTTTTCTACCAAGTTGGGTCTTTCTGCTAATACTGCTAAGGCACTCAAAAACCTGAAAAAAGCTCTTCAATTATTTGTGTGAAATTGTCATATATTATAGGCAACGCAAACTGCCATTGTCTTTACTTTCCTGTGTTGTTTTTGTGTACTGTCATTGGTTAGTAGATCTTTTTTCTTTTACACAACTAACACCCTTCTGACCTTAGATTCAAGCTGGAACACTGCTTGTCAACCTTAAACAATGACCAAAACCCATTCCACATAGTTAGCTGTAAAATGATCAGAAATGCATGTTCATTATATGATCATCCAGCCTTTTTTGTAAATTTTTCTGCTGAACAATAGTGAAAAACAAAACTGTTTTTTCAGTAAGGTGTTGGCATGGTTAGCGGATGTGTCTACTCCCATGTTGAAGCCAGAAGGTCACACTGTGACATTGAGAAGAGGAATTACCCCCCAAAATAGAACATTTAGTAATAAGATTTCACTAGTATATTTCCTTTTTTTCATCTACACTTGGTAATTTTCATTAACATGAACATGGTGAATAGAGAAAATGTCTTAAACATATGAAACAGGAGACAGTGGATGATCCATCAATTTTTATAAGATGGCCCACTGACTGTGCTTGCTCCAGTCATTCATAAAAGATTCCCTAAATATTCAACCAATTTTTCGCACAAAAAAGGGCCTTTAATAGGCCATCTCAAAAACCCTCTAAATCCACCTCTGACTTACCAACAGTTTCCTAAGACTCCCTGAGATATATCCTCTGGCATAGGTGTTCTATAAATCTTCCATCCTATCTTGCCCTCCCCAGGGGCACCGGCAACTTCTTTAGGGCGACACCATGCTATAGGTGTGTTAGTAAAAGGCTGAGTCTCATCACAAAATAAAGATTTAGATTCAGGAGGGAATGAGTCATCTACAAACTGTTCATCATTCTGAAAATATAATATACATTGATATACTGTGGATTCATTTATTTTCGTGGCCATGGGTACTTATTTTTTGTGAATTGCGGAAAACTTGCATTTTTCGTGGATCTGTAATTTAGTGGTTTTGCCAAAGTCTGCATTCAGCCTGATAGAAAACGTGTACTTGGTTGAACGTTTAAATTTGTGGACCACGAAACCCTGGAAAATTGGTATCCAATGAATAATAATGAATCCACAGTCATAGTCCACTCTCAATGTGTTAAAATATGTTCAAGGAATCACTTTATGAAGAAATATTTTATCTTTATGTACATAAAATTGAGAATGGAAATGTATATATATATAGCATGTATAGTATTCCTATCATTAATTTCCATATTTTATTAATTCTGATTTACTATTGAAGAATGGCTTGAACTTTTACCGAAATATTTACAATAACAAGTTTACATGTATGTATGTGTAATTCAAAACTAGAAAACTTTATATATATATATAATTATGCACTGTATAAAAAAGTATTTGGTTCTTGTATTGTGTCAAAATTTGCATATTTAAGGAAGTGATTATTTTATCGGTTAAACTGTCTGTATGTTTAGTTCTATAGGGTTTTAAATAACTTCTTTATGAGAAACTATTAGTTCTATGAGTTTAAAAAAAGATCATTTGTGTTATTAAATGCTTTGTGTACTAATAATGATCATTCATCGAATTTCTGTCTATTCATTCTATATAACACAGACTTGATATAATCATATTGTGTTTTGTATGTGAGCAATTCACAAGTCTTACTGCAAAAAAATACCTGCTTTAAAGTGAAACAATGACAATATTTTGTCTCTACTTTGTTATGTTTGTGTATACATGTATATACAACACTTTTTTAGTTTTTGTCAGGCATTGTCAGGTATTGGCTGTAGCTTTAATTAACATAAAATGTTTTATCAAAATTATGAGTTTTATATCCAAAAGAAAATACTTATTTCTTAATTTGATGGGATGTTCTTTTCCAATTGACATTTCATTTTTAATATTAAATGGGAGGGCTGACCTGGGGGACTAGACAAAATGATGTACTGTCACCTATTTGTCATAAACTCAAGACTCACATTTTCCTCTATTAACTACTATATCTATGACAACAATTTTTATCCATATAATGATGAATAAGTTTATACTATTGTTGGAAGTTTTGACTATTACTTTAGAACTCTCAAACCTGAAAACTGGCAAGTATTACTAACGGTAGCCATAAATGGCATAATAGCTAACAAGGCTATGTTAAGATGTTTTTTTAACATCATGTACATGTTTAATTAAAATTTGAAAAAAGGGAATTTCTTCTAGTAAGTATTTTACCTTAAAACAATAACTTAGCAATTGACAAGCCGACACTTTAAAGTGTTTCCACCTATTATGTCATCCATCAAGGTTAAAGAATGTACAAATGTGTTACCAAATGTAATCAACACTTCACCCTACTTTGATTTGACAAATGTCACCAGTGTATCAGGTTTTCTTAACCATACACATCAAAATAAATTCTTTATTTCCTTAGGCTTAAATAGTTGTGGTTTTTTTAAAGGAGATCATAGGTTTTAATTTCAATAACATTTGCCTACCTTTATCAGTGTTTATATATAATAAGTGAATTTTCTCAAATCCTGCCAACCTTGAAATTGCACTAACTTTTCATTTACAAAACATACTATAAATTTGTAGTAAAATGTGTTTCAGTGTGGAAATCCTATAAATATATGATCAATTCAAGTTTAATATAAATTATTTGTATTTTATAGTTTTTAAAAGGACTGGCTTATCTTAGTATGTTTTACTGTATTTAATATATATAAATATAAGCATGAAATATTAAAAAGAACGGGTATATATTCATGATATTATATGAATTTGGGCAAGTCATTTATTAATTCAAGTTTTACATGTAGCTAGATAAAATGATTAATGATTTATGTTGTTTTTAGGAATAGACCAGCGTCTACATTTTATTTTGTAATGTTCAGTAGGTTTTTGAGATGTGCAGCACATGGCAAATACAAAATGTACTTCATTCTTACTTGATTGTTAGAACATGTAGGATGCATTGTACTTGATATCAAGTTTTCCAAAACAAAACAAAATACAAATTATCAGCATTTGATATACATGTAGCCTTTGCTTATCATGCTTAACAGTATCCCAGTTATCATAAAAAAATAGTCAATTAGTTAAGGATACATGTATGTATAGTCATCTAGTCCTTACCTAATTGACTATTTTTTATGATAACTACATGTCCTAACAATCAAGTAAGAATGAAGTACATTTATTTCAAGCTTTATCGTTTTTAGAAAATTACATGTTTGTTACCTTGGTTACTTGTAATGCTTACACTACACAGCCCTAATGCCAAGTTTAATGAAAATTAAGTCTAAGACTTATAGTTGTTTTTTTCAAAATACATGCACATTTATCATGTTTATAATGAATGTTAATTTATGATAATTTATCATGTTTATCATCTGATCATGTTTATGGTTTGTTTTAGACATGTCACATCAGTTTCATTTAGCCAAAGTGTTAACTGTAGTAGTACATGTATATATACATGTACCAGTATGCATATCATGTCACCATGTATAGACTTTAAGGTACAAGGTACTTCACCTTCAGTTTACAGTCTTGACTTTAGGCATTTTTGGCAGACTATCTATTTACTTTTTCAAATCTTCAATTACATACATGTATAGATGAACTGCTTTATTTTGTACTGTTGTATTGTTGTACATGTATGGTAGTATACATGTATAGATGACCTGCTTTATTTTGTACTGTTATACATGTATGGTAGTCTACATGTATAGATGACCTGCTTTAGTTTGTATTGTTGTACATGTATGGTAGTATACATGTATAGATGACCTGCTTTATTTTGTACTGTTATACATGTATGGTAGTATACATGTATAGATGACCTGCTTTAGTTTGTACTGTTATACATGTATGGTAGTATACATGTACATGTATAGATGACCTGCTTTAGTTTGTACTGTTATACATGTATGGTAGTATACATGTATAGATGACCTGCTTTAGTTTGTACTGTTATACATGTATGGTAGTATACATGTATAGATGACCTGCTTTAGTTTGTACTGTTATACATGTATGGTAGTATACATGTTTAGATGACTTGCTTTAGTTTGTACTGTTATACATGTTTGGTAGTATACATGTATAGATGACCTGCTTTAGTTTGTACTGTTATACATGTATGGTAGTATACATGTTTAGATGACTTGCTTTAGTTTGTACTGTTATACATGTTTGGTATGAACTGATAAAGTTGATACATGTATTGTGGTGAATGTTGAATGGGAGGTGTGTTCCTCCTAAAAATCTGGGCTTTGTAGCATATTCCAGATTATCTTCTATCATGTCTATAGCTAGCAACCATCAAGCTAATATTTTGGATCATATGCAAAGACATTCACTCAATAAGATTTTAAATCTAAGGAATACCTATCTCATGCATATACAGGCCTGGGGCCATTACATTGCAATGTAATGCATTACATTACAATTACTTTGTGATTCTCCCATTACAATTACAATTACAATTACATTTTTTCATACATGTAATCCATTACATTACAATTACTTTGCCTGTGTAATGCATTACATTACACATTACTTTTTCAATATAAAAACAAAAACCATTTCAAAAACAGAGGTATATGTACATTGTATACAGTGTTAGGGACATAGACTTCAAATACTGGTTAATATGTCCATTGCACTTTATCATCATAAGTGGTTTAAATGTGATGCCATTAAGAGAACAGCGATCAGTTCTGTACACCTTTCCAGCAATACTTAAAAGCCTTTCTACAGGAGCTTATGTGTGGGGAATGGCTAAATACTTGATAGCTGTATTAAACAAAGAAGAAAGGCACACTGAATTTGACCTCCATTATTCCAGTGCATTGATTGAATTTTTTTCACATGGCTTAGACAAATAGATGTTAACATCATGTACTGCACCTTACCTGTGTCTATACCCTTTGATTGAGTAGTAGGAGGCATGAAACTGAAAAAGTCACTTTTAAGTTTCTTAGGTGGTAAAAAATAAATAAATTATCATATAATTTTGTTTCTAACATTGATCACTTAATCATTAAGACATCATTAAGGATTTCAAAGGGATATAATAAATGTGTCATTAAAGGATTATCTTGTGAAATGCCTAAGGGTTCTGTGAGGACAAACATAAGTTGAGAAGATTTGATTGCAATTAAAACATTGTGATATTAATTAGGTGAAATAACAACACAGACAGGACCCAAAAAATGTTGTTTGATATATTCAATATTTCATTGAAATACATGGAAGGTGTGTATAGAATAATGAAATTTTCATCTTCATATTTTTTTCATTGATCTATATAGTTTTGTTTGATATTTTTTTTTTAAAGATTTTTCAAAGACCACCTAACACCAAAATATTCCCATATCATATTAAACATATATCAGAAACCAAGATCAAAGACACCATTTTATATTTCTTACCTTAATGTGTGTTTTAAAGATTGATGTAATTTATTTAATACAGTAATTAACTGTGACAAAAAATTTATTTCATACTTTCTTTTGTTTTTGTTAATATTCTATTTTTATTATACAATATTCTTCAATTTTATCTATTTTACCAATTTGTAATGAAAAGTAATGTACTGTAATGGAGGCATTACATCAATTTTTAACTAAAGTAATCATTACATTACATGTAATTGTAATGCAGAAAATGTGCATTACAAATTACTTTGCATTACATCCCAAAAAAGTAATATTACAATGCATTACAATTACAAATTACCATTACCCCAGGCCTGCATGCATACCCGTATATATCTTAAAACAACTAAGGCCATAATAAATAATAGGTTTGTTTGCCCAAACGCTACCTACCCAGAAAAAAGCTGCCTACTCAAATTCTTTTATTGCCCTGACATGCCTGATTTGAAGAAGTTTTTCTTTAATCAAATAGGCATGAAGACTAATAAATATCTGATACTTCAATTTCTTTTTTTGAAAAAAAAAAGAAAATGCCTACCTACCTACCCACTGTTTCAAACTTTGGGTAGGGTTTGGGCAAATCAAAATATTTTTAAGTGTGGCCTTACCCGAACAATTCATTCGTTACATTATCCTTACAAACAGTAATCTACATTAAAGCTAGAGAGAATATGAGACAGTAAGAACTTGGATTATTTAAGTTATAAAACACCTGATTTTATGTAGAGGAGGAGGGGGCAGGACCTTTTTCAGGACGTCAGGATTGGGTGTTTTTGAGCTCAGGATTTTGGAATTGACCCTTTTTCGGGATCCAGGATTTCTTTTTTTGAATTTTGGGATGTCTGGCTATAATTTTTTTTATTCTGGACCTCAAGATTCATGTTTTTAAGCCCGGGATTTCAGGGAATATCGGGATCAGGACCCCTCCAACCCCCTCTCTATCAGACTATGTATACAGTGTTTGTAATTACCTGTTTACAGAATAATGTAATATGCTGCCACAGTTCTAAAGCATCATTCTCCTCGGTCTTTCTGATATCATCCATCAGAGTACATTGTTGTTTCTGTAAAGATCCAACGGAAGGAAGCCCCGACCCTTCCAAACCTTTCATTGACCCACACATCATACACTGCACCAAGTTGGCATGGTTTTGAAATGTGCAAGCAGAGCACTTCCACTTTTGTTCTTTTTCCAGACTGAACTTTCCTTTATCTGGGGTTTTGTTCTTTTTATCTTTTTCTAATGAGTTTTTGTTCTTTTTCTCTAAACTTTTCTCTTTTTTGTCCTTTTCCAAACTTTTGTCCTTTCTTATCTTATCTAAACTTGTGTTCTTTCTCTCTTCTATCTTTTGAATTGGTTCTTGTTCAGGTGTTAACGTTCTAGCTATTGATTTTTTTTCTACATTCTTATCATTACTTTGAACGCCATTCTTTATTTTATATTTTTCTAAGCTAAAGATATCAAATGCATCACTTTTGTTTGATCCTTTATTCCTTTCTTTAACATTTTCAGTCTTGTTCATGTCTAGATCCAAGCTTTTACTAGACTCAGTTTTCTGTAAGTTCTTTCTAGTTTGCTCAGTCTTGTTTATCACAGATTTCCCATTTGAAGGAGTTACTCCCCCTTTTTTATTCCCAGAGGATGTAGACGGAGGTGCATTTTCATTCTTCTCTCCACAAGCTTCACAAACTAATTGTCCAATAGAATTTTTCAAAGTACACTTAGCACAAACCCAGTCATTATCACCAACTAATGCTGCTTTTGATTTCTTGGCAAAACACATAGCACATGATTTGGCAATTGCTTTGTTTTTCATTGTACACCTAGCACATGTCCAATCCTCCAAAACTAGGTCACTGTTACTCTGACTAGATTGAGCAGAATTTCTTGGAGATGATTTACTAGGTGCTATAGATGGTAACTTTTGTGCAGGGCTAGGTGACTCAGTACTAACTCGGCCGTGAAATTGTTTAGATTTGCTTGTTGGTTTTCTACCATCACGACAAACTTGACATTGATCATTTAAGTCTGGGTTTTGACTGAAACTACATACAATACATGTCCATTCCTTTCCAGTGACTGGATTTGATATACTTCTACGAGCCGGAGGATGCTCTTCTTTTGTATTGTTAGAATTTTGTTCGTTTTTTTGTGGATAGATTTCATTTTCCATGCCATCTGGTTCACCACGCCTATTAGAGGTCATGTACCCAGAATCAACTGTGGAAATTTCATTGACATCATCTACAGTTGGCAAGCGAATTTCCCTAGGAGACTCACACATGTCACAACGAGTTTTATTCCCTGAATTTTTCAATGTACAACGTCTACATTCCCAATCTACAGTTAAATCTATATCCATGGCAACTGTTTGATCTGCCATTTTAAGTGTTTTTAACACGGTTGTTTGTTCAGTATTGATATGATTATAAGTAACTGTATAGTCATCATCATCGTTTATCAAAATCACTTCTTTCTCTTTTCCTACGCCGCAAGAAGTACAAAATTGAACACTTTGAACGTTTAAATTTGGACACTTTTCACATTGCCAACGACTATAACTTTCAACATCAATTACTGTTTCAATAGTTTTACCAGTAACATTAGATAGTGGTACTCTTGATTTTAATAGTTTCTGATTTACTGAATTACTATCAGACTTTTTCTGTTTTGGCTTGGCTCCTTTGCTATCATCACAATAACAGTCTACGTATTCTACATCCTTTAACGATACAGAACTAGCACTAAAAGGTCCTAATAGTCTCTTTTGTTTACATGATAAGCAAGATACAATATCTGATGAATTCTTGGCTGTGCAAGATCGACAAATCCAACTATTTTGTATTTCAGAGCATTCCATTGTAAATCTATCACTAACCCATCTTTGCCAAACACAATTTTTCAGTCACTCTCCTCACATCTTTACTGTTATTCTTTGACTTTATAATTCTGAAAAAAAAGAGAAAAATAAAATTATTCATACTTCATGTGCTTATGACTGAGGTAAATAATAAGGCATGTTAAACTAAAACATACACTACCTAATAATCATTCATACTCTGTAAGATATTTCGTTACTCAACAATTTGTGTATCTGGCTTTCAGTCTACCATTTGTCTACAGTAACAAAACTTACATGAAATGTACATCTTCATAATCAAATCACACCAAAATATTTTTGGTAACAAAAAAAAGTCCCAATACTCCTCAAAAACATAAGTTCATCTTGAACTTTATTATATTTCGTATAACGGTTATTACCAGACTAGGGTTGTGATCCATTACCTAATAAAACAACCAGTAGTTATGATCCTCTTTAATGTCCATACAAACACCTTTATACTATAAACATGTCCAATATGATTATCATGCAGTTCATTGTTGTGTTATTTATAATGTTTTCTGTCCTCTTTATATATCATCATGGATATCAATACTATAATGTTCAGTATAAATGTTATGAAAATTTTAGGCATGAAACCATCAAAGTGCTGAATATCTTTGTGCACTTTGAGAATTTCTTATTCATGTTTTAAAGTATCACTTCTTTTACAAGTATTATACTGTTTCTATTGTCCAAACTATATTTAGTTCATCTTAAAAATGATATACAACATATTAAACCAAATTAAACAGCCAAGTACCATTGTCCCGTTTAGATCATACAAACCATTGTCCGAAGAAAGAGCGAGAAAAACACAATGTATGAACTATGGCACTCAAAATGATGACAAATACAACCAAATGGCCTATACAGAAATAAAATATATAATAGTAAATCTATTTAAATCTCTTTAACAAGCTACTTGTATTGAAGTTAAGTTTGTATGTTAACAAAGACTTAAATATCTATAATAAACCAACCTGACAAATGTTCAAAACTTCACTTTCATCTCCTAATCGTAATCAATTCAAATATTTAAAGGTACTGCACTTAGTACTCAGATGTGACATCTCCTAGAATGACCCAACCATAACCTTAAATAGCTGTTATATTTATTCCCACTCCTACATGAAAACGTCCACAGGCTTTTTAATATTTAATCCAACACATAAATACACAGGATTTCGCACCTAAGTCTTGTCACCTATGTCTATGTGACATTGTCATTTTAATGAGATTTCTAAATGTTCCAACAAGATTTTTTTAATCAATTAATAAGATCAGTCTTGTGAGAAATGAGATTGACTTTTTTATCTGACAACTGTATAAATAATCTGTCATGGTCAGTATGGTCAAACCTAATCTGGACAAAATAGTGTAATTTGACAAAATATTGCATTAATGTCAACAAGACACACTACAAGTTACCACCCATGTTTACAAACCTGTTCCTTGTCTGACAAATCAACCTCAATTTGACGAAATATCTCATTTAATTTTGACTTTTGGAAAAGTCAAAGTACTCATATACTTAAGATGTAATTTACTTATAACCAATATCAAATGACATGAAATTATGTAATTCAATTTTTAATCCATTTTAATTCCTTTTCCTGCACCAATGTGCATAGCTTCATGATGTTTATCATATCATACAATAAAACAAATTACATATATGACATTTATCGAACTATTATCATGTTAATTTACAACTATTAAATAACTATTGGAGTATAGTATTTGTAAAATGTCAGTTGTTACAAGCAAGTATTTCAATTGATTTTTTTAATCAAACCCAAAATGCCATTAAAATATCCAAACACTTCCAAATTTTTGGTTAATTTGTCATATTAAAAATTGATCATGTAATTATGTACAACTGCACGTTGTGTACTTTGCAGTAAAAAAAAAACTTGATAGAAAATGTATTACATGTATTTGTATAGCATGATAGCAGTGTATAGTCATATTCAGAAATGGCAATATTTTTACTTTTCACATAGTTGAAATAATCTAAATATTTAGAAAAATATCCTGTTTCTTGTAGAAAGAGTTATAACATTTCTTGTAATTAAAATTTTTCTAATTATTCAATTTCAACTTACAAAAGCATTCCATTTCCTGTCTGTCCCATAAACATTGTCAACAATTCTTAATACAAAAACACATCACTTTGTTTAAAGATTCTACTGATTTAACAAAACAAATTCTTTTAATTACATAACATAAGTTGTTCTGTTGATTTTTATCTACCCATCAACAGACTTAAGATCAAAGATTAAAATAATACACTACCTGCAACCTGCCATGTTCTTTGTGTTTGGTAGGTATAAATACTAAATTTAGAATGAGTAAGAAAATTTCCAGGTGAAAAAATTATTAACTCTACATCAATTAGTCCCAAACAGTAAAATAAAGTGCAGTGTACAGGAGGTCTGGTATAATGGGTAAAAATGTTACCCATAATTACATTTAAATACAAATTAAATGCCATAATCTTCAAAACATTTAAAAAATATTTCTTAAAGCTATATTTTTAAAGTCTTTTATAAAAGCATTTGCAAAACATATTATATATAAACTAATCTCATTTGTGGTGTCTGGGATATTGTTCCTTCTAGCTTACATCTTTAAACACTTTTACACTTAGTTGATTATCTCATAATGGACCAAGTTAATTTGACCCAAAAGTTTAATAGGACAACAAAATATAAAATAATTACTGAATTTCAAGCATGTATATATATATATATTATTTATGAAATCGATTTTGTCTACTAAAGAGGAAAAATTAACCGGAGAAAGCTGTTCTCTGTCAGTGCGATTAAATAATATACAAATAGTAAAAATGTAAGATCAACAGTTCAATTGGAAAAATAAACAATACGTACAAAAGAATGAAATTAATCAAAAATATACCTGTACTTTATCCTAACGATGTCAACAAAGAAAGGTAGTCTCTTCATAGTGTGTCAATTTACCTGGTGAGGTGACTCATGGTACTTGTAAGATTTTATAACAATTAGGTAAATAACTTTGACAATGATCGGCATATCTTTCTTTATTTGCCGATCGTTTATAAATATACGTGTGTATTAAAAGTCTTCGCAGGATTACAATAAAAACGGATTTACACGGAGAGTAAAACTGGCCCAGATGTAATCTCTGGCTTTTGTATTGTACAGTTTATCACACCGTTGATCGTTGTGATTTTGTCGAGCTGATCGACAGAAGTATTAGCTTATCAAAGGATTAAGAGGGATTATGTATCATTCGAATAACTTCATGGCAGTAGATTAAAGCGTATTCCACATTCTAATAGATCTTACAAACTATTTTAATTAATTCACAAAGGAATTTATTTAATTAGAAAAATATATATTAACTGCCCCCAAGCACTATATGTACGTCCTTGTTTTTGTTGCATTAATCTTGTTCATGACATACTAAATTTTCCAGTTTTTTGTCTACTATTAACTATTATGTAACTTTTTGTTGAGGTGTTTTAGAGTACATTAACATGTAAATTGCAGTCAAATATTGCAGCATATAAACAATTAAAAGTACATTAAAAAAAGATACATGTTATTAGGCCTCAAAATATTGCAATTAATTAAAATAAATTAAGGAGTCAACAATTTTTTTTACATTTTATTTTTTAGGCATAAAAAACAAGGACCGTTATCACTTTAGTTTTGTTTATGAAATCTGCCCCCCCCCCCCCCAAACAAAAAATGCTCATTTTGCCTAAGAAATTGCATGGATATTTCACAAAAAAATGTGCATCGATGGCTTTAAAAAAAGTTGTACATAATGAATGGCAATGTTATTGGAAATTGTATGCAAATACAGGTATCTTATTTTTCAAATGTTTTTCCCAGTGTACTCTAAGTACATGTAGATAGCTGTTTAAAATGCAGGCATAAAATAGATATTACCTAAACAATTACTTAAAAAAATATTAATCAGTAAAATAAATATACATTATACAATAAACACATTTTTCATGGAACAACATGGTCACCTTACCTCAGGATAAGGATTTCTGATTCGTCAAAACAATATTACATAGAGTTTCTGATAGGGACAAATAGCTACATAGTATTTTGTGTTAGAAGTGACAATGTCAATTTAGTATTATCTGATCAAGTAAGACCCTGAAGCTAATCTTTTAACAGTTCAGTCCTCCATTTGTCTAAATCTTATTTTACAACTGTCTCCGCTGGATTAAAATATTTTTCTAATCAGTAATGTAGAACCAAAAAAGATTAGAAGGGTTGATTAAAGTCATTTTAATTTAATCTGAACACTACCTAATAAAGCTTTCAAATTCAGACACTGTTGTAAGCATGTAACTTACAAAGTGAAATTCAGTGGTAAAACTATCATAATTTCCTATACTTTTTCTGATTATTGGTTCTATACCCAAAACAGCAGTCATTCAGTGTTTTATACATGTTATACAGAGATGACCTTATCTCTGTACGTAAACTGGTTATGTAGCAAATGGGGTATTTTAAGGTTCAGCATCTTGGCATAGATTACTACATGTAATTGGCAAATGATGAATTTTATTTAATAGCTAAATCATCAATGTCCATCCAATTTATATTTATTCTATAATTCAAAAATTCTTTTTTTTTGTCACATCTATCTATTTAGTTGGTTTGGTCTAATGCATGTGACCATGTTGAATAAAGTTTCAGGCCAGGAAGAACATGAAGAATAAACGAAGAATTAAAGTACCTACACCTAAGACTGACAGCAATCCAACAACAAGTTCAAGAGGACATCTTTGTAGGGGTCTCATTGGGGGTTTCTGATCCTGGATCCTGCTTACTGTTTTGTCAGATTCCTGTATCCTGCTTACACTATGTACATTAGCAAATTTTCATTTTTTAGAGAAATTTTTCTGTGTCCCGCTAGACTTCATTTCTCGTTTTCATGGCAAAATAATTTGACTTTCACATGTCATGCTTACAAAAAATCTGCAATCTTGCTTCATGCTTAGACCCCAATGAGACCAACTTTGTATTCAATCCTGTTGTTCTAACTTTAAATAACAGAATTCATGAAATTGGATAATTTCAACATGTTAAAAAAACATGGAAAATGTTCTTGATGACATTTCTTTAATGATAATTGGCCTCCTAATACCATTAAATGGTACCACCATAACTGCACATTTTTAAAAATAATGTTTCATTAGTATCAATGGGACAAAATATTTGTAACCCAAAACCTATATAATAAAATTTGTCATGTGAAATTGACAATGTTTGAAAAGCTTATTAAACAGAATAAAGAACAAACCAGATGCTCCGCAGGGCGTAGCTTTATACGACTGCAGAGGTTGAACCCTGAACGGTTGGGGCAAGTATGGACACAACATTCAAGCTGGATTCAGCTCTAAATTTGGATTGTGATTAAATAGTTGACACAGCATAGGTTTCTGACACAGAATGAATGTGTTCTAATGAACTTAAAATTTTTGTTTTCTCTTAGAGCAATTCACTATGCTGTTGAATATTAATCCTCTCAAAAAAATGTTTGAAGAAATTTTCTTTTTATTTATGAAATTTCAAATGAGAAAAATTGAACCCAATTTTTTAATCACATCCCCCTTTCCCTTATTCCAAAACTAATCTCAATTAAAATATTCTAATGGAGTTTGCAACAATAACTACTCATTTAAATACATCATAAAATATTAAGATGTAAAAAAACTGCTTGTTATCACTGAATGGTAAATATTATTTAAATTTATCAGTTGGTAGTAAAAAGTGAATATACATTGTATATTGTATATAACAAAGATTTAAGTTGATTCTGGACAAAGAAAGATAACTTCAATTAAAACAAATTCTTGCAATAAGATATTTCTTGCTTACTATTCTGGACAAAGAAAGATAACTCTAATTAAAAAAAAAATTTGCTATTTCACAAGATTGTGAAATTAGTTATTTCTTGCCATTGCACAATACTGTGCAATTGAAAAGACTTGCTATTGCACAATACTTAATATAATAATTTTAGATCCTGATTTGGACCAACTTGAAAACTGGGCCCATAATCAAAAATCTAAGTACATGTTTAGATTCAGCATATCAAAGAGGCCCAAGAATTTAATTTTTGTTAAAATCAAACTTAGTTTCATTTTGGACCCTTTGGACCTTAATGTAGGCCAATTTGAAAACGGGACCAAAAATGAAGAATCTACATACACAGTTAGATTTGGCATATCAAAGAACCCCATTTATTCAATTTTTGATGAAATCAAATAAAGTTTAATTTTGGACCCAGATTTGGACCAACTTGAAAACTGGGCCAATAATCAAGAATCTAAGTACATTTTTAGATTCAACATATCAAAGAACCCAACCAATTCATTTTTTGTCAAAATCAAACTAAGTTTAATTTTGGACCCTTTTGACCTTAATGTAGACCAATTTGAAAACATGACCAAAAGTTAAGAATCTACATACACAGTTAGATTCGGCATATCAAAGAACCCCAATTATTCAATTTTGATGAAATCAAACAAAGTTTAATTTTGGACCCTTTGGACCCCTTTTTCCTAAACTGTTGGGACCAAAACTCCCAAAATCAATACCAACCTTCCTTTTATGGTCATAAACCTTGTGTTTAAATTTCATAGATTTCTATTTACTTATACTAACGTTATGGTGCGAAAACCAAGAAAAATGCTTATTTGGGTCCCTTTTTGGCCCCTTATTCCTAAACTGTTGGGACCTAAACTCCCAAAATCAATACCAATCTTCCTTTTGTGGTCATAATCATTGTGTTTAAATTTCATTGATTTCTATTTACTTAAACTAAAGTAATTGTGCGAAAACCAAGAATAATGCTTATTTGGGCCCTTTTTTGGCCCCTAATTCCTAAACTGTTGAAACCAAAACTCCCAAAATCAATCCCAACCTTTCTTTTGTGGTCATAAACCTTGTGTCAAAATTTCATAGATTTCTATTAACTTAAACTAAAGTTTTAATGCGAAAACCAAGAAAATGCTTATTTGGGCCCTTTTTGGCCCCTAATTCCTAAAATGTTGGGACCAAAACTCCCAAAATCAATACCAATCTTTCTTTTGTGGTCATAAACCTTGTGTTAAAATTTCATAGATTTCTATTCACTTTTACTAAAGTTAGAGTGCGAAAACTATAAGTATTCGGACGACGACAACGACGACGCAGACGACGACGCCAACGTGATAGCAATATACGACGAAAATTTTTTCAAAATTTGCGGTCGTATAAAAACTGAACAATGATTTAGAGCTATGAATGAGACATTTATTACTTTATGGTACCCCTATGCTTAGTGCAGAAGCAGAGGAGTCCAGTCAACAGTTTTCATAAGTCAATCAATCATGTCAGTCAGTCATATGTGTTTAATGATGCTGACTCCCTTATTACATCTATGGGATTGCAACCATACTTAAACTAATATGATCAAAGGCATGTCACCCCCATAACTGAATATATATGATTGCAATTTTTCCTCTCTTGGGTTCTTGGATATTATATATGAACACAAATATAAACCGTGTCTTAATTTCTAAAACAGCTTGTAATAAGAAATACCTGTACAAATACAGTGAGCATGGTGATGAACGACAAATGCATGAGCAGTTTATATAAATTACAGGTATATAAACTTAAACTATTATTAAACCATATGAAGATATTTGTATTTTGTGTACTGAAGTCAATGAAGCACACATGAATCATTGAAATAAAACTTATGTAGGATTGACCAAAGGCATAATCATAGATAACAGTTAAATTCATCTAAAAAGTCATATAAGATTAGAATCATACTAACCATCATATGAAATCTACATGGAATTCTAATTCATTATTTACTGCCTACAGCTGTGATAATTGTTCACAATAACAAAATAAGGTTTAGCTATGATTTAAAAACAAATCAACTTCATGAACTTGGAAATATTAAAAATAAATTTGTTATTTGTCTACACCATTAAGACTACATAATAAAGTATTCCATCTTTTTTCCCCTGAAATCTTGTAATTTAAAGCAGTACATGTATCTCATTCAAGAAGACTGTATAAATTATCTTATATTTATAACAAAAATTTTGAATTTGGTGCAAAAAGAATACTGCAAATTCAGAACTTATTGAGAGGTTTTCATTATTGCGAAAATGCAACAGGGGTATAATGATTATAATCACAATAAATTAAACTTACATTTTGAGATTTTTTCAAATGAACTTAACAGGATTTTTCTCAAAATTGCAAAAATTAAAGTTGTATTTCATGTATTTTAGTCTTAATTGACAGAATCACAACAATAAATCATGTTCGTCAAAGTTTCATATAATTACTCACCAAAAGGTAACTACTAAAGATAAAATTATAAGGACTGAAAGTATATAGACATGATATTTATGTTATATGAATTTAAGGCGCAATTACTACATAAGTAAGCCGCCTACCAAAACCAATAACAACAACAATAATAAATGCACCCAATAGTATTTGAATTTACAGGAACTAATTTTTATAAAGAGCAGTGTTAAATATTTACCATGACAAGTTTATATGGTGTGAAAATCCTGCAAAAGGAAAATAGAAAGAGGAAGAAAAAGATGAAGATGTAAGTGACACTCAGCATCAAATGTCCAATCAAATCTAGTCATTTAAGTGCCTTGTCCAATCAAATCTAGTCATTTAAGTGCCTTATTTATTGTAAGTTCTTCCTGAAAGATATGCTATCTGTCAAAAACAACTTATATCAAAACTTAATATATATTTTATTGGTATTCGTTTTTCACAGACATGACAGACGTTTCTGTAATATTTTTATCATGTCATAAAAAACAAGAATGTGTCCATAGTACATGGATGCCCTACTCCACTATTATTTTCATAGTTCAGTGAACTATGAAATTGGGTAAAAACTCTTGATTCGTCATTAAAATCAGAAAGATCTTATCATAGGAAACATGTGTACTTAGTTTCAGTTGATTGGCATGGACTTCAACTTCACCAAAGACTACCTTGACCAAAAACTAACCTAAACCTTGACCTTGACCAAAAACTAACCTAAACCTTGACCTTGACCAAAATCTTTCACCTAAAGCGGGACAGACAGACAAACAGATCGAAACAAATTATGCCCCTAGGGCAGTAGCTGGGGCATAAAAATATCTGACATTAAACAGCAAAAGAGAATGATGTCGAAAATGAAGTCAATAGTTTAAATGCAATGGTCTATGGAGATGAGTTAAAAGTCAGATGGGCTCTGCAAGTGATACTGTACATTAATTTAATTTTTCAAACAAAATTGACCTATTGCTTATAACTTAATGTCTCTGACACAAGACAAGAACCTGAAATATCATGAAAACAAATATGACCAACAAAAATATAAATATAATTACACAGAAAACAAGGTCAACTGTAAGTGACATATGCCAGACAGAAACCTCAATTGCTAAGAATCTGTAAACTTATCTATTTCCCTCTGTCTCCAATTCTTTGCTGGCCAGACACAAAATGAAAGTTTCAGGCAGATATTCTGACTGAAGATAGGTGTTGCAGACCAGTCAATCAATGACAGAAAGTGACTATTTATACATATGTCATTCACTGTGACATGATCGATAAGAACTAAGTTACCATTGATACACCAAATTTACCATGTTTATGCATGTATAATAAAAACATATTTTTTTTCCTGGGTTTTGATTTGATTAATTCTACATTGTACTTCTCAAATTAACAGGAGTTATCTCTCTTTACCAATGGTAAATTTTATAAGTTTTGTACTTGTCCTTGTTGACAAGAAATCTATAGATCATTATTCAATAACATTTACATAAAATTCTCCAACTTCCTCTTATACATACATGTATAAAATGTAAATCTTATTTATACACAAACATGTACCAAAACTTACTTGTCTGAATGGAATTGTAACTTAATAATATATATATGTATCTTTATTTACTTTTTTTTGCATTTTAGGTTAATTCAAAGAACAAAAAGAATTGAAACATTATTAATAGAACAGCATTTGATTTAATCTTGATTTAACCTTTTACAAAATATGAGTCTGGAACAACTGCATCATGATCTAGCTATATATATAGCCATTAGTCATGCCAATTTCATATGGAAAATGATTCTTGCATTCTTTCTTAGGCAGGGGAAAAGTATCATGACCAATATTATACTACCTACGTATATTGATTTTATGAGTGCCCCGTGTGTAAGGGTTAGGGTGCAAATAAGGGTGCAAATTGGAATTACGCTATAGAAGCGAAGCTCCTGCTAGAGGAGGAAGATAAAGACTAGGTAACAGGTAACAGGTAACAGGTATTAATGTAAGTTTGTTTGAAAAACTTTGTCCTAGTGGACATTATTTCATCGGACAATATTTTGATTTACAACTAGAGGCTCTAAAAGGCCTGTGTTGCTCATCTTGGTCTATGTGCATATTAAACAAAGTGCACACATGAATTCATGACAAAATTGTGATTTGGTGATCAAATATAAGAAGTTGAATTGACATATGATTTGCCAGACCTGCCTCTTTCCAATAGGTTGGTACAGTCTGACCAAAGATGTTTAGCACCGACCGCCCTAGTCTGTTGGTCGCTCTCAACTGATAGTAATTATAGATAATAGGTTGATAATTTCAACCCAACCTATTAATTAACACACTGACTATAATATTCCGTTACAGTTTCCTAGTCTCATGGATTTCCTTGCTAAATAATACATTGTAAGGTCCTAATTTCAATTGAAAAAGCATGCATAGTACAAATTAATATGACACACAAAAAAATATGATCTGAACATAATGTAATTGTATTAAACATGATAATGATGATTGACATCATTCCTAAATTTAAACCTTGAAAAGACAACTTCCAAATTTGTGTACTTTCTCATACATTTCCTATGAAACATGGTCATGATGGTAATTAGTGTTGTTCAGATGATCAGAATAAGTCGGAAATCAGTTGGTTGGGCCTGGCGATGTCGATAATCGATTGGGATTTTTTTCAATCGATTGTCGTTAAAGTTTCCGGACTTTTAGCTTATAAACTTCCGGTCTGTTTGCAGGTCGCATATCATATGCGCAGTCAAACAAATAATAACAAAAAATATCAGTCGATGACAATGATAATGTCAAACATCCTATAATTAAAGACATAACCAATTTCCTTCTTTATAAACGTGACAAAAGCCGTGACTATAAATATTTGCAGATTGATGGAATGTTATTTAAATTTAACTTTGTATGAAATACTTTCTTTCAATCCCGGTACTTGTTACTTCATAAAATCATCCTGATTTTAGACAAACTAATTTCTTTGCTTCATTAGAATGTGTTGCAAATTGCCTTTTATTAATGTTTTAACTATATGTAGCAGCAAAAACGTCATATTCCTTTCCAAATTGCTTGCCAAACATTGTTTATTTTCCGAAATTTGTCCGCCATTAAAAACTAAAAGAATCACGAATCGGATACGGTTCAACTTTGTAATAATTCCGAATTCTTGAAACTATAAGTTCACACAACGAATGACACAATTAACAGAAAAATAATGATCACAAAAGTGAAAAAAAGCATTCTACACGAATAAACAGACATTGGCTTGATCCCTTTTGTTTATTGTATATATTATAATGCAAATGCATTGTTTTATTTTTTTCAGTTAATTTTAAATTTTTTTAAGTTAAAAACTTTATATATCTTTTCTTAAAGGAGCACTAGCTACGATATATATACAAAAATAAAGTATGATTTTTTTTTAGATTAATCATTAATTGAATTGGAATAATGAAATAATAATTTGCTTTTAGCAATCAATTTGCTTTAATTTTGTTGAAATTAGCGATTATACATAATTTTTGACGGATTCACTTGCAAGTGAATACGTCATCATCATTCTAACCGATATTCATGTGAACTCAATTTAACCCCCTAGCTAGAGACTGACAACGCATGCTTTGTACGTGAACTGGTTATTTAAAGAAACAAAATGTCAACAATGAAAGTGAAACTACAGTAAATCATTTGATTACTAATTCGATCCACATAAATCATTCTTATACGGTTAAAAACAATAAGAAACTTATATTTTTAATCTATAAATTCAAATCAAACAGACCTATAAAAATCCAATTGCACGTGCTGGTTTAACCTATTCATATCTTTATTTGTGTTTACATCGCTTATATGGTCACCTGAGGTCAAATCGATAGTTAATTAGATGGCATCTGGATTTTAATACACACGAAACGAACCTACATATCATCTACCCCATGCTCCGTAAACTGTTTATTTTAAACGTTTGATAGATTGGATAAATGTTTTACATTGTTATTAATCAAATGTGAGAATTTGAGTCAAATTGGTGACCATGAATTTGACAGCTAGTGCCCCTTTAATTAGAAGCATTCAAATGTTTATACAGCTATGTTACTGAAATTGTATTGTGAGTTACACCATTGAAATTTAGAAATGTTAGTGTTACTGTTGGTAATTAATGTTGTAATTATGAGATAGAATATGTTCAAAATGAATCTTGATTCTTATTAATTCATTGTTTTAACTGCTAAATAAATAGTTATTAAAGGTGCCAGGATTATAATTTAGTACGTCAAAATATGAAAAGGAAACAAAAGATCAAATATGAATATATAAACTCTGCAATGATATGGAATATACACATTAGACATGTACAATGAGACTAAATGCATGATTTCATTTAAAAAAAAGGGCAAGGTATTATGATGCGATTATAACCGATAGTCGGTTGGTTGCTGTCAACCGATTGTAATAGATAATCGGTTGGTAATTTTAACCGATTATCCAACACTAATGGTAATGTTGATACAGAACATCAAGAACGTATTGCTATTTGGCTGCCATTACTGGATACATGTATAACAAAGCTTCTGGTAAAATTTTGTTGCATATTAAAATATATATGACTAGTGCTAGTTGTATGGTGTCAAAAATTTCAGCAGCACAGATTCTTGAGTCATCAAGCACAGATTTCCAGAAAGCGATTAGGTGTATTGTTCAATGACATCTTTAAAATACACCTTATTGTATTTGTCCACAATTACAATTTACTGGACATCACACTGGTTCCCCTTAAATTTTGATGTCATACACAATCATGACAATGTAATACAAAATATCTGATGCCACAATAGAAAAGTTATTATTTTACGACATCAATGCATTGAATCTTTGTAATTTTATTCATTTAACCTTGATTTGATATTTTGTCATACATATATTTATTTATGTGATGTAATATCATATTAATGCGAGGGAAGACATCATTATACTTGTATTGATTTTCCTGATTTAATATATATATAAAAACTTGAAACAATAGTTCAAGTTGGACACAATCTAGGGTCAGCCTTGAATAGTGATAAGGTGTATATGGTGTTATCATTCATAATAAACAACTGGCGATCAGTCTTTTGATCATAATTTATAAACTATGATTTAATATAACCGCTGCTAATGCAGGATTGTTTCAATTTAACATTCAATATATATCTTATATTTTTCTATGACTATGAAATGTCTTCATCCACAAGGCATAACCACTAAACCGTGATATTATAACAAAGAAGATCGTTGTAGATTTTACATGTGTGATACATTTTTGAGTTGAGTCAATGAGTGTGAAATAAATAATATAGGAAAAAACACAAACCAATGAGAATTATATCAGCTTTTATCGTAATTAATGATATTCGAAAGCTGAAATAGTTAAATAATTGATTACTCTCATACCTAATAATTAATATAACAACAAAACAGTGAAAACTTCTTGGCTTCTTCTTTCATCTGTGTATTCAGATCATAAGGAGAATGAAATAATATATTTGATTGGTTGAGTTGTCAAAATCGGTCCAATCAGACTGAGGAAGACAAATTGTAAGATTTCCGGAAATGATCACGAAGCGAGAAGAGTGCTTCCTGTATCAATTCAACTGTGTCAAGTTTGTTTTCTCTTTCACCATTTAATGATTTATTTGTAACTAAAATGTAGTGGATTACTAAAAGACAGACAACCTTTCTGATTTTTAATTGCAATATGTTCGAAAGAAAACTGTGACAGACATAAACATGAGCAAAATAGCAAATGGGAACGTTGTGTATTCGGGTTGGTTGGTAAAGTCCCCTCCTGAGAATAAATTTCGATTGAGTGGTCCGTGGAAAATATTTAGATCGGTAAGTGAAGAAGGGATACAATTTGTGTTAAGTTTTGATGTATATATATGCTTAAAAGTAGACAATTTACAGGTAAATTAGATAAAGGTTTGGGCCAATTTGTGGTGTCATAACCCATTTGATCCTCAGATATTAGCTAAATATGTATAAAGCTATATATTTCAGCTCTCTGTTGATCCTTTCCAGATATCCATTCAATTTTGACAATTGTGTCGCATTAGTCAGGTTGAAATAGCCAATTTGCTCAAGTAATTGTCAAATTTGTATAATATACAAATGGTATTTACTTTTTATTATATAAAATGTACAATAACCCAAACTTTAGTTTTCAAGTTTAAATCATAATTTGTTTTTGTGTGTTCATATATTTGGGTAATAAATTAACACTTATACTTTGCACATAAAATACATTTTATTTTATGATTCATGTATACCATTACGTGATTACATGGTATGTATACATTTTGTACATGTACGTTGTTACATGTATGTAAATGTAATAATTTTGTCTCTTCATATATTTCTCAATCAATTATACCAGAAACAATTGTTTTTACATTTTTGAAATAGATTGTTTATATGATACCCTACCCAAATATTATAAGAATATCATGAATATATACAATCAACAATTTATTATCAATGATTAGAATATATATATATAATCAACAATCAGTAATAAGAATATATACAATCCATATTAAATCATGATAATTGGAATAATTATATACAATCAATTAGAATAAACAAATCACAATCAGTTTAAAAACACAATAATCATTTAAATAGAATATACATTATACAATCACCAGTCAATTAGAATATACAATGACCCATCAATTCAAATACTTACAATTACTAATTATAATCATGATCATGCTAATTATTTAGAATGTATATAGGATAATCAACAATTTAGAGGTATTTACTTATAGCACCTAGCTGCAGAACTGTAGCTCTTAGGTCCTTATGTTATGTTTTGTCTACAGTCTGCAAATAGTAAAAAAATAACATAAGGACCTAAGAGCTAGGGTTCCACAGCTGTACAGCACCATGATCACTCATTACCTTATTGAATTAAGTTGATTAATTAAGAACTTCATATAGTATGTATTATATACATGTACGAGTGTAAAAAGGTCAAAATGAAAGTAGGATATGATTTCCAAATTTGTCTATTTTCTTTTGCAAAAATGTATTGATCAATTGGCATGATTGGTATCTGTTTCTTTTATTTTCTTAATTTTATGTTAATATATCTCTTTCAAATCTTTATGTGCTACAATCTAAGTTAACAAAAAAAGAAAAAACTTGCATAATCACATTCACTTGAATTGGCAGTATTCATGTTAAGGCACCTACACATGTCCTTTACCCGTTATGCATTTTGTCTGGACTCACCATATAAATACACCTTATCACTATTTGTCCGCCATTATCTGGATATCACACAGGTCCCGTAAAATTTTGACGTCACTAAACAAAACATCTGACGCCACAATGGAAAAGTGATTGTTGAATGCGTCAAAAGTTCAAGTCGCCAGGTCAGCCGGGATTAGCGATAAGGTGTATTTTGCAACCCAGCTTTGTGTCAACAGGACCTATCCTGATTAACCTAGCTGAGGCATGATCCAAAATCTGACCGACAGACTGTTAAAAGAGGGACGAAAGATACCAAAGGGACAGCCAAGATAAAGCACAGCAATAATATATAGCAATGCTTCTTTGCTATCTGTTGTCTCAAGTGTATGGATGGAATATGTCTTTTAGTAATGCAATATGACCCTTCTATTCCTGCTTTGTCTGTTTCCATTATGGTTTTAATTGAATATGTACAAAAAAATGTATCATGATCACGATCCTATACATACATGTTTACATGACATACATTTTACATGTATAAACAAATGTATCATGAAATTTAGATAGTATTTTAGAATGAAGTATAATGATAAAATGTAAAGTAAGAATAAGATAGTACAAAATTTAGTACAAAATTTATATATAGAGATATAATCGTACACTGTAAATAACATGAATGATTTTCCTTTTGAAATGTTTTCTTGGTACATGAATCAATGTGAATTATGACTTCATCCCTGTATGAAGTATTTATAAATGTTTTTAAAACGTCTTCATGTTACGTCAGTGCTTCATCAAGTGTCCTCTGTTAATTGAAAATGTGTCAACAGGCATTAAATTGAACTTTTAAAAAAATGGGATACCCTAAAAAGGCATACCAGAAACATGTAGGCACACTTTGTAGATATATATACAAGATAGAGGATAACCTACACATTGCGTCACATTTCATCCACCCCCATAGTATAATATGATAGTACATGTAACTACAGCAATATTCGGCTCAAATTTCATTATTTTCATATCATGATAGTACATGTATTATAATTGATAAGCTCTTTGACAAATATGATTTAACCTATTCAATGCAAGAAGAATATATTTTATTGCAATATAATGTAATATTTTATTCAGATTACTACTTAAACTTTTGCTATAAACATGATAAAATGATGATATTTGTGTTCAGTTTATACAAAATTTTACAACTTGGTGCATCTGTGAACTCACCAGTTTTAAAAATGGTGAGTCCAGACAGATTTTGATGAGTCCAAGACTCATTGACTCGCCTTAGCATGCTTAGTGAGAACCCTGTTAAGTTTATTAACAATCCAGGATGAATAAGAGGTTTACAAATGATATGGTACAAATGTTTGAGCACATTTCTATTATATTTAAAACATTCATACATATACAGAAACAATAAGGAGATGTGGTATGATAATTGATTGCCTATGAGACAACTGTCCATCTAAATAAAATGATGTGGATGTCACTGTACAGGTCTATCATTCTGGGTGTAAATCCTGTACGGTCTAGATGTATTTTCAGGTTTTATAGTGTTGTTGGCTGGCCTTTAACAGGTGCTCCCATCCCCCAACATATCCTGTAAATTATTATTGCTCAGTGGTTTTAACTTCTGTTTTTAGGTTTGTAGTATGGTTTTTTTTAAAAGTAAATAGAACAAGGAAGTAAACATGTATTTTTTTTTATATAATAGACCTTTAAGATGTCATTGACGATTGTCAACAATCAAGTAGTGAAAAATCTTTTATTACAGGTATTTTGTAATTGACATTAGTAAATGTTTGTTAGATTATGGAAGAACATGACAAAAGAATGTTAATAGTTGAAATAAATTGAAACTGAAATCAAGGATACATTTATTTAGTGAAAAAAATTTAGTAATTTCCAATCTTTTCTATTTGTGATCTATTTTTCACTTTCAAAGAAACAAAAACAACTTTTTTTAGGCAAAAACAAAGGATATAATTATATATAACACCTTTTTTAGATAATAAACAATAAACCAGTTTTTTGACAGGATATACATTCTGCAGATCTCAACATTAATATCGACTTATATCATTGTATATTTACACAATGTATAAATAATTGTTTTTGATATAAATTTTGTTGTCTATTTTGTTCATTTCCAACTTTTCCAAGCTGTTTAAGAGTTTTACAGATTGATTGGCCCTTTCCCTTTATTATTATTGAACTATGGAATATGTAGAAGGGTTACTTTAAATGTTGGATTGTTTGTCTTGTGGGTCCAATTTTTGCTTTGCATCAGTAAAGAAAATAAGAGGTTGTCACTGAATGTTAGTCACAAGTGACTACCAAGTTGATAACAGTCTTGTTTTTTTCGTTAATTATTTTTTGTCATACATTAGGTCGTTAGTTTTCTTATTTGAATTGTTTTACATTTGTAATTTCAAGGCATTTTATAGCGGACTATGTGGTATGGGTTTGCTTATTGTTGAAGGCCATACAGTGACCTAGAGTTCTTTTTCTGTGTCATTTGGTCTCTTGTGGATAGTTATTTCATTGACAACAATACCACATCTTCTTTTTAGCTCACCTGGCTCCAAGGGCAAAGTGAGCTTTTCTCATCACTTGGCATCTGGCATCGTCGTCGTTAACATTTTACATTTTGAACTTCTTCTAGAGAACTATGTGCACTGAAAGGAATGAAACAAAACATGACATGAATGTTCCTGATGCGGTGCTGACAAAGTGTTGTTACTTTGTAGTCGATCCATCATCCAAGATGGCCCCCAGCGGGGGACTTAGTTTAACATACATGTAGGACCCTATGGGAAAAACAAATGACTTCTTTTGGAGAACCACTTGAATGAAATGAAACCAAAAATAGCATGAATGTTCCTAATGAGATGTTGACCAAGTGTTATTACTTTGTAGCCGATCCATCATCCAAGATGGCTGCCAACGGGGGACTTAGTTTAACATAGGACCCTATGGGAAATGCATACAAATGACTTCTTTTAGAGAACATTTGAATGGAATGAAACCAAACATAGCATGAATGTTCCTTTCTTTATGAGGTGCTGGCCAAGTGTTGTTACTTTGTAGCCAAATTTTATCTTTTTTTATATGATTTCAAAAACCCAAAAAGAGTGAGGTGAGCGATACAGGCTCTTGAGAGCCTCTAGTATATATTAAAACTGACAGAATGACCACCTGCTAGGATGCTACCAACACATTTAGAGAGGCACATCCACTATATTGTATGCATACACTTGAATATGATCATAATGCCTATTTAATAATTACATCTGATCAAATGTTTCCTCCCTAATTGAGTTAACCTAGATAAGTAGATAATTATTGCTATTTTACTTTTGTTTCACTGAAGTGTTAGATTATAATAAGACATGAGCATGATGAGAGTTATATGTGGATTGAGGAAGTTGATAAAATAAGTTATATAATTACTTAGGCAATCATTGTTTTATCTTTTGAGATAGAACTTCTGGTGCAACAAAATGTGCATAGTTTATCTTTTGCATTAACAAGTTGATGATTTATAGTATTCTGCTAACTGAACAAGAGCAACATTGGCACAGTGTTCAATAGACATTTTTATTTGCTCTTTAAAATATAATTCAAAAGGTTAGACCTTAACTGTTTTGTCTCAGCAGAAGCAGATAACTATATCACCCATGTTCCAAAGTTTTAAAGAATAAATTTGAATATAATATAGTACATATTTTTTGGGGGAAAATTATTTTCGTTGCGTGCAGCTTTTGATTACATTTGCACACATTCATTTTAAAGGAAAGTAAAAATAAAGAATATGACAATAGTTAATATGACAATATGATTCCTAATCTTACAGTTTGAATGGTAGCCTTGCTAGGACATTTTAAATTTGCTGGCTGTTTGTACATGTATATATATATATATTGAACATGTTGAAGGTGTGCATGTGGTTTGGATTTTTATTTATATTAAAATTTGTCCTTTTGGAAGATAGTTAAACTTTGTCATTTTTGGAGCATATACTTGCATAAGAGGTGCATAGCTTTTCCAAATATCTCCTATAGTGAACCATAGACCTATAAGCTTCCATGCTTAAATTTGACATAATAATATCACAAAGGAAGTCCTACATTGACTTTGTAATTATACAGGTACTTCAGAGTGGGATGCTGACAGCTGGGTGCAGGGGCATCTCTTTATCATTAGAATCTGCTATTCTAAATGAATGCTATATGGTTTTTTTATGACATAGACCTTTGCCATTAAATAGTAAAGGGATTTTTTTAAATACGCAAGTCACATTAAACAAGTGCGGATTTTGTCCAGTGTCTACTGGTTTCTGGAGTTTCCTTTCAGTTTGACCAATATATATGAAACTTTAAAACCAGTGTTTGGGTTGTAAATGACAATTTATGATGTGAATAACACTGGGAAATTTCACTGACAACTTTCATGAACTATTTGTGGATATCTGTTAATGTAAATCTCATTTGTAAACTTCACATCTCATATATATATATATATAATATGTGAAAGTTGCATGAAATCAGTTCATGTGAATCTCACAAATTGAAAAAAATGTATAAAGCTCCACCATAAGGACCTAAAAATACAATATATATGCAAATTAAACCCTTGAGTTATCATGACAATATCATTAGGGAAAAATGTGTAATATACATGACTTGTTAAACAAAGTCAAGTAACCTGGTAATTGCAAAATTCAAGTCACAAATTACCCGATATAAACTTACTTTGAAACAGTATAAAAACCTTTAGATTTAAATTATAACAATACATTATAATTACTGGTTTGACACATGGCGAGAACTGTAGTATACATATGTATAACCTTGTTCTCAGTTTCTCATTCACCATGTTCACAGTAGTATACATGTATAACCTTGTTCTCAGTTTCTCATTCACCATGTTCACAGTAGTATACATGTATAACCTTGTTCTCAGTTTCTCATTCACCATGTTCACAGTAGTATACATGTATAACCTTGTTCTCAGTTTCTCATTCACCATGTTTCTCATTCACCATGTTCACAGTAGTATACATGTATAACCTTGTTCTCAGTTTCTCATTCACCATGTTCACAGTAGTATACATGTATAACCTTGTTCTCAGTTTCTCATTCACCATGTTCACAGTAGTATACATGTATAACCTTGTTCTCAGTTTCTCATTCACCATGTTCACAGTGAGGGGCCTCTGAGTGGTCCAAGTAGTTGATTTACAGTGAAAACTGGCCTGTCAACACTCAGTTGATTTACAGTGAAAACTGGCTTGTCAATACTCAGTTGATTTACAGTGAAAACTGACCAGTCAACACTCAGGTTGTGGTTCGGGAAAACCCACTTGTAGAATATTCTACTCAGATATTAATTGACCAGGATTGTCAGTTTTCCTTCCAAAGGTCTGCAGTGTTTCTCTCCCAATATATAATGCTGTAAGAAACGTCAGACACCATCAGTCAATCTTTAACAGTGAACTGACAATACTTTTACACAATATTTATAGACGAACATATCATTGGAATGATTCAGTGGCCCCCTTTCTTTGGAATTTATAGAACTAGTGTAGAACTTGGACACATTTTCAGTAGAGGTCTATTTTTCAGTATTTATATATACTATTGTTTACATACTATTGTTTACTATAAAGTATAAGTGATTGTCTAGTGTCATTGTAGATCATTGTATTTCCTGATTTCTGTTTTGACAGGAAGTTAATATCATTTCACAGAAATCAAAATAGGATTTTTATAAGTTGTAATTAGGGCAACATTTTTTCTTCACTCTAGATAGCATTGTTTATTTATTTATATATGCAAATTTGTTTGTGTCCTTCAACTCCTCTTGGTGAACTTTGATTTTAAATCTGTTCACCAGTCACCTGTATGAATTTTTAGTAATGATTGCAAATTCAGAGTTTATAAGTATTATAATTGACCAATAATATTATAATTACCATTTTTAGCAACAAAACATAGGGATGCTAGTACATATAGAATAATAGGTAGTTTCGTTTTTGATACTGACTATATCATGTAGAATATCTAGACAAGCCCGTTAGGGCGAGTTTAGATATTCCACGTGCTAATCAGTATCAAAAACAAAACTACCCATTATTCTGTTTATTGGTAATTATGACGTCACACAATGTATTGCCTAATATTTTCAGTGATACAGCCAGTACGTTGATACTCGAAGATATTAGGCAGTAAGATCAAAGGGAAAATATACGAATTACCGATAAATCATAGTACATGTTGTTGATATGACATTGTCATAGTTTTATTTGTCTCCATGTATACAAAGTGTATTCAGGTACATGGTACTATGAAAACATGTAGATCAGGATGTTAGTGTTGGTGAGACAGCATCCCCCCAAACAACATCATGGAAAATGACTTCCAGCTGTCCAATGAGAGGCAATGCAGGGGTGGATCCAGCCATTTTAAAAAGGGGGGTTCCCAACCTAGGACTAATGTTTATGTTTGAGAAAAAAATATATTTAACATATTTAATAGTCAAGTATAAAAATATTCTTCTCGCTGTGTGTTAAAATTTATATCATTAACAAATTGCTGTGTAAGCAATTTGAACCATTTACCCCAATTATTTATATCACCTATTATCATGATTATGATATTTAAAAGTGTTGACATTTCAGTTCAACAAAAGTTTTTGGTATATAATATATGTCTAGATAATTATATTATGCTCCTCAATAAAAACTCTTACATGTATCTGTGTTTACTTAATGTACAAAATGTAGTTACATTTCATAAATATAAAGTACATGTATTTTAAATTTTGAATAAGGAAATAACAGGTTTATCTTTAACTCTTTTTGTATCTAATCATGCCATTCAAATAGACATGATTTGAATATTTGAATATAGGCTTAAACTTGTTAAAGGTACACATGTAATTGCACATCCACCAATCCACGCCATTCACTTTTGGTGTGAGGTCTTTTGTTGAACTTATTAGACTTTGTTGATGAGATTATATGATAATAGTTAAGTGGATGAGATTATAAGATAAAGGTTATAAAGTGATAGCTGAAACAAGATTAAAGGTCTTCAGCATACATCTTTATAAAAATAGGGAGTTGCCTGGATATGATTGCCAATGAGACATTTCCATCCACCAAAGTTCAAATGAAGTGGATGTATTGTAAACAGTTCATACAGCCTGCATTAAGTCTTTTGTTACTGGTCTCCCAACAACAGACATAAGAGTATATGTAGAGCATGTAGTGTTTTGGAGTATGTCAATATATTATTCAAGCTGTTCATATGGTTATTTACATTGCTAGGAGTTTGGTGCATTGACATATATATAAATTATTCTTAGAATTAAGAAATGGAGTTTTGTTTTCCTCTAAATTTGGGTGGGAGAATTATTCCAAGATTCTGTCTAGTAAGTTTGGTGGGAGTATTATCTCTAGTTTCCGTTCAATACATTTGGGTGGGAATATTATCCCTAGGTTTCGTTGAATAAATTTTTGGTGGAAGTATTATCCCTTTAAGTTAGGTTGAGTGGGAGCTACTCACCAACTTCCTGTTCACAAAAACTACTTTAAAATATAAATTCTTGTAAATATTGGCAATGACATACAAGTGACATATAAAATTTCTGTCAGTGAAATTTATAAACATTTTTTTCTGTGAGCATGCTACTTCTGTCTGATGGGTTTTCACATTCATTGCCCTTCAACTTCAAGTTCTAGAAAAAATTCCCATCCTCCAACCTGGTAGACAACCTTGCGAAACCTATTGTTAATTTGCACTTGTACTGGAATTTGCATGAAATATTTGTCACTGGTCAAAACTTTCCACAGATTAATTCTGAGTTTCCAATGACAAGTATATTAATGTAAATAGACTATGAGTTTAACAATTAGACTTTTACTTCATTTCAAAATGAAGGCTCTCCACCCAACAACCCACCCACCCTTTAAAACGACTGATTTAATTATTTTAGTATGGTATCAATTACAATACATTGTCCTCAGTATTGTCCTCAGTCATTTTTAATAGAAACCTGCATGTGCATCTGTCCATATGTTCTGCACTTGAAATTGATGTTCATTATAAATTAGTCTTATTGATCTATTATTAACTTAAACAGTGATAGACTTTCCTTCTGTTTGATGATTATGCAGATTAAGAAGCTATTAAGTTTAAGCCACTCTAAATGGGAGTAATTGAATCCTTTGTAGTTTGATGGAGACATGTCTTTTACTCATAAAGTACATAAAGGTCAAGAAGTGCATTTGTATAGGTCATGGAAAATGGGTCATTATATTACGTAATGGAAAAGAAACTTAGAAAGGGTATATGGTGAACATGCAATTGACAAAACCCAATGCAATTAGAACAGCGCTATTATTGCCATTCATTATCTCAATAAGACACAGAAAGGCCTTTTACATGGAGCACCTCTGCCCATTCAGGATGCTACCTTCAATTTTGAGCGGAACTCTTTGCAAAATGCTGACATGAATCTTTTTCAAGAGATTGGTTTCTTCATTGTATATATTATTATCTACTTGAAATAGACTTGTTTGAATGACACTTAAAACACATAAATATAACTAAAATGGATGAGAATTTTAAGTTGTCAAATAATTCATTAATTTCAAGGAAGTGTTATCTGAAAAATAGTCTATTGACCACTTTTCAATTTTTTCAGTAAAATATGAAAGAAGCTATAGGTCTATTGATACTCTCAAATAAATTACTTGATCTATGTTGTTGATTGTTTTGTGTTGCTGACCAGAAAACTTGTTATCCTGTATGAGAAAACTTGTTATCCTGTATGAGAAAACTTGTTATCCTGTATCAGAAAATTTGTTATCTTATATAAAAAAAAAACTTGTTATCTTGTATCATCAGAAAACTTGTTATCTTGTATCAGAAAACTTGTTATCCTGTATCAGAAAAAAACTTGTTATCTTGTATCATCAGAAAACTTGTTATATTGTATCACAAAAAAATTGTTATCCTGTATCAGAAAACTTGTTATCTTGTATCGGAAATGAAACAACACTTTAAGTCACTTGGGACTGTGTTTCATACAAGAGGTATGAAAAAAAATATAGTTAAAGATAAAAGTTTATTGATAAACATTGTAAATGATAACAACATCATAAGGACAGTTTAAGTTGGATTTTCATATTGATATCACATCAATTTAAAACTTGCCTTTGTTTTTGAGTACCATGTTTCGAAGCAGAAAAAGATTATGTCAAACCCTGATAACATATTTCTAGGTATATATTGTGCTAAATTTGTGTTGGTTTGTAATTCTTGATTGGTTAATCCCTATTCATTAATGATATTTAGAATAATTGAGATATTTTTATAATGTAATTGTGTCTGGTATTTGAAATATTTGACAACTCTCCAGATTCAGCAACAGTTAATTACTCTCATATTTATAACTTATTTAGCTACCTGTCTACCTTTAATTATAGGTGAGAATACACACCTGTTCAACTTATCAATTCTTTAAATTTGGATTTGTGAACATTTCATTCAAAATTTATGTTTTTTTTATAACATAACTTCTATTTTCATACTTTAGTGAATGAATAATTATGTTTCAACTTTGTGATGCAACAGCAATTAAAATTTCAGGTTCTGTCGTGGAACTTTTTATAAAACTTCACTCAAATGTTAAATCTACTTAAAATGTTAAAATACATACATTCATATAGGATATATAGGTACATGTGAATTAATTCCTTAGAAAAATATGTGTTCAATTTCAAGTGGTTTAAACATCTTTCAATTCATTAAATGTTATAAGACAACGCTATTTTCGGTGACATTTGTAAAATATTATCTAGTCTTCCTAGCAAAACATGATAGAAGCAAGGATTTGTATAGTTAGTGTTACCATTCAAATCCTTGGTGGAACCTATATATTGGTCTTTCAGGGGCAGATCCAGCCATTTTAAAAAGGGGGGATTCCCAACCAAGGACAAAGGGGAGGTATCAACTATATGTCCCCATTCAAATGCATTGATCATCCAAAAAATGGGGGTTCCAACCCCTGGAACCCTCCCCCTGGATCCGCCACTGTCTTTTCATTGTTTAATGATGTATGTCATTTATTCATTTAGTGCATTTAGTATGTTAATATTGAAAATCCTCTAAAAGTACAAATTTCTTTTCACTTTGCTTTGGTCTGGGTTGCCTTATGAATCAGTTGAGGTCTGTTTCAAATTAGGAGATAACTGTACTGTATTTTAAGCTGTGACGGCATCAATTGAGAATTTGATGGTCGAAAATTAAGTTTACTGGTGACACGTTAGCGTAGACAGTTAACAAGTATTTCAACCATCAAATCCCCAATTGATGCCGTTGGAGCTTAACATACAATATTGTTATCTCCATTCTTATGAAACTGACAGAAAACAACGTTAAAACATGTATTTAAAATCTTTCATATGCCTTCTGCCCTTGCACGTACATCCCATAGCATCAATTGTCAATTGATGCCATGTAAATAAGTGACGTTATCCAATCAAAATGAACGTTACAAACATTGTTGCATTAGAATGCTTCATAGATAATTAGATATAAATTTTTTACAGCTTTGTTATTGCAATTATTTTGACCTGGATTTTTCAAGCCACAAAGAAAATTACACTTTAGATTTAAACCTCTGCAGTAGGCAATAAGGGTGTTAAGTTTTATCCTTGACCGTCTTTTTAGACTGTCTTTCTGTCCTTCCTTCCATATGTCCGATATATATCCCTTTATCTACCTTAACTTTGCCTCATGCTCATTTTATGAAACTCATACACAATGTCTAGAACCAAAATTAGCAGACAGGAGTTAAAATTTAGGCAGTGAGTCACTTACTGTTCTAGGGTTATTCCCCTTTTAAACTTTTTTTAATTGCAAAGCTTGATTGAGCAAGGGACCTAAGTCTGAGTGTGTTAAAGTGAGTAGAATGAAGTTTTAAGATTGTAGAATGTCAGACAGGACTTTGCATTAAATAGCTAAAGAGACATTGATATGAGTCCACACTTTTTTAAGAAGATTTAAATATATTTTCTATTTAGAAAATCTGCAATTTCCAAATTTGACATTTATTGTACGATATTATATGCCCTTTTTTATTGAATTGTGGAAGATATAATTGATTTAAACATAGAAAAGTCACTTTGACACTCATCATTTTATGATAAAAAAATACAAGAATGTAATTCTTTGTAGATTTAGTCTTATTGTTATGTAAATAGTCAAACTTTGCCATCTGTCACAGTGTTGCAGATGCCGATAGATTATTTATGATTCAATACAAATTTTTATGAAAGCTGTAATTCCTGATAGAGAATATGACATTTTAATGTTGTGAATAATTACTGCGTTTAATGATCATCTATAGTTATTTTTCTCCCACTTCCCTGGGTCCTGTGTAATGATGTTTGCGTAGAGAATAACTTCATAGGAATTATAGTTTGAAAAAAATTATTGATAAATAGATATTTGTTGGTTAGGTAAAGGATGGGTATTTCCTTAGTACATGTAACTTTTTAAATGAGAGTCACAATATGTTGGTTACAAGGTTGAATAAGATCAAATATTGTAAAATTTTTATGACCATTTTATTAATTTAGTGTACCCTGGGAGTAAGAATTTTACACTTGTGAGACATACAAAAAATGTAAAGCATAGAATATATTAGGCACACATTTATTAAATATAAATGGTTGTTGTTTAAAGTAAAATTATATACACAACTATATAAAAAACCAAAAAGATATGCAAAACGATTACGTTGTAGGCTAATAAAAGTACTAACCAGTGCAGGTTTTGTTGTTGAGCCAAAACGATAATACCAGGTCTACAGTGGTTCTGTTCTAGGAACATTTAATTTATACAAAGTTGACCAGATTGATAGTATTTTTAGTAGCAGTTATTTCCCTTGATAGTTTTTTTAGTGGGAGCTATCTCCCTTGGACACAATTTTGGCAGGATGAATGGTTGACTTTTTTTCACTTACCAAATTAAAACATGCAGTTTAAACAGGTTGACAAGAGTTCCTTTCTAGATTGTCAATTGATTGTAGTGATGAATCAGGGTACACTAAAAAAAAATAGATATTGTTGAGAAAACAACCTTTTCTTATATCTAGCACTGTAGTGGTCAGTATAATGAGGGGGTTAACATGTTAATTACACCTCGACTTTGGCAAAAACAGTTAACAACTAATGCAAATAATGCTGATAACAGTTAACACAGTGGGTGGAAAACAGTCAACTGTGAGTTTAAATTTACCTCAGTTAACAACACTTTGAAAAAGGACAAAACAGGTTAAAATAAAGAGGTACACCCCCCCCCCACCCCCCCCCCCCCCCCCCCCCCCCACCCCATTCTATAATAGGCTGACAGCCTATTAATGAATAACCATTTATACACATAGACATCCATCGTGATGATAAAGGGAAGTAACTCATGCTCAAATTGTGTCAATAGAAACCTTAAATCTTCAAAACTACTTAACTTGTAGACACTGATTTGAACAGAGCGGTCTGCTTTAATGGCAATAGAAGAGTTTTTATTTAAGTCAAAAGACTTATGGGTAAGAGAGAATTTTATGTGTGTTTAAATTAGTTTTACCTTGGTAGCATAATAAAAGTTGTATTCTAGTCAAAACAGTACAAACTAGGGTTAAGACCCATTAGCTCCATACCAATAATAAGTTATTCTTGTTTGTGCTTTTTCGCAACAAAGAAACCATGGTTTGAGCACAAACTTTTTCTATATCAATGTTTGAATTAGTCTACACATTTTTGCTTGAAATAGTTTTATAGTAGTAGTGATATATTTTATTGTTCTTTTTTTGGTACAAATGAGGAAATAAAAGTGAATTCATAAATTTTCTATATTTTTATACCTAGACACTTAGATTTTTATCTTCATACATGACTCATTTTCAAACAATTCCGTATTGTTGATTGTTCATGGGAATTACAGATTAATATAAAAACAAGACAAACTGTCACAAAATGTCATGAGAAACTAGCATAGGCTGATGTAAGCATTACATGTATATCCAGTCATTCAAAGAGAGATAACTCTAAATGTGAATGTTAATGGCAACATCTGTAGGTTCAGTACACCTCAATGTGTCATTTCTTTTATTTTTAAGCCTTATTATTTTCATATAACTTTTAAAATGGGAAAGAAAGCAAATATACTATGAATCAAATTCCTACTTAGCTTTAATTTGTTTTTAAAGATACTAGGCCAGGGAGGATAGATGCTCAATGGAGTCTTTCACTCACCTAGCATCTATTCACAAGGTGCAATCCCAAACAATATGGGTGATCATATGTGATATGATTGCCAACAAACAGCTATCTATTGAATCCAAATGAAAATACCAATGGCCTGGCCTGATTTATGACAAAAGAGAATATAAAAAGACTGCAACCAATTACAGTATTACTAATGTTATTTCAAATGATCGGGCAGAGCTTACATTTTAATTTGCTTTTAAAAGGACAGTCTTTTTCGAAAATGTGTGTGATGTGTGATAAGGATGATTGTCGTTATATTATTGTTTCTAATTTCTAATCACCCATCACTGTTACAGATATACATAACAGAACTAAGTGTACGATAAGGGATGAAATAGTTTTAATTTATAGCAATTTCATGTGCTAAAGCAGAGTTTTTTTTCCAAAGTATTGGCTATTGTTTTATTCTGTTTGAAATTTTTTTGATTGTGAGATTTATTTTAAACATGTTTTATAAAAAAAAAAAATATATAAAGAATAAATTAATTAGACCCAATTTGTCCTAATTTCTCCTAGCTTAAATATGATCAATTCCATTTGCAACTTTATATTCCTGTGAATCCCTCCTGAAATCATTCATAATAATATAATGAAGAGAAAAAAGTATTTCAAAACATTATAAAATAAAGACATATATATGCATATTTTGAAACTGATGTCGTCATGGTTTTACTTTCAACTTAACAATTTAAGTTCCTAAATTTTAAATGTTTTTAAACTTTGCTTTACAAGAAAATCAACCACTGTTTCTCATTGTTTTATATTGTGAATACACATTTAGTATACTTAGTGTTTACATATTTTAAACGGGCACTAGCTGTCAAATTCATGTTCACCGATTTTAATTAATTTCTAATATTCGATTTATAACAATATAAAACATTTATCCTAACTAGTAAAAATCTAAAATAAAGAGTTAACAGGGCACCCGCATGAAAATATGTAGCTTGGTTTTGTGTGTATTTTAGTCTAGAAGGCATCTATTTAATTATCAAGTTAACTCTCAAGTCATCGAATGACCATATAAGCAATGTAAATATAAATATAAATACAAATAGATAATGCAAACTCGTGCTGTTATAGATTCTTCTAGGTCTATTTAATTTCATATTATGGATGAAAAATAAATGTTTATCATCATTTTTACCTGTGGATCGAATCAGTCAATCAAAAGATTTACCTTTGTTTCACTTTTGATGTTGACATTCTTTTACTTAAATAACTGTACACATACAAATCGTGTGTTATCTATCTCAAGGTAAGAGGTTAAATTAAAATTCACATGAGTACAAATGAGGTCATACTATTCACTTGCAAGTGAATAATTAATAATCAATGTTTTGAAACTTATTTTGCCAAAATTGAACAATACTGACTGCTAAAAACTATAATTATTATTTCGCTATTTGCATTTCATTAATGATTGAGCAAAAAACATATATATCTCATAGCTAGTGCCCCTTTAACCTGATCAATGACCATAACTGGAAACTTCATTTATAAGTTTATCCTAAAACTCTGAGAAATTTGAGATCTCATTTCCATGCAAGCACAAACATTTCTTTTTAAGCGCCTTTATTTAACGCAATATTATTCTTGTTTGAAAGTGACAAAGATCTAAAAAAAAAAAACATACTGGAAAACTTATGATATAATATGATATTTGTCCTTGGGTATAAATATCAATGAGTATTATTACCATAGATACTAACAAAGTGTTTGAATGTCAACGAATTAAATTCAGATTTTTATAATTTACATAAAAGAAAATGAATGATTACCAAAAACATAATTTTTGGTGTTAAAAGATGATAATTTCAATAATGTATCGCTTGCCACATGTTACCAGGTGTATTTTACAGGTAACTTCCCTCACCTGTCTTATCACCTGTCAAATTTTATAAAAACACAAAACTTTCAATCAGTTATTTCAAATTACATGAAGATGTTTAAAAGTAAAGGTATGTTAATGTTTTTACTTACGTTCACCAAAACTTAAATGATCTATTTAATGCATGCCCCAGAATAACTATCATTCCATGTAGTGCTGTATAATTGTTTGTCATCATTGTATGGTAGATGATACAAAGTTTCTCTGCTCAGTCAACGTCCTCATTCAATATGTAAACGTACCAATTTCAAATTTAAAGATTTGAAGTCTTAATTTCAATTGCAGAGCTATAATATCTCATTGTATGCAAAATCTATCACATGTTACCACAAATTTTTGGCATTTCAGACTAGTGGCACAAATTTGAATAGGGATTCAATTGGTCGCATCAACTTGAAACTTTTTTGTATTCATAAAAGATATAAGGAGATGTATGTTAGTATGCTTGCTATAGTATAATTATCCATCTATGACCAATTAAAGGATGAGTTTGTATGTATGGCCCACACATGTTCAATATGAATGTACAATATAGTGAATATACAATTTGCCTTTTCCGAATCTTAGGACTATGGGTAATCTCATTGTTCGTACATCAAAATGAAAATAACATAACGTCATTGGCTCAATTATCATTGTTTAGAACGTTTTAAACCATTCAAAATGTTTTGGTGTACGCTTTTGACAATATTACCCAGAATGCATTAGATTCTGAAACGGCGAATTGCAGATCAGGTCTTTTAGTCCATTTACCCATCTGTTCATCAGTGTTTTCATTATTAGCTTTAAGTTAATGTTCAAACGAAGCACCAGAAGTTAGACGATTTGGTTTGAAGTATTTTACCATGAAACATATTATGATAGATTGATTTTTATTTCTGAGTATCCAGGGTTAAATTTAGTTATTGAGGAAACTTTTTAAAATTGGTAACGAATCTTAAATAGAAAATTCTAGGAAAGATTTGAAAGAGAAACAGTTTTCAGAGATAATTACGAAGATAATTATGTAATTGTGGGTTTGAATTATGCTGAATAAGAATATTAGTTTTAAAGGATATGATGCAATTTATGTGTGAATATTTTAAATCAACCTTCAATGTACAAAGAGATGCGTTAAGGATTGGTTTGATGTCCACCCACTATGTCTCTAATGATCTGTATTTATAGTCTAAAACATCAAACATTTAAAGAAGGTCGACGAGTTAGTTTTATATATAATCTTCCATATGTTGGTACAATTTCTTGATAATTTAAAAGATGTGTGTGCTCTCTGTCTCTTTTGTATCTTGCATTGTATATTAATACTCAAATTCAAGTGGTTTGTTTTATGTAAAAATTAGGAGGGGAGGTGATGCCGAATACATGTATACAATTTTACACCCTAGACTTAAATAAGAACTCGACAGGGGAGGTGGTGCCGAATATACAATTCTCCACCCGAGACTTAAATAAGAACTCGACAGGGGAGGTGGTGCCGAATATACAATTCTCCACCCGAGACTTAAATAAGAACTTGACAGAGGAGGTGGTGCCTAATATACAGTTCTCCACCTGAGACTTAAATAAGAACTCGACAGGGGAGGTGGTGCCTAATATACAGTTCTCCACCTGAGACTTAAATAAGAACTCGACAGGGGAGATGATGCTGTATATACAATTCTCCACCCGAGACTAAATGACATAGATATAAGCTACTACAAGTTAACATACAGCTATCAACAATGAGCAAAACTCATACTACATGGCATGTTTGTTCATGTTTGCATTTTAAGCTGGTAGAATGACTTTTTAAGGACAGCTCAAAAAGTTAATGAATCAGTTGGTAGAATGATTTTTTTATGAGAACAGAGCTCCAAAAAGTAAATGAAGCAAAATCACATACTCACATGTTTGAAGAAAGCATGGCTATTTAAGTTTATTAATAGTCCAAAATGTAAGCTCTAGCTGCAATACATACAAGGTGATCAAATCTAATATAGATTTTGATGGTGATTTGCATTGTAAAAGCAGGTGATTGAGAATTTTGTATGTCTTTGAATTACCTAAGACAATTAAATAGCTAAAATTCAGCTTTTTTTACAAAAAACTTACAGTAATAAATTAATAACCATTAGTTGTTCATATCTTATGGGTATTTTTCTCGTAATCAGCAAGGGTGAAATTCAACATAAACCTGTGCCACTTGTATATATAGTATAATGTTAGAAAATTAAGTACTGTTCCAAAGTCCTAAAAAATACATGGAGAGAATTCTAATAATTGTTAAAAGGGAAGTAACTCTGACAATTTCAATTGCAAAGAAATTTATAATCTAAATAAAAGGTAGCAAGGTTTACCATACAAATGTATCATAGGATATTGAAGTTAAATATGTATTTTTTTTTATTGTAATAACATTGTTATACCAGGGAATGTTTTGCAGGAATTAATGAACAGAAAGTTGTAGAAAGTATCAGCAAAGTTCTCTTTAAGAATTACACAATTAATTATAGTCATTTATGACATATTCATGTAACAATTATCCTTGTTATTCTTGATATATTTTAAACCACATTTGTGGCAAAATATGAATAAGACTAGTCACTATATTTATACTCAAGGAGATATACTGACCATCAATCAGCTTTGGCATCCTGTCTGCCCATTTTGTATTTCTTTTACTTTAGATATTCAATATACTTGGTTTTTTTTGTGTATACCATTGACACTACTCGTCTTTGACTGCTGTATAATTTGATTTTTGATTTATATTTTTCACACTTTTGCTACAGTTGAATATACTAGCAACATGATCTACATGCATTGTTTAAGGCAAAGATCAATCTGATGAAAAAAACATACCGTGTATCACAAAGAACTGACAACACTTAGTACTTATAAGCAGAGCCCATAGTAAGAGCTTCTTTCTGTTTAAGAGAGCATTCAGGATTCTCTTGTTTTTCCCTAATGATAATTCATACACAGCTATAGAAATCTGAAGGCTGAAATTTCATTGGGGAATATAATTAAACCTCAAATAGAAAGTAGAATGCATTGTTGTCAGATGCTTGT
Organism: Mytilus trossulus; assembly: GCF_036588685.1. Taxonomy (NCBI): domain Eukaryota; kingdom Metazoa; phylum Mollusca; class Bivalvia; order Mytilida; family Mytilidae; genus Mytilus; species Mytilus trossulus. The sequence goes on along the minus strand of NC_086386.1, from coordinate 24,512,808 downwards.
TAAGCAAATTATTGAGACAAAATCTCAATTTATGTCAGATTGGTCAAACATTATGATATTTTTCTAATTTTATCTTATTTTTACAGTTCTCTCAGGATGCTATGGACACAAGTGTAAGTCGTTCATTTTCTGGTTGTTTCTTTTTTGTTTTTTTCCAAATTAGTCACGTGTGCATGACTGTTTTAGCATGCGTGATCAGTCGTGTGGAATGACCACATGTACTAACTCATGCATGAAATGGCATTTTTTTTTTCATTGTGGCACTCAGAATATCTATCTATTCTTGCAGTTTCTGTTAACTAACAAATTAATTTTCCCATCTGCCTTCTTTTAAAAACAACATCAATAACATTGAAATATATATTTAGATTAAGTTTGTATTCTGACTAAAAAAAAGAGTTTTGGGACATTGCATTTATCTGTAATTGGATGTGGAATCATAGAAACTAGAACTTTCAGATTTAGAATATCCAATTTTAACATCTTAATTTTTTGTGTACATTTTTAATTATGGATATATTTGTATGCTACTCAATTTAAATTCTCACCCATCAGGTCAAGTGCACATGAGGACCATGGTCTATTTAGGAAAAGTAGACTTTGCATTTCAAATAATAATGATATTTGGTTTCCATCATATTTGAATAAGAATTAAAATTTGCTGTCTTAGGAAATTGAGGTATCTTACAATAGATTTAGGAAGATGTGTATACATGGCGTATATAAATCAAACTTTTTTTTGCTTTATTGCACCATTTACAAGGATGACTTTAATCATTTAAAAAAAAAATCAGTTACTGCAAAACTAGAGAGATATGTTTAAGTGTCAAACATTTTTATTTTATTTTAATTTCTTTTATTAATAAATTTGCAACACATTGTTATTTTACTTTCTAGTTTATGTGATTATTTTTATTTTTTTGGTGGTTGTTACACAAGCATGAATGTTGAAACATTTGAAGATGGATAAGACATCCTTCTTGATATTGTTACTTTGACACTTGTTATGAAATATATGCTGTGTTAATTTTAGAGCAACATTTTAGTCACATTTTTTATTTAGAATATTAAACAGCATCATGTTTTAATTCTCTTTTGTCAACAATACATGTATCCAATATGTATCAAAACAATGTCCAATGATAGGTCAAAGGCACAGCTTTAACTCTTGAAAGTCAAGGTCATTGACATTAGTCAAAATCCTACTCTGGAAAGATTTAAGTTTGTATATATGCAGCTAGACAGTTTCTGTCTTGTGTTTAATTTTCATATAGAATTGTCAATCGCTTGCCTAATTGAGAGAGCTTGTATTGTATGTAGTGTCAAGGTCAAAAGTCAAATGTTTCATTTCTTGTCTAATTATTACTAAGAGTAAGAGCTTGAACTCTTCATAGAGTCAAGGTTGAAAGTCAAATGTTAACCTTAATATTGCTGAGGATTTAACCTTGTGTGCAAGCATTCTTAATTTGGTCCAGTTTTCATCAAATATTTTTTTAATTTGAGCCTCTGCATTTCAAGGTCAGAGATAAAAAAATCAATGAGTAGCATAAATTTGATGAAAGGAAAAGTTTGAATGGGGATAAGTTCGCATATATCTTTATTCTCATAAACCCAATGCATTACATCGGTAAAGAGATAACAAATACAACAATAAATATTTACAATATGTACAAAACAAGCGAGAGAGGTAACAAAAGTTACAAGCCAGGAGTACAAACACAAGTATTTATATTTTTTTATATATATTACTACTTAGAAATGTACAAAATCAAAGTATTGATCTTCAATATTATGACGTATGTAATCTTTATTTTCTTGAAAAACCATGCATTTGCTATGTATTACTAGTCCTTTTAGGTTGTGCAGCCATAAATTGTAATAGTCAGTAAAAAGGTGCAATTTCAAATTCAGATTGTGATTATTAGAACCCGTAGAGTGAAGTGCATCTATCATTTTCTATTGTGACTGGGAAAAGATCAGTTTTAGAGATGAGCTTTATTCTTAACTAATAGTAAAACATTTCCCGAAATTTTGCTTTTTTTGCTAAGAATCAAATAAATCACATCATAGTATGACTTAAATTATATTTCCCAGAAAATTATGTCATCAAGCAGAAGGGGAAAACATTTTTGGAAAGCTTTTATTCTCAGTTTCACTTGCCTATAGGTAATGTGAAATGTGACTATTGCTAACACACATGCAAAGTTATTTTATGAGTTATATTTGAATTTCATTTAAATTTCATTTTAAAAAGCTCATACTGAAAATAATTTTGTTCCTTTTCAGAAGCTGGTTATTTCTATGTTTAGCTTTAGCTTTATGGCTTTAAGAATGTTGAATTGGTTACATCCCAGCTTGGTTTCCTCAATATACAATGTTTGGCAGGGCTGGCTTATTATTGAAGTTATGAATTTATTTGCTTTTTTTTTTTGCTTATGAACTACCTAAATGACCTATGTAGCTTGTTGTTCGGTGTGAGCCAAGGCTCCGTGTTGAAGGCCGTACTTTAACCTATAATGGTTTACTTTTTAAATTGTTATTTGGATGGAGAGTTGTCTCATTGGCACTCACACCACATCTTCCTATACCTATGAGTATATATATATATGAAGGGCTTATAAATCTGTATAAAACCCTGGATTATTTAATGTTGGGATTTGCTTAATGTTTATTTCTGTTTGTTCAACTTTTCATCAACTTACAACCATGGTCTTCTAGTGGCAAAAACAATGCCAGCCTTGGGTTGACTTTTTTGTCCATTTTTATGCCCCACCTACGTTCGTAGAGGGGCATTATGTTTTCTGGTCTGTCCGTTACTTCGTCCGCCCGTCTGCGTCCGTTCGTCCGCCCGTCTGTGCGTCCGTTCGTCCATTAAGGTTAAAGTTTTTGGTCAAGATAGTTTTTGATGAAGGTGAAGTCCAATCATTTTGAAACTTAGTACACTTGTTGCTTATGATATGATCTTTCTAATTTTAAAGCCAAATTAGACTTTTGACCCCAATTTCACAGTCCACTGAACATAGAAAATGAAAGTGGGAATTTCAGGTTAAAGTTTTTGGTCAAGGTAGTTTTTGATAAAATTGAAGTCCAATCAACTTGAAAGTTAGTACACATGTTCCCTATAATATAATCTTTCTTATTTTAATGCCAAATTAGACTTTTGACCCCAATTTCATGGTCCACTGAACATAGAAAATGAAAGTGGGATTTTCAGGTTAAAGTTTTTGGTCAAGGTAGTTTTTGATAAAATTGTAGTCCAAACAACTTGAAACCTAGTACACATGTTCCCTATAATATAATCTCTCTTATTTTAATGCCAAATTAGATTATTACCCAATTTCACAGTCCATGGAACATGGAAAAGGAGAGTGCAAGTGGGGCATCCGTGTACTTTGGACACATTCTTGTTTCATCTGGTCATGAGGATACTCTCCATGTCAGATATAAAATCAAAGAACATTAGGTATATCCATATATGAACAAAAATTGCACAGCAAATTTGAAAGTATCAGTAAAGATCGATCGCGAAATACTATTTGCCATGCCTTGTAACTTAGGTATGGATTGTTTGCCTCAGAATCAGTTTGAAATCAAACGAGGATTTTGAGGCATTTTGTTTTTTTGTGCACCGTAACAGTCTTAGATGGTTTTACACTAGTAATTTTGGGGCCCTTTATAGCTTGTTGTTCGGTGTGAGCCAAGGCTCTGTGTTGAAGGCCGTACTTTAACCTATAATGGTTTACTTTTTAAATTGTTATTTGGATGGAGAGTGTCTCATTGGCACTCACACCACATCTTCCTATATCTATTAGATGGCCATTTTATAACATTTCAGGATCGTAGAAGTACATTGAATATATTTTTGTTGTTAACATTTTAACTAATATTTTTTTAATATGAATGAGATGAGCAAAAAATCTGAATTACCTGTCTAATGAATGGAAAATAGTCTTAATACAAAAGTCTATTGTATAAGATACACTAGACCGCATGGCAAACTTCTTAACTAACTAATTAAAATGTTTTGACAAATTGCATGTTTAAAAAGCTCCTTATTCATATGACATCATTTTAGTATTGATTTGAAATTCAAAAACATGTAGTCTTTAAACTTTAAGGATCTTCATAATCGAAAACAGTGACTTTTGATTTCGGTGAGTGTACTTTTATGAAGAAAAATCACTGGAGCATAATATGATATTTGAGCTTGTGTCATTTCTGTACAGAATAACACTGATTCTGAAATAATGTTTCGTTTGATTTAGGGAAATAACACAAGTGAAACAACCCATCTTGTCTTGTCTGTGACAATTGCCATCGGCTTTGTTTAGAAGAACTTTTATTACGAAACAATCATTTTCTTGTAATTAATTGATCAAGGAAATACTTATGTCTGATAACTAATAATATATAAAGTAAGTATATTTAACTCTTAAATGGAAGTTGATGTTTGAATTGATAAATGAAATTTAAAGAGAGAGTTGTTTTTTTTGGTCAAATGATACTTATTGAGATTCTGCTGATTGTATAGTGACAACAAGTATATGATAATGTATTAGATTACTTAACCACTTATATATTTAATTAAATCCTCAAAATTGTTCATTTATCTAACATAGAAAAATTTCGTATGTGATTGATAAAAATGTTTACACTTAGGAGTTAATAAAACCTTGGCTAAAAGTAAGAAAATGATTAAACGAATTGATAAAGCACTGGATATGGGTTGGAAGTTACAAGACAGCATACCCTAGATTGACTTGTAAATTTATGGTAAAGTTAAGTAGTCATTTTTTGCTGTTCTTCAATGCTCTAAATCAAAATAAATAACCTTCTTTTTTTCACTTACTTACATAAAATTATTTTAGAAAAAAAATGAAATATGATAAGATTTTACTATAAGAAATATTCAGAACAGTCCATTATAGGCTTTTGATATTTGTTTATCAAATAATATACATTTAATAATGGTGTGAAATCTAAATAATACCCAAAACAATTTAAATCTCTTAAAAAAATATTGACCTTATAGATAATATAATAAATTTTTGACACAAGTTCACAGACATTTTACATTTTGTACAAAGGTCATTCTCTTTTAAATTATAGGTTGTTGCATCTTCGAGTGTTTAATAATGTTGCCTTGTAAAATTCTGTTTGTTATTGAATCTTTGAGCCTTGAAAAATTCAGTCAAACTTGAATTCAGAAGAATGCCAGGAATTTAAAACAATAAGATCTATTAACATGACATTTATATATCAATGCAGAATCTAACATTCTAAAAATAGCCCATACCTGTTATTTGAATTATCAGGTATTTTGTTTGATCTTGGTATATAAATCTGATACCTTTAATTGGTTGGGAATCCCAGGTGTACATGTGCCTTTTAACTTCCTTAAGTAATCTGATGCTGATGTACTCTCAATTATCTTTCTTGATGGAATTTGAACTTTAAACTATAGAATTATCACTTTGGAGTTAATTTTCCCACATTTTGGTATGTTTATTTATACCTGTTGGTGTATATTGTTGAATTATAATAGTAAGTAAATATGTTATATAAGATATGTAAATTTTGAATACATTACATAAAAGAAAAAGAAATTCATCCATTAATTCATGAATACAAAATAGATATTATCATTTATAATCACATTAAAAGCTTGAAATATTTAGTGGATAATATTTGACTATTTTGGGGGGTTTACATTAGGATCAGTGAATATATAATAAGATATTATCTTTTGCAGTGTTATGATTTAATAAAATATGAATATTTAAGAAACTCGATCATATATCTTATAACTGTTAGAACTTCTTAGTTTATATTGTTATGCTCAGATGATGTATATAAATAATTTGTATGTCTTCTGAACCATCACTTATTGAAAAACACAGGACAAGGTGCATTCAGAGCCATTAACTTGTAAATTGAATCTAAGTAGTAGAATTTTTTATGTTTGTATTAAAATGACAAAATGGTAGTTTAAAACAAACAATAGTGGTAGTGCAGTATAATAGCATCACAATAAGTGTATAGTCTGGCTAGTCATTTGTAAGCAATTTTTGTAAAAACATGCATAGATTTGGCTATATTTTCAAATTATTTTTTTTAAATGAAAAAAAGGCAACTGGACGTTAAGCAACAATTAATCAATCAATCAATCAGAATTCCAAATAGATGTAGAATATTGGAAACCCAAAAGGTAATTTAATTACCAGTGTCTGTATATAAACTAAGAACATCTCTCTTCTTAACCTTACTTGAACTTTGCATCACAAATATTCAAAAAAATATATATGTAAAAAACAATCTTTCTACTTATATTCTTTTTTAGATTTTCACTATTTGAAAGGGCTAAACCATATTTTGTTTATACAATACATGTAACTATCTAATCACTTTAACACAAAATTTTCTTTATTTTGAATAATATAATGCTTTTCTTATTTTCTTTTTTTTTTCTCTGGCAAAATTGTCTCAATGTTAAGTGAATACCCAATTGGTAGGATATATTATCTTGTCTGTTTCAGTAAAAACATTGAATTTGTATGCTCTATCACAATGCTTCAGATAAGAGCTGATGATTGTTTCCCAAAAAAAACATTTTCTTTGTTTAAAATGTGCATCCTGTGTTACGATTTAAAAAAAAAATGACAAAATCGTAAGAAGACAAAGTGGTTCATTATATTTCTTATTTGTTTAGAAAATAAATCAAATTTTATTTGTTTGTCTCAATTTTACTGGTTCATTGCAGTCTTTTATTTTTTGTATACCAAAAGAGCCAACCAATAATATAATATTTATTCTTGTGGATGAATTGTTGATATTACTCCTCAGTAATCGTTTTTATGTCCCATTTATGGGCATTATGTTTTTTGGCCTGTGGGTCAGTTAGTAAGTTTGTTCTTCCGTCTGTCCCGCTTCAGGTTAAAGTTTTTGGTCAAGGTAGTTTTTGATGAATTGAAGTCCAATCAACTTAAAACTTTGTACACATGTTTCCTATGATATGACCTTCCTAGATGTAATTCAAAACTAGAGTTTTGACCCCAATTTCACGGTCCACTGAACATAGAAAATGATAGTGCGAGTGGGGGATCCGTGTACTATGGACACATTCTTGTTTTTTATATGATACATGTATCTGTAATTTGAAGTTTAAACACACTTAAAAGACTCAAGAAAGGTATATGCTTTATGAAACATGATTCTTTTTTTCACAACACATTCCTTGTTTAATTAATTTACTGTTTAGTATTTCAGAATGTAATTTTGTATCTACAGTAGGGTTACAAAATATTTTTATTTAGATTCATAACAAAGGTTTATTAAGTTTTTACGATTTCTACGCACAACATGTTTTTTCTCATATTCATGAAGGCATGTAAATTAGAAATCACTGGCTATACTGATGCACTACAAGCACGATTCGTTGTATGCAAATTATTGATTAATCGTCATTACGTTTGTTTATTTGTGTCTTCATCGTCACAACATGTTAATTTCATTGTTTTACTTAAGGATTTGCTTATTTGTCCATTATTGTGGCAAAAACACGTAAGCATAACAATATTTAAATGTTTTTCAATAGAAAACATGTTTGTTTAGTATGCAGAAACTTGATGAAAGGTATTTGACCTTGTTAACAATAAAACCATGTAAAAAATAAAATACTATCCCTTTTATGTCCTAAGATTACCTTTTTAACCATAAGAAAATAACTGTGGACACATAGAAATATGATCTACCATTATTATGTGTCTTTAATGCTGAAAGTGATTTGACAAATTCGTAAAATTTGAAGAACATCATTTTCATCATGACCCATTCACTGAAATAAAGATAATTAAGAAGACTGAGGGGGTGAAATTGTTCATCATCAGAAAATACCTGTGGACACATTGAAATATGATCTACCAGTTACTTAATGCTTAATGTGATTTGACAAATTTGTAAAATTTGAAAAAAAAACTTTTCATCATGACGCACTCACTGAAATGATGATACGGTTATTATGGAGACTGAGGGCATGAAATTATCCACGGTTACTCATTTCTCCCCCAGTCAAGTATGAGTAAACATTTTTTAAACCACAGGTTTTATTAACCAAAAATCTTAATGTCCAGGGTTGTTTTTTCCCCATGATTTAGAATAAATTTATCTACGGCAATACATCAAATGCATCTGTTGATTTATCACGGCCAAGCATGGTGTGTTGAATTGGACCCATTTTGCATTGTAAATTTTAATTTTAATCATAGTTATTTTATAATGGATGAAAAACTTTTATGAATAAGGATTGTGATAAATTAGGGTTGACCACTCTCCGTAGTTCGTGATCATCAAAAACATTTAATTGTTATTTTGTCCTCCAGTACAATGCACAAAAGGACAAGATTTTTATTACTGCTAGGTTGTCATTTATCGTATATTTAATGATCATACAGGATATTTCTTCCCAATGAGGATGTCAATTTAACACCATAAGCTGATCCTATATAATTTAATATTTTTGTTAAAAATAAGGAGAAAGTGTTAAGATTGGCAAGTGATAAACTGTGACTGGATTTTTAAAAAGTACGGTACCTGACATTTTTGTGTAGTAATAAGTTTACAAATATAAAAATTTGTTGTTGGGAGTTACCTGTACTTTTGATTTGGACACCAGAAAAAGTAAGTTTTTTGATGAATTGTATCTTTTAAAGGATATTAACATTATTTGTCTGTCTGAATCAGGATATTATCTTGTATAAAGAATGTATACATTGTTATTTGAAATTTGCATACTCATCTTGTTAATTATATAGTATTATAGTATACTTAATCATTCTATCCATCATTTTGTAATCATTTGAGGGATTTTCTTCAATGTACTAAAAGTAAATGAAAAATTACATTACTCTTATCTTGACAAAAAGTTATGCTTAAATTAAGTAAGATTTTTTGTGAATTGAGTTGCTAGGTTATCCCCAGTGGCGGATCCAGGTGGAGGGTTCCAGGAGTTGGAACCCCCCTTTTTTTTGGACGATCAATGTATTTGAATGGGGACATATAGTTGGAGCCCCCCTTTGTCCTGGGTTAAGAACCCTCTCTAGTTAAAATGGCTGGAGCCACCCCTGATCCCTATTACAGTCATTCCAAGGTTCACAATGTGCAGTAAAACTTAGTTTGATCCTGTAAAAAGTCATTAATTTTTTGAGTAAGAGAATTTTGTAATACTCATAATGTTAAAGACTGCTCAAACACTCATTTACAGGCTGGACCTAAATAAAACTTGGAAAAATTTCTGGACCAAAAGACCACTGAGGTCCAAAAGACTATTAAAATATCTGCTATGAGATTTTTAAAAGGTTTAATCCCCATGCATTAGTTGTCAATCAAGCAGTTTGAAAACAGATATTCTGTTTATTCTCTACTATTTACCCCTAACCCCAGCCCCCTGTTGACCAACACACAACCCCCTTTCATTGCAGAATTTAATTTGGGGATATATTGTTAATTTGCTTTTGTCTTAGATATGCACAAAATATTTGCCACTTGAAATTATGCAATCAATATATTCAAACCAATCAATATCTTCAAAGATCATAGTCAGACTTCCAGTAAAAATATGAATGGTCATTTGGTATTGCCATGGTACTTTGGTTTCATAGATTTAATGATAATGGGTGAACCACAATTACAGTAATACCAGTATGTTCCTATTACAATGAACCATTTAAATGTTAATTGTAAAAGTGAATTTTGATGGCATCACTTTTACCATTCTACATCTAGAGTTATGCGCCCTTACAAATGGAAAATTGCTGAATTTTGTGTATCATACCTTAGTTTGCCTTAACCTTACATTATCAATCTTAAACAAAGTGTTTATGACAACAATACACAGATCAAGTTTGAATTTTGGTAGCCTCACTTTTACCATTCTTGAGTTATGTCCCTTTTCAAAGTTGTATGCAAGCAGGGGCATCATATGTGTCCCAAGAACACATTCCCCATTTATGAAGTCCTCTATTTTTTAACTGCATTTTTTATAGATTATTCAAAATGGAAATGATTTTGAAAGACTTAAAAAATAACAGATATATGAGACAATTTAACATGTTAAATAAAATTCATGCAAAAATTAATCAGTTTAGAAGTTTTGACATGAAGTTATAAATCGGAGACATCACCTATGCTGGATACATGATGTTTTTGATGGATTTATTATGTAGGTTAGTGACCGTCTGCAAAGATGTCTTTGAAGTATAATGATAACAAGTTAACTTTATGCATTTTAATAGGTCGCGTCACTGGGACAGTTTAGTACATATGAATTTTCAGTTTCAAAACATATTGTAATAGAAAGAAAAATTATTCCTTTGTAACCCTGAAAACGTACTAAGATCTACAGAGTTCAAGGAAATTTAAACTTCCTCTTTAGAGTTAGAGGGAAATGTCTAAAAGAAACTGAGAAAATATTAAATACTTTATTCCTGAAAGTTTTCCTGTTGGTGAAAGCCAGCAAGGAGATTGACTTTTTCCTTCAAGTGTAATATGTTTAAAGACTTTGAGGAATTTTGTATATTTGAAGAGTTGGGAAAATGAATTGTTTATTGGTCAACAAAAATGTCTATGTATTGTAGTTCATTGTAGTTCATTGTAGTTAATTCACAATTGATATAAGGACTGTCAATGCCTTAAGTTTAAGATAGAAAACTTATATTTAAATCTTTTTTACATTATTAAGACATACACAGCTATGAAATGTACATGTATTGTGTAATATCAATGTTATTGATTTCATTGCTAGAGGCAGGCCTGACACATTCCTTTCTTTTTTTTTCCCTAATTCCTATTTTTGATTTTTATCAATTTTGATTTTTTTTCAGAAATGGAAAAGACGATTTTTTATCTTATTCAAACCACAAGGAAGCTTACCTCACCAGTATGTTTTAAACTACTACAACAATGAAGAAGGAAAAAAGCTGAAAGGTTACATTGACCTTGAACATTGTGAACAGATTATTGAATCCTTGGATTTGGATTTGTTTCCTTTTCTTTTGGCCATTAAAACTTATCATAAGAACCGTGAAAGGACATATTTCCTGGCTGCCGACACTGAGGAACAAATGACCTCGTGGGTACGAAACCTCTGTAGTGTTTGTGGTCTTAAGCCAGAGGACAACTGTAAGTATAGATTAGAATACTGAAAGTCAGAGGCAGATTTAGGTTGAGGAGGGCTTTGTTCTCTTAAAAAACTATAGATTACCGTATGGTTTATACATATAAAAAAGAAGATGTAGTATTATTGCCAATGAGACAACTCTCCACGAGACCAAAATGGCACAGAAACTAACAACTAAAGGTCACCGTACGGCCTTCAACAATGAGCAAACCCCATAGTCAGCTAAGGCCCTGAAATGACAATGTAAAACAAATCAAACAAGAAAACTAACAGCCTTATTTATGTCCAAAAAATAGGCTTTTGACATGTCCCACTTCTAGTTGGGGCCCAAATTTCTCTTAGATCTGAAGCTGTTTAGTTTAGGTTTAAACAAGTAAAGAAAAGAAATGTCTTTTTTCTTCAATATAAATGCACTAACATACATGTACATCTGAATGCACATTTATTCAGAAACATTTTCTGTTTGACAGCAGAATCAGCAAAGTTTGGTATTGCTCATATTTAAAGCAATTAAAAATAAAAATAGACTTAAAACAGTGTATAATTAACTGCTTTTAAAATTATGAAAGAATAATTTCACAGGTATGAAAAGTTAAAACTTTCCAGGAATTATATAATTCATTATAAATTAAGAAATGTGATAGACTGACTGAAGGAGAGAATTTGTCATTTTATGAATGCATTTACATAGCTTATTGCTGAATTATCCAGCAAAAATATGTTTTTAAGGAAATATGAAAAAAAGAAAAAAACACATAAAACATCTGCGGTTCTTAACGTGTTGATTAACAGAGATTTGTCTGCAACAGAAAGTGTTGATTTATAGGTTTTCTATACAGTTTTAGTTAGGGTTGCATAAAGCATATACATAGAAATTGTTTGAGTGGGTCTGGCAATTGATAAGGCGTTTAATGTAATCCAATGTGAAGTCATGAACTAAGTGCAAAAAAACAATATTCATTTTAACGTTCTGCGTGTTTCAATTTAAAAATTAAATTTGAATAAAGTTTAAAGTAACCACATTATTCACTGTTGTAAATCATTGTAACATGCAAAGATGGTTAGGTCATGTTTGTAGACTTGTGATTGGTTGTGGTATTGTCTTAGTTTGATACTAATGAGGTGTAATGGAATTGGTTGTGGTATTGTCTTAGTTTGATACTAACGAGGTGTAATGGAATTGGTTGTGGTATTGTCTTAGTTTGATACTAACGAGGTGTAATGGAATTGGTTGTGGTATTGTCTTAGTTTGATACTAATGCAGTGTAATGGAAGTCAAATTATTATAAACATCGTGGATACAATAACTGAATCCTTATATGAAAATGATTGAAAGAGTTTCTATATTAGTGGTATACATTTTGACCCTTATTTTGATTGATTGATTTTTAAGTTAGCAAAACTTCCAGTGACAAATATTTCATGCATGTTCAGCCTGAAACCCCCATCGTGAGAGTTGTTGATTTTTTATGTATCGCCGTGGCTGATGGGGGGATTAAATGTTACCCTTGTTCCTCTGTTGTCCTAAAATTAAATAAATTTCCCTTCTTTTACTTTAGTTTGCCTAATAAAACTTTAACACAATGCTTATTACCATAAAACACAGATAAAGTAGGAAATTGGGTGGGGTAACTTTCACCTTTCTAGAGTTATGCCCCATACAAATTAAAAAGTCACTGATTTTTTGTTTCTGTTCTATAACTTGAGTTTGCCTCAACCAATGAAACTTATACATATAAATGGCTATCACCACAAAACTCAGACCAAGTACAAATTTAGGTAGCATCACTTGTACTGTTCTTGTCTACAGGTATGTCCCTATATTATGTTATATGCCAGCTACTTATACTTATGTACCTGTAATAATTATTTTTTTTTATTTTAGCTTCTGATTTACCACCCCAGAGAGAAGAGGATAATGATACATTCACCACAATTCAAAATGTGCCATCGTCTATTACTAAACAACCAATTACACAACCAACTCAAGGAATCATGCATGTTCCGCAGAGTCGCGATCGGAAAAATTCTGACAGGGATTATGTTCCCTTGACAAATTGTAGAACTGGAACCGTATCAAGAAAACCACCTTTATTAAGGCCAGATAGTGTTGATAGTGTACCAGATGAAATAGCCCCTCCACCACCTGTTAAAAGGGGCCAAGTGATTGAGGACGATGTGTTTCATACACAAGTGTATGATATGCCACCAAAGGCTCATGATATGAATGTGACTATGCCAGCTCCTAAAATATGTACATCTTCAGAGTCATCATCCAAAGATGATTCTACGTTAGATGTGTATGATGTCCCACCCCCAGGGCACCCCCCTCGTCACAGTCCGAGTACCCCTCGTTCATCAAGTAGTGAAAGCCATAAGGCAGACTCAGCTTATTCTTCACAGTCGGTCCTTACATATGATCATCCTCCAAGTTCAGAAAAGAATGTTGTGAGTGACGAAACTTATGACTATCCTCCCACAAATCCTCATAACTTGCCAAAAATGGACGATGTACCTCCGGTAAGACCACCTCCGCCAAAGTCGTATCTGCAACAACAAGAACCATACCAAAATATTCCTCCAAATAGTAAAATGTTGAATGAAGGAATTGATAGTTTAGACATAAACAAAGTTGTTCCTATGTCAACAAACCTTAGTGCAAATGTTCCGTTATCTTACGATTTTCCGTCAAACAATGCTTCTACACAAAGTGCATATGATTTTCCAACATCAGGACAGAGTGGTTCTAGTTTATTAGTGATTCCTCCACCTGGATGTGGTATTGATTCCCATAGTTACATAAACGCTGCCACACGACCTGTGTCACATGCACATGAGGATATGTATTTAGCAATGGACGGTCTTGTGCCGCCTGCTGTGGTAGATAGGACATCTTCTATATCAGATAGTGGCAAGTCACATGACAGTTACACTCTAATGTCTGAGTTGAATGTATACGATCATCCTCCTCCTCAGAGGCCACCTAGGATTAGTAAAGTTATCCCTAAACCTTGCAGTAAGTCAAATTTATTCTATTACATTTGAAAAATGGTGACATGGCTTAAACAATATTTGTTTTGCGCAAATGATTATTCGTACATCTTATGTAGAATATAATGTGCTTATAAATAGTGGCAAATTTGTTTAACTGTTATCTTTCCTTATAAGTATACGTCAAGAAGATACGAAAATTGCAAAAAGAAATTGTTCAAGGTCAGACACGGAACTTTTATTGCTTAAATTCACATCATTTCTAAATTGGCAGTTAGTTGTCTCAATTCGCTTCATATGAGGGTTGTATTGATTTCTAGGTCATTGAAAAAACAAGCAAACTAAACTTATCTGCACTTTTTACACTCAAATATATACCTTAAGCTGTTACATCATTGATTGATGTAATGATAAAGAAGGGACTACAGAATATTTAATACATCATAAACACATGATAAATGTAATATTAAAAAGAAAATGACACATAAGGAAGGAATTAAAAAGATGATTGACACTTATTACAGTGAAACTAGACTAAACGGAATCCTGCATAAACCAAAAATCTGTCTTAACCAAACATGTTCGTAAGCACCGTCATATCAAATTATGTGAGTTATGAACCTGATAAAACCGAACATCAGCCAAAACAGAACAAAATCTTAAGTTTGGAAGAGGTATAAACAGGTTTCTTTCACTGTAATCTGGTACCTATATAATTATCTTGTTACAAAATGTATTACAATTAGTACATGCTAAGTATATCTTTTATCACTGTTTATAGTTTCATATTTGGTTGTCAAATAGTTCATTGGGTCAATCAAACTTAAACTTGACATGAACGGTCCAAGAAAAATGTACAAGAAACATCAGTCTTATTTACATGATGTAATACCAGAGAAAAGTATCATTTTTATTGCTGACTTTTATTCAGATATTTACTTTGAGGTCTAAAGAGTGATTCAGATATCTCAAGTTTGGTGTACAAATTTAAAATTTTAAGCCTGCCACAGTATCTGTAATGAATTTACTTATTCACACTTACTAGCAAAAGCAAGATATATATAATTTGTGTTTATTATTCTAAAGTGTCTGAGTTACTACATGTACTACAAGGACAATGAAGAAACAGTCTTTCTAAATTTGGTGTATGGGATAATTTTAAAGTGTCAATGCAACCTATTTTGTATTTACTTCTGCTTCAAAAAGATTTTGAAACCCTAATGACAGAAATGAGAATTATATGAAGCTTTTTCAGAATCTTCACCGTATAACTACTGTAAATTCATAAATTTTTGCGTGCATTTATAATTGCGATTTTGTCATTTTACACTTGAATGCGATTTTAATTTTAAAGATTTTGAGAAAAGTCATGCTTAATTCAGATAAAATATTACAAAATGCGAGTTTTTATTATTGCATTTACAACTCAGTCGCATTATTCGCAATAATAAAAACCGCGCAATAATTTCTGAATTTACAGTATTTTGCACCTGACATGTATGTTTTTGACATACTGTAAATTTAGAAATTATTGCGATGTTTTTATTATTGCGAAAACTGCGACAGGATTATAATCACAATAATTTAAACTTGCATGTTGAAATTTTTTATAAAAATTAAACAGGATTTTTCTCAATATCGCAAAAAATTTAAATCGCATTTTAGTCAAAAATTACAAAATCATAATAATAAATTGCAAGCAATAATTGCTGAATTTACAGTAGTTACGCTGTTATTCAATAGTAATACATCATGTACTCTTTTCAAAACATTTGCCTGAATGCTTAAGATTTTCTTATGATGAATTGACAACTCTGTTTATTTTACTTTTCAGATGGCGATGCCTACACAAACATCTACAAAAATGAGAGAACACGAAGCTTTAAAAAAAATAACACCATTAATAATCCACCATTTGATTTTCCAAGGTTTGTATTTCACTCACATTTTGTGTGCTCTTTATTTTAAAGTATAAATTTGTATTGACAAAAATTGTATTTATTATGTTTATATGAGCTCGCCAGTCCTTTTCAACTTTTTTATTATTTGTAAACCATTTTTTTACACCTCACGTGCACGCTACAAATATTAACATGAAATTTCAGATTTGCTATAAAAGATATTTCTACGATGCATTCTAACAGTCATATGTATTTATAATGAAAGCATGTGCAAAACACCAAACAAGATATACATGTAGATATAAGATGTGGTATGAGTGCCAATGAGACAACTTTCCATCCAAGTCACAATTTATAAAAGTAAACTATTAAAGGTCAAATTACTGTCTTCAACACAGAGCCTTGGCTCACACAGCACAGCAAGCTATATAGGGCCCCAATAATAACTAGTGTAAAATATATCCCTAATAGTGTTTTCAACTGGGATTGTAACCCTTGGATAGGGAAGATGACATTGTTGTCTCTAGAGATGAGAAATATTTTAACTCACAACAATCTACAATATAAAAAAAGCTTTAGAAATTAGAGAAAAATGTATTCATAAATCTTGAATTTGGCAATTTTTTTATATTCACAGTGGCCGAGATCCATATGCTGGTAAAATGTCTCGATCACTCCAACATAGCATACCTTTACCAAAAAATAATAATCCACATCCAGATTTAACTACAAGTTCAGAAGATGAAGAGGATGATCGCATAGCTGACATCGACCAGGTAATGGTGCCATATCCATATGAAGAACATCAAAAGGTACGCATCATTCTGATCATTTCTATCCAAGGGACTTAACTCTGATATAGATCCAAATCTCTACTGTTGATTCCTTTTTCATAACTAAATGGTCAAAAATATTAATTGAAAATCATTTTTTTGAAATTTGCCGATTCTTCAAAATCAGTCAAGTATATAAAAAATGTGCTGAGATTCAACTTGTGCATATATTTTTGTTCCATATTTAGCTTATGGTAAAATGTGAACATGGAAAAAAGTTTTGTTTTGTTGTCTAAAAAGAGATCATTAACTTATAGCTATATAACTTTATAAAAATATAACGGTACCAATATAACTATGAAACAAATAAGATCTGCTAACAGTTGTTACAAGCAGAGCAAAATTTTTTGAAATTAAAAGATATAAGCAGTCATAGCTAATTTTTGGCTTAATAACAATATTGATAATATATAAGAATTGAGACAATGATAGGCAAATATATATATTTTTGAAAAAGGAATATCAGCAGAGTTAATTCCCTTTATGAGTTATCCTCCCCTTTTTCTTCCATATATTGATGTTGTAATTTCTTTCCTCACATTTACCTTCCTAAAATAGTTTTCTTCATTATCTGTCTGCATGATGATATTATTTACAACCAGAATAACTACATATACAATTAGAAATCTTTAAACCTAGTACAGTTCTAGCATAGATAGAAATCTTTAAACCTAGTACAGTTCTAGCATAGATAGAAATCTTTAAACCTAGTACAGTTCTAGCATAGATAGAAATCTTTAAACCTAGTACAGTTCTAGCATAGATAGAAATCTTTAAACCTAGTACAGTTCTAGCATAGATATATAGAGGTATCCCTGTGGAATTGATCTACAAATAATTTTGAACTCTGTCAACGAAAGATTGTGATTCTCCACTGACCGTGCGAGGGCTGAAAAGCCAGTCAAGGTCGTTAAACATTTCCATATATATGTGATTCTCCAGCTGAAGATGTGGTATGATTGCCAATGAGACAACTGTCCACAAGAGACTGAAATGACATAGAAATTAACAACTATAGGTCACTTTACAGCCTTCAACAATGAGCAAAGCCCATACCACATAGTCAGCATGACTGTTTCCTGGAGCTAGCTTGCACAGTGAAAATATACATGATAATCCAACTCTTATGCCAGTTTATTTGCAAATGCTTATATTCAAGAAGGAAGTGTTGTAATGGGCCCATTTGGCTGAAAAATTGAAACTAAACAAATTGAGATGGCCTTTGTCTAAAGATAATTGATTGTGCAAATTTCAACTTGTGATGAACTTTTAATAAATAAATGAAAATTCACAAAGATTTTGCGAAAGTTAAAAGCAGAAATTTGATTTTTCCTTTTATATAAAAAAAGAAATAAGATGTGGTATGATTGCCAATGAGACAACTCTTCACAAGGGACCGATTGACAATATTTTGACATATATGAAGCTGTGAGTTAGAAGTTGAATGCATATCCATAATCAAACAAATGTATTAAAAACATTTCGGGAGATGATTGTTTAGACAAAATGGTAGTAAATTATTAAGTTGATATTTTGTAGTTTTGAGATAAATCTCAGTGGTGGATCCAGGGGGAGGGTTCCAGAGGTAGGATCCCCTCTATTTTGTTTGCCGATCAATGCATTTGAATGAAGACATGTAGTTGGAAGCCCCCCTTTGTCCAAGGTTGGGAACCCTCCCATTTTAAAATGGCTAGATCCACCCTTGAATCTGCATTAATTCCTTGTATTATCTTGGTACTTTTTAATGACTAGATCATCAAAACTCATATACTGATGCATTGTGGGAGGAAATAAACATCTGATGAAAAATAGGCCGCTGTGACTTACAATTCATGCTATAAGGCGTTAGATTTACTTTGTAATTTTTATTTATCTCTATTTGTTTAAGGAGATTTAACAGCAACTAAAAACTAGGAGACAAAAAATATAAACAACTTTGTATTGTATGTAATTCCTGGTTGTAGATAGAAAATTCTTGCATGTCAGAATGATGTACACACCCTATCTCCTATAACCTATTCAGAATGATGCTTAATATCTTTTTTTCTTTGCTATAGTCTTTATATTGTCATTTTATTTAAGTTTATATTTATAGTTATTTTATGCATTTTATTTGACTATCTTTATTATTTTTTAGGAGAAATGGTGCACTTTACTATGTGAAGATGTACTTACACTTTACTACATGTATAAACAAAGACATTGCCATCATAAATTACAGTATTTATGATCTTACAATATTATGATGGCTTTTATGTAACATAAATTTGTGAACATATAAAGTTAAAACAATTTGATTCAGTGTTTTTCTTATAAAATGTGGAAAAAAATATATGAAAACAAAACAGAAATAGAAATCCTTTACTTAATCTGAGAAATATAATACAAGATTATAATAGGGATTAAAATTTAGAATATTACAAGATCCTGGAATAATCTTCATCTGAAATGAATCTATACTTGAATGCTTCAACAAAATTTAATAAGAGTGTATGTTACAGAAAAGAATACATTATGTATGATTTACACAAGTTCAACCATATGAACTAAACACATGTGACACACTTATTCATTTTATTGATGCTCTATGTTAAAAGAATGTTTCATTTTCTCATTTCAGAGTCAAAAATACTTAAATGCTTCAAAGTAATTTAATAAGTGTGTGTGTTACAGAACAAAATACATTATGTATGATTTACACAAGTTTCACCATATGAACTAAACACATGTGACACACTTACATTAATTTTATTGATGTTTGAGTGAGGCTAAAAGAAGGTTTCATTTTCACATTTCAGAATCAAAAATGGAATAAAGTGCCCACATGTGACACACTTACATAAAATTGATTTTATTGATGCCCTTTGTTAAAAGAATGTTTCATTTTCACATTTCAGAGTCAAAATTGGAATAAAGTGCCCACATGTGACACACTTACATAAAATTGATTTTATTGATGCCCTATGTTAAAAGAATGTTTCATTTTCACATTTCAGAGTCAAAATTGGAATAAAGTGCCCCCTCCTATGAAAAGTGATAAAGATGAGCTGAAATATTTAGAACTGGACCTAGTAGACCAACCTACAAGTCAACCGATACATCTTACTCATGCTGAGACCGGGAATAATACACCCACTGAATACAGAGAGATAGACTTCGTAAAGACGACAGCTCTCAGGGAAGTGAAAAAGACTGTCGAGGGACAAAGAAAACAGGATGAAAATTGATGATTGGCTGAAGATTATCCAATCAAATTGTTTGTGTTATATTCAAATTGTATAAGATCAGATGTAATGAGTTTTATGAATGGATAGTATTAACTGTATATAGTTCATAACATATTGTATTGTAATGTATAGCAAAAACATCATAGTTTGGTCTTTGAATGTGAGTTTTTAATACATTTTTTGAAAATAATAAAATCATGATTATGTCAAATCAAAATGTCCAAAACTATTTAGATTACTTAAATGGAATTTCAGATTTAGATGCAAGAAAAATTTATAAAAATATTTAGCCACTATCTAAATTTATATTTCTAACAATATTTTTAAAGTTGAAGGACAAAACAGTAATATGAAAAAACATTTTTTCAAACTTTTCGATATGGAATTGCAATTGCTGAGAGTACTTCATTACTCTATGGTATGTTTTGAATATGTTCTGAATTATCCAATCAAAAATCTTGTTATATCTGATTTTTAAATGTTAAGTTTTGTTATAAATCTGTCTATTAGCTTCTGATAATTTCAATGTTGTATTGTAAATCAACTATCCTTAGTATTCATTCCATCGCATTAACTTTTAATTGACAATGAAACTTGTTTAATATGAAATATATTGTCATGCATCAATTAAGTTTTGTCGCACATTTAGTTAGGACATTACTAACATTTCATAACGAAATTGACTTTTAGATTATTATAATTTTTGTTTACTACTGCAAAATTTCCAGATACGTCAATTGCAATTTTGAATTACATTTAAAAACTGTTGGCAGTGTCATATTAAAAAAATTGCAGCGACATAAATAAAAAGTTCTTCAAACAAAAATACCCTATCTTTTCTGATACAGGTTATGACTTGATATCAAGGTCGTAGAACCAAATTGTAAGAAATTTAGTTTAACAATGGAATAACATACAATGTTTTACATTGTACATTGTTGTATTTACAAATATTTCTTGTTTTGTCTCGGAATTTTATTTGAAGCAAGTTCCATTGGCGACACATTAATTTGTTCTTTAACACCTATTTTTCCATTTTACGCCACTTTGTGATTAAATGATTTTATTGTACATAGTATTCCTAGTGTTGTGACTCCTGTCACTGCCAACATCAGTAACACACAGTAAAAACTTATGTTAAGGTTCTCTTTATAAATTAGAAAATAATAAATTCAAGATATTTGGTTATTGTAAAGGTCTTCAGTTTTGGTAAGTCCGATCGGATTTTTATTTAATATCTTGTATTTGAAATTTTTCATTTGAGCAAGTTGAGAAATGGTACTTGATAGTAATAGTAAACATACACACTTTTTGGTTTTAAACCAGATCTGAATCATTTATTGTGTTATTTTGGACAATCAGACATCATTATATTTTGCATTGACATAGATACATCTGCTAAGAATGGGTGTCCGTGAAATTTAAAGCATTTAATGCACAATTTATGTTCACAAATCAAGATTTACTGAGTTTCATGAAGTTTTGGGTATTTTACATTTTTGAAACAAGAAATGACGAATAAATTCATTGTTTACAAACTTCAAGGATGAATGTGTGTCTTCACAATCATGCTCCAGATTTATTTAACAATCCTTTTGGAAAGAATATAAAACCAAAGCAAACAAATTTGTAAAAGAAAATTACAATAAAAATTATGTAAATTATTTATTATCAATAATAATATATCATAAGAGGTCATAAAAACAACTGAAACAGTGTCTTTTTTTTTCTAGTCATTAATTTTTTCAAAATTTTATTTCTGTATTATTTTAATATATATTTAGGAAATGGCAGTTATTTTTGTATCATTATATATATATATATATATTTTATTTTATTTTCTCCATTGTCATTTTTTCGCATTCAATATTTTTGTATTTGCTTTTAGTATTGATTATCCTTGCACATGTTTTATGTAATGCTAGGCTACAAAAAAATAAAACTACAGTAATTCAGTAATTTTCATAATCACCATTTCAAAACCTAATGAATAATAAGTAATTTTGTGCAATGATAGACCAAAATATGTAAACATGCATTAAGGGTTTGCTTTAGTTCGATCTTAAGGTGGTACCCAACACCTTGACTAAAATTAATTTGGCTCGTTTGATTTTCATAAAATTTGGAAAAAGTCTTTGAAAAAAATATGAAAATTTCAAAAATTAAATGCTTAGTGCTTGATTTTACAGAGTTATCTCCCTGCAGTATTCCTTTCTTCATACAAAAACAATCGAAAGTCATAGAAGTTCTGTGATATACAGATTTTAGTATACCTTTTTTAATTGTCAATAAAAGTTTAAATGTCCTGATTTTGCATTAAATATTAACCACTGGAAAGTAGCAACCAAAAATCACTCAAACAATTCCTTAGATTTTGAGATGGAGAATCGAAGATTTATTTTGTAGAACAAATAACAACTCTTGCTGTGTATTTTATCAGTAACCTATACATGTACATAACCTACACCAGATAAACCACTCCTGTGTTAACCTCTGTATTGTAGATGTAATTTTATTATGTTTTTGCTAACCTTTTTATGATAGTTTTACTAAATGCATGTTCCAAGATTTCCATTTGCCAAAATTTTTGTATTATCCACAAAACTTGATAGATAGTTAGTTACTAAGAAACATATTTTAATACAGCTATTTATTTTTATGAAATATATTCAATGAATTTTGTAAATAAACCTTTACTAGTGTGCTTTATCAATTCGTTGTTTCAGAATCTAATGCATCCTGGGTAATATTTTCAAAAATGTACATCAAATGTCCTGATTGGTTAAAAATGTCATGAACAATGGACATTTAACCAATGACGTGACATTATTTTCATTTTGGGGTACGAACGATGAAATTAACCATGATGTTTTAGATTCTGAAACGGCCAATTCAGTGATGTGAATATTTTTTGTTTCTCCATGTAAAGTTTGTCACAAATTTACTGACATGTATATGTAACTTGCCAAAGAAATGAAAGGTCTTTCCTGCTGTCAATATTGTACACACACAAAATAGCTATTTTTTATGCTCCTACAAGTCCTAATAAGAAACAATTACAAAACATTAAAATAACTGTATTTTAACCACAAAGCACCCTTGTATGATGAGGAGGGAGGGATGTAAGTCAGAAGTGGTTTTGATTAGTGTCCCGAAGTTCATAAAGAAAAGGAAAAAAATATCTATAACAAAAGTTATAGTTATGACAGATTTGATGTCAAATGGAGGACTACAATTTAATTTTACAAGTGAAGTTGACATTAAATTGGATGGCATACTAAACAAACAAAAATTGAAATCATGAAATCAGAAAACAGAAAAGTTTGAATGATTTGTAAATACAACTAATTTTGACATTTATGTTAATGTTGATGAAATTAGATTGATGATTTCCTAGAAAAAACATGTCAATTTATTTAAACTTCTATTTAGCTGTAAACATGTACAGATAAATTCTTGCTTAGTGAAAAAAATGCCAAAATATTTTTATATTGATTTGTATATAGACCAATGAAAATGTTTTAAATTAACTGTTTAGTGATTGTTGCTGGACTACATTTATCTTACAGGGTTCTTCTTTAAAAAAAAAAAAAAAAGGTGAAAATAATAATATATTAAAACACAATATATAGTCTGAAACAGATTTTTATTTTCAAGATGTCAATATTACATTCATGACAGCAACAAAAAAAATTGTTACTCCTATGAATTATGGGAATCAAAAATATCAGATTTTTGACAAGGTTAAGGCATAGTACAAGTTTATTTGGAAATAATCTGAACCTAAGTCAAACGTTTTTCTTTGTAGTCTATGTTACAAGCAAAAACCTTAATTGTAAAATTTACTTAAAAAATGAGATGAAAGCTTTAAATGCTTGAAATTTATTTTAAGAATGTCTATTTGTATATTTTGTATGTAAATTTCTTGACAACGGTAACCATGGTGATAAAATTTTAGACAATATGTATGAGCAGTTGTATTTTAAAGACATTAATCGTTGAAGTTTTATCTGATTGATGAAGTTATTTTTGTTAATTTCCAGTGCTATTTGTTGATTTTTATACCATACATTGTTAGTGATATTTGCTTACTAT
The DNA here is from genome assembly GCF_036588685.1 of Mytilus trossulus. NCBI lineage: Eukaryota > Metazoa > Mollusca > Bivalvia > Mytilida > Mytilidae > Mytilus > Mytilus trossulus. The sequence goes on along the minus strand of NC_086386.1, from coordinate 24,488,588 downwards.
TATGAAACCTTTTGCTGTGGTTATAGAATATGATTTATATATGTATATGATAATTCTTTAACGCCCAATCTTTATATCTATATTCTTGCTGGGATATAGCTTTTTTGTGCTAATGCGGTGTAAAGCACCCAACAATCAATCAATTATATCTATATTAGATTCTGATCTAATGATTTAGGTTATAAATGGTGACAAGTGTAGACAAGTGTAAAAAATGGAAAAGTTGAAACCACTTTGAACTTTTACTCTAGTCACATTGGAAATTTAACCATATATTGACATAAGCCATAGATTAAAGTCTGATTCAATTAATTTAACCGATTCAATAAACCAAATTAAATTAGTCCATTTTTGTTATTAAAATGTTCATAACCCTTTCGTAAGTACTGGATATTTGGCAGATCTTTTGTATTCATAGTTCATGATGGAAATAAAGGAACAGAGAAACAAACCTTCTGTTAATCATTTGAAAAGTAAACCTGACAATATATCTTACTGCAAATAGTACAAGATCTGATGTAATGCATATCCCTTTGTACATTTACATTGCATTAGTTAAAATGGCTATTTTACATTTTACATATTTTGTAGTGTTTACAGATATAGTCCACATTTCATTTATTACTGAATGTCTTCAAAGCAATATATTTCCTCAAATCCATTCAAAAAAATATCTAGAAAATTACTTCATATTATTTACTTTTTTTATATAATTTTGTTTTTTTCCAATAGTTAAGCATTTATTTTTTAAACTAAAATAACTAACACCTTTCATCTTTCTTATGTAGATTTATAGATGAATGATTCAACAATGCCCATTTTCACACAAAAAAATAATCGTCTGATTCGCCATTGCATATTTAGTAAGTAGGAATTCATATGTCTTTTTGTTACACCGATATCTAACAAGTTAAGGCAAAAAGAATTGTCTTTGAATTGATATTTTGAATATCACTATTCTGTTGCACAAATTTTCAGTTGTCATTAAAAAAAAACTTAATGTACTCCATCATAGATCACAACCTTGTAAAAAATACCCCCACATTATATATTAAATGACTCCATTTTATATGGGTATACATCTATGTAATTTTTGACAGGGACAAATGAAGTGTATTTTTGTCCTGCTTCAAAACATATGAATAATATAATACCATTTAATCAGAACTTACATGTATATTTATGGACTACATTTATATTATTCTTTCTTCCATCACTCATTAAGTATTTACACTGTAAATCTATCTATACATTAATATACTGTTTTATTGTTGAAATAAATATATTAATTGTATACTTGTTTGAGTTTATATACAAAAAAGAAGATTTGGTATGATTGACACTGAGACAACTCTTCAAAAGACCAAATTACACAGTAATTTTAAAACAACTATATGTCACTACCCAGCTTCTACAAAGAGCAAATAAAATTGAGAATGGAAAAGGTGAATATGTCAAAGAGACAACAACCCTACTAAAGAGCAGACAACAGGTCACCAATGGGTCTTCAATGCAGCGAGAAAATCCTGCACCAGAAGGAGGTCCTCAGCTGGCCCCTTAATAAAATTGTGTACTAGTGAAAATAGACGTCACACTTAACTCCAAAATATAGAAATGTAATAAAAATGCCCATTCCACATAGTCAGCTATTAAAGGCAACAAAATGACAAATGGAAAATAATTCAAACGAGAAACTTGCCGCCTAATAAAAATGACAAAAATATGAAGGAAAACAAATATGTAACACAGCAACAAATGACAACCACTAAATTACAGGCTCCTGACTTGTCTCCAAATTTGGTAAAAAGATATCAGGGGGCTAAAGGTAGCAATACACAGTTAGAAGTTTAGTTTCGCATTATGGCCCCTGTGAATATTTTAAATATGAAAGTTTTTGTACAATAAGATTGATTTTTAGATAATTGAAGAATAATATAGCCTTCTTAGTGGGTATAAATGAACATTTAGATTGATTTTAACATGTTTTATAGGCCATTTCTATGATTGACAGTCCGTATTTTCCTATCCGTACCGTTCATAGGTCCATAAATTATTGTAATGTTTATCAACAAAGATTTTGCGCTCGATCTTTTCAATTCAATTTTATGGAAAAAGGAGCAGGAAAGCATATGATTTTTTTTGGACCACTTGATAGATATAAACCTATGGATTCAGGAAAGGTATCACTGTAATTCATTGAAATTTTCCTTTAGACCAAATTTTGGGGACTTTTGTGACATGTTCACCCCCCTTTTTTGCTATATTTTGTATCTAAGAAATGCAGATTGTTGCCATGGTTACACCCAAAAGGGATTATATTTCACCCTTATGACCATTAAAAATCAAATCTATGGAAGATTTTCTTTCTACAAGTATATACATGCATAACACACATATAAAGCCTTCTTTGTTAGACAGGAGGGGAAAGAGGGTGTTTAAAAATTATGAGTGTCAATTTTAAGTTTTTTTCCTAACTGTGTATTGCTACCTTATGGCATTTGACAAAGCAAATAATTGCTTTATTTTTAGACAAACATACCACAAAACTATTGATATTTAGGTTATAGATACAATTGAATTCTAAGGGAGAAACAACCTTTAGTATGACAATATATGTTAGTTTTGTTGTTTATTATCCTTAGCAACCAATATAGACATTTTGACACAAAGACTTGGTTCCGTTATAAATTGATACTTTATCGGCTACCCCTTGGAAAAGAAGATTGCGCGTTATGTAGAAACCTTAGAAGGGAACGCTTTATATTTTTTCATGCGACTAAATTAAATTTATTATTTTAGCAAGTATAAAGTCACAATTTAGCATGAATTAAGCCTAAATTTTTTCCCGCTGTTATAAATAAATTCAGTATTAACTAAATTTTAACCAAGGCTTTGGTATGGTAATACACAACAAAATTGACATTCTAAAGCTTTAAAATAGCTTTAACTTGTAAAAGTTCTCTACTGTTAAGGTAAATTTAAGTTTTTAAACAAGAAAAGACAGGGTTAGAAGGTATAGTTTTAGAAAATTGACCAAAAAAGGAGAAAATGCACTTTGACATGGCATGTTTCATAAAATCAATTTTTTGTTGCATTTCAGTGTCAACTGCTAACCTTCATAAAATATTTATTTCTGAACCGATTTACAAAACTAGCAGGCGAAAATGCTCGTTTTAACTAGTAGAAAACAGAAATCCATTTAAAGTGGAATTGGGAAAAAAAATGTTAATCCTTAAGGTAGCAATACACAGTTAGAAGTTTAGTTTCGCATTATGGCCCCTGTGAATATTTTAAATATGAAAGTTTTTGTACAATAAAATTGATTTTTAGATAATTGAAGAATAATATAGCCTTCTTAGTGGGTTTATATGAACATTTAGATTGATTTTAACATGTTTTATAGGCCATTTCTATGATTGACAGTCCGTATTTTCCTATCCGTACCGTTCATAGGTCCATAAATTATTGTAATGTTTATCAACAAAGATTTTGCGCTCGATCTTTTCAATTCAATTTTATGGAAAAAGGAGCAGGAAAGCATATGATTTTTTTTGGACCACTTGATAGATATAAACCTATGGATTCAGGAAAGGTATCACTGTAATTCATTGAAATTTTCCTTTAGACCAAATTTTGGGGACTTTTGTGACATGTTCACCCCCCTTTTTTGCTATATTTTGTATCTAAGAAATGCAGATTGTTGCCATGGTTACACCCAAAAGGGATTATATTTCATCCTTATGACCATTAAAAATCAAATCTATGGAAGATTTTCTTTCTACAAGTATATACATGCATAACACACATATAAAGCCTTCTTTTTTAGACAGGAGGGGAAAGAGGGTGTTTAAAAATTATGAGTGTCAATTTTAAGTTTTTTTCCTAACTGTGTATTGCTACCAAAAGACAGGAGAATTATCTGATGAAATAGTAGCCAGGAGAGGACCAGCACAGCTTGTGTAGCATTTCACTAAACACTTTAGATTGAGCAATTTGTACATCTTTGACAGTCTGTGAAAAAACATGTACACTAAAAGAGTAAGAATACAAGTTGCTTCAATTGTGACATATATGTTGTTGCTCATGAAAAGTTTTGAGTAGATGATAAGATAATTATCCTTGTGGACTTGTCTTATAACAGTATCTTGACCTGTCATAGAGGCGAGGTTTTTATTAATATGTGACTTGGTGGGAATCACAAAAATAAAAATTTGCATTCTGATATCTGTATGAGGCTGATTCTGAAATGTAAATAATCTTGCATTTTTGACCATTTTCAAATTTTGGTATTCATTACTCTGTACTGCTGATCTATACTTGAGTACTCATTGACATCACTGATTAAAACAGGTGTGATCAGAGTCTTCTATTGGTTATTGTCTTCTATTTGTTGTTTGTTGATGGATTATGCAATGGGTTTCGATCATTCTGTTTACAACGCTTCAACACTCAGAGGACAAAATTTTTCATTATGATAACAATGACACCTTGTGAACATATCTCCTCCGACTGTTTTATCACCATTTTCATTCTACGATATTCACAGAACTATGAACATTTGTTTTCCAATTATGACAATAACACCAATAACTCATCTAAGAGCATTTTACATAAAACACTGAGTTCTATTGTTTGGCATTATGTGTAGTTGACCATATTGTACCACGAATTGCAATTTTGATTATTTTATTGGAGTTGTTGAACTTTTTATTATATTTGGAGTATTTTGACAATAAGATCTTGTGAAGGCGCTTCCTCTGAGACCTTTTGACAGAAACCTTATTAGCCATCCATGATCCTGTTAAGTTGACCATTTTATACCATCAATGAATCAAACTATTTGTACAAGTTAAAAGACTTTGTTTTTCGTTCATTTTTTTTACATAAATAAGGCTGTTAGTTTTCTTGTTTGAATTGTTTTACATTGTCTTATCAGGGCCTATAGCTGACTATGCGGTATTGGCTCTGCTCATTGTTGAAGGTCGTACGCTGACCTATAGTTGCGAATGTCTGTGTCATTTTGGTCTTTTGTGGATAGTTGTCTCATTGGCAATCATACCACATCTTCTTTTTTGTATTTGGTCTATGTTTAAGACCATTGTAATAATGCCAGCATGTGAATGCTTCTTCTCTAAGACCATTTGGCAGAAAGCTTTCCTTCTTGGTAGGATTGTTGGCCACCATTTTATACGGTCACTTTGATTTGACTTTAACCATATTTTGACTAATGTACCACAATGACATATTGTAGGTGCTGTGTATGAGATCTGAATACATGTTATCGCTTTTTGTCCGCCATTACTGAATATCACACAGGTTCCCGTAATATTTTAACATCATGAAACAAAATGTCTGACGCCACAATGGAAAAGTGATTGTTGTAAAAGTCAAAAGTTCAAGCGGCCCGGTAAGCCGGGTTTAGAGATAAGGTGTATTGGGTTGTTAAACCTTTATAAAAGTTAGTGAACGACCTACTCTTCTTTTGTAAGAGGTAAATGGTTGCTTTTCTGTCATTGATAAAATTGCTCAGTTACGATATCATGTTAGGTCACTAAGTATGATTTATTTGGGAAGTAAAACTTATTATAATTCAGTTTAGTGTACTGACGAATTGTAGTGATTTTCATATAATCTTGAGATGAACTCACAATGCACACGATACCATATTTGGATGGAAATCCATGGTACGTTTCCTCTCAACCATTAATCAAATTATATCTAAATTGGCAACTATCATCAAGGTATCAATAAAAGGAGATATGGTTTAAATACAAACCAGACAGCAACCAAACAACAAAAATAACCAAAAGATACCAAGTGGGTGTAATAAATAAAATTTAATTTGGATAAAAGAGATCTCCAACAAACAATAGATTTGCTACTATAAAGAGAATCTCACAGATGATTATTTCATGAAGAATTTCCTGATGAGAAGACAAGAAGCTGTACTTTTCATGATGACTGAGGGGGGATAGGAGGGTCCTGATCCTGAAATCCCAGACTTAAAAAAACGAAATCCCGAGGTCCCAAATTTAAATAAAGTAAATCCAGACGTCCCGAAATCTGTAAAGAAGAATTCCCGGATCCCGAAAGGGTCAATCCCGGAATCCCGAGCTTAAAAAAACCCATCCCAGAGTCCTGATAAAGGTCCTATCCCCCCTCATGACATGATCTGGTAAGCCATGACTTTAAACAAGAATATTGTGTAAGAGCATTGGTACTGACATGATTCAACTTTTCTTAAATTTTAAAGTGTATTGCCTGTTGAAGTGAGACAGACAGTACTTTCTCTTTTGGTGATTTCTAATGTCAAAAGCAATTTATCCCTTCATTCTTTATTTATGTTTTACCCTTGTTACTTGGCCTTTTAATTTTACCAATTATGTTTGGTTTGTGTTCACTGTTTGTTATATTGTCTTCTATGGGTTGCTATTTCATTTGTATTTTATGTAAGTATATTTCAGCTTGTATGATGCAGGCCTCGAGCTTTTTCCTCATTCAAAAAATATAAGACTGTATGATAATCTTGAAATATTTCAGCTAGTTTGGTTTCGGCTCCAATGAAGTATCCAATCTTCATCTTCATCATACAAAGCATTGCAAAAATTAACAACTAGAGATACTGATGTATGGAAATTTATTTGGGGTTTCATTTTGTTATAAACATTCAAAGCAAACTACTGTGTTATAGCTAGCTTTGAGCTGGTATACAATAATTTGCATATAAAAACTAAGTATCTATGCAACACAATCTTACAATGACATTCTGTATAAAGCACCTTTAACCAAATGGAACAAAAATATGATCCTTACTTAACATTAGCATAAAACTAGGGACTATAATAGATGTCACATTTACATCAGTCAACTATAAGATGGCAAGTATATAAGAATTGTCATTTTGAAACAAACTTTTTATTAAAATGAACAGTTTTTAATCTTTATTTGACCTTGTAGTCAGACCTAAATGTGGCAAAATATAATAAGTTTGCATCCGCATGTGTAGAAACTTGTAAAACTTTCATCATTTTTTTCAAACATCTCTTATACAATTCTATGATCTATTTTATTACTGACTTATGATCAATGTTAAACTTGTCTTGCTTATGGCAAAAATTTCTAAAAGCAAAGTTTGAATCTAAAAAAAAATTCCTGGTTTTATAATATTCATTTTTTCAAATAGCTCAAACTATAGTCATTACCTTGTTGATGAGGAGTTATTATTTGAATTGATAATATTTGTATTATTTAGTATTACATTTTGGATGGAGCTTTAGCTAAATATGGGATTTACAAAACTTCCGAATGTTGCATAAAAAAAATGGTTTCACAGGAAATGTGATGACTTCATCCGATTCTGTCATAATATTTCCAAACAAAAAACATTAATTATAAAATGGTTGAACTGATTACATCTGACCCGTAATGTACAGACTCATCAACCAGAAAAAAAACATACTGTACAGGAATACATTCGAAAAAATTAATGTAAAATACTGACGATGAGACAACTAGCCGTTTTAGAAACTAGAGGACTATGGGTAATCTCATTGTTTGTACACCAAAAAAGAAATAACGTTACATCATTGGGTGAATTTCCATTGTTTAGAAAGTTTTAAACCAATCACAGGGTTTTGATGTACGCTTTTGAAAATATTACCCTGAATGCATTTGATTCTGAAACAGCAAATTGTTACTGGTTGAGTGATTTTTTTCTAGACAGAACAAAGCTTCAATGAAATGTATTCCACTAACAAAAATGTGGTTATGACAAATATAGTTATTCAAAAACAATAACAACATTGCATGTTTTTAGTGTTTACTGTCTTTATTTTCATGAAGTTTATATTTCAAAGTTCTTCAACTATCTGACCCATCTTTCAAACATGGTTGCAAAAAATCTATAGGTCTATCTATTATATAACTCAATTAAAAAGTGAAGAAATTGTTTTATCAAATAAAACCATATTAACAAATACAATAATATATATGTATATGTGTGTGTGGAATGTTTTATGTATATGCTACAAAATGTGCATGTTATCCTTTTATTGCTAAGTACACAAATAGAAATAATGAAATTTCCATTTTGATTCAAGCTCTAAAATTGTGTATGAAAAAGTTTATGTGGTGCTAAGATTATCAATGATGTGGTATTTTTCCGATGACCCTTAAATGATAAAATCTTCAAATAAATTAATGCAAAATCAGATTTTGAAGTCAATACTGTCAATGTTTTTTAATTCGTAATACTGGAACTACAAACAAAAACTTTTGTAAGTTGTGTATCAATTTTAAATTAGATATACTTGATCAAAATACAATGTTGCAGAATTTTTGCATATGCCAGTAATCATTTCTTTATATGTATAATTTTTCATCTGAAATCAATACATCAAATTCACCAATCAACAATTATAACCAATTTTGAAAAAAAGAAAAAAACTCTTGAATCTACACACTATCTTGTTGAATTCCCAGTACCTTTTTTGCTAGCTGCGGTGGTCCACAAATAGTCATAAAATAACACAAGGACCTATGAGCTACGGTTCTGCAGCTATTTTTTTGCAAAAAGGGTCAAAGCATGTTATGCTGTTCCTTTATCTCATTGATAAAAGCATAAGACACAAACAATTTGTATGTGCTCTCTTATTTTATTAACATGCCTTTACACACACAAAAAAGCAAAACTTTCTTCTTTAATTTTATCGATTTCACAATGACCCCAGCTTGGCTAATCATTGAAATGGCATACATTTTTTATCAGATAAACTCTCATATCAAAACTATTTCAAGAAGGAGGTGAAATATTGAAAGGTGCATTTCTAAATCTGTGCTCTAAGATACTCTGGAGTTTTTTGCCAAAAAGATTAAATAAATAAATTGATCAAATTAAATTACATTGCACTAACCCTTCATTATATAAACAAAATATATAGAAAACTAAAGTATAAGATTTATATGTAACAAAATATACTAAATCAAAAATATATATTTCACAGACTCTTTTCACAAAAAATCTTGCATTACAAATTAATTGTAATTTATACGGAAAAGTTCACGACTAACAGAAGATTTTTTGTGAAGAGAGTTGCAGGAGAGTTAAATTAAAATATATATACATCAAGGCAGGTTAAAGATATTACCAGTGAGAGAGTGTTTTACAAAATTTACAAACATTTTCTGATAAACAATAAAATGTATAAATAATATCAATACACCCAAATTAATACCCAACTTTAACATGTCCACCATATCATGAAATACAATACAAATCATTTCATTGAATTTAAATTACCTTAACATGAAATACAGTAGAAATGTTTTCATTAAATTTTAATTACCTTTACATGAAATACAGTAGAAATGTTTTCATTAAATTTTAATTACCTTTACATAAAATACAGTAGAAATATTTTCATTAAATTTTAATTACCTTTACATGAAATACAGTAGAAATGTTTTCATTGAAATTTTAATTACCTTTACATGAAATACAGTAGAAATGTTTTCATTAAGTTTTAATTAACTTTACATGAAATACAGTAGAAATGCTTTCATTGAATTTTATTTTGACACAATAGGAAATTTGTTACCTCGTGCAAGTGATTTATACTGAACTTTATCGTAAAAATGGAAGGACAAGCTTCCCTTCAATCAGTGAAAGATTTACATGTGCAATTGATGCAAAACATATATAAGTATGTGACTATATATGTTCATTCATCTTCCCTAGCCTGGCAAGGGTTACGATCCACTCTCGCCCTCTTCACCCTTGGCGGATTGAGATAAAATTTTGGAGACACAAGGTAAGGATTTTTATTGGTTGCAGTCAAAACTCACTGCATCCAATCAAAATGCGCCTATAACATGATCACGTGTAAATGTAGAAAGTGTTTGTAAACAATTGCCACATGTTTTTTGTGCAACAAGCCTTTACATCCTTGAACATACGACTATATTAAGTGAAAACTTGAATGTTTTTAATCAACAAATAGAAGTTCCTGTGTATGTTTCATGCACAAATGCATGAATGTTGACGTATGCTTTCATTTCCGGCTTTACCATGTTTTTACCTCCAAATTGAAGAGTTCAAGTGCTACCATTGGTCAAGACTAATGTATTCGGTATTGGCATGATTTTTATCTTCCGATAGATGGCGCATCATTGTTATCACAAGTGTTGGCTCAATCCACCAAGGGTGAAGAGAGCGGGAGTGGATCGTAACCCTTGGCTAGCGAAGATGATGTTTATTTGGCATAGGAACTATAGCCTTATTCTTAAGTTTTATCATCTCATTATGGGACTTTGCTATACCTTGTATAATTCTAAATTCAAATCCTAAAGGCAGAAGATAGTCTTGAATTCAACATGACACCAAATTTAGAATAAGACAACTGTATTTATTAAAGGGTTTAGAAAAATAAGAAGATGTGGTATAATTGCCAATGAGTCAACTTTATGTATCATGTACTTCTTTTACTGATAAAAATTTCAACTCCAGTTTAGACCTTGTTTTAAAATTCCTAAGGAGACGTAAACTGAAAACTTATTCTGAAAACATGTGCTTGCATAATATGACAATAAAAATATTGGTTTTGACATCCTCATGAAAAAAAAAAAGAATTCCATGTACCCGAGGCAAGTTTTTGTTCTTAATAGGTCACACTAAACCATGCTGTAGACAAGAAAAGTGTAGATTCAAAGAATAAATAACCCTTTGAAAAGTCTTTATCTATAATATAGGAGCAAACTTGTCTTGGTCATTAAACAAAACCTTAATAATATCATAACAAAACGTAAACAAAGGGAGATAATTCAACACCTTTAATAAAATTCATTTGAACCAAATAATTTATAAATTATGATTATAAATATGGAATGACTGATTCTTCAAAAGCTTGTTTCTACTTCATAGACTATATTATATACATCATATTTTTTTGTATGTTAAGACTAGTTACTAAAAATATCACAAAAGACAGTGGTTAGCTTGTGTTGTTGATTGGTGGAGAAAATTCCATGGAAGGCGAGTGTCGAATGTCCTTATAACATGGTCGACAAACTGGTACCGGTCGTTTGGTATAATGTCCAGGTAATGGTATGTTCTTGGCAATACATCGTGTGCAGAACACGTCACCGCATTTCCAACAATGGAACTGTAATAAAGATATAAATAGTCAGTTATGATTTTGTCAGATGGTTTTACTTTTTTTTAATTCTGTGTTGAGGACAAATACCCTAGGCTAATAGCTAATTATTTTACATATGCTGTGAATTAAAATCTACCTGTTTGAGCCTTTACTTAGAAATATTACTCAAGTTTTTTGCAAAGCTAATACTAGTACTGCATCTATGGAACACCGACTAGGAGTTACAGGGCCCTTACAATTTTGATTTTCTATGGAACACCGACTAGGAGTTTAATAAAGGGCCCTTACAATTTGGATTTTCTATTGACCACTTACTGAAACTTACTTGTTGTGATATGTGCATTTTTTAAGGTGGTACCTAACACTACAGGGAGATAACTCTTTAAAATCAGCTAAATGTTTTAATTACATTGTGTTGTTAAGGGAATGTTAAGCTTCTCAATGATCAAACTGCTATATAACCAGTGTAATTTTTCTGATAAAATGGTTGGTTCAAATTTTCTAAAAAATTTATATTTTTATTAATGGGTCAAAGTTAATACTTTGTCAAAATTTTTATGAAAATTAAACGAACCAAATTTATTTTAGCGAAGGTGTTGGGTACCACCTTAAGTTAAGGTCAAGATAAGAAATGTGGAATTCCAGATTTGGTATTGACCAATTCTTTTTCAAAATTAATTAAGAACACTTATTTAAACTGCTTTTTCAAGTCAGTTTTTGATGTCTGACCATGGGCTTTGCACTGCAAGAAACAATATTGAAACATGAATATGTATCCCTTGGACAACATGCCCAGCTTTGGATCAACATTTGAATTTTGCATATGTTAAGATATTTCGCCTTATAATAAACATAATGATTGGACCATGACTTCAAGGTTAATTAACTTTACTTGCAGAGATGCTTGACTTTCGACAGGAAAGCGGACAAAACATATTCTGTTTGTTTTGTTGTTGGTTTAAAATCTTTTATATGCCTGCCAACTTTTCAAGTTCCATGAAAATGTTTATGCTTTATTCTTTTTAATAAGTGGTTTCAACAATTGAATTACCCATAATGCCGGCCAGAAATGGCAAGTGTCATTAATTTAATGCACAGATTTTTTGGTCGAACAAAACTTGAGAAAAAAACATGGAATGTGTCAAAGAGACCAAAGAGAAGAAAACAGCACAAGGCCATGCCACCAGCAAACAAACATTATATCAGATTTAACAGCATACAGCTTCAACAAAGTAGAATTATTTTATGCAACTGAAATTCTAAATACTAGATCATGCTATAGTGATAATAAGTACATGTAAATGAGAACACACCTCAGGCCATATCATTCTTTCATGCTATTTATTTAGTGCAAAAAGGTTAAACCATATTCAGTGAATTGTATTAAGGAATTATTATTTTTCAGATTTTTTTAACTTTTTAATCAAATAGATATATAGTGCATCTAAATAATTTTTAACCAATTATTTAGACACTTAATTTGAATTTCAAAGTTTATATGATCAGTCAATATTATCACTTTTTTGTATTTCAATAATTTGTTTTATATTTTCAACACTGCTCAACACAATGTGAAACAAAAATTTACTTATCTCACTAAAAAGTAATAAAAAATGTTAAAAAAAATTATAGTTTAAGATTCTGTACTAAAACCTGACCATGTGATTACAATAAGTAAGGTAGGTAAATATTTAGTGGTTTCCAAAGTTTGCTAAGAAAATCTTAGAGTTTGGCAAAGTGTTGTATTATATATGATTATAATTGTTATAGGAGTTATTATAAAATTGTAATGTGAAAAAAAAATGTCTCATAAAGTTCAAAATATTATTCATTGTGCTTAATTTCTTTTTTAGATTATAATGACATATGAGATATCACATTTCACATTGTCATGTTTGTTGTTGAGCTATATACAGGAACTGCATTATTGATTATGAACGCTATGCTTATATAAACCGTCCTGAATATGCATGAAATATTTGCCATTTGTCATTTTAGCAATTAATCAATCAATTTTATATTAAAATCCTCATTCATTTTAATATATTCAAACAATTATAAAGTTTAAAAAAAGTAAATCAGTGTACCACATAAAGTCCAGAATTTATTATAAATATGTTGTTTATTGCTCAACAACAATTGGAAACCTAACCATTGAAGAAAAACAATCAAGGTCCTATAATGTAAATATTTGTGTAAATACATAATAATTTAGCTTGCCTTTTTGGTAAAGCGGTCAAAGGGAGAAGCACATGAGCAGTTATGTACATTTCTGAAGGACTTCCAATCCAGAGCAACACTTGTCAGTTCTAAAACTAAATAGTCCAAATTAAGCTGCTCAGCGCTTGCCGAGCGTGTCATGCTAGAATCCATAGTCCGACAATCATCTATACCTGGTAATGTCATGTTAATATTCAAATCCTCAGGAACTGATTTAGACATTTCATCAAACCCTGACTCCGAGTCACTTTTCTTGTTGCTATTTATAATATCTTTTTCTGTCGATTCCCCGTCACTTTGTTGTTTATCCGTGTCACCGTTGATGATAAGTTCTTTGTTTATTTTTAAGGGTAAGTCGTTGTTGTCATCACTAACTTGGTCCAATGATTCGGTAGACAGGAAGCCATTTAATTTCTTTTCAATCACCTGATCTGGTTTACCTAATAACTTACAGACTTGTGTTATTCTCTAAAATCAAAAATGTGACATCTGATTTTAAGTAAACTTTGAAATTTAAATGTGATTCTTGATCGACTCTTTTTTTAATTATTATGTTTTACTTTAATATGAAAAAATAATATCTAGATTTCTTTTTTCATTTTCCTTTCTCTTTTGGATTAGCCAGAATGAGAATGATCAAAATACTGTACAGTCTGGTGAACACTTAAGGAACAACAGGTTTGGGTGCCAGCTAACATGTTTAACTCCTGCCACATTTAGTATGTGCCTGTTCCAAGTCAGAAACTTGTAACCCAGTGTTTTTTTGTTAGGTTTTTTTTTGCATAAATCAGGCAGTTAGTTTTCAAGAATTGTTTTACATTTGTTATTTAGGGGCCTTTTAAAGCTGACTATGAGGTATGTTTTTATCATTGTTGAAGGCCTTACAGTGACCTATAGTTGTAGATTTCTATGTCATTTGGTCTCTGGTGGTAGGTTGTCTCATTGGAAATAATACCACATCTTCTTATTTTTATCATTTGATTTAGTCAATCACAATTGTTTTGAAAATGTTTGTTATTATGCTAAACAGTAAATTTCAACATTTTCTACCACAGATATTTCAGTACACAATACAGATGAATTATTGCGTGCATTTAATGTTGCGATTTTTTCATTTCAGACTAAAATGTGATTTTAATTTTTAGGATATTGCACAAAATCCTGTTTATTTTCAAATAAGAATATTAAAATGTGAGTTTAAATTATTGCAATTATTACCCTGTCACATTTTTTGCAATAATAAAAACATTGCAATAATTTCTGAATTTACAGTAATGTGTACCATGTATACTTTAATCTTTTGAACTCTTCTGAGCAGAGTAAGTTACCTTTTCTAAGAGCTGAACATGATCTTCTAAGGAAGCACAATGGTCACTAGCAGAACTTAATATATCAACAATATTCTCACGAGGATGGATACCATTCTCATATCTATTATACATTCCGGCCCAAAATCTACAAAAGTCGATTGATTCTCAAACTTAATTATTGCTGTCATCTATTTTAGTAAAACATTGTTTAAACCCTACACATCTTGTATATTCTGTGTCATTTTGGTCTTTTGTGGATAGTTGTCTCATTGGCAATCATACCACATCTTCTTTTTTATAACATCTTGTATATGCCAGCCCAAAGTAAGGAGTCTGTAATTCAGTGGTTGCTGTTTGTTGTTTAAACCCTACACATCTTGTATATGCCAGCCCAAAGTAAGGAGTCTGTAACTCAGTGGTTCTCTTTGTTGCTTTATATTTAATATATTTTTTGTTTGGTTATTAGTTGTCTCATTTGAATTGTTTAAATGTGTCATTCTGAGACCTTGTATAGCTTGCAATATGGTATGGCTTTTGCTCATTGTTGAAGGTCATAGTGACCTTTAGTTCTACATCATTTGGTCTCTGGTGGAAAATTGTCTTATTGGTAATCATACGTATAGATTATCAGGTTTTCTACACATTGATAAAATATCAGCTGCGAGCCACAATGTAAAACTTTTTGGCGAGTGAGCATAGCGAACAAGCTCAAAAGTTTTTCATTGTGTCGAGCGGCTGATATTTTACGATATCTATACGTAGAAAACCCGATTATCTGTTTATCATTCTATAAATGGTCTTTTTTCTTCTCCCTAAGACAGTTTTACACTTGACAAAAGCAAGCTTGATAACGTCTCCTCTCGCATTGTTATGTCGCTGATAACTTCTCCACTCACATTGTGAAGTTGCTGATAATGCCTGGTCTCGTTTTGAAGCCTTGATACAGGATTTACGGAGCGACAGAGCAGAGTGATATAGGCATAGGGAAGGACGATAAAACATCTTATCTAATATAACCAATCCATCATAATTCTTTAAGTTTTATGAGTTTTTAGCAATAGAATCAACTTTAAAATTGTATAAATTTCTTTCACATCTTAAATGGGATCCTAGTACTCTCCATTTGTGTTTTTTCATTGGCAATCATGTCATTTTCTGCTATAAAGTTTATAACCTTATGGCAACATTACTATTTTTTCTAAAGAGATACCTTACAAGAAAATATATAAGTTTGCTGTAACCTTATATTTCTAAGCAGGCTACAAATTTAAATCCATATATTTTCTGCATAATTCAACAAGCATTCAACATGATGTCTACTTGAATAATCTATTCTTGTAATAATGTCTTACTGTGAAAGTACTTTTATTCGTGGGGTACCAATTTTCTTGGTTTTCGTGAAAGACTTTTTCCACGAATTTAAGTGTCCAACGAAATGAAACAACCATTGTCCAACTCAAGACATATGGAAAAATTCCCATCGGTAGATATGACTTCTGATATGATCTAGAGAATATATTGAATATCGCAAATCTGAGAATACTTTAATAGCAGTCACAGAACTACAAGCGCATGTAGGATTATACCCATTTAATCTTTAATAACTTAAACTGTACAACTTTTGATCTTTTAATTCTCGTAAAAATATTTTTGATCGATGAAAGTCAGATTTTCGGTATTCATATGCTAGTATGATAAAGTGTTCATTTTATTCCTCATAGTTCTCGTACATATGGGAAATAATAATTTCATGCTGGGCTTGATTTTGATAAGAATTATTTGAAAATTCAAGATACTTATATAGCATTTGTTTATGTTCCTGTTTTCTTTGGGTGACATGTTTGTGACCTAATTAAACACCTTTGATGGCCTTTAAATTGTTGATCACTTTATCATAGGGTTAATTAGTGTAATCACTACGATTTACACGGGTCAATGTTTACTTTGCAATTTCCTTTAAACCAGACTATTTGTAACCTTCCTTACGAAGGCTTTAATTTTTCAATTTTTTTTTTAGAAAACTAAAATCCACGAACTTAAAAACCCACGAACATGTTAATTATGCTCAAACCGCGAAAATTGATACCCACGAATTAAAATACTTTCACAGTAAATCTTTTTTTGGGGGAAAGTATGAGATGTTTTGTTACATCATATCTTATTGTTTTCAAGTTATTTTTCCACTTACTTCACACATTGTGGACTAGTATTAGGCATTATCACAGGTTCTTGATGCTCATAAGATTTTTTGTAGAAAGGATTTAAAAATTCTGACATGTGCTTGGTTATGTATCCCCACAATGAATAAGTTCTCTCAGATAACCTGAAATATAAATTATAATTAAGTGGTTTTTTTTGCAAATTTGATGTTTGAAATTTTTCTCCAAACACAACAGTTTTTCATGAAAATCATTAAGAAACTTCTTTATGATTTACGAATTGTAGATAAAAATAATAGAAAAGCTCTTATTTGTTTCTTACATCTAACATACGTTTTAATCTAGTCATAAATATAGTCTGTATTTCTATCTAAATGTAAACTTAGCCATATTTTTGTTTTATCATAATATACTGTATAGCGGGTTTTTTTGTGGGTGTAAAATTTCGCAATTCACCTTGGAAAAGTTATACAAAAAAATTTTGGCGGTTATTATTTTGGTGGATTCAAAATTGTCATCAATACTTTTGCATGTACACTTTTAAATTTTGGGAATTTATTTGGCAATTTTGTTCTATCCCCTAAGCCAAAATTTAGACCCCCCAAAAACAACCTACTATATGGTAAATCAAGCTATCTTATAATATCTTCCTGGGACCTATGCTTTTCTATATTACTGTAAATCTAGCCTTTCATATTCTATCTTACTGTATTTCATTCATAACTTATTCCTTCTTACCGTAAATCTAGCCTATCTTTTTCACAGTTTCCAACAAAAGTACCAAACTGACAGGAATAAACATGGTCGTGAATCGTGATCAAGAAACGGTCGTTGAACTGGAAAGCACATGGAAATTGCTGCATTAGCTGCCACACACTCTCTATAAACTGTGTAAATACTGGTGACACTTCCTTTGAATCTACCGTACCAAGTAATCCACAACGATCCGTAAACTTGTGACCAAAAGATAACCATTCCTTCTCTATCAGTGCCTATCACAGAAAAAAACAAATTAAATAATGACTACATGCATTCATTAATTCATGCACTTTTCGAATATTTTTTGAAATTGGAGTTCATGTGTTTAAGGTGGTATGGGAGTCTAAAATAAAAATGATAGAATTTGTTCATACTTGGTCAAAATATAGTATCTATTGATACATGATCAAAAATATTATAAAAACTAGAGGCTCTAAAGAGCCTGTGTCGCTCACCTTGGTCTATGTGCATATTAAACAAAGGACACAAATGGATTCATGACAAAATTGTATTTTGGTGATGGTGATGTGTTTGAAGTTCTTACTTTACTGAACGATTTTGCTTCTTACAATTATATCTATCATGAACTTTGCCCATTAGTAACAGAGAACTATATTTGGTAAAAATTTACATAAATTTACCAAATTAATGAAAATTGTTAAAAATTGACTATAAAGGGCAATAACTCCTTAAGGGGTCAATTGACCATTTAGGTCATGATGACTTATTTGTAGATCTTACTTTGCTGAACATTATTGCTGTTTATAGTTTATCGCTATCTATAATAGTATTCAAGATAACCAAAAACGGCAAAATTTCTTTAAAAATTACCAATTGGAGGGCAGCAACCCAACAACCAGTTGTCCAATTCATCTGAAAAATTCAGGGCAGATAGATATTGACTTGATTAACAATTTAACTTCTTGTCAGATTTGCTCTAGATGCTTTGGTTTCATAGTTATAAGCAAAAAACTGCATTTTACCCCTATGTTCTATTTTTAGCCGTGGCGGCCATCTTGGTTGAATGGCCAGGTCATCGGACACATTTTTCAAACTAGATACCCCAAAGATGATTGTGGCCTAGTAGTTTCAGTGGAGATTTTGTAAAAGATTACTTAGATTTATGAAAAATGGTTAAAGATTGACTATAAAGGGCAATAACTCCTAAAGGGGTCAACTGACCATTTTGGTCATGTTGACTTATTTGTAGATCTTACTTTGCTGAACATTATTGCTGTTTACAATTTATCTCTATCTATAATAATATTCAAGATAATAACCAAAAACAGCAAAATTTCCTCAAAATTACCAATTCAGGGGCAGCAACCCAACAACCGATTGACCGATTCATCTGAAAATTTCAGGGCAGATAGTTCTTGACCTGATAAACATTTTTATCCCATGTCAGATTCCTCAAAATGCTTTGGTTTTTGAGTTATAAGCCAAAAACTGCATTTTACCCCTTTGTTCTATTTTTAGCCGTGGCGGCCATCTTGGTTGGTTGACCAGGTCACGCCACACATTTTTTAAACTAGATACCCCAAAGATGATTGTGGCCAAGTTTGGATTAATTTGGCCAAGTAGTTTCAGAGGAGAAGATTTTTGTAAAAGATTACTTTAATTAACGAAAAATGGTTAAAAATTGACTATAAAGGGCAATAACTCCTAAACGGGTCAACTGACCATTTTGGTCTTGTTGACTTATTTGTAGATCTTACTTTGCTGAACATTATTGCTGTTTACAGTTTATCTCTAACTATAATAATATTCAAGATAATAACCAAAAACAGCAAAATTTCTTCAAAATTACCAATTCAGGGGCAGCAACCCAACAACCGATTGACCGATTCATCTGAAAATTTCAGGGCAGATAGATCTTGACCTGATAAACATTTTTACCCCATGCCAGATTTGCTCTAAATGCTTGGTTTTTGAGTTATAAGCCAAAAACTGTATTTTACCCCTTTGTTCTATTTTTAGCCGTGGCGGCCATCTTGGTTGGTTGACCGGGTCACGCCACACATTTTATAAACTAGATACCCCAATGATGATTGTGGCCAAGTTTGGTTTGATTTGGCCCAGTAGTTTCAGAGGAGAAGATTTTTGTAAAAGTTAACGACGACGGACGACGACGGACGACGGACGCCAAGTGATGAGAAAAGCTCACTTGGCCCTTCGGGCCAGGTGAGCTAATGATAGGTCACCGCGCATTTTCTCAAGCTACAGGTTGTGACAAAATGACAAATTTTGTATGGATTATACAGGAAAAAACAACATTTTGTGAATAGAAATTAAACAAAATGATAGAATTGTAAAATAAATTAGGAAAAGATTGCTTTCAGACAATGCTTTGAAAATATCAAAAGAAAAGATAGGGTCACCGTACGTTTTTTCCAGCTAAAAGACAAAATAGGAAAATTTCATGTAGAGTCCTTCAGAAAATGCACTGTTTTATAGTTACCTCCCCTTAAATTGCCAATTTGAAAATATTGAAAAAACAACTAAAAATAATCCACACTTGTAAAAATATTAATATTTCTAAGTTATATTCTTATAAATTGGTTCTTTTAAATGAAAATTCACATAAAATATTTGCATTCCTGCATCAAATTTTTCTGACTTGATAGAAAATATAGACCTTAGATTCTCAGTTTTTTACAATCCAAGATGGCGAAAGACACCCATACCACCTTAATTACATATATAGGACCATAAATGAAATAGAAAGAACATTATTTCTTCCTATAAATTCTCATTTTGCTTTGATTCAACTTTGTTATCATCTTGGATTTATTTCTCAAGTGAAACATCTTTTTTTTTGCTTTTTTAAATTCAAAACCTTCAAAAGTTAATCCAGCTGCAATTGATTGCACCTGTTCCAAGTCAGGAATCTGATGTTGAGTGGTTGTCATCTATTTATGTGGTTCATAAGTGATACTCGTTTCTTGTTTTTATATAGATTAGACTGTTGGTTTTCCCGTTGAATGGATTTAATAGTAGAAGTAGTAATGTTTGGGGCCCTTTATAGCTTTCTATTCGGTGTGAGCCAAGGCTTCGTGTTGAAGGCTGTACCTTGACCTATAATGGTTTAATTTTATAAATTGTTCCCGAATGGAGAGTTGCGTCATTGACACTCATACCACATCTTCCTATATTTAATCATGTCATTTCCTAGCAACAACTGTAATAAGTTTCATTAAATTTGCTACTGAAAATATTTTTAAATAAATAAATTTAAATCTGTTCTGTCTATAGTAGATTCTACATTAAGACACCTTGGCATTTAGAAACATCCAAAAGAGAATAAGATGAATAAAAATGGTGAATATCAGAATAACCCTTAACCCTAAACCATTTCTTGAATGTCATTTCCATTTCTTCTTTGTTTTATAAAGTAACAGTAGTATATTTAAAACTTCTACAAGGTCTGTGTCCCAACGTTTTTTTGTTTTCAAAGAATAGCATACACATTATATACTGTTTCTTTATAGAGGGTATGAATTTATTCTGAAAGAATGTCAGTATGTTGCTCAGTTTTTTGTTTTCTGTGCTGTATTTGAAAGTATGTTTTTTCTTTTGTCTTTTGTCATATTCAGTTTTTGAAATGGTGTTGTCAGTTCATATTGACTTATGAGTTTGATTTTTCCTTTGAATATCTTCATCAACTCTTTCATCTAAGGAGACTTTTCTAATGGTTTATCTTTTGTGTATATGCTGCTATTCAATGTTTACACTTCAGATAGATATTCTAAATTTCTTAAAAGACAGTTCTCAGAGGTTGACAAAGTCTTTCTATATCTTAATGTTATATCCGAACACCTTTAATGTTTCTATATCCTAGATTCAGAATCAGAATATTCAGGGAACAGATTCATGCTGCCATGTCAGGACTTAATCTTATTATATACCTGAAAACCTTGAACAGTTCTGTAGTATGGATCCAGTATAAGACCCGACAAGGAACAAGTTTGTGCAGTTCTGTCCCATCCATCAGAACAATGGACCAATACACTTGTTCCATCTCTTACTGCCTGAAATTTAAAAAAATAAAAGTTCACACCATAAATCATTTATACAATATGATCATTCTTTTTCAATTTTAAGGACTCTTTAAACGTATGACATAAAGGAATGGCTTGAATGTATGTAATATTAGTTGTAAAATTCAAATTTTTAAATTTGGTTGACAACACTTGAACACATAAACATGACAACACTTGAACACATAAACATGACAACACTTTCAAAGTCAATGAATCATGACTTATGGAAGGGCCAACTAATCCACTAATGATTTTACAACTAAATACCAAATATCATTCGTATTACCTAATCATAAACTTTAACAGCTTAACTTTGCAAAAGCTTCATTGTCAATGGACAATAGCTGAAGGGGCAGGGCCAAATACTCTCAATGGAAGTGAAACATATATTACTAGTGGCTCCCCTTTAAGTGACAAGCTATCAGAGTCATTTGTTTGTGTTTTGTATTTGTTTTGTTTAATTTTTACATAAATAAGGTTGTAGTTTTCTTGTTTGAATTGTTTTACCTTGTCATTTCGGGGCCTTTTATAGCTGACTTTGCGGTATGGGCTTTTCTCATTGAAGGATGTACGGTTACCTATAGTTGTTAATTTGTTATTTTGGTTTTCTTGTGGAGAGTTGTCTCATTGGCAATCATACCACATCTTCTTTTTATATATTTATATATAAATGTTGAATCTGCTGCAAACAGAATGATGTAGTCTCTGCTCCATGACTTCATTGAGGTGGGACAAAAACAGATGAATCTCCTGTTTCATGCTCATTCATCCAGATTTTTACTTTATTACCTCAGCATTGATGCTTTTACACTGAAATAATCAGTCTTAGACGGAGACTTCAATATGTATCTGACAAAAACATTATACTAGTCTCAGGAGTTGCATTAACATCATGAAAATGTCAGAATGAAGAAACTGAAATAATCTGCACTGCAGGTAGATTTGATGCACTTATTATCTTTTTAAACTGCTTAACATTACGTCGTAAACTCATACAAATAGATTAATTCCAAATCCAATAATCATTGCAAGTCAAAATAATTAAAAGCTCCTTTTAACTACAAAACTACAAGGAGTTCAATAATACAGGCAGCTTAACTGACCTGAAAAATAAAGGTTGTATATGCAAGAACTTAAAAGGACTTTAAATTGAATTTTTTCACTAATTTTTGTAATTGTTATTGTGACCTAATAGGTGGCTTAGTGGTCTAAGTAGTTGATCTTCCCTTTCAATAAACTGTAAACTCTGAGGTTGTGAGTTCAACCCTGCACACAACAGGTAAGATTGACTCCAAAATTGATTGGCCAGAGTGCCTGTTGTTCTGCCACAGGTCTGTGACAGTTAAACAGCAACGATCAACAAATCAATAAGAATGCTTCCAAATTGCTATTCTATTTTAGTCCTTCATTGGCATTGCGTAACCTAATAAAATAATTTTTCCATTTCCTTTCCTAAATAAAAGTGCAATCATTAAGCCTTTTATATATCCCACCCCCAACTTTATACTAAAGCCATTATCAATTATTGGGACTAGACAATAAATCTAACCTTTGCAATAAACACTGCCGTATCCAATACAGATTTGATATGTTTTAACCACCCACACGACTCAAGTCCTGTCAGGAACGAACTCATCGTTGGATTTCTCATCTCACATACTGTAATATAAGATAAGATGACATTTAACACAAGGAAGCCACAGATATCTTCATTAAGATGTGATTGTATCATTTGAAATGTAATAACTCATCGTGAAAAATTGTTTCTGTAAATTCAGGAATTATTTTGCATGCATTTATTATTGCAATTTTGTCATTTTAGACTAGAATGTGATTTTTATGACATTGACAAAAATCCTGTTTAATTCATATGAAAAATTTCAAAATTTGAGTTTAAATTAATGCAGTTATATGATTATATATTCTTCACAATAATAAAAAACATCGCAATAATTTCTGAATTTATAGTAATTCATCTGTTTCTGTTTCACAGAGTTATGTCAGTTTATATTTTATCATGATAGAGTAAAAGATAGCATTCAATAGCAACCATTTATAAAAAAAAATAAACGTCTTTCCAAGATAATCAGTTTATCTTGGAATGATGACATCTATAAACAGTTATTCTATAAGTACATTTAAAAATATATAAATAGTAATCCAAATGAGGAACATAATTTGATATTCATAAAACTATCAATAAACAATGATGTAGGTGTTATTTTCAGGAAATAATTGTGGTTTTTTTTTCTAACCGATTAATTTCCACAATTCCTTGAATTATTAAATAAGTTAATCTATTTAAGTCACATGGTACCTTTAATAGCTGTAAAATATGGTTATACAAACATCAATCATCAATATACATTTCTTACATTACATCAAAAAAAGATTAAATTTCATTTTTTTCCCATTTATTTGCGTAGTAAGATATTTTCAAGATTAAAAATGACATTTGAATAAGAAAATTGCTTTGAATTTTTTTACCATCAATCAAAATCTTTTTAATCAATCAACCATGACAGAACAAAGCTGTCACTTCAAGAGAAATTATGGTAGACACTCCCACATAATACTGATTGTTCTAAGGACTGATAGTCATACCAATGAATGGTAAACCAGAAATGAATAAAACATAATATCACTATTTTGTGCATTTTTCCTTTGATCTTTTTTTGTAATAATTTTACATATCATGCTACTTGCATGAGATGGACAATTATCGCTAGAAATTAAGGAGGCATTTGGAGTTGCTAATGCAATTGACATGAAATTGACAAAGGTAAAATAGCGATAAAAAGATTATCATTGGTAATCTCAACTTGATTGCTTTTCTCGCTTTCTTCGTCCCGGCTCAAGCGAGAAAATCAATCTCTTTGAGATGATCAACCATTATCTATAAATGCATTGTACTCCTTTGGTGTATACAACTATAGGCCCCTGAGAGACAATAATCCCTTATCTAATTCTAAGTATTCTACTGTTTGGATACTGTCTAGGACTTTTCATCAGCATTATATAGAATCTTATTTTTAAATTGATAGGAATTTAATAGATTGATTAATTGTTCATTACATAAAGCCCAATGACAAATATTTCCTGCATATTTCAGACAAGAATTAATTAATAAGAAATCTAAAAGGTATAATTTTCATCATGACCATTCAGTTTGTAATATGTTTTATGTATCTAATTTCCGAGTTACAATTTGTCACTTTTTTAATATAATTACAACTATGTAAGAATCCTGAATTATGATTGGTTGAAAGCCAGCGTATTTTTCACCAATTTACTGATATCACATGAATATTGTTCATTTTTAACACCACCAAGGTATTTGCCAAAAGGATATGCCTTTTTTACCCTCGCTGCCGTGGTATTTGCCAAAAAATACTTTATACGACTGGATGCTTGTAATGTCATGATCATCAATGCGTTTTTGAACATTAACGTTCGGTGTAATTAAACAGATATAGCATGTTCTTGAGGGGTATTTGCGAAAAATACCAGTCTTGAGAATGAATTTTCCTCGCCTTACGGCTCGCAAGATTTAACATTCTCTCGACTGGTATTTCGTAAATACCCCTCCTCAACATGATATATCTGTTTCTGATCCCTGAATATATTTTTCTCTAATTTATGTGCTATACATTTCTGAAGTAGTGGGAGGAATATTTTTCTCACCCCGCTTAAGAAATTGTCAGTACTTCAGTACTTTGATTACGTTTGTGATATACTTACAATCTATAAGTTTTTGATCAGTACTTCAGTACTTTGATTATGTTTGTGATATACTTACAATCTATAAGTTTTTGATCAGTACTTCAGTACTTTGATTATGTTTGTGATATACTTACAATCTATAAGTTTTTGATCAGTACTTCAGTACTTTGATTATGTTTGTGATATACTTACAATCTATAAGTTTTTGATCAGTACTTCAGTACTTTGATTATGTCTGTGATATACTTACAATCTATAAGTTTTTGATCAGTACTTCAGTACTTTGATTATGTTTGTGATATACTTACAATCTATAAGTTTTTGTAGACTGTTCCTCATCACATGTATATTTTCTATTCCACAGAAATAAAACTTGATATCAGAATAATAATTCTCATTCTCAAAGCCTTTCCCTGCAGCCTTGTTAGCCATAGCATTTATCTGAAATTATAATTGATTTTGAGCATAATTTTACAAAGCATAGGGAGCAAAATGCAAGGAAATACATGGCAACACACTAAAGATTTCTTTCTGAATTGTATTGTTGGACTTCAGTCTAATTGCCTTCATCTTTTGTGTAAGTAAGATAACAAATTAACCAATTCTTAAAGTTAAAAAAGTGAGAAATGTTTAAGTTTTTTGGCATTAAAATGTACACTCTTTTTTTTTATTTGGAATATTTTCAATAGACTGACATGGATATTTCAATCACCAATTACAAAATATGTATTGTAAACCAAGCAATTATAACAAAAATGTGAATGAGAAATATCAAATTTTTTTTTATCAAAAAGTCAACCAGCCAGATACTTTTCAAAATATTGTGAATATAAAATGTATAAAAACAAACCTTAGGCCGGGTGTCCACAACATACATGTATTTTGACTTTGGATTAGCTTTGAGAATTGCATGTAACATTTGTTCATCTTCAACACATCTTGCACTGAATCCTGCCAATGGCTGACTACATCTGCATATCGCAGCCTGAAAATGTGAAGATAAGAATTTTTTTTTTTTAAATATGGCATTATCACTGTCTAATACTTATATAAACTGTGCTTCACATGATCATCATAATAGATCATGTGATACATTTTATTTAAAACTAGTACCTCTTTCTCAAACTGATCATAAGTTATAGTACAATGTTTGTTTTTCAAGTTTTTGACATTGGTTATATGATGGCCAACTGATTACCATAATTTAATTAAGGAGTATTCTGGATTGATAGGCTATCCAGAGAACTAATTCATGCTGCTTTGTCAGGATTTGATTTTATTATTTTTGTTTAAAATAACTCAACAGTTCAGCAGCACTAAAGTAACTTAAAATGTCTTCAGTAAACATTGCTCCATTTAGAGAATGTAATAGTGTGATTGCCCAATATTGTAAACTGATAAATTTATACAATATAATATGTAAGGATGATATTCAGTAAAATTATAACAATACTTAGACAATCAGCAGTTCTTTAGTCTAGAACATACTTTGACCTTTAGTTGTGTACTTTTTACACTTTGTGACTCATTTGTTCTCAAAATGCATCGTCTTATTTTTTATAGATACTTCATCAGATTAGCCATTGTTTCCAGACTATATTTTACCAAGGAGCCTTTCCAAGAAATGTTTGTATTCAGAGATTGAAAATCATCTCCATATATTTTTATCAAGCAAAAAAATTATTCTACAGAAAATGTTTCCCAAAGTTCTTGAGATCATAAAGCACAGTCTGAGTGAAATGTTCTGATTAAAACCTATTCAATAGACATAAACTTAGGGATGTGCAATGTGATATATAGTCAAATATAATATCTTAACTTTATATTACCTGGTTAGATCTGTTAAGATATGATAATACTGGTAATCTTCCACGACTTCTGAACTTTGAACTTCCGACAAGAATAGGTGTTGTAGCGCTAGCTGGGACATATAAATTTCTTGGATAAGTATCACAGATCTAAAAGTAAAGAGAAATATTTAATGTTTATACAAAACTTTCCGTTTTTTCAGATATAATATTAACATTTAAATATATGATATTCATAGGTATTCCTTGTTTGTCGTTTTTATGCAACATCTTCTTATATTTATTTAAATTACAGCCTAATGACCAACAAAATAAAATTCATAGCAGCTTATAACCATGACCTTTTTTTTCAGATGACCATGTACAATGTAGAATGTAAAATAGCATAATCTTGAGTTACTTCATAGCTTTTATTCATATTTGTGAGTGCCCAATGGGTACTAGGTACACCTATACAGAGATATTCTGTGTCTGTGTCATACTCACTTCATAGATTATATTCATATTTGTGAGTGCCCAATGGGTACTAGGTACACCCATACATAGATATTCTGTGTCTCTATCATACTCACTTCATAGATTATATTCATATTTGTGAGTGCCCAATGGGTACTAGGTACACCCATACAGAGATATTCTGTGTCTGTGTCATACTAACTTCATAGCTTTTATTCATATTAGTGAGTGCCCAATGAGTACAAGGTACACTGTACACCCATACTGAGATATTCTGTGTCTGTGTCATACTCACTTCATAGATTTTATTCATATTTGTGAGTGCCCAATGGGTACTAGGTACACCCATACAGAGATATTCTGTGTCTGTGTCATACTCACTTCATAGCTTTTATTCATATTAGTGAGTGCCCCGTGGGTACTAGGTACACCCATACAGAGATATTCTGTGTCTGTGTCATACTTACTTCATAGATTTTATTCATATTAGTGAGTGCCCAATGGGTACTAGGTACACCCATACATTTATATTCTGTGTCTGTATCATACTCACTTCATAGATTTTATTCATATTATTGAGTGCCCAATGGGTACTAGGTACACCCATACATATATATTGTGTCTGTATCATACTCACTTCATAGATTTTATTCGTATTATTGAGTGCCCAATGGGTACTAGGTACACCCATACATATATATATTCTGTGTCTGTATCATACTCACTTCATAGATTTTATTCATATTAGTGAGTACCCAATGGGTACTAGGAACACCCATACAGAGATATTCTGTGTCTGTGTCATACTTACTTCATAACTTTTATTCATATTTGTGAGTGCCCAATGGGTACTAGTTACAACCATACATTGATATTCTGTGTCTGTGTCATACTCACTTCATAGATTTTATTCATATTTGTGAGTGCCCAATGGGTACTAGGAACACCCATACATAGATATTCTGTGTCTCTATCATACTTACTTCATAGCTTTTATTCATATTAGTGAGTGCCCAATGGGTACTAGGTACACCCTGATACAGAGATATTCTGTGTCTGTATCATACTTACTTCATAGATTTTATTCATATTAGTGAGTGCCCAATGGGTACTAGGTACACCCATACATAGATATTCTGTGTCTCTATCATACTAACTTCATAGCTTTTATTCTTATTATTTAGTGCCCAATGTGTACTAGGTACACCCATACGGAGATATTATGTGTTTGTATCATACTTACTTCATAGCTTTTATTCATATTAGTGAGTGCCCAATGGGTACTAGGAACACCCATACATAGATATTATGTGTTTGTATCATACTTACTTCATAGCTTTTATTCATATTAGTGAGTGCCCAATGGGTACTAGGTACACCCATACGTAGATATTCTGTGTCTGTATCATACAGGTGCCACCCAAACGACTTTGGAATGTCATCATTCAAACTAAAGTCAAATGCATATAGGGATTCAATATTACCTGTCAAAGAGAAAAATAAAACATTAAATTATTTCTACAGAATCGAAATTAATAATGAATATGAAGAGACATTTAGTAAGATGTTTCAATCAAAACAATGAAAAATAAACTTTTGACACAGAGATATGTCTTGACTGTAGGCTGAAAATTATAAAAAAAAATACAATATGATCAGGACAGCAACATTGCTTAGTTGCTGGACAATGACATAGTGGGCAGCATGTCAAAACTGTCTTTTCAGGCCAGACAATAATTGGCTAAGCTGTGTACAGCATGTTACAACAGCAAAACAAAGGCATTAGGAATTGAACAAGGAACAAGTGTATATCAGAAGCACCTGCTGACACATAATATTGCTAGACAGATAAAAGTCAAGGAATAATCTACCTAATATGATATCATTACTGAAAGTTTTGAATATTGTTGTCAGACATTTCTTCAGACACGTAGAAAAGCCTGTCTGACCCAACAATAAATTGCCTTGCAATTAATATCAGACAGACTGATAGACTTTTGCACAACTAAATAATTACTGACAGGAACTCAACAAATAGAATTTCAACTTGATTTTGGTATGTCAGCTGGATATAGAGAAATTCATAATAATAACTATTTATTAATTATGCCCAATGGAAGTATTTTATAATACATCATGTCAGGACAAATCTCACCAACATTTCTAAAGATAGTAACAAGTACATCATATTGATCAACTTATGGATCTTTATTAAGCCTAGACATAATTTCACAATTATTTCTAATTCCTTAACAAACAACCTCATTGTATCCCAGACAGGTCAAGTATTCCTTAACAGGTGATAGTCTGGGAATTATTAGTCCCTAAACCCACAATGGACCTACTGAAATATTGTTTCTTATAGGTCATGCACTATCCTATAGTTAATGATATTGATTAGATTAAGTCCCATGACTTTCTTTTATCAATTTACTTATTTTTCTTGTCTTATTGGACTGCGTTTTTTCATTAGGAATGTGCTATTTTAGTGTTTCAATATGATGATGAAAGTCCCCTGGTAAATTATATTTTTGTATTTTTGGAACGTAGAAGTGGATAAATACTGTATCACATAAAAGTAATTTCTCCATTGTTTTCTCTCATGATATATATAAACAAACTTTTTGAAATTTGGGGAAATATTCGTACTATGACCATACAAGAATTCAATTTGTATATTTGTGGATATTTGAATTCCTCTATTTGCCAAAGTTTGCATACAATCATATATAAAATAGATTTTTTGTTGATTGTTTATATTACCTATGAAATCCAAGAAAATAGGTATATAACAAATACATAATGAGTTCACAGCATTGGTTACAAGTATCTAATAAGATGCCTCCTCTAAAGCCTCTTTCCATTATTAATCAAAGCATCAATCCTTCCATGAACTTCCTGTAATTTCCTAGATATCAAATCATTTTAATTATGAACTTTTATCTAATTGTGCAATACAATCAGTATCATCATATTTAAACTGCTGTTTACCGGTAATTACAAAGCCATCTAGGTACAATTCTACATGCACAATAGATACAATTACTTGCTCCCATTGTGACATACAAGTACAAAATTATTGGAAAACATTTAATAGGCATTTTAAATAATATATCATTTTAATATGAATCACAGCTGGGATTATTATGCTAAAATAGTCCAAGATCACAATAGCTGTGGTCTCTTACAGTTTTTGGGAAGGAGTGCAATATTTAGTTGTATAAAAAGATTTGAATTAATCTTGATTGGACTATTTAGAGTTTCATGGTGTCAATCTGCAGTCTTCATTAAACATGTTCATGATAATAAATCTAAGATGATAGTAGTTATTTCAAGGATAGCAATAGATGTATTATATTTTATAACTCTCATACATGTATATGACATTTCTAAAACATTTTAAGTTACTGTGGATTCATTTATTTTTTGTTTTACCATTTTTTGTGGATCAAGGAAATCTTGCATCTCGGTGGATATTTGATTTCATGTTTTTTAAAAGTCTGCATACAACCCAATAACAAATGTGTATACGTTGAACATCTAAATTTATGTTCAGAGTAATAGTAATACATTTTGATAACATTATTTTTTGTGAGAGATTCAATAGTTTTCATCTGGAACAGGCAATAGATCTGCAATCAAATTTTGCAGATTTTAATGTTCTTAAAATAAACACCCTGTAATCATTGCTGATAATTCTTCAGAAGTTTCAAATTCTAACTTATATATTTAGTTCACAAATATCTATGTCAGTATGTGCATCAATACCACCAATGATACTGCAGTCCTTTTTCAGTTTACATGAAACTTAAAAGGTTACTTATTGATATTTCAGCACTGTTCACAGACTTATCGGTGTATTGAATAAGCGAGAAGGTTTCTATACTTTACGTTGTGTTACTTTTATGATTAAAATATATGTCTAAGGTGCCCATACAATGGAACAAAGTAATATGTCATAAAAATGAGACTTAAATACGGGAAACATGACGTTAAATATTTGCACTATATTCTCAACATCCTGGTCACAACACCAAAATGTATTGATTAAACTAGTATATCTCTATACTTTGCATAGTGTTACTTTAATGATTAAAATCAATACCTAAGGTGCCCATACAAAGGTACAAAGTAACGTCATAAACATAAGACGAGAATACAGGAAACATAACGTTAAATATTGGCACTTTATTCTCAACAACAGGATCTTCATTATATTCTTACTTTGGTTTGGGGTTATTGTCAGTATTCTGTTTACTCTTATTATCGCTTATTCTTTTTCTTCCTTATTAAATTTCTTTGAAGATAAACAAAGTACAAAGTATTTCGGAATAAAGCCTTACTTGGTTGTGATAGTTGCTGTAATGACTCAGTGATATCCTGGCAGTCTCTATCACGAGGTATTACGAATGTCACACAACGAAAATCTTTACATCTTATCTGTAGCGGTGATCCTCCTGTTGTCAAGGGTAACCTATCTATTGTAGACATGTGCATATGGAGTACCTGAAAAACAAATAAATATGTTTAAGAAATGATATGGGGTATACATGTTAATGAGACAGAAACAATACAACACAAATAATGACCTCTCATATCAATTGTGTAAAATCAAGAACACTCATTTTTTCCACTATCGAGAATGGTCCTTTCTGAAAGATAACAAAGCTAACACACAATAGAAGACATGACCACTTACAGGATAAGTTGATATATAAATGATAAGAGTGGAGACAACTGAAAGTAAGAATATAAAAGTTGAGATACCAGACATTTGAGCTTTGCAGAAAAAAAAATTCAATCAAATCTGAAACTGACACCATCCGAATATACCATGCACTAATCCTTCAATCATACAAAAAGCTGGCTAAAATAAGGAAAAGAATGGAGAGGCAAAAAGTTAAGAACTGTTAAATTTGGTTTGTGTATCAAATTATTCCATTAGTACTTCAATTCCACAATACAAATTTAATATATCAACTCTTCCCTTCACAAATGTCCAGAGAGACGAAATTCAATCAATACAAAGATTTGTTTGGACAGTTTGTGCTAAAACATTGAATTTAAAGGAAACAGTTATTTAGTTAGTAAACCCACACAAGCTTCATCATTTGATCATCAATGCAAAAAAGTTCACATAACCATGACAATTGATAAATGGAAAAAAACATTTTATTTGTTTATGAACCATTAAAATAATAATGTAAATGTCTTCTGAACTGTAACAATCTGATTTCTATATTAACATTGAAATTGTTCACAAAAAATATAATAAAGTCAACCTATAAAATTGTTGCTTCCATTTCCAGAGATTTCTATCATTAAAAGTTATTTAGTCTTTGGACCATGAAAATTATATCAATTTTATACGGTCATAATTCTACAGGAACTATTTCTGGCTTTATCAATTTAATTCATGGTATTTTTTTTTATTTATCTTCCAATTATTACGCAATTTGAGCACAGATAATTTGCTTTATCAGTAAACTCTTCATTATCAACAAAATCTATGTCCTTCCCAAGGGAAACAACTCTCAAAATGCATCCTTAATACAGGGTCAATTAAAGAATAGGCAAATAATTAAACTTTTGCTTTATCTCTAAATCATAGCACCTCAGATATATTATGACTTTTATAACAAGTATTGTATCAAAACCAGGGTTTAATAATTATCATGTATGCATGAAGAAAAGCAAAAGAAAAAAAACAAAAAAACAATAACAAAAAAAAAAAAGAAAAAAAAAAAAAAAAAAAGAAAAGTAAATGACCAACAAAAAATTATTCACTGAATAATAATGACCTGCAGACTTCAGAGAAATTAACTGCAACACTTTACACACTAATTCTGATAAAAAAAGAAGTGAATAGTCACAGAAATTTGTTATCTTGTAAACATGAAGTGTTTGCTCTGAGTACACACAGTTGTCCTCCTTTTAATATTTTTTCCAAAATCATATAAAAAGAACAATTTTGTACAAAAAGTTATCATTATTGTTAGTTTGTGACTTTAATCATTAGTGATCACTAATCTGCTAATAATGGAAATTGCGTGTAAAAAAACTAAATTAATTCTTCCCCCACATTTTCAGTTAATGATTTCTAGCTTATAGTAGTGCACCATTGGGTATTGTCAACAAGATAGATGCAAACTCTTGCGTAAATAATATTCATAATGTTCATTGGGGAAATGTCACGGTTTGACAGATAAGCAGGTTAATCATTGTTACAATAATACAGGTAATGTGACGTCCGCTTAATCACGTTATGGTTCCGTAATCCCTTATGATGGGACACAGCTCCTGTTAGCTTTACCACTATGGAGTAACACGATTAATCATAGTTCTACAAAACCAAAGGGCAAATAAATTTTTCATGGGCATATGAATCTTATATGATTTTGTAGTAGTATTCTATGTAGTGATTTATCATCAAAATGGATAATCAATGAAAGATGAAGACAAAACAAGAACAAAGTTGAAAGGTTTTCTATAGGCAGAAAAAAAGGAGAGCATAAGCATTTGGTAAATGACATTATATAAATTTGATGGATGAGGCTTTTATGGCAGCCAAAAACATTTTCAAGATTTTTTATATTATAACCTTTTAACCCTTTCCTCCATTGATTTTTTTTTTGGCATACTTGATTCGCATAGGATTTTTTTAATAAAATGCTGAAAATGTGCTTTAAAGTATTAAGGCATTGCAAAAAATAACTATTTCATCATATAAATTTAAGTCAGATATTCCTATGATATTCCTTTTCATATTAAATACAAATTTTATTAAAACTACTGCAGACACTTTGCAGTCAAAGTGTTTCAACTGAGGTAATACACAGGCGTCCAAAGACATCATTATGGAGTAAAGGGGGTGGCGTCAAAAGGCTTCATTATGGAGTAAAAGGGGTGGCGTCAAAAGGCGTCATTATGGAGGAAAGGGTTTTGTTAATAACAAATCTTGCCATGTACAAGTAACAACATGCAGCTTAAAGTTTCATAGAAGTCCCAGAGTAAGGCAAATTCCTGTAGACAACAATAATTTTGTTCTATACCAGTCAAGTAAATTTTGCCGGAAATTGAGACAGCAACATTTATCTCATCTAGTATAAGGCAGGTTTTATAAGTTTTGAAAATTCTAAATAACTGTCTAAGTAGGGGGGGGGGGGTTCGGAGGGGTCCTGATCCCAAACTCCTGTGCTTGAAAACATGAAATCATGACGTCCTGAATTAAAATGTCCCCTCTACGAAGGAAAACAGTGTAACTGAAGACCAAGATACCCTTTATGTTGAAATTTTATTGTTGCCTAAACTTGCAACAAATTGGTGTTGAGAAACCAGACGTGAGAGTACACTGACAAATTATAAATAGTTATATTGAAATGAATGGCTGCACTTGTTGATCATGACAGTTTAACTATTAAATGGAACAAATTTATATTAAAACCAAGTGCAAATGTCAAATTTAATATGAATCTATATGCAATCAATCAATAAAATAGCAAACAGCAGATTTAGTAGGATGGAAAGTTATAATTTATCACCGTAATGTGTCTGATCCATCATTACAATATTAAATGGATAGCCGAGGCATACACACATCAATAGCAGCATAACCAAACATTCTGATTTCCCAACTAGATCAAATTGATATTTTCTACAGTAACAGTGAATCTCTACGTCAAAATAAAATTGGTAGAAAACTTGATTTAATCTATCTGCCAAGAGCCACTTTGGCTATCAATCTACCCTAAAAATTAGATTAATCTGAAAGGAATTAATAGTTCTATGCAACTATGTCAGTTGTTCTTTGTATGTTCATTTGTCAAAAAAAGCCAACATACCTTATCAAATCGATACAGGCAATTATACTAAGAGGAAATTCTGTAGCCCAAAACAGAACAATATTCTGTACTTGTCAGAAACGCTTATCAATTTAAGCTGGGATAAATATATGCCATTTACCAAAGACTTCTAACATGAAATAAATTATATGACAGTACCAATAATGCACACAGTATCTTTATTTCATCACCATAGACATAAGGCTCCAGTTTGTCAGAGCATGCTGTTGTTTTTCTACTCTCTCACTGACAGATAGAAATTATTAGTTGATTTTCTGTTTTGTTAAAAACAAAGATATCAATTTCACATTTTAAATAGACAGAAATAAGTTTCATATCTTCTTACAGTGAGAAAACAATTCCTTTGTTTTGACACTAAATAGTTTTTACTAAAAGATATCTTTTCAATTTTGATTTGTTTGTGTTATTGGGTTGCTGTTTTCTTGTTTGAATGTATCAAAACATCAACATAAAAATATGCAAATAATACTTTAATGCTGTTTATAAAGTACTGTGGATTCATTAATATTGGTTGGATACCAATTTTTGTGGATTTCGTGGGAACAGGGGAACCACCAATTTAAATGTTCAACGAAATTTAAATATCCTCGAATATGTGAGTTTTTCGCAATCCACGAAAATTGGTACCCAAGAAAATAAATGAATTCACAATACCTTTAAGTAAAGGTTTGAGGTTAAATTGACAATAAAGAGAAACAAAGGAAAGGTCTGAAGAGAATCTATTCAAATACAATAGATATAACTAACCATGTTTTCTACAAATTTTCGGTAGGCATTTTGACACCCGTAAGATCCATCACTTTTTTTTCTTTTTCTCTACAATTTCTTCTATTATGACGCCATTTATAAACATAGTAGCCCTATTTGCATTTTCTAATTGCTTCAAACTTTAATCATTCCAATAAATTCATCACAAAAAAAATGTTTCAGTAAACATTTCTCTTGATTTACAATAGTCATTTTGTTGTAATTAAGTGTTCTAAACACGTCTTTACTGCAGACATAGAAATCGTCTTAGCTAATATAAACAGACATTAAATAGTGCAGAAACTATTTGAAAACAACCTGAATCAATACATAAAAAGTAAACTCGATCAAAATATCAATCTATCCCACTTATTGGATTTGAGTTGGAAATAGAAATCTAAATAAGATTTTGTCACTGGTAGTCGCTCTAATATAAGCACCAGAGTCCTACGAATCAAGCTGTTATTATTTGTTTGAAGTAATCTAAGAGAAAAGTCAACAACAGGCATTAAGATCGAGGCAATTTACAAATATTTTGAGTCAATCAAACTCGTTTATAAGTGAAGTGTTAAGTTTCAATCTTTCGTAATTGACATTTCTAAACTGCAAAGAAAAATAAATTGATTACAATACCAACAAATATTCACTCTAAAGAGAAATGATGGTTACACATTTAGCATTGACAATATTTAGTTATGAATTCCAAAAGTAGTAATGACAACTGCATACAGCATCAGAGATCAGAGAAATAATCTGTTTGAATTATTTGAAAACAAAAATAAAATAATATGAGATCATTACTTAAAACTCTGATGGCTATATAAAACCCTTTTGAGAATGAAATATCTTAAAAAAAAGAGGTATCACACATGGTGCTCACTTCTCAAATACCACTTTTTTTTCACCTTCCATTTTTTTCCCTTCCTTTTTCCCAGATCCATCTTATTTTCACTTCCTACATCCCAGATCTTAAAAGTGTGTCATGCATAAGCAATAACAACCTTTAAAAAAACATTTTGCTTATTAGTTCCAACAAAACACATAGCTTGTTATTCTTGATTATGTCACGGAACTCAAATTATAAATTTCCTAAAATAGCAAAACTTGGCATGAACTCTTATGGTACTTTTCTATAGAGACAATTGCATGGAATGAAAGTAAGTATCTTTAATTACTGTATTTATTGATGGTTCAACTGCAAGAAAATTAATTTTAATCAAAATGAAATGTAAAAAACTGCACTCCAATCAAATTTGATTGACATCTCTCAGAAATGATGCAGATCTGCTGTTTAAATGGTATTATCCCAGACAAAATTTCTTGTTAAAGTATTCAATTAATTCTGTTCAATTATTCAATAGAATTCAAATTAAACTGCTAGTTCTAAAGTACATATAATGCAAATTAATATAAGGTGCAAACTCAATTTAAAACCTCAAACATCTTGTTTTATACTTCCTGCTTTTTTAAATTAAGAACAATAAATGAGGGATAATTAAGTTCTATATTTGCCCTTATTGTAACATTACTTTTAATCACTTCTAAAAAAAAAATCTGGTAAATATAAAAATGCAATACTCAGCTGCACCTAATTTCACTTCGCTCTAAGCCATGTTGCTAGTTACTACAGTTTGATATTGATGTCAATGATGACTTATCTTTAATAAGCGAAGGACAGATTAAAGTAATTGGCTATAATGGGGAAATAAATATTAATGGCGTCTATCTAAGAAATATTTCTTGTTTTTGCAGTCCTTAACTTTAAAATTGTTAAGTGATATTGGGATATGGCATCTAACATCCTTTGGTGAACAGCTGATAGTTATTGCTAGTTATATAAGGACTAATTTTAGTGTTGGTAAAGGAGATAATTACCTGATTGACTTAGCTGGCATGCCTGTAGCCAGGAGGGTTCCGGGGGTTCGGACGAACCAACCCCCCCTTGAAAACAAATAAGCACTGTTAAAGTCAATGTTCTGTTCGAATTGTGACTGTCAAAAGTTGAGTTTGTGAGTCCAAAAAAAACCCTCTTGGAAATTCCTTGCTACGGGCCTGGCTGGTTATATTAAGGGCATACAATACAGTTACAGGGGAGGTAATGACGTTGCTAACGTAAAATGTTATTTTAGCAACGTCAAACTGTGACATATCGAGAAAAGATGCATTTTTCGACTGATTTTTATCATTCAAACTGATTTAATTTGAAAACGAGTTCATGGACCCCTATTTTTCAAAACGGCATTTTGTTTCATTTTGCAGGGGGATTATATGACCCAAATTTTATAAAACTGTAAATAGAGGATTTTTTTTAATTTTGATAAACATGCAGTAAGTAAAAAATTTCGTTTTTTTCTCAATTCATGAACATTTGATAAATATGAGTTATTTCTGAATAAAAAAATGCATATTTTTTAAGGATAATTATAAAATACAGAAATTACCGATTATTTAACAAAAAACAATTTGTGTTTTATCTTTTAAAACAAAAAAGTTATGTCTTTCTTACGAAAAAGAAATTACGGCAACAAATCTGAATTTTGAGCAAATATACAAAATTTCGACCTCATTTAACTCAAAAAGTAATACATGAAGGTATATTTTTTTATTAAATATTTGATTTAATCAGGTAAAAAATAGCATATATTAAAATTTTCAGGAACTTGTAAATACAGGATCAAAACTGTATGGTATGCCCTTAAACACTGATGTTTCTGCTCAATTTTGAATTGATCTGCAAGTCTTACACTGTGTACTGTGTATGTTCTATATAAAGTTATCTTAATGTTAACAATTCATTCAAGTTTCACAAGTTAACAGTGGACTTATCTCACATGTTAACAGTTGATTAAACTCACTTAAAAAGAGTTTACTAATCTCACATGTTAACAGTTGTGATCTCACATGAAAAGAGTGCAATTATTTAAAATCTCATATTACAAAAGGACATATCTCACATATTAACAGTAGACTTATCTCATATGTTAACAGTTGACTAATTTCACTAGTTAACAGTGGACTAATCTCACATGTTAACAGTTGATTAAACTCACCTAAAAAGAGTTTACTAATCTCACATGTTAACAGTTGTGATCTCAAATGAAAAGAGTGCAATAATTTCATATTACAAAAGGACATATCTCACATATTAACAGTAAACTTATCTCAAATGTTAACAGTTGACTGATTTCACTTGTTAACAGTGGACTAATCTCACATGATAACAGTTGACTGAATTCAATAGTTAATAGAGGACTAATCTCACATGTTAACAGTTGATTGATCTCACTAGTTAACAGTGGACTAATCTCAAATATTAACAGTTGGTTGATCACACTATAGCTAACAATGAACTTATCTCACATTCTAAGAGTTAATTAATCACACTAGTTTTAAAACAGTGAACTTATCTCACATGTTAACAGTGAATTAATTTGGCTGTTTAAATTTATCTCAAAGTATAAAGGCATAAAGGATAGATTGCATTTACAATGGTGGCATCATTAGTTTTCTATTTGTGATAAGACTTCTGGGTTGTTTTGGCAGATTTACACTGTTGCATAACTGGTGGACTGGAATTGTTGGCTAATGATAAAGTTATCATAATCCCTTCAGACAGCAACAATCTATGGCAAACTTATCTATTTTCCTAACTGGATTACTAAATTCAATAAAACTCTTTTGAGGGTTTAAACAGACATATCTATGACTGCATAAAATAGCTAATAAATTGTTTAATTTTGTGCTAACTGTTCATATCTCAAACATTTTTATATTCCGTATTGACAATTCAATTATGCTGATATACCGTTATGGGAATACCAGAGTAAAAGACTAAGGAAATCTACACTTTAACCAGTAGCTTTGAACAAATTCTTTTATCAGTTGGTCATATATTGATTCAAAAAGAAACTGCTGTAAAAATATCAAATGCCAGTTGATTAAACTATCAATCATTTATTAATTTTTAAGGATATTAAAACTTTAAATAGAGTAGCATCATATTTGCATGTATAATATTGATGAAAAAATATGTGACAATGTAGTCTATTTATACGATTTGTATACTTAAGCAATCGGAAAGATAAACAGCAGTACAAAAGTCTCTTCTTGTTTGTTGTTTCAATTCTAGTTGAGAGCATGTTGTTCTTCACCATTACATTTCATATAACTTTAGACCATGTGAGACATTATGCTTTCAAAATTACAATTTATTTGTTTTTGTTTTGCATATATAGTCTTGTCTGATTTTTAATAAATTTTAGTTATTTATATATTTTGGTGTTTAGAATAGCCACCATTTTCGCTGAACAAACACAGATTTTTGTTAAGGGGCCTGCTAAAACACGTACACCTTTGGATCACTATGCTAAAGACGCCTTGGTGGCCTATGCTTGTTTTTTTACTCTTTGGTCTGAGGATGTTGTCTCTTTGACACATTCCCCATCCTCATCATGGTATAGACTGTATAGTTAGAAAAATGTACAAATCTTTGTACGCTATATCTTCTTCTGCCCAAATGGATAAGAAATAAGACAAATATTTCTTCGTGATTGCATGATGAAATATTTCCCCTTTCATGATAAAAATGCGTATATCATAATTAAAGAGACAACTATCAAGCCTTACTTTCCCATTCAGGAAATCACCCTTTAGATACAATTAATCCTTTAAATGGAGATTTTTATCAAAAATAGCTCTGTATGCATTAAATAAATTGTAGTTTTCACTTAATGGCAAAAATTCTAAAATGATTTCTCTTCTGCAACAAGCCAAGCACATTGATTCAACATTTAATAAGGTTTAACATGCAATCTTGGGAACCACCTTCAATATGAATGTATGGAAATTAAATCTTATTTTAAAAAGCTTCCTTTCAATTAATGAATTTTATTATGCAGCATTTCCTATTTTCCTGTAAGCTTACTTCCTGATAGGAAAAAATAAATCTGAGTACTACCTTAACTTAACATTTTCCTGCATTGGTTATTGTTTATACATGCACATGTATATTTTTCAATAAACTGTTATCACAGAGACATGTATTGGGTAATTTTGATTATACAAATGATGAAATCAAACAAACTAATACATTGTTGATGCCAACGCCCGGACATCATAGTAGAATTGACTTTATTACTGGAATTTTTTACAACCTTTTCACCTTTAATAGGCTTATTT
The DNA here is from genome assembly GCF_036588685.1 of Mytilus trossulus. Lineage (NCBI taxonomy): Eukaryota > Metazoa > Mollusca > Bivalvia > Mytilida > Mytilidae > Mytilus > Mytilus trossulus. The sequence goes on along the minus strand of NC_086386.1, from coordinate 24,447,170 downwards.
GTCTGCAATCATTCAGGACATAAACTTTAAATAACATTGTCTGAACTGTATATTGAAATATGATATAGATTTTAAACAATTTTCATCTCAATTCCTCTGCGTTTTGAACAAAGTAAACAAATTAGCCATTGATTAGCTATCTGCAATTAACTGTTGTTTATTCTGTAGACTAACTACTTCGAAAAAAAATACTGGATTAATCTGCTAGCCAAACAAGCAAAGAGAACCATTCATCCAAGACAAACAGAAGAAACCCATATGTATCAACTTTATTGAAATCCAATAACAACTTTGTTATAACCTGTCATAGAATAAGAATCTCCAGGATTTTAGACTACAGGATTTCTCTAGATTCCCAAGGTGGTCTTAAAATCAATTACTAAGTTTAGCAAAAAACATGAAATCTAAAACTGGAAGTAAATCATAAGATTGTAGTATCTTAACAATAGTCAATAACAAATTGTTCTGCTTAATTCAAAATTTAAAACTTCTAAAAAAAAAAAAGTGATACGACCAGTTTGGATCTTATAGAAAGCTCCAAACTTTTTACAGTATAATATAGATATAGGAACATGTGGTGTGAGTGCCAATGAGACAACTCTTCATCCAAATAACAATTTAAAAAGTAAACCATTATAGGTTAAAGTACGGCCTTCAACACGGAGCCTTGGCTCACACCGAACAACAAGCTATAAAGGGCCCCAAAATTACTAGTGTAAAACCATTCAAACAGGAAAAACAACGGTCTAATCTATATAAACAAAACGAGAAACGAGAAACATGTATATATTACATAAACAAACGACAACTACTGTACATCAGATTCCTGACTTAGGACAGGCAGTCTGTACCAAAATCTTTCCCAATAACTAGTCTGAATACAATTATTTACCACTAGACATTTTCCTTTTGTGTCTAATAAAGTTTTGAAAAATTACCAGTCCGAATAAAATTTACTTGTCTTGGCAATCACACTAGTGACTAATGGTCAGCCAGTAGTTTTATATACATTGTAATTCCTAATAAGGATTAATTCAGAAGTGTAGGATTAATTAATCAGTACATATGTCAATTACTATCAGATATATGGTTTGCTACTTACCCCCTACGGATCCATAGAGGGTTAGTAAAATCTATAGGGGGTGAGACTGTAAATCAAAAGTATGATTTTTGACACATTTGTCTCAAATTTTGATATTGCATTTAAATACTATAGTACTAATAATCCTCTCACAAAGTTTGATGGGTCTTTTATCATATGCAACTAGATGCAAGTACTATAATTTGGTGGTGTTGCATCTGTAAATTCATCCTTCCATTTTTGTATAGTTTGAGTTGGTAAATCTTTAGGTTTTTATGTAGTGTTTTGTGGATATTTGTCAATCAGTTCATCTCTTGTTTTGGTGTAGATGTTGTCTTTCTGTCTTTGACCTTGACTAATGTTATGATTGACCTCCATGTATTTAAATTTAAGGATAGTTTTACTGATCACAGCTGTTTACTAATAATTTTGGATGTAAAGCGTCTTCTGATTGGCTGACTTTATTTTGTTATTACCCTATAGACATAATTTAATCATGTGGCTGTAACATCATCAAAGTTTTTTCATGGTTTTCTAATGGAGTTTAGAATTAAATTATAAGAAATGACTGTAATATTTTTTCTGTCTATTTGAAATAACATAAAAAATGTGGTGAACACTGTTAAATAACCCGCTACGTGCGTTTTTCAGTGTGCACCACATTTTTTATGTTATTTCTTCATAGACAGAAAAAATATTACAGTCATTCCTTAAATAAATAGTGTTACTATACACTTAAGACTGAAGGAGAAAATGTGAAAATCAAAGTCAATTGTTTTTCTAAATGTGAATGATGTTTGCATCTACCTTTACTACAAAATGTAATTTACAAGATTGTCCCAATCGTCCAACAGCAGTAATCAATCATTTTGTTTAAAGTTAAAGTAGAATACTCCCATGTGAATTTTATATAAACTCACTAATTTCAGAATGACTCCAGGTTGTACTATATTAAAATTTATTTCAACAACATCCATTTAAAATCAATGCAATCATTCAGAAAATCTAATTGTAATAATCTAAATCAAATACATAATAAATTATTAATGAAAATATTTTTATAGTTCCAGACATTATTTGTCCTTAGATAAAGGATAACATTATTACATGAAAATTACGGTAAAGGTGAAAAATAAATTTGATAGCACAAATAAAATGAACATAATTTGAATAATTTCAGAACAGCAATAAACATGATAAAATTACATTTTGTTCTTCCATACACCTGCTCTGTAAATTTTGTATCACAGCTTTGCAACAAGAGCAGGCATTATCAGCAACTTCGTAAATGTGTGAGGAGACGTTACCAAGCTTGCTATTTGTCAAGAGTAAAACTGTCTCATGGAGGATGAACAGACTTGAGTTATAGAATGATAAACAGATTTGGGGGTTTTCTTCATATGGATATCATTAAATTCCGGCCGCGACACAATGTGAAACTTTTGCGTGTGCTTGCTGCGTTCACTTGTCAAAAAGGTCCACATTGTGGCATGTTGCTAATATTTTACGATATCAATGTGTTGAAAACTCAATAATCTATACGGATCCTTGCAATTTTTCTTTTTTATTCTAGAAGTTTGTTGTCAATTAACATAACATTTATACATATAAGGAAGTACATTGTACACAAGTCTGGATTTTTTAGAACTTAGCATTGAAAAAACATTACGTTATAATTTATTTTCTGAATTCCCCTAGAACATGACACTCTTAAATTTTACATATTTTTTTTACTGTACAATAGAATTTCTTTACAAAACTTTTTTACAAAGGAAACAAGAATGAGAATGTTCTTCCTTTTGAAGGTAAAAAAGTGTTTAAATTGGATAATTTGATCGACCCACTCCAAGAAAACTTTCAAGTTGGCACTGAATGCCCTTTTTCCTGATTTATCATTGATTTTCAATGTACCTGACATAACCTTTAAATCTTAACAATGAAAACTCTATCCAGAGGAAACTATAGTCATTAAAAGATTTCACTTTCGAGAAATTCTATGTCATTAAAAAAACCAAGCTGAGTCTGATTGAGCTTTCTTACAGATCGTGATTTAAATCCTTATAAAATCTTAATTGATCCTACAGCGTCAATGAAATATGTAAAATAAATTCTGATCATGCTTCTAACAAAGACAGGCAGAATTTGTAGATATATAAGCTTAAGTTATTTATTTACTCAATTGCAAGGTTAGCTTTAATAAAATAAAACAAAAAGCATGATGGCTGCATCATTATTCAAGGCCAGTAATAATTATATTAGTATTTGAACCAAGATTCATTGTTCTCAAAGATATTTTCTAGTCCTATAAATCAGTACTTTCAAAATCTTCTTCCATAAAAGAGCAATATTCAACAATTATTTTTGGTCACATAAAATTGAGGACAGTATATGATGGCAATCGATTGGTTTTGTAAATTGTCTTTTTAATGCAAATTGATCTGCTATATAATTTCCTTTTCCTTGAAGTTATCAGTGTTTTTAAATAGCATTTATATTTAATCAATATGACTTATGGAGTTCCTTCTTTTTGAATTGATATTAAATGTACTGGTAATTTAGTACATCTCCTCAAATATTACTCTACAGACTTATCTGTTGGAGGGGAATCATACATTTTAAAAGCAGTTCTAAATCTATAAAGTTTTATTTTCAATCTCAAAGCTAGCTGTATGTTACTTTTATATCATTTTTTTTTTTATCAAGTTCAAGACTGGGACTCTATTAACTTTAGGGTTTATATGTTATGTATTAAATAGTACATTGGTAGTTGCCATAGAATTTGCTCTTTTATAATTGACTCAATAAATACATAATTGAAGGCTATTTGTTTGGCTCATAATTTGTGCCATAACTATTCCATAAATCTTTTGATATTATAAAAAGGAAAACATAAAATTGTATCTGTCGATAGATAATTACAAATATTATATGTAAACTCAATATCTTGTGACATCTAAAGGAGTAAGTCTAAAAAATACGGCAAAAAACTGACTGCCAATTAACAGTTTTTTGAAACATTAGACTCCCACAACCATATTCTATTACAATTAAACTATTTTAACAAACCAGTCTAACAATAATAGAAAATAGTAATCTAGCATCATTATAAAGAATTCCAAAGATCAAGAATATCAATACCCAAGGTCCCTTCAGAAGTTCACTAGTTGGCATGATTAAAAGAGACTTGCTTATAATCAAAATGTTAACACAGTATTCTTTATTGACATTATACAACTAGCAGTAATTGGGGGTTTTCTGCATGATACTTGAACTTTTTACTTCTGTTTTTTTAAATCATATTTAGATATAGGTCATGAAACCATACCATAATGTTGATATGCCAAAAATCACTGTAGATTAACTACCCGTACTGAGACCACTCAACCACAGCCGACCAAGGATTCAAATGCATATCCCTTTGTAGGGTATGGTTGTGCACCCACTAACATGTTTAACCCCGCCACATTCTGTATGTGCCTGTCCCAAGTTAGGTTTCTGTAAATCAGTGGTTGTCGTTTGTTTTTGGTATTACATGTTTGTTTTTCTTTCATTATTTTGTACATAAATCAGGCATTTTCTCTTTTAAATTGTTGAAAATTGTTGTCATTTTGAGGCCTTTTATAGCTGACTATGCTGTATGGGCTTTGCTCATTGTTGAAGGTCTTACAGTGACCTATAGTTTTTAACTTCTGTGTCCTTAGGTCTCTTGTGAAAACTTGTCTCATTCGCAATCATACCACATCTTTTTTATACATATTTATGTTAGCTTATTTTTTAATTGTGAGGTTCTAAGAAATATGATATAATAACAGAACCTTTCTAACTAGCTGGAAGTGATTATATACTGTGTATATTATTCGTTGGATACCAATTTTCGTGGGTTTCATGGGTTTCGTTGGTATAGGTGAACCATTAATTCAAATGTTCAACGAATAACAAATTTCCAATAGGCTTGTTTGTATACAAAGATTGGCAAAACCACGAATATGTAAGTTTTCAGCAATCCACTAAAATTGGTAACCAAGAAAATAAATGAATCCACATTATATCTTTCAGATTTCAATTTCATGTGTACATCAATATACAAGCAAAGAAAATTTTGTCGTGAATAGATGAAATAGTAAAACCTGAATGAAAAATATGACAAAGAACAGGAATTTTCAGTCTTACATACATTCTTTTCCCTAACATCATGTACATAGCTCTTTTAAATTTAAATCTTAATTGATTAATTTCGATTGGAAGAAATATTCATTGCTATTCTTTAATTAAATATACCCCATACAATCGTTAGTTATTGGCCTACTGCAGTATTACAATTCGTGCTTACTCTCGGTGAAAACTACATAATCATTCTCTATTGATTGTAACTTTTTCACTCTATCAGACTTGTTACATTTTCTAACTGTAATTGAAAAGAACATTGCATGTGGTCTAATTGTGTGAAATAGGTCTGAATAACGTAAGGTCACTGTGATCACGATTAATTGTTTTTCAAAAGTAAGTATTTCTGATAAATTTGCTTTGCATTCTAGCTCTTCATTCCCAATACATCAATGTTTTCCACAATTCCTGACATTTTTATATGTCCACCCATTTAATACATGTACTTGTATGTGCTGTTATTACTTATAATCTAAAATACTTCATACATTATAAGTAATCTTCAATTTAAACTTACAAGAAAAAAAACAAATTTATGAATGCTGTATCGAAACAATGATTGAGATATCCTGTATTCATTTCATTTGACATTTTTACTTATAAATGAAAACTCAGATTTGCATTGATCCTGTATAGAAATTTCATTGATTCAAATATCTAATTCATGCTTTATTGTGGAATAAAACACAAAACAATTTTAGTGAATGAAATAAAAGTAGATCATCGTGTGATACACATGCGCAGTCAAGAACTGAGTTAATTATTTTTAATAGCCAATTCAAAGACGCTAAACCATATCAGTCAGTTCAGATCAAAGACAAATTGTACAAATTGCGAAAATATAAAAATAATGTACTTTTCCATCATGTCTTACTTATTAATCAAACCCTGATTAACATCATCAAAATCCTATTAACAAGGGATCACTAAGGAATTACAATCTAGTCTACAATTGTAACATGCAATCTCTAGATTTGATATCAAATTAGTTTACAAAGAATTGTAAATGCCAGGGTTAATTCCGTCACAATGTTTGTCAAACTTAGTATCAGGTCAGTTTAATATTCTCTACAGAATTAGCAACATTAAATTTTATTTGCCAACTCTTCTAGAACTTTGCCTCATTTAACAGTTATGAAATTGACAAAGTGAAATTGATGAGGCAAATACATAAGAGAGTTATAGGAGTTTGAAAGGATGATTATTGCCTTAGAGACATGAAAATTTTGATATAAAAAATATTGTAATGACAAAACCCTTTTAAAAGACTGATTAAAATGTCAGGAGCGTTTGAAATTTATGGTTATTTTTGTAATAATTTCCTTTATGATGTTGGCTATGACATAATAATGATGTTTGAATGCTGATAAAACTCTGTAAAAAATCTTTTCCTTTGTTCTCTATGGATTTGTAACAATAAAACAATCTAATAAAAAAAAGATTTTTCTAACTGTACCAATAAAATGTGTCCACCGCAACTTACTTTTACTAAATCAATGTTTTAGGCCCTGAGTGCTACTAGAATTTCTAATAGTAATCTTGATACCCAAATTTATGGCAAACAGAAAACTTTCTCTTTTCCTATTGAGAAAATCAACTTTTCAGTGAGTTTGGGATCTTATTGCTATTCCCCTTTTCAGAATCTATTAAAAAGACTATGGGTAATATTATTGTTCATACACCAAAATGAACATTATGTCATGTCATTGGTTGAATTTTAGAACGTTTTAAACCAATCACAATGTTTTGGTGTACGCTTTTGACAATATTACCCAGAATGCATTAGATTCTGAAATGGCGAATTGGCGTAATAGGTTGATGAAAACATACAAACTCATTTTCTTCTTGTCGACACTTTTTTGTACCGTGTATTGACCTAGGTCAAGAAGAAATCTTCTGAAATGTTACGCAATAGCACACTTGGCAACAAACCTTCTAAAGATAGGGCATTCCTGATTAATTCATGGCATTACATGTATATTACAAAATTGACCCCCTTAAAACCTCAATGTCAATTCTGTTGCATATCAAGACATAAATCATGCAATTTTCTGGAACATTGTTATTAATATTGCACAATTCATGTTTTGTCTGGTGCATTGTATGCTATGGAATGTGTTTGTTCAATTACTTCAGCTTGGTTATCAATCTGCAGGAATGGTTCCTAAATTTGTGAAGTATCTCTTAAACATGTTTAATCATTATGCTTTGTCAGTAGATCAGGAACACTGCTCATCATAAATATTGTAAAAGGGGGAATTTAATTCAATTACAACAGTTCATCATTTGTTATCAGGGCCGTGTTCAATATCCAAGCTGCTATGTAGTGCTACGTAGATTTTGACTTTTGAACGTGTAGCTATAGACTAGTTGCTACATAGATATTGAAAGCAGCTAGGTCATGTAGGTAGCCGTTACGTAGCTGCAAGATATTGAACTCAACCCAGGTATCAAAGGAGCAATTAGAAAATAGTGATGCATTGTGGGTAAAATCATTAGTTTTGAATTCTTGACATGGCTTGGCCTGTACAACATTATGTAGGAGAAAGGTACTGTGGATTCATTATTATTCTTTGGTTATCAATTTTCCTGGATTTCGTGGCTAAAGGAAAATCACGAATTTAAATGTTCAACAAAATACAAGTTCCTTAAGGAATGTATGCAGATTTGCCAAAACCACGAAATAAAATATCCACAAATATGCAAGTTTTCCTCCAAAATTGATACCCACGAAAAATAAATGAATCTACAGTAGTTCAAATTTTTTGTGTAGATAGTTTTACTATAGACAATTTAGAGCTTCAAATATTGTATGGACACCTGCACTCTTCATGCTTAACCGCAAAACTACCAGGAGCCTGTTATTTAGTGGTTGTCGTTTGTTTATATGTTACATATTTGTTTTTCTTTCATTTTTTTATATAAATAAGGTCGTTAGTTTTCTCGTTTGAGTTGTTTTACATTGTCAAATCACAGCCTTTTATAGCTGACTATGCGGTATGGGCTTTGCTCATTGTTGAAGGCCGTACAGTGACCTTTAGATGTTAATTTCTGTGTTATTTCTGTCTCTTGTGGACAGTTGTCTCATTGGCAATCATACCACATCTTCTTTTTATATTTACAGCCAAGGCTTGTAAATTGCAATCAGGATTGTAAAACTCTTCTCTACAAGCCAAAAGAATAATTTGTGTTAAATTGAGCTTCAAGCTTGTGGATTCAAAAGTTTATCGTGAAGACTGAAACCCAAGTCTATTTAGTATTGAAAATTCTATGTCGACCACTAGTTTAAGAATTATCTGATGTCCAAGAGCCCAACCAGTGAGTCACTAATACATCTGAACATTTCTAACTAGTTGACCACAAGAGGTCTCTATTTGTATTGTAGGGATACTATCCCTTTGATGTATATACCTTGCATATATTTTTTTTTAATTACTGTAGTCTTTCTAATATGCATTGTAATCAACATACCCATGTCTCTTTCTTGCCTTGGGCGTCAACAAATATCAAATGTGTTGTCGTCAGATAGAGGGTTCCAAGTGTTGATTTCCGTGCATTGTATCTTTCTAGAAGCTTGACATTATCAACCTGCAAATAAAAAAATAAAACTTTAACTCAAAGTATTCTGTTTTGCATTGCTTTCATATAAAAGAAAACTGAGTATTATTTTTGTTTAACTACTAACAATACAACAAGCTATGTATTGTTCAAAGCACTTGATATCATCATATCAAATATAACCATGACATATTTTATTATGTTCACAGTTCATATATATAATTTATATAGTTTGTGTATGTCTGATGTAGTTGGTTTCTATACATGTTCCACGGCTGTCAAATATGGATAGTTTTGTTCATCTATACTGCATCTTTACTTCTTTTCTGAAACCCTCTCATAGTTTTTTCAGTACAATCTATTATTTATTCCCCATAGTCTAATGTTTTGCTGTGATTACCTCGAATTTCAAATCGGCACAAAAATCAAAAGTTTGAAAAATAACTAGAAGGATCCCATTAATTTATATCATATTTCCAGGCCTATTATAAGACTGTGGTATGGGTTTTGCTCATTGTGGTAATTAGCTATTAATTTCTGTGTCATTTGGTCTCTTGTGGATAGTTGTCTCATTGACAATCATGTATATATACCACATCTTCTTTATTTAACAGTATTTCTTTACTCAACTATTTATCTAAATAAGGAAATATCTCAAATTTCAGTCAATCAGAATAAAAATAGGAATCATCATTTTTTCCCCTGCCGAACATCTTAAATTTTGGATCAGTAGAAAAATTATATTTTTGTTAATGCTGTACAACCATCCAAAGATCAAAGCCTCAATTGGCAATGTTGTTCCTATTTATTACAAATTCAGACTTTATCTCACTCAGATTTTTAAGCTGCTTGAGCAATATTTAAACTTACTAAAACTTTTTTAACAGCCATTTGTTCACATCACTAATATACTTCAAATTTTGATAGAGTTAAGGTGGTACCTAACACTACAGGGAGATAACTCTGTAAAATCAGCTAAACGTTATAATTGCGATGTGTTGTAAAGGGAATATTAAGCTTCTAAATGATCAAAATAAGTGTTTGTCAAACTGCTGTATAACCAGTGTAATTTTTCTGATAAAATGGTTGGTTCAAATGTTTTCAAATTTTTATACTTAGTCAAAGGGTCAAAGTAAATAATTGGGTACCACCTTAATAAATAGTTCTTGTTTCAGAGTTGAATTATACTGTTTTGTAAATATTTGGTACTAAGGCCATGAAAAAATTTGATCTAGTCTTTTATATCAGTGGAGGATCCAAAACTTTTCCTGAGGTGGGGGCCCACTGACTGACCTAAGTGGGGGCCCGCTCCAGTCATGATTCAATGATTCCCTATATAATCAACCAAATTTTGTCCACGAAAGGGGGGTGGGGGGGGCCTGGATCCGCCTATGTATATTATCAATTCAAAAACTTTGAATGATACATTTCCGACCTTGAATTGACCACCAGGGATTTTTTTTAATTCAATACACGTAAATCAATTTATTATTAAATATATGTCGCTGAAAGTTTTTCTAAAACTTAAACAGGTCGAGAACTCTAGATTTTCTGACGTCAGAATATATTTGCATAGTAATTTCCAAAACACAAGGCCAATATGGCCTTGAAAAACTGACCAATCGACTCAATGAACTACAATGCATTGTGGGCTACTACGAGTAAACTACTACTTAAAACACGTGGAATTAGTTGGAAAACAGTCAACTAATATATTGTCTGGGACTCTCATTACCAATGTGTATATTCTGCAAATATATTTAATGTAAAATATATAAAGTAATCCTCAATTTGCATGCTCAGATTAAAAAAATATTGCTTACTGGCTTTACGATTCGACTTTCTTTTTCGCCTTGCAAAAGTAGTGGAACCGGTTTTGTGCATTGTTATGAATTGAACCTACATTAATTTCAAGACATGAAACAGTGAAATATCCAGTGAAGTGACCACTGTCCAGTAAGAAAATCATTTGAGATCTTTAAAACCGATATTATGTCATTCCAAAATCATTTCTGCCTAGAAAAACACGAAAACTTTTATTGAAACACTTCTTTTTGTACTGAATGTGTATTTTTTTTTATCAAGACCTGAACTAAAAATAAGAACATCATAATATTCATTATGCTAAAAATAGGTGTTATGAAATCGGCAGGGGCGGATCCAGCTGTTTCAAAAAGGCGGGTCCTAACCCTTGACAAAAGGGGAGAGGGTTCCAACTACATGTCCCCATTCAAATGCACTGATCCTTCAAAAAAAAGTTGGGTCCATAACCCGGAACCCCCGCCGCTGGATACGCCACTGAGCGGGTACGGTATATAGCTCAATACATTTTTTTTTATAGTTTCAACAATCGATAACATCCGTTTGTTGCTAGTTTTATCACAAAGTATCTCCAATATTAAAAGTCTCTGGATCATAGTGGGTGCCATATTACCTCTTTTTTTTCCTTCTAAAACGTGCTTTGTATATAGAAATAAGAAGATGAGGTATGAGTGCCAAATGAGACATCTTTTCAACAAAAAAATAATCTAGTAAAGTAAGCAGTCATAGGTTCAATGCTGAAAAGTAAGCCATAAATGACCCAAAAATTACTTGTGTAAAACAAAAAAACAAAAAAAACGGCCCAATTAAATATATAAAAGGAGAAAAAAACTATCCCATAAAAAAAAAAATTGTATATGAGCCTGTATTTCAGTGGTTGTCGTTTGTTTATGTGTTACATATTTGTTTTTGTTCATTTTTTATATATAATTAAGGCCGTTAGTTTTCTCGTTTGAATTGATTTACATTGTTATATCGGGGCCTTTTATAGCTGACTATGCGGTATGGGCTTTGCTCATTGTTGAAGGCCGTACGGTGATCTATAAATGTTAGTTTCTGTGTCATGTTGGTCTCCTGTGGAAAGCTGTTTCATTGGCAATCATACCACATCTTCTTTTATTTTATTATTGAGCCAACGCTGCAATTTTCACAAAACATATCAAATTTTCCACCTTGTTGCACATACACATGGATTACATCATTACAGCTTATTTCCTAATGCATGTAGGGCAAAACTTTGGTTAGCTTGCTTGCTTTGTTTGTATATTGTACACAATATAAAATATACAAGTTAAACTATGTCTATACATGTATATTGTTTAAAGATGTCGATCTTATTTTCAAAGCTTGTATAAACAACTATACAAATAAAGCAAGTAAGCCAACCAAAGTTTTACTTTGCAGGTATAAGAAATCAGCTGTAATGATTTTATTCAGTTTGGCAAATGTCCGAGCCCGTTAAAAAACGAACAAACTGAAACTACAGTTGCTGACCTTTACTACCTTCAAAACATAGGGAACAGTTTGGAAGTCCCATATACTGAAATGTGAAAAAAATAAATACTTATAGATTTTGTTAACACTGCGATGTATGTAAATACCTCTTCGCCTTTTTTACGAACACAAAATTCAAGGATCACACATTAGCCTTTAATTATCTATACAAAAATTGCTGTACCCATGAATATCAGCACCGGCTGTTATAGACGGCTTACTTTATTTACACTAGTAAGTTGTCATATGGGTAATTGTGTTTTCTCGCTGTTGTTTCGTTGTTGTCTGGTGGACAAATACATGAAATATCTGTGCCATCATCAAACATGTTAATGGCTATATATCGGGTAATTCAAACCCTTTTTTCTTCGCATAGAAACAACTCTTCGTTAATCTGAGCATGGAAGTAATACTTTATATCATGAACTATAAATAAGGATACACAAAATGAAAAACTAAGCGAAATTGTGAATCCCGCATTGCACGAAAAAATGTGTTGTATTTCAGTAAATAACACGTGTTCTTGGTTGATTGTAAACACGTAGTAGTCCATCATGCATTGTGACTCATTTAGTGGATTGGTCAAAAACCTAGGTAAAAATAAATTGCGTCACATGTAAATACACAATTACATGTGCGAGAACATAAGTATGCTAATTTATGCATTTCCATATAAGGTAGTGGTCCTGACCTGTTAAATAGACATTTAATTGCGAATTTATGCAAATGATGTGAAAAGTGTTTCATCCTAATTAGGACACATTCTTTGTAGTTTATGTTTACACTAACTAGATTTCTACGACACGGAACATAAATCAAGGATTTTATTACGTAAATGTCTAATTTCCATATTACACTTTTCCCATCATTTGCATAAATTTCGAAATAAAATTTCTATTTAAATTGAAAAAACTTTTTTTTACAATAACATACAATGGACATTCTTTCAAATCTAAAATTTAGATTAGAATCAACCAATTCCATTATTAAACCACAATCAAAGATATAAAAATAACATTTTAATAGCCGCCACGATTCACCATTGTAATTCATTTCAGCAGCAGACCATGATAATTAAGAAAGCAAAGTACATTTGAACTCACAATTATAAAAAAACTAAATCTGTAAACCTTGATATTATTTTGATTAAGAGTTCCATGTGCACAACCATTTATAATCTGGTTAAGAAGTCATGCATATGTTGTCATGATGAGAAAAAGAGTCATAGTGGTATTAAATACTTTTGTTCAAATGCACGTTGCCGTATGTAGAAAATACCCTCCCTGTGTGTAAATGGTTGGTGGAAGAATTTTACAGTATTTTGCATTATATTAAACATTTTTGATTTTGTATTACATAGTTATCTTTATTTTCATGGCTGTTTAACTAGAGCATTTTTGTAAATAATGTAAAAATTTTGAAATTCATTTAATTTCAAGGACAATTTTTTATAGAAACATGGGTTCTTTATAAGAAATTTAAACCCATAATTTATTAAGACTTGTATGTCCCCTTGTCAGAGCTACGGTATCTACAATCAAACGTTTTATCTGAGTCCTCCACCATTCTCTAATATACATGTATACATGGTCTTTCTTTTGATAGGAGCACTACTTGCTTTTTCTGTTTACTATAATGGTATACAAGCAGGAGCCTTTTCTATATTGGTTTAAATAGGAACAAACCATTGTATGATTTCATTTTTCATGCAAGCTAATGAGCCATTTATCTTTTTTTATAATCATGATAATTATAAGTCACTAATGAGAAAATTTCTCCTGTAGGCTGTAGGTCACTTTTGAAGATTGACTCTTAAAATTATATTTTTTTCATTTTTACCCATTCATAGAAAGTATCACTGGTTTTCTACTTCGAAAAGTACCAGATCAACCCAAGAAGAACATTTACAATATATATGCTGAACAGTTAACTTAAACTGATTAAACATGTTAAATATTCCTCTTAACATGAATATGTTTGTTTGTTGCGAATAAAATGCGATAGAGCTCTTTGTGGTTAGTTCTGTCATATTGAATAGGTGTAGATTTTTTGGAAAGAGGAGGAAATAGTATGAAAGTATGGAAATCCTATGCATGTTTCCAAGCAACTGCTCTGTTTTAATGATGTTTTCCTGTATTTTTCACACCATTTTTACCTCTATGATGAAAATCTGCCACCTATCCAATATGGCCGAACTAACAGTAAAGAGCCCTATTCAAAAATACATCTATTGTCTAAAACTTTTCTGTTTCTTGGAGAGAACTAGTTATTCTTGTAAATATAGGGGAAAAAGTCAAATTCAAGCTAAATCATTAAGAACATATAAATATATATTAAGAATATATGGTAGTTTTGATAAATGTACATGAAAAACATGACAAAGCTTTTTAAATTCCTGATTACATTAGCAGCAACTTAAAGTGAAAGCAAATCAGCTGTTTATTTCTAAACAGTTAATTTTAGAAGCTTGTGCATTTTTAAAACTAATTTTCCAGAAATTAAGTTTTTACATCAGCATGCTCAAACTTGGACTAAGGTCTAATATGTTTCAGGGGTTTTAATGAATGGAAACTGTTCATGAAGAATTTCTTTAAGAAAAAATTACCATAATTTCCTTAAACTCATCGGCAGTCTGAAAGAAAAATTCATATACATAAATAGCAAGAAAATATTTTTTAAATTGTACCAAATGTCATTAGGCCATTTGCATTATTGTAAGCCTGATTTTGGTGATTCCGTGTTAGTGGTTATTTCTATTCTTATAAATGTCCAGTTTCAATTGTTAATTTTCAGAAACAAAGTAAGGGGGTCTTATTCAAGACATGAGTTTTAATAAACAAAAGGATAAGACAAACTTTTTGATCACCCTAGTGAAAATCTTGGGACCAATTTATGGGTATCATACATAAATAGCAAAAATAGCCATAAAAATTTTTAAAAATAAAAAACATTTAATTTATCAACAGAAAAAAACCCTAAGCAAAACACTATTATTTAGAAATCTTGAGTATTTTTTAAATTCATCAACATATAAATATACTGAAAGCAACAAACAGCATGTTTAGTAAGTCAGTATACATGTATATAGCTAACATTGAAATCAAATATTATGTGAAAGTATTATTTTGTTCTGATATTTCTAAACATCAACAGTATTGCAATTAAATGATATACATGTAAGCATTAAAAAGCTTTTCTTGAGATAGCTCGTTAAATCTTACCCTTCTATTTATAGAATTTTCCGAAGGAAAGTGTAAGTCCAACACATTGCCCATATCATGTATCCATGTGTGAGCTATATACTCTAATGATTCGAGTTTTTCTTGTGTCCATTCTAACACATTCATTTATCTAACTTTAAATAATATTTCAATATATACAAAATTCAATTAATCGGTCAGGTTGTTAATTGGCTTTCAGCTATATCAATGTCCCATAATGGCAAAACGTACGGAGTATCAATAGAATCCTGTTTGATACTCTTTAATCAATGAATTGTAAATGTAAAACCGTTTTGTTTAAATTATTGTGAATCTATCCTTGATATTAGTGCACTTCTCATATGAACATCCAGAACAATACTAGATATTCGACTCTACTGGTTTTTATTTCTGCCGCTATCCCAAGCTGTGATTCCACGGAAAGTTAAAAAGCAAGAAAGTTTACAATATCCTTCTCAGTAAATAATTAATTTACTTAAGTTAAAATCTCGGTGGAGTTGCAATGAAGTGAAAGTAAAAGCGAAATTGATTGTACCATTAAATCATCAATACCAATAATTGTCTTAATTAACAGGAAATGACACAGAAAGAGTTACAGCACCACAAATTATCACTTATTCACTTGTTTTAATCTGTTTTAGCCAAGTTCGAAGAATTATTTTTTCCCAATAATTCTATACAAATTTGCAAACAAAATGACGATTTTTATCTCAACTCCAAAAAATATTTGAAATCTAACAATTCAACATCATTAATTTTCAAAAATCAAATCTTTAATAGCTCCTGTAGTAAATCTAAAATTGATAAAATAGCAAAACTTATAATTTCACATTCCAATAATAAATGCTATCCCAAGACACTTCCGTAAGCATGACCGATTCCGCTATCATCAGAGAAAATGTTTGCCTTACTGATTGACAATCTTAACAAACATGTATTGATTGGTCAGATTTGTAGCAAGACTGTATCATGATACCTAATAACTTCCCAAACAGTTTAACCAAGGCTTATAATGAATCACTGCATTCAGGGTTAATGGTACTGATGACTCAAGACAATGTCCACAGATGGTCAGTAGGATAAAAGAGTTGATGATACCCTATATGTATTGTCATTGACAATTGATAAAATATAATAAAAAGATTTGGAGACAAATCTCTACAAAAGATCAAATGACATTGGATGTTTTTACCTCATTCAAAATTTTAAGATTCTATCTTGAATAGTTTTTGAACACCAGTGAGATTTATTGTCCAAAAATGTCATTTTTAGGCTGGATGTGGTTGTGCTTAGTAAGGCTTCAAACTTTTCTGTTTTTATGATTTTTTTCTTAATAATCATTTTAACAGTAAGTGTAATGATCATTTTAGAATGTTCCCCACATTGCCCTAATATGTGTTTAATTACACAAGGAAGAAAAGGCAGAATGAATAGAAAGTTCATTATAAGATTCTACACAACAGTAGGCACATTTTGAGAATTTCCTGTCAGGCTAAGTTTATATTTAAAATTGATCGATGCAAACAAAAATTTTCCAACCCTCGTCTGAACTTCCTTCGTCAAGTTTATAGTACCATAAGTAATCATTAGAGCTCCAGAATTAACTGTCCAAAGATCGTAACAACAGTGACTTGTTCCATATTGATTATTCTTAACAAATACCACAATACTGTATTTATTGTGTTTAACCGGGAAATCATTTGCATTCTATTTTGTATGATGACTCTCCAGCATATGTTAGGATTCTGTGATATCAGAAATGTTCTAATCTTTGATTAATGAAGAGTATTCTATACATGATTAGACACAGTCATGATAGTCAGACTCCAAAGTCTATGGAAAACTTTGGTCTGTTTTATTCATGAATATTTAAAACTCAGCAATTCAATTAATTTTAACCAACTTTAATTTTAAATGAGAAAAGAAATTTTAACTAAAATATCTTTATTAAGATAAGGTGTAAAAAATCTTTTAAATTTTCCTATTCATTATTTCTATTACCACTTTCAAAACACATTTTTTTAATCAAACAAAGTATAAAACACATTTTTTTTACAATGTATATACTTTATATAGATATAGGAAGATGTGGTATGAGTGCCAATGAAACAACTCTCCATCCAAGTATCAATTTATAAAAGTAAACAATTATAGGTCAAAGTACATCCTTCATCACAGAGCCTTGGCTCACACCGAACAGCAAGCTATAACATGTATAAAGGGACCCCAAAATTACTTATGTTAAACCATTGATTCAAACAGGAAAACCAACGGTCTAATCCAAATAAAAACAAGAAACGAGAAACATGTATGAACTACATAAACAGACGAAAACTACAGTACATCAGATTCCTGACTTAGGACAATTGCAAACATTTATAGCATGAATAGTATATAAAGTGAGACTCAGATAGAGAAATTAACAAGAGTACATTCAAAAATCCTAGGTGCAACTTCGTAATATTGCTTGAGATATGAAATGAACTAAAAACCTTCTATTCCCTTGACCTCCTGTCAGTGACAAGTTGTAAATGGATAAATTAGAGTTCTATACAATCAGCACAAGGTTCTAGAAATAACTCTGGAAGAATTTAATTTCCCCAAAGAGTAACTTTCTAACCATACATTTCCACTGAGGTTGGAACAAATTGTCTTACAGTATTCTTTGCATTAGCAGCTACATATATACCTGTTAACCCATCTGTATCTTGTGTGATTAGGGACCATAGATGATAGAAGCTTTTATATAGGTTTGGAGAATCAAGACAAAATTAATCTTTTTTATGGGGTAAAGAGTTTCCCTTCTATTTCTCTGTAACATGAAGGATCATGAAGTTAATGTTATGTACATAATGTGATTGAAAGCAAGGAAGACAAGTTGATTAATTGTTACCTGTTAATCAAATATCCTCACCATAAAATATTCCTCAGGCTCAGATTTTTAATGAATTGCCAATACTTGATCCTTGGCCTTATTATTCATAAAAGCGATAGCTATAGCTTTCTAGGTTGCCAGATTTGGTCACATAGAAAATTTCTTAGAGAACATTAAAACTATACAAAATATTTAAAGTTCTGATTTTTCTTCTTTTTTTATTTTATTTTATAGTTACCCGTAATGTAACATGAATATTTGTGCAACATTAAATAATTTCTGTTTCAAGATTAATAAAAGAGAATCAGTGGGAATGTGACATTTACATAAAAGGTACATGTATATACAGTGTATGTTAAACAAAAATGTGTACAAAGTATACGGATGCCCCACTAGCACTATCATTTTCCATGTTCAATGGACTGAAATTCAATAAACAAGATAATGAGTCCAAAGTACACAGATGCCCCACTATCACTTTCCATGTTCAATGGACCGTGAAATTGGGTAAAAAATCTGATTTGGCATTAAAATTAGAAAGATTATACCATAGAGAACATGCCTACTAAGTTTCAAGTTGATTGGATTTCAACTTCATCAAGAAATACCTTGACCAAAAACTTTAACCTGAAAATCGCACTTTCATTTTCTATGTTCGGTGGACCGTGAAATTTGGGTCAAAAGTCTAATTTGGCTTTAAAATTAGAAAGATCATATCATAAGCAACATGTGTACTAAGTTTCAAGTTGATTGGACTTCAGTTTCATCAAAAACTACCTTGACTAAAAACTTTAACCTAAAGCAGGACAGACGGACGAATGAACGAACAGACGGACGAACAAACCAACAGACAGACGCACAGACCAGAAAACATAATGCCCCTCTAATATCGTAGGTGGGGCATAAAAATCTATGTACTAAAGTAGTTCCCCAAAACTTGACACTGACAGATCACTACACTTTCTTACTCTTCACTGATGGACAAGTGTTAAAATACTACTTCAAGCTCAAAATCTGTAAGTAATTTAAAAACATTTCTTTATCATAAACTTAACCAAGTTTAATAACACATACATTAACTGTACTTATTTACAAAGTTGTTAAAACTGTGATATTTAGGGCTTGCAGTTCAGTTTTCAAAACTTTTCTTATTCCTGAGGGATTCAGACTATCTTTCAGACATAATTTACAGAAGTAATAGGCAATAAATAAATCTATCATCCTTATATATATTAAACATCTAATATATACATTTGTGTATTCAATTATGAGGTCAAATATTTGTATATTGAAGTTGTTTATTGAAGGTTCTAACTATGTAAGACTGAGGATGATAAGTAATGTGGTCAATTTGATTGACAGTATAGGAGGTGGGTCATTGTAATTAAAGGTCCACCTTGTCTCTGATTGTTTGGTGATAATGACAGTTGTCAATCATTATAGTATTGTATCAATACCCAATAGGCTACTTTAATACCAATACCCGAATTGATTGACCCTGTAATTAGAGACCCCTTTTTTAGTTGTCTCCCTTATGAGGGACATTAATTTTTATTTACAATGGAGAGCCAGCAGAAAGAGCAAATTTACATGTGCGTAATGTGAGTAATCATTCTTAAATCTTATAACAGCTCACCTAAATACCTTTGACATCAAAAATTATTTTAATGAAAAATAAGTTAAACCTACGATACTTCACTTTCAAATCATCATGCTTTGCATTGGAAAATGCCAATTTTGTCCAGTTTGGAACCAGTCGACGATTAACAAAGTGAAATAATTTGCTTAAAAAGTGTGTAATAACAGAATCAAATCGGTAATTGGCAAATGGACTATTATCTAATCCAAATGTTAAAAAAAAAAAGCCTGCACATCAACACAAATAAGTAACATACATTCTTGGATGAACTTCTCCAAAAAAATTAAATATATATGTAGGACTCAGAACTGCGATGGTACTCTGAACCATGATGGTCATGCTGAAATGCAATGGTCTACACTAAAGACCGATGTGCAATGGTTAACACGCTGAAGTGGGATGGTGACATTGTGATGTTAACTTGTTGATATTTACGCTGAAGTGCAATGGTGGTTAAGCTGTAGTGTGATGGCCAACCTAAGAATTTGTTCAAAAGCAAAATATATGAGCTGTTTCATTAAAATAACACCATTAAGATTTGACAAAATAAGCTGCTAGCCTCTAATTCGGAAGATGGTTTAATATCTGTCATTTGTGTCTGTTAAGTTCATACCAAAGACTTTTATTTTTGTGTTTATCTAATTTTCCATTATGGAATAAGGTTTTCAAGTTAAAAAAAAATTTAAAAAGATTTGGCGTGTAGGTCTTTATAATAGTACTAAGAAGTGTCAATATCATTACAGAGGCAGATTAAGGGGGAGGGGCAGGGGACCCGATCCCCCTTTCCTGTGGCTTATAAATGGAATCACTGAAGCATGACTGTAGCGGACCCCCTCTTAAGCAGTCAGCGGGGCCCCGCTTGTGAAAATTTCTGGATCCGCCACTGATTTACTTAAATATTATGATAAAACTTAGTTATTGTTCACAATAATTCTTCATCAATTTATACAAACCTGATTAAGAAACAGTATCCACGAAATAAATCTATGCTTCACTAATAGCGAGGCTTGTCAATTATTTCACAAAAAATAAATTTGAGGATAATCAATTGGGAAGCACACATAGGGTTTAGTCAGGTTAATTTACATGTATGTCTAAAATGTTGTAGCCCATCAACAATGAAACCATAAAAACAATAAGACTAGAGCGATTGTGATCTTTCAAAACTACTTACATACACCTTAACGCTATTTGTTCCTGAAAGCATGGAAAGGTTCCAGTCAAATTTTGAAAAAGTGATTGTTGTATAAAGTCAAAAGTGGAAGTGTTGCAAACTCTAGAGTCAAGTGTAGTAGATAAGCCCTATTAGAAGACATCACATGTTACAGTAAAATCTTGATATCACAAGTGAAAGGAATATGTCAGATGGCACAGGCCAAACAAAGAAGTATTTGTGTTTTATACTGTCACATACTGATAAAAAACAGGGTAGGTACCGTACATGAACATGTTTCTTTTTTGTTTTGTTTTTTATATTTTTCAAACATTGAGTCTATGGGAGTAACATTTTGGCTTTAACATTGCTTAATAAAAAATGGCCAAAAAAACTTTAAGGTAGGGGATTATAATAAGGGTAGGTAGGGGTACAGTCATGAAAGTAACCACACATCATACTTTTTTGTTAGGCCACATAAGAAAAAATACTGTTGTTCAGACATCAATAGTTCAAGTCTCTCAAAGTCTTTGGAAAATGGTGATAAGGTCTCTTAATCTGCACTCTTGATAGATTATACACCGTACTGCTTTGTGTCCCCCATTTATTATACTCGATATCAGAGGGGGGATATGACCTATAATGGGACTCCGGGATCGGGTGTTTTTAAGCTCGGGATTTCAGGATTGACCCTTTGGGATCCGGGAATCCTTTTTTTCAGATTTCGGGACGTCGGAATTTACTTAATTTAAATTCGGGACATCAGGATTTCTTTTTTTAAACCCGGGATTTCAGGATTAGGACCCCTCCTATACCGCCTCATGGCTCCTATCACCAAGTTTCCAGTAAAATTTTGAAGTCATAATACGAAATTCAATTAAAAGCTTCAATGGAAACTTTGATTGTTGCATACATGTGGTCAATAGATCAAGTGGCACAAATTCGCGGGTCAACCAGGGCAGATTTCCAAATAGCAATAAGGTGTATCATGCTATTTCAACAGATTTCGGGGAGTCTCTATCACTAAAATTATACACCCATTTCTAAATTTGTAGCACATGGGCCAGGTTGTTTTTGATTTAAAAATATGCAACGATTCCTGATACAAATTGTCTCATTTGTATTTGCCTTTGCATCAAATTTGTCAACAGAACAGACTATTAGTATTATAACTTGGATAATTTATAAAACAGTTTTCTGATGTTAGCAGTTTATATATTCTCAGTTTTCCAATTTGTCATGAGTCAAACTTTTTCAATCATTACCTTTGGGGTTTTAATAAAGTCCATGTCGACTGACAGACTTTTGTTTCTTAGTAAAATATGGATTTTATGTCTCAGATTTTTTCAACATCATCAGCGCCATGACACCTCCTTCCCGGAAGTGACATTATCCGGGTAAGGTGCGCTCAATTACTAAAAACTAATGTACGGCGTGCATTTATAATACACTAACGCTAATTAATAGTCCTGTATCATATGTGTGACTTACAGAAGATGGATAAACATCATTCCTTTCTTTTCCGATTTATTTAATGTGAATCAATAAATTTTCAAATTAATATGTTGAATATGTGTTTATAAGTTTTCAGATTATTCCGGTTTGCATCATCACACTCTGGATCAGTTCACTGACAACGGTCCGCTAGTACGCAAAATCTTTTTATTATATAAACCAATTAGAAATTTATAAAACATACACAAGACACACATCTATTAAAATCAAAAAATATTTCACCATTCAAAGAGGGGGACATGAATCAGTGACCTTTTTGTGTTAACCTGTTCATGATGGCCCTTTTCAAGGTGTTGTTAACTGTTATCTGAGATAAATTTAAGCTGTTATCTGTTTTCAACCCACTTTGATAACTGTTCTTAGCATTTTTGCATATTTTGTTAACTGTTTTTGCCAAAATTGAGGGGTTGTTAACATGTTGTCCTATTGTCCCCCTCTTCAAACATGTCAAATATTTCATAAATCTACAGTAATTGAAATTTTATCTTCCAAGTTATTGTTGTAGGTCTATATGATTTGGGACTTTTATACTATAAATAGCAATGTGCTATGTCGCAGAAATAATCGAATATTAAGTTTCAAAAATTAATCTTTGGTTTTAAAAACACGTATTTTCAGTATTTGCTTTTAAAAATGCTGTTCCGCTATGTAGATTGTAGCCTCTCACTTATGACAGAGACATATAATACTATATGTCTCTGCTTATGGTAATTCAGAGTTAGGTGACTGTGTTGATACACTCACTGAGATCTGTCCCGTCCGATCTGAATTTAAGGATCAAATATTTTCAGTCTTCATCAGATCTTGACTGACTTATATCTAGAAATTGACAACATGGACTTTCTATACTTAGGTCCCTGTTGACTACAAGGGTCGATGGAGAACAAATATCAATCAGTGGCGGATCCAGGGGGGTGGTTCCGGGGGTTGGACCCCCCTTTTTTTGGACGATCAATGCATTTGAATGGGGAAATACAGTTTGAACCCTCCTTTGTCATGGGTTGGGACCCCTTTTTAAAATGGCTGGATCCGCCACTAGCATTTACGACTAAAGAGATAGCTTCAGCTTACCACTTGTGAACCGTTTACATTCACAGTCTATGTATAGCAAGATCGCAGCAGCGCTGCCATATTAGTAACCGGTACACCAATCTGATTCTCCCAGTTGAAACGATATTCCAGAGCTTACATTTCCTATTATATATCCTTAATAGAGGGTTCCTGCTTCATCGAAGATTTTAAATAAAGAGTTCTAAGTGAAGTTGAAATCATACCAGAGTTTCGAAAAATTTAGAACCGTGACCATCACACATCCGATCAAAGTTATGGATATCTGAATTGCAGATAACAACAGAAATGTTCCAATTGTCATCATAATCTCATCTTCTTTTCCTGGAATATAATCTTTGCATTTGTAAATTGTAACTTCAGCTTATCAACAGAATTATCAACGTCCAATTTAAGCCGGGCATTGCGAGCATCAAAGCCAAAGTCCAAAAGTTTGCCTTACTATGAATCTAGTCCGACAGATAACCAAATTGGCAATCTTTCTGTCTGTAAGACTAGACTACTCCGAAAGAAGCTACTGGTGTAGAATACTAGTAGCTAACTTCATAATGATTGTACGCTTCATTTATCAAGCAAGCCAGCCAGCCAAATGTATACCCATTACCTACACACTCAAATCATTTTGCTGTAAAATCTTCTTTTGTTTGCATATTTGTGCGTCCTAATTAAGAAGCCACTGTTATATATATAGTCCTTGTATATTTAATTTTAGTTTATTTGTATGTTTTGGAGTTTAGTGTGACGTTCATTTTCACTGAAATATTATATGTATACAATTTAATTTCGGTGCCAGCCAAAAATTACCTCCGGATGCGGGATTTTCTCGCTGCGTTTAAGACCCATTGGTTGTCTTCGGCTGATGTCTGCTCTTTGGTCGGGTTGTTGTCTTTTTGATATATTCCACATTTGTATTTCTCAATTTTATTCTCTAATGAGAAAGGTAAATATGCTAGATATACTTACTGGAGGTGTGATTAGATTGTAGCTGTTTATTTGCCCTGAAATTATTAATGTATGTTTCGGCATCAAAGATTACATAATGACGAGTTGATAGGTATTCCTATGGCACCAATAGTGCCCCTTAAATATCAGACTTGTTCTTGTACTGCCATGAATCACAGTTAATGCATTTAATTGATGAATTCAACCAATCTAATTAAAATATAGACCTCCGATTACTACATATGGGTAGTAACGTAGTATAACGAAATCGGAGATCTATATTTTAATCAACAACACTTACGGTTATCTTGGTGTGTTTCGTTTATCGGTAAATAATCAATTTTCTAAATATAATGCTGAATTTTACCCAAAGGAACTAACTTTCAAATAAATAAAATATAAACGGTTATAACTGTCGTTGTTCTGAATCTCCTCATATATTTAATGCGTTTCCATCAGTTTTAGTTTGTTATTCCGATTTTGTTTTTTGTCCATAGATTTACGAGTTTTGAACCGCTGTGTACTACTGTTGCATTTACTTACCTAGATATTAAATGTTTTAGTTCTATACGGGAAACTATACACTAAAATTTACGACAAGAGTGATGATCATTTTTTTGGGGTCCCTTTTGTTAACTTAAGTTTCATTAAAAATTCTTGCATAAAATGCAAGTATTTTTTTTCAATATAGAAATAATCTAAAAAAAAAAAAGGTACGGAAACTACTAAAATGTCATTTTTGGGGCAATCTTGAAACGAATACATCTAATAAAATAATATTTCCATGTGGAAATTACAATATTGTAACAATTCCTCTATACTAATTAAATTCTTCCTATAGAACATGTCCATGTAATGATAAGAATCTGTCAAATGAGAAAAAAACTCGAAAACGCAAAATCGCGAAAATGCGAAAAGGAGAAATCGCTAAACTCGAAAACGCGAAAAATGTATACGTATTGGATAAAACACATGCCATCAAAGATGTAACAAGAAATGCACAGTTATTCTAATACATTTATAAAGCCTTGTACTTTCCAAATGTATACGTATTGGATAAAACACATGCCATCAAAGATGTAACAAGAAATGCACAGTTATTCTAATACATTTATAAAGCCTTGTACTTTCCAACTACATTACGGAAATGTGATATAGCTCATGCTAATTTGTAATGTGTAATGACATGGATAATCATTGAACAAATTTGTTTTCTCTTTCTTTTTTATTGAAAATATAGTTTGAGCCTAATCTATAATGACTTCAAGGTTTAGCTAGCAAACAAGATAACCAAAGATATTACCCTTGCCTACACATTGATTGCAATCGGCTGTAAACATTTAGTTGAATAGTAATTCTGATTTGGTTATGAAAATTAGATTGAACTGGTTTTTAGTTTCACGAAAGCAGATCAGTCTGAAAAAATATCAATGAAGATGAACTACAAGCTCAGCTTTTAAGGCATCCTGGTGTTGCTCAAATGTTTTTTTTTGTTTATCTTGCACTTCTCCTCTATACTTTTGGTTTCGAATTCACTCTACTGACCTGTTTACGTAGTATATTTATGACTTTGTCCGTTCATCTTTTTTTCCTTTGAGAAAATGGATAATTATCTGATCCTCTGTCTTTTTTGGAGCAGTTATCTTTTTGTTTTATTCTTAAAGTGTCAGTCACATAGTTGAACATCACAGACAGCGACTCTCACTGAAGATGGACTGTCATAATTATGCTTTCTATGCCAATAAGGAATACCAATGTATTTTTTTTCTCTGCTATACTTCTCTATTGCGTGTTTTACTAATCAAGCAGTAGGCAATACAATACAATACAATACAATACAATATAATACAATACAATACAATACAATACAATACAATACAATACAATACAATACAATACAATACAATACAATACAATACAATACAATACAATACAAAATACAATACAATACAATACAATACAATACAATACAATACAATACAATACAATACAATACAATACAATACAATAACCGACATATAAAGTGAATAAAAATAGCCATTACTACTAGAATGCTGTTACAGTGTTTTTTTTTAATCTATGCTAAAAACAAAGTTGAGGTAAATGTTGCACAATATTCCGGAAAAGTATCCCAACTTATCCTGCTTACATCTAATATTACTATTATTGTTACTGGTACCCTGGCCAAATTTTTCAATAACACCTTGCTCAACGAAAGCGTCGATTAATTAAGTAATCAGTTGACAGAATTTCGAAAGGCATGAGATGAAAAAAATAATATAATTTGGTGGGAAATTCTGTAGTGATTGGATGATCTGAAGATATCAGAAATAGATAAAAAGTCATATATATGCAGTCCATATATTTCTTTGCAACCTAAACAATTGGAAAGTTTACTTGTGTATGTAGTTTGTGCTACCAAAATAATTCAGCTTGGTTTCGTTTTCAGCTGCATTTCCGACACAGTATTAAGGAAACAATTGAATGATAATATTCTGTTTATAGTATTTTGTTAATATCTGGCATGTAAACACGTTCTGTCCATGCACTTATCTCTGGATAGATCACAAGATCTGTTGCTGTGTTTTAAAAATAGAATCCTTGACTTCTGGAGAACCTGACATCACTCCGGTATCAGGTCCGTTCGCGCCCAATATACTATCGCACCCTCCACGTTCGCACCCAAGGTCTGTTCGCACTCTACACATTTGCGCCCAATTTTAATTCAAATTCCAGTTGAATAATTGGAAAATCATGATTGTTGTTTTTAATTGCTTTGGTGTAAATACTGAATGTATTTATAGCTTGGTATGAGTAAATTATTGAAGATTTTAAATGAAAAACACAAAAGATAATTGTTTTTAACAGCTTGGTCCCTTTGATCTGAAACAATGAAACAATAAAATATAGCAATACACTATTATAACCAAAACATGCCGATCAAACATGATAAAATGTATTCAACACACACTAAAAAACGTAGTCAGAATATCACTCCATTTTGAAACATGTCAATGAAACAAAGTTATAGCTATACACTGACCAAAACATGATTGAGAGTTATTCAACACAAAATAAAACGTTGACAGATTCCCACTTTATTTAGAAAGGATTTTTTTTTAACAATACACTATCCAAAACATGCTTAAGATTTATTCAACACAAAAAAAAATGCTGTATCACTTTATTTTGAGACAATGACAACACTATGGGAATACACTTGCCAAAACTTGATTACAAAGCTATAGTTATTAAACACAAAACCAATGTAAAATTGGGCGCGAACATGTAGGGTGCGAAAGTGAAAGGGGGCGAACATGAGTGGGTGCGAACGTGAATGGGCGCGAACGGACCCGGATTCCATCACTCCCCTCCCCTGTTTTTAGTTAGATTGTTGTTCAGTCTTTAGTGTTCTATTTAGTGTTTTATCTCTTTGTTGTTTTTCATTTCTATGTCATGGCATTGTCAGTTTGTTTAAATAAAAATTTACTGCTTTTGAGTTTGAATGCACATTTCGGTATCTTTCGCCTCTCTTACAAATGGAACAATAATCAGAAATTAACTATTTTTGTTCTCCTTATTAATAAAAATATTGTATTCTTCAAACTGGACAAAGTTGGTGATAATTATATGATATTTAACATGTTTAATTACATGAAAAATCATGTACATGCATGACAGGTATACATTGTACATTTTATTTCAACAGTTCAACTGCAAAATTGACAACTTTAGAAAACTAATACACCTTATCACTTTTCCTGGATGACCTAGGAATCTGTCCTGCTTGATCTATTGATGTCTTACATCTATCACTTTTCCACTGTGGCGTTAGGTATTTTGTATTATGACGTCAAAATTTTACAGAAACCTGTGTGATGTCCTCTAATCATGCTAATGACAGACAAATAGTGATAAGGTGTATTTGAATTCATAACTTCTGAACAACTAAATGTACTGATGTTACATTCAAATAGTTCTACATGAATAACATTATTGTGAGACTGAATGTTATGTTTATCTGAATATTTTTTTTTGTGGTGGCCCATTGCACATCATGCATATTGTGAAATTCAAATTAGCAGACATAGAAGAATGATCAAATTGTAGTTTGAATTATGAGCTCTGCTTTCAGTTTTTGTCTCACCTGGAAAAAATAGAATGCTATAAGTAAGGATTACAATTAATGAATTAGGCCAAAAAAAGATATATATGTCTGTTTAAGGTTACATCATCAAAATAAATAGGGTAGGTAGGTTGGTATTTCCATTTTATTTTTTGCGCCATGATTTTGAGTTGTGCAGTCCGTCTTGCTGTGGTTCCAGTTGTCCATGGGCAGAGATTACCTGCATTTTAATGATTGGATCATTTCCGTTTGTTATTGATTGAAAAAAATGGCGCCAAAAGTTTATTTCATCGCATGAGTCGCGAATTTCCTTAAATTAAAACAGCTATCATATTCATGATTAAGAAGACTTGAATGTATCAGGCAACACTATCGTCACTTTTGACACGAGTTCAGTTTATTTTTCACTTTACGATGGAAATAAAATGGCTTAGGGTTTGCGCTCAAAATATAGTCAGTCAAATTTTGTTATATGAAATGATTGTTAGGTTTTTACATGTCTGACCTGCAGGTTTCATCTGACGTTGACCTAATTTTAATGCTTCTTTAGTCTATGTTATTTTTTATGATTGATTTTATTTGCCAGAAACTACATTTATAAGTTATTTTTCACCTTTATTTTCTATACAGACAATGATTGAATGATTGTAAGGTGTATACATGTATGTCCAACTGACAGAATTCCTTTGACCTTGACCTCACATTCTGATTCATGGTTCATTGCAATTGTGTACATGTCTGGCATGTTTCATCTGACCTTGATCTCATTTCCATTTGTAATTGTCATGGGAAACTCTAATAAGCTCTTTCAATATCAGTTTGTTTGTGATAAGTATAAGTAAAGCAAGTTAGACATTTCAGCATCGCTGCTGCATGTTCACTTTTGTTCTTATTATTTAAAGAGGTCTGAAAGAAGTTTGACTGTATAGTATTAACATTCATGTCAAAAGTCATTCATTAAATGAGAAGATGAGAAACAAATGCATTTATAATGTTTAACATGTTTAAAATACAATATCTTGTCTTTATTACAGGTAAATCACAGGCATGGCTAACCAACCAGGTAGGTTATATTAATTTAATATTATTTTTTTAACAGAATATACCTGTTTACCAGTAAACCATTTTGATATGAATAAGAATTGAGAAGTCACAACCATGAGCTTGTGGTAATACAATAACAATTGAGAAGTCACAACCATGAGATTGTGGTAATACAATAAGAATTGAGAAGTCACAACCATGAGATTGTGGTAATACAATAAGAATTGAGAAGTCACAACCATGAGATTGTGGTAATACAATAAGAATTGAGAAGTCACAACCATGAGATTGTGGTAATACAATAAGAATTGAGAAGTGACAACCATGAGATTGTGGTAATACAATAAGAATTGAGAAGTCACAACCATGAGATTGTGGTAATACAATAAGAATTGAGAAGTCACAACCATGAGATTGTGGTAATACAATAAGAATTGAGATCTCACAACCATGAGATTGTGGAAATACAATAAGAATTGAGAAGTCACAATCATGAGATTGTGGTAATACAATAAGAATTGAGAAGTCACAACCATGAGATTGTGGTAATACAATAAGAATTGAGAAGTCACAACCATGGGATTGTGGTTATACAATAAGAATTGAGAAGTCACAACCATGGGATTGTGGTAATACAATAAGAATTGAGAAGTCACAACCATTATATTGTGGTAATACAATAAGAATTGAGAAGTCACAACCATTAGATTGTGGAAATACAATAAGAATTTAGAAGTCACAACCATGAGATTGTGGTAATACAATAAGAATTGAGAAGTGACAACCATGAGATTGTGGTAATACAATAAGAATTGAGAAGTCACAACCATGAGATTGTGGAAATACAATAAGAATTGAGAAGTCACAACCATGAGATTGTGGTAATACAATAAGAATTGAGAAGTCACAACCATGAGATTGTGGTAATACAAGAAGAATTGAGAAGTCACAACCATGAGATTGTGGTAATACAAGAAGAATTGAGAAGTGACAACCATGAGATTGTGGTAATACAATAAGAATTGAGAAGTGACAACCATGAGATTGTGGTAATACAATAAGAATTGAGAAGTCACAACCATTAGATTGTGGAAATACAATAAGAATTGAGAAGTCACAACCATGAGATTGTGGTAATACAATAAGAATTGAGAAGTCACAACCATGAGATTGTGGTAATACAATAAGAATTGAGAAGTCACAACCATGAGATTGTGGTAATACAATAAGAATTGAGAAGTCACAACCATTAGATTGTGGAAATACATTAAGAATAGAGAAGTCACAACCATGAGATTGTGGTAAAACAATAAGAATTGAGAAGTCACAACCATGAGATTGTGGTAATACAATAAGAATTGAGAAGTCACAACCATGAGATTGTGGTAATACAATAAGAATTGAGAAGTCACAACCATGAGATTGTGGTAATACAATAAGAATTGAGAAGTCACAACCATTAGATTGTGGAAATACAATAAGAATTGAGAAGTGACAACCATGAGATTGTGGTAATACAATAAGAATTGAGAAGTGACAACCATGAGATTGTGGTAATACAATAAGAATTGAGAAGTCACAACCATGAGATTGTGGTAATACAATAAGAATTGAGAAGTGACAACCATGAGATTGTGGTAATACAATAAGAATTGAGAAGTCACAACCATTAGATTGTGGAAATACAATAAGAATTGAGAAGTCACAACCATGAGATTGTGGTAATACAATAAGAATTGAGAAGTCACAACCATGAGATTGTGGTAATACAATAAGAATTGAGAAGTCACAACCATGAGATTGTGGTAATACAACAAGAATTGAGAAGTCACAACCATTAGATTGTGGAAATACAATAAGAATTGAGAAGTCACAACCATGAGATTGTGGAAATACAATAAGAATTGAGAAGTCACAACCATGAGATTGTGGTAATACAATAATAATTGAGAAGTCACAACCATGAGATTGTGGTAATACAATAAGAATTGAGAAGTCACAACCATGAGATTGTGGTAATACAATAAGAACATTGCATTGAAGTGTGAACACTACAAAATGTTATTTAGTTTTGTCTCACATTAAGGAAATTGATAAATTCATTGACAAAGTCAGACTTAAAATGCTAAAGTTGCTGATTCCAGCAATTTTTTAGTTTTAAATTTGATTATGTTGTTTTTAATTGTCAGAATTGTGAAATCGCCATTACCAAAAATTACAATTCCGTGGATTCATCAGAAAAATTCTTATTTAAAACACCTATTTTTCTAAATATTTATAACTGATATATTTAAAAAGAAGATGTGGTCTGATGACCAATGAGACAACTCTCCAAAATAGACCAAATTTAAATGACACAGGAATGGACAACTATCATGACTATAGGTCACTGTTTTGTCCAGTTCAATTTAACTTAAACGAAAGACTATGATGTACATTGTAGGGTTCAGATTCTTAGTTACTAAATAATTGTATATCAAGTCTGATGATTTCTTTGGGACAAGGGAGTCACAAATTAAAACAAAATTATGAAAGAAATAATAAAACAAACTTGGATGTCATAGAATATTGGGGATTTCAAAATTTTCTAAAAAACAAAACCTATATAAATATACATGTATGTTACATCAATTGTACTCATATATTAGAACATATTACCTTTTCTAGGAGGGTTTAATTTTGGAGGTCCTTCTGCAACATCATCACCATTTACACTAAACAAATCTGCAACAGCGCCTGCTGCCGCTGGTGGCTTTAGCTTTGGTGCTGCACCTGCAGCAGGAGGACAACCAACAGCCACACAACCAGCAGCAGGTGGATTGAGCTTTGGTGGCACAGCTAATACAGGCACAGGTAGGTTTAACAATATGTCAGAAATAATTTAAGGACTTTTTAATAAATCATAAATTCTCACCTTTATCATGCCCTTGTTTGACAAAGTGGGCATAGGGTGTTATCTTTGGCCAACTTTTGTACACAATACTTATACCTCAACATACACATCAAATTTGATATTGGTTTGTGTCACTATTATGACTTTACATTTTGTGTTTTTAATTAGACATGATTTGATGAGGCTTGCAATTAAAATGCATTGATTTGTCACTTTTGAATGCATTAATCTTACATTTTGTAAGAGACAATTTTGAGAAAAATCAGATTTCACATTGAAATGTTATCCTGGTTATATATCTTTCAAGAGACAATAAAAAAAATAGTAATCACACTGAACAATATATTTGAATAATTGTTATTTATCAGACTCTTAAATAAGCTTATATATTTTTTAAAGATGTCTGCTAAGGCAATTTTTGTCTGATTGAAAAAGCCAGACTAAGACCTGCTGTTTTATAGTAAATGAAATGTATATTTCTTTTTATATTAGGTGGGTTTAACTTGGGAGGCAATCTGGCAGCAACCTCAGCTCCAACTGGAGGTTTTGGTTTTGGAGGTGGCACTCAGCCTGCTAGTACTTCAACTGGTTTCACTTTAGGAGGTATACCTGCTGCCACCAATGCTACAGCAGGGCCCACACTGACTGGGTTACTGTCTGGTCCTCCACCTGGAAGTACAGGAGCCTTAGGACTAGGTGGTGTGGCCCCTAAACCTGCAGCTACAGGTACAACATGTTATAAGTTGATTATGTAAATTTCTGTAAAATATTGCAAATTTGTCATGTTTTTGTGTGAATTATTCTTGAAATACAATGAACATGATATATACATGTGTATAGCCATTCTTCTGATCTAATTTTTGCTGCTTAGGGAAATACGTTACATATTCATTTTGAGATATGCTCTTCAGAAACTAAACCTTAAATAAATATGACTTACTAACTTTGAGAAAGATTTTTTTTATCTCCTGATCACTTGCAAATGTGGGCACATCTTTTTTTTTTTTTTTTTTTTTTTGTAAAACTTTGAAGAAAAGGAATCTCTGAAGTAGATTATAAAAAATCCAAAAACAAATAGAATTACAAAAAAAACCCATTGTATAGAAACATGGAAGGAAAAAAATGTATTAATTGTCAGTTCAAATACATGTACATACTTTTTTTAATAACAGGTGTATCATTTGGACAGACAACATTACTAGGGGGAGCAACATCTGCTCCAGCAACTGGATTATCATTTGGAGCAACAACTCAACCTGCAACCGGTTCATCAATGGGTGGGTTAGCTAAGACCACCACAGGTCCCACATTAGGTGGACTCACACAAGCAAAGCCTGGTTTCAGTCTTGGAGGTGCAATAAGTCAGCCAGCTGCAGGACTTGGTGGGACCCCACAAGCATCCACTGGATTTGGACTTGGTGGGACATCACAACCATCTGCTCAAGGGTTTGGGCTAGGTGGAACCACACAGACAGCCGCTGCTGGATTTGGACTTGGAGCGAAACCAGCTTTACAAAGTGGTCTCACAATG
Organism: Mytilus trossulus; assembly: GCF_036588685.1. NCBI lineage: Eukaryota > Metazoa > Mollusca > Bivalvia > Mytilida > Mytilidae > Mytilus > Mytilus trossulus. The sequence continues at coordinate 24,413,045 of NC_086386.1, read as the reverse complement.
GGTGCTGCTGGAATCAATATTGGACAAGCTACAAGTAGTATGTTTAAAACAAAAAATCTTTTCCCTGGGTTACCTTAATTTAGAATGTGCATTAAACAACCAAATAAAGTGTAGTAAATGTAGGGCCTTTGCAAAGTTTCTTTTCAAATGTATATATAGTTTCTTGTTTTTTGCTATGTATTATATAAATCATAAAATAATATAACTTGTTAAAAAGGAATATACATTTATGCAGATAGCTGTAATTAGAAAATAGTTTGAAAAAATTAACACAAGAAAATAAAGAATAAAAAAGTTTGAAAAAAGCAATATTTATTGTACTCTCCACTTGGAAACTTGATATGCTAACTTATATACTATAAAGTCAACCTTGCTTTCTTGAAAAAAACCTGCAGATTTGAAATCCAAAAGTATATAATAGAAACTCTTCTCAATGTCTGATATCATAAATTTTACAAAATATAAGAACAGTACAAAACTATTCTCTTATTTATATAAAAGGTAATTGACAACTCGGGAATAAGACACATATATTTTCTATCTTTTTTAGCTGGATCTAGTATATTTGGACAGACTGCTGCCAAACCACAAGTTACAGGTCTGGGAGGTGTTGATCCAAAGACTTCAGCGGTTACATCTGGTAAGGGTTGCTTTAACAATTAATCATGGAATAAAACTTTTTAACAAAGATACCAAGAAAATAAAACTATTATCTAAATTAAAGACAATGAAAAAGTAATGTGTATCTATCGTAATAGCTTTTGTTAAAAAAAACCTTAAACATATGTACTTAAAGCCTACTTTATACATATTATATACAAAATTTGAAAACTTGAAATCCCATGAAAAACCTTTTAAACATTGTTGTTAAATGGCTCCAATCTGAATATGTTATTATTAAACTTTTGTGTAGTGGGTCTCATTGGGGTCTAAGCGTGATGCAGGATTACCGATTTTTGTAAGCATGAAATGTGAAAGTCAAATTATTGTGTCATGAAAATGGGAAATGAGGTCTTGCGGGACCTGGGAAATGACAAAAATATGAGAATTGCTTACGCACATAGTGTAAGCGGGTTATGGAAATCTAACAAAATAGTAAGCGGGATCCGGGATTGGAACCCCCCAATGAGACCCTCTGTGTAGGACTATACTTTACATCATATTTTCTTCTTTCCAGGTGGAACAACAACAGATACAAAGCCAGGGTAAGCTATTGTTACAAAACTATATTTGAACTATAAAAATGTTCATTTAGCAAAATTTGATCAACAAAGAAACATAAAAGAAATGAATTTAACTTGTCTAGATTTAGACACTAGAACTTTTAATAATATACCAATTTCTACAATTTCACTGAATCCATATCAGAAGTATGAAGTAATTGTTTTAATGTGAATGACTTAAAACATTACCTTAGATTCCAAAGTTTATACCTTGATTGGCTTGAAAGACTATAGTTTCTAAGTACAAAAACACGGTAAACATATGTTTGACTTGCTCAATTTTGTTTTGGAGCCCTTGGTTAGTGAAGGGAATTTGACAACTATTTTTCAGAATATCAAGCTTTTTAAAAAACTGTTATAAATTGAAAGTATATGAATAAAGAAACTAAAAAAGCAGAAAAAATAAGCTTTCTGTGTTCTTGGTTTTCAGATATAAACCATTGAAAATTTGGCTGGAAACAATTTCCTCTAGACTTTCACACATTTAAAAAAAGAGGGACGAAAGATACCAGAAGGAGAGTTAAACTCATAGATAGAAAATAAACTGACACTGCCATGGCTAAAAATAAAAAGACAAACAGACAAATAATAGTACAGAAGACACAACATAAAAAACTAAAGACTAAGCAACATGAACCCAACCAAAAATTGGGGGTGATCTCAGGTGCTTCGGAAGGGTAAGCAGATCAAGTAGGTGTTAGTGGAGTGAGATATATTTTAATGGCACTACATGGATAAAACCAAGAGGATTCCAAGCATCTGGCAAAAAAATCAAAGACAAGAGGAGTGAACATCTTTAAATGACAAAATACTCTTTGTGTTAAAATGATAATGTTGCATAATGCAAACAAGGCTTTGACATATTTGTTCTGTCAATTGGATTTCCTTAACAATATCTTTCTGTTTTTACTATTTCAGGGATGGCAAAACACTTAAAGCATCACAGCTGCCTCCAGAAATATATGGAACTGTTGATGAATTTCAGTAAGTTTTAAAAGGATAGCAGATTGACATACAAAAATGAATAAGTCTAGTTAGAAAATTTTAGCTGAGATTTAGAAGCAATTTGTAGAAATAAAAAAAAAATCATGAATATGTCTGTTGTGTACATGATGAAATAAACAATGAATGAAGTCAATTAACCTGACTATATAGGGAAGAGGAGATAGAAGTTCATATACATTAAACACACTTATAAACTTTAACTTTAAACATCTGTCTCGAGTGTTTCTTATTCAAGGAGATTCATATCACATGATCATGTTCACGTCCAAAATTTGCATTTCATATATCACGGAAAAGAAACAGCCGTACTTCATTATCATCTTCAGAATACAATAATACCAAAGTCACAAAGCTCTCATTGCTGTTCTCTATCTTGGTGGATAAAGAAAACTCACACCTTACAATTAGAGCAAACTTTGGAGGACTTTTTATTTATATTCACAAATAACTTACAGTTTTATTTGAAAGTACATATGTTGGAGATTTGACTTTTTATCATTTTAGGAAGTATACTAAATCAGAGAAGAATGTACAAGATGACTTAGCCAGATCTACCTCCAAACCTCTATACAAAGTACAGGAAGATGTGGTCGCTTTAAGACAACTGTTATCTGTAGTGTCCAATGGTATACAGAGAAATGCTCTCGTAGTCCAAAAGTTAAAACATGAGATGACTCAGGTAAGGCATTGAAATACATTCAGGTAATAGTTAATTTGCATGATTGCAATTTAAAAAATTGCAAATTACAATTATGAAACTGTTCTATTTGTTATGTTGTCAAATTCAGACTGTTCTAAAAACGTGTAAACTCTTGGAGCAAAATTAAAAAATGTTCTTGTTCTATGATAAAGCCTCAAATCAAGCCCTTGCTAAAGTCGGTAATTGATTGAAAATTGTTTCAGTTTGTTCACTTAATTATTTTTTTTATTTAAATGGTCTTAAAATCAGGTTTTACTGTGTAATTTTTTAGGAATTGAAAAATGCTGAGATGTCAATGAGAACCAAAGATATTCCACCAGGACTACAGTATGACAACACAGCTCCTGCAGAGTCAGTATAGTGCAATTATATTTCATTTGTAATGAAAATTTACAAAGTTGTCATACTTTCCATTTTTCATTGATATAATAAAATTCTTTCAACTAAATGAATATTTTTTAAAGGTCATAGATATTATAATGATTTTACAAAGGTGAATAAACATTTAATGATTTGAAATTAGAACAGGTAAGTAAGTTTTGAAACATATAAATAAAAATAGTAAAAATATTAGAAATTTTCAAGGTACATTGTACATTGAAACTTCTATGATTTTGATAATTTTGATCACTTGAATATTAGAATTAAAAGTTCTGATTTTTTTTATAATTTTGATCAAAGATGAAATCTTTCTTTTCAGATACTTCCACCGTTTGGTAGAGGATTTTGAGAATCAGATGTTATCATACCGACAGCAGATAGAAACATTAGAAGAACATCTAGCATCTACACATCAGCCAAATAAACTTACACCAGATGGTAAGTACATGTTTACGGGATGTTAATGATTTATCTTGGAATTTAAAATTTTCTATATAATCCGAAAGGTATCATTTGATATTATGAAAAATGTTTCTAATTTTTAATACGGAAAGTTAAATATATGATTTTGAACGATGTTTAAATCAATTATTTGTTATTGTGTATCAAGACATAATGTCAGATCTTTAATTATAAAGGCAAACTTTTATTTGTAAAAGTCTGTCTGTAGCATCACTGATCCAGACATAAACTGTAGATTTTTAGAATTTTCATCTCAGAAAAAAATTTGGCTGGTCAATTTTATTATAGTTTAAAAGCAGAAATAAAACTGTATGAGTTTGTTATTTATGAGAAGACATAATAACTGTTTGTCTAAGGAATCTTTTAGAATTTATCTGTTTTTCAGATTTAATTCTGTTGCTGAGGAAACTTCATGAGACATTTATAGCATTAGCTGCTCAATTACATCAAGTACATGAAGCTGTTAAGGTATTTTAAAAAAAAACATCCTTTTTTTTCCTACATGATATTTTATAGTGGGCCTCAAAGATGTTTGTATCAAAGGGAAGTATAGCCATGTCTTACCCAGGCCTATCTATATAGGTTAGTTTACAGATTTAAAATGATAAGTAACTTGTTGTCATTTAGTTTTGCTAAAAAGATTTGTCTATAGGAGTGTAACATGTGAATGTGCAAAAAATATCTGTTTTAACGAAAAACTACATAAGCTTCAGAAAATGAAAATGTTTATTAAGATATCATTTGATATTTGTTGAGCTTGTCGATTGCGGACTCAAAAGTTAAGCTTGAAGGCAGATTTATAAGTATGTATATATATAGCGATCTCATATTGTTTTTGTCGAGCCTTCGACTTTAGGCGAAAAAGCGAGACTAAGCGGTCCTACTTTCCGTCGGCGGCGTCCACAAATATTCACTCTGTGGTTAAAGTTTTTGAAATTTAAATAACTTTCTTAAACTATACTGGATTTTTACAAAACTTGGACAGAAGCTTATTTATGATCATAAGATAGTATCCAGAAGTAAATTTTGTAAAAAGAAAAATCCATTACTTATAAATGGACTTAGTTTTTTCTGCGGGGAAACATTACATTCACTCTGTGGTTAAAGTTTTTAAAATTTTAATAACTTTCTTAAACTATCCTGGGTTTGTACCAAACTTGGACAGAAGCTTATTTATGATCATAAGATAGTATCCAGAAGTAAATTTTGTAAAAAGAAAAATCCATTTTGTCTGTATTATACTTTTAAATGGACTTAGATTTTCTTCCAGTTAACATTACATATACATTCTGCAGTTAAAGTTTTCAAAAAATTTACTGTAAACCAACTTATTTTCGCGGATGCTTTATTTCGCGGTTATCTCCAGCTAGTCTACTTCACGGCAATTTAATTTCGCGATTTTCTAATTAACTTGATTTAGTATAATAAGGAAAGATCCAAGTTATACATTTTCGTGACGATTTAATTTCACGTTATTTTTCTACTCGCGAAAGTCACGAAAATTAATCGCTCGCAAAATTAAGTTGGTTTACAGTATTAGATTCATTAACTATCCTAGATTTTTACCAAACTTGGACAGAAGCTTCATGCAATCAAAAGATAGTATCAAGGAATATTTTTATTGATTTTTTTCCTCATTTTTGTTGAGCCTGCGATTTACAGCAAAGTAGGCGAGACACTGGGTTCCGCGGAACCCTTACAAATTTTTTTGTTTTGTCTCTTAATTATGTGTATAGCCACAATTTTGTCTGCCTAGGTACAAATCAGCTTAAAGTGAGTTTCAATTTCTGTTATTTGCTAAAATGTATGGTTGTTTGGTTTTAGACACAAAAAGAGCACTATTTAAACTACAGAAAGATTTTCCTCCACGATACAAATAACATATTTGAGCCAGAAAAGAAACAGCAACCCCAGACAAGACAAGACACATCCACACATCTTGGTCCTACACCATTTGGTGGTCTGACTAATGCTGCTGCAGTTGCCATGGCATCAGCTTTAACTAGATCACAACAACCTGCAGGTAATTCTAACATGTTCAAATGTATATTATTATTCTTGATCCATTTTAATTTGAGTTAACTTGGAATAATTATACTCCTGTTTTAAAAAAGTCAAAAAGTATAGATATAAGAAGATGTGGTATGAGTTCCAAGGAGACAGCTCTTTCTTCCTAGTCACAATTTGTAAAAGTTAACCATTATAGGTCGAAGAATGATCTTTAACTCAGAGCCTTGGCTCACACTGAACAGCAAGCTAAAAAGCCCCAAAAAGTTAAATGTGTTAAACCATTCAAACAGGAAAACCAACGGTCTAGTCTATATAACAAACAAGAAACACTTATAAACCACATCAACAAAGACAACTACTGTGTCCATCAATTCGCCAGTCCTAAAAAAAATTGGTTGCATCTTTCTCAGGGACTATATCATATTTGGGCTAAAGTATCATCAGTGAGCTGCAGTTTTACTTATTAAATTTGTTACAAATTGTTTAATTATAGCTACCATTTGATACCATGAATTTTGAGTCAGATGTACAGAAAAGTGTGATTTAATTTTGTGAAATGATTACAATTGAATATATTGATTTCTTAGGACCACCTGTGGCAGGCCTGGCAGGTAATCTTGGTCAAACAGCTGGATTTGGTTCTACAGGGTTATTTGGTGGAGGAACAACACAGCCTGCAGGTATGACACTAATTTTATATGCAAGATGTAAAGGCTCTTACTCATTCATGCTTATGCTTTGATCCATTGTTGTGTGCATATAAAAAAGAAGATGTGGTATGATTGCCAATGAGAAAACTCTCCACAAGAGTCAAAATGACACAGAAATTAACAACTATAGGTCACGGCCATTTTATATTACAAATTATTTCTAGGGCAAAATCTGTTTAAACGATTATATACTTGAAATTATTGTTTTCCCGGATTGAAATTATTCTTTTCCCTAAATTCAAATCTTTTTAAGGATGTTTTAATGTAAAATTAAATTTTGTCTTGTCTGTGGCAAGTGGTGAAAAGAGGTTGATGTGACATTTTTTTTAGCAACATCACCTTTTCCATCTTCAACATCTAATCAATACCCAATTACGAATTTGATAGTTACATGGTATTTTTCTGCACAGTGCATAGGATGTATTGTTTATCGGAATGTGTCATTTATGTTTGATATTTTGTTCATTTCTGTAATCAAAGTAACCAATTTCAGTACACATAGTTGTATTGTATTGGCAATTTCTTGACTTGTAAAGGATTAACTCCAAGTTTAAAATTGTATAATCATCATTTTTTTAAATATTCATATATATTGCATCAAGATTTTGCGATCTGTGGACCTTAAAATGTTAAAATCATGATATGATCAAAGAAATTTTTGTCTCGATGATAATATCAAAATTTTACAATTAAGGAATAACAGTACTGTAGTTGAAGAGTTGCCACCGTCAATTGTAGATTTGACGGTCGCAAATGCAGTTTTACTGGCGACGCGTAGCGGAGACAGTAAAACAGAGATTTGCTACCGTCAAATCAAAATTGATGGCGGCAACTCTTCAACTACAGTACTGTTATTCCGATTCTAATGCATTACAAAAAGAAAAAATACGATAAAACATGAAAAAATGTCTAAATATGTCAAATAAAAAAAATCCGCTAAACTTAATGACTGATTTTGGCACAAAGACGTCATGGCTAAACGTGACGTCATACAATTAAAAACTTACAAACTGGACGTTATAACGTTACCTGTACGCTTCAAATTCAGATGAAACATTAAAACGGCGAATTTGAGGTAGGTGTTGTTTTATTTTCAATTATATAGTAGTAATCGTACATTTGTTGATTCATCAATTCAAAATGGCGGGTCCCTCCTTAGTTACGCCAGGTCAACTGTGGATTTGACAGCAACTTTTAGCCAATGAAAAAAATTGTTACATCCAAATTGCATTAGAATTTTCATTTCAGCTTTTGGAGCCACAACAGCAACCCAGCCAGGGATAGGAGGTAAACAGAATAGATTGTTAAACTTTTCACTGTGGGGTTAAATTTGCAATTTAACAATAAGCAATATAATTTCTTTCTACAAATATAATTGAGAATGGAAATGGGGAACGTGTCGAAGAGACACCAACCCAATCAAAGATTAGATCAAAACAGCTGAAAGCCACAATTGATTTTTCAACAAATCGTTGAAGTTGGATATATTTCCTTGTGATTTATTTCAACATATATGGTTTAATTATGTCAAAGTGTCCTTAAAATACCATGTATACTTTTTAAGATAACTCAGGGTTTCCCCTGGGTCAATTTTTTTTTTCGCCACCTCTTTCGCCAAAACAATATATTTTTCGCCACTTTATTATTTTTTTCGCCAAGTAACACAATTATATTTTCCTTTTAAAAATTTCCTTTTTTCCAGACCCCCCCCCCCCCCATAATAAGAAGTGGTTTTTACAACAATACAAAGCATCTTATCACTTGGAATTGATCCCTTTTGTAAGGTGTGGTCATAACATTGAAGGGTTACTCTCATGCAAACCTTTTGAATAGATTTCATCATAACGACAGTTTCCTTTTCTAGACCATCGTAAATAAGTAAAACTATACGCTTGAAACACGTGTGTAGGTGAAACTACTTTGAAGTACAAACTCAAATCAATGATCTATTTGAAAGTTGAATGATAAAGTTTTAAATCAGAGACCTTTCTTGCTTTTGAACATTTTCGTCATAATAACAATTTTCTTTTCTGACTATCATTTTAAAGAAGGAGAGGAAGCGTAAAAAATTTGCTTCAAACACGTGCGTCGTAAAATAGTTAATTATTCCCTTTTGTGACATGTGACAGAAGCCAATTAACCTTATCATTTGTCATATTATACAATCAACACCTTTATCAATTAGTCCTTTGATGTGGATAGCTATGAATGCAATCAGCTGATTATTGATTTTCTGTCATAATCTTAACGAGTTCAAGGTGAATTCAAAGTATTGAATGATCGGTAAAGTTAGAGAAAACCGTAAAAGGAAATAAACAAGATGGCTGAAAATAAATCGTTATATATATTTCTTTCGCCAAATTCTTTCGCCAATGACGAATTTTAATCGCCAAAATTATTATTTTTTCGCAAATTGCGAAAATGGCGACTGCCAGCGGAAACCCTGAGATAACTAGAACACACCTGTGATATCAAAGGGCTTTGACTGAATAAAAGTATCTAATTATGTGTAAGCCTTATTTTAGCCTTGATTTTTAGTACTGGTATTATCAACTGATAAAGTCTTGCTGATTGTAAGATGCAGTTTTCTCTGCTTTTATTTTTTTTCTGTTTGGACCAATCAACCTGTAACTTATCATTTATTGGTACTATTTATTATTTTGAAAAAACCTGGAATGGAGTAATTTTTAATCAACAGCATTGTTCTAACAGCATTGTTCTATATTATTAGTTATAAAAAAAGTTGAATTCGATTCACCGTTTTATGTCATGTCGGCTTACATATTGGAAACTGTACCTATGCCTTATTTTAAGTCTAGATTTTTGGTATTTGTATTGTCATTTTATAAAGTCTTGCTATTTAAAATACTACAATAGAATACAATGTGACAATGATTGAATTTAGTAGTGTCAATCCTGTGATTTTGACCCATGTATATAGCAAACCTCAAATACATTGTTTGGTAGTGCGTCTGACAAATGCGGAATGTACAGGTAAGGTAATAGGTAACATGTGTAGTATATATACCTTTATAAAAGTTTTACTTGTAGCTTTCTTCGGTTATACATTTATTAGGTGAACAAAAAACGTCTTTAGATTTATTAGTATTGATATTTCTTTTAGTAGTGCATAGCTGAAATTTTATTTTTAATTTTTTTTTAGGTTTTGGTGGATTTGGCACCACTACTACACAACCTGCTGGTTTTCAAGGTAACCATTTTGTTTGATGGATTTTAATCCATTTTCTTGCAGTGTACTTTTCAGAAATTCAACTTCCATCTCTGCAATTGTCAACAGCAAAAATGATGTCTAGATCATCAGAATGTTCAAAACAGGGCCCTTCCCACAATGCAATATTTTTTTTAATTCATTTATTAGACCAGTTTATTTGGCTGAGTTTTTTAAGTGCAGATTTATGAATAGCCTATGACCGACCACAGTTTATAAATGGTTATTACAATATCATTACAGATTGATTACAAATATCAATATTTGTCAAAAGATAGGAACATTTACTGCTGTAGTCTATGAGACTTTTATACATGACAGCTTACTAGATAAGAAAAGATACCAACTTTGATTGCAATTGACCAAGATTTGGAAAGAGTACTAAATAGTTATCAAAGGTACCAGGATTATAATTTAGTACGCCAGACGCGAGTTTCATCTACATAAGACTCATCAGTGACGCTCATATCAAAATAGTGTAACTCTGATCTTTTATAAAATTCACAACAAAAACAATCAATCAACCGTTACTTCTTAGTATACATATCCCTTATAAGAAATAACATGATATATTTTTTTTCTCTAGGTTTTGGCAGTGGTTTTGGAACAACAACCACCACCCAGTCAACAGGCTTTGGGGCTGGGTTTGGTGCAACAGGAGGGACAGCCACTGTTCGGCCATTAGGTTAGTGGTAAGCACTGCCCAATTACAGGTACACAGAGTTGACCATTTACCATTAGGGTTTGTGGTTTTTTAAAAGCATGACCCTAATTTGGGAACATAGGTATCTGTGTGCATGTCCCATTACCAAGAAAAATTCAATGATTTTAATACCTTGAGAAACTTTCCATTTAATAATTTACATCCAAAATCTTCTAATTGGCTGACTTTGTTTTGTTTATCAGCTCATAGACATAATTTTTGTCATTTGACCGTGACGTCATCAACATTTTTTCATGGTTTACTCCGTTTAAAATGGAACTTAAAATTAAAATATAAGAAATGACTGTGAATTATTAGTCTTTTCTTAAATGTAAATAGATTTCTTTTTGTGTGCTGTTGACTTTGATCAAGTTTTATATGCCATCATGAATATGATTCATTGGAGTAATATTATACTAATTATAAAAATATGGCTTTTTATAACATCATAATTTCCAGTTCAATTTTGACAAAAAGAAAAATTCAAAGTTATGAATAATTGACAATAAATGTTTGTTTTTCAGGGTTTGGAACAGCAACAACAGCTGCATCAGGTTTTGGAGGTCAAAGTACATTTGGTCAAACTGGTTCCCTGTTTGGTACAGCCCCTGCTGCTGCACCTGCCTTTGGGTCAAATGGAGAACCTTTCCAGCTCAACAAGCCCCCTACATCAAAGAAAAAGAGATGATCAATATGAGTAGGCATCTTAATGATGTCTGAGTTATGATTTTAAACTGAAACATGTAAATTATTAGAGATTACAATTAAAAGTCTATTTTGATATACAAACATTTTGTTTATATTTTTAAATATCTTTTAATCAGTTATTATTAGGGCTATTCCAGAAAAAAATGTATGGTGGGGTTGGAAGGCAGTTTTTGTCAGCACCCACCACCCAGACAATCATAATTGAGAATTATAGTGCATTATAGTGTGAAAAGTTGCTCTGATACCCATCACCCATGTATTATAAATACAATGTGCCTTCCAACCCCCTCATACATTTTTTTCTGGAATAGCCCTTAGTTTGATAGTTGATGTAAACTGATATATAGTAAGGATAGAAAAATTGTATAACAAGAATAAGATTCTACTTAGAAGTTTTAACTTTTTTTGAATTTAATTTGAAATGTAAAAGATTTAGAAATATGGAAAAGATGTGATTACTAATAAACAAGGAACCTCAAGAGATCAAAAGGACTAGAACTTTGTTGTCCGTGAACTTGAAAGCAAACTTTCAGATAAACTGTAATAGAATGTGGATCATTGAAAACAAAAAACATGACCATCTTAGTTAAGTCAATTACTGTAAATTCAGAAATTATTGCGAGGTTTTTATTATTACGAAAATTATGACAGAATTATAAACGCAATAATTTAAACTGGCATTTTAAAATGTTTACATGAATTAAGCTGTTTTTTTCCCTAAGTCATAAAATTTTAAATTGCGTTTAAGTCTAAATTGACAAAATCACAATAATAAATGCACGAAATAATTTCTGAATTTACAGTAAATTGTATTGAGAGATATTAAAAAAATGCAATTTGATTTTTCAACAAACCATTTGATAACCAATAAATAAGAACGAAGCAGTGGAAAAAAATGAATTAAGTTATAAGTCTTATTACCAGTATTTGAAATTGAGAAATATGAAATTATTGAAAGAATGATGCAAAATTTAAATTAAAGTGAAAGAATACAAGCCAAAAGGACAAAAGTATTAGTTGTTGAACTCTTTTAGAGAATGAGATGAACTAATATTGAATGTTTGTCTGAGGCATTTAAAAAAAATATTTATCAGAGTCCAGACCATCATTATGATGTTGATGTTGGATAGCAACACTGAAGGGAAGAATGAAACAGAATATAAACTGAAAAGCAAATTATTTGTGAATAATTTAATTTTGGATTTTTCATGTCTTCTGATTGGCTGACATTGTTTTGTTCATCAGCTCATAGACATAATTTTGTCATGTGACCGTGACTTCATCAACGTTTTTTCAAGGTTTAATCCTGGCTTAGAATGGAATTTAGAATGAAATTAAAAGAAATGACTGTAATATTTGTTCTATCTATTTGAAAGAACATAAACAATGTGGTGCTCACTTTAAAATAACCTGCTATGCGAGTTATTCAGTTTGCACCACATTTTTGATGTTATTTCTTCAGAAAAAATATTAGTGATTCCTTAAATAAAAATATTCATTTAAAACTAGTATCTCAATTGTTTGTAAAACAATTGAAAGGTCTTTCCTGTAAAAGTGATGCTTTCATAATGTACTTTGTACGACCTTTCGTTTGATATACGACAAGCATACCTTCTGAAACTTTTTACTTTTATCACTTAATGACCTCATCCGCCTACATTTTTGAGATCGGAATTATTATATATGTAACATAGAGTAGATGAGCTTTCATTTGATATGCGACAACGCCATATTCTAGAAAGTTTGATTTTTGCACTCAATAACCCTATCTTACTAATTTTTGAAGGTCAGGAATTTGCTATTTGAAATGTACACATCATGACCTTTCATTTGATATACAACAACCCTACCTTAAAAGAACATTTATTTTTTGCACTCAATGACCCCATCCAACTCATTTTTGGGAGACGTCAATTTGAAATTTGAAATGTTCGCTTTATGTTCTTTCATTTGATATGCGACAACCTTACCATCTGAGAAATTTGAATGTTTGCACTAAATGACCCCACCCGTCTCCCTTGGATGAAAAGGGGGTTTCAAATTTTCATTTTTAAGTAGAGTTTATTAAGACCTTCAATTTGATATATCAGATGACCCCATTTGACAAAGTGCAAATAATGATGCAATATCAACTATATAAATAGAAATTATGAAACTTACAAAGTCAATGCAAAACATGAAAATTTCAAATTGAATTTTTTAGTGTTTTTTTAAATGGAATGTTTTTGGTATTTGTCAAACATATAACTATGTCAACCTCTTCAATTTCTTAAACATTTTAAGTGGTAAGCTCTTGATGATTCAGAAATACATGCCTCCGCTCGCAAAACTTAAAACTGCATTATCTCTAAAACGACAATAGATATCTCAAATCTGTTAAATGATAAATGATCTGCAGTTAAAGGACAACATTATAGAATAAGAATTAAGACAATTATAAAGTTCACTAAGGTCACAATTAATCATCAAATATATGATGCAATACAAAACTTGAGAACCGGAAGTCGTAAAGACATGGGACTATCACCATTCAACTCAGGACCACTTGACCTTTTAAATATCACAAGTTCAAGGTCATAGTATAATGTGAAGGTCAAGGTGAAATTTCATCATGACCTGACATTGACCTCAAATTGAAGGTCTTGAACTACTGATCATCTTTTAAGTTTATAGTAGGTTGATATCTGTTACCTTTAAAAAGATATACACAAAATACTATTCTTTTAATAATCATCCCGTTGTAACTTTTGAACAGACGGTCGGACATTTTTGGGCTTATTATATAAATTGTAGAGTTCGTCGAGAGGAACATTTTATACGCTGTATGTAGGCAGCAAAGTCTTATCGTTTTCCTAATATGTAAGCTTGAAATTGCAGCGTAATTTTTTTTTGCACTCTGTGACCTTTGACCTTGGGTGCATATTGAAGGTCACATGAATTAAAGATTATTGGTGAAGGTCCCAAGTCTCTACGACTTCCAGTTCTTGCAATAGATTTTTTTCTAAAATTGTATACAATTTTTCAAGGGGAATAACTCCTTATAAGGGTTAATAACAAAATGATTGTATATGTTCATTAACATTGCCATCTGTTCCTGTACATGTTGCCGTTTTCAAATCGATTCTATCTCTAACATTTTTTGAGAAATGAGCAAAGGAAAGAAATTGTTTCAAGGGGAAATAACTCTCAAAGGGGATGATGAAATTGTATGCAGCCTCATATGGTAATACATCATGATGAGATGTACCTATTGTCCAAATAAGATCATGATATCTTTAAAAACAACGAGGGGGGGTCATGTTGAAAAAAATCAATAAAAGGGAGATAACTTCTAAAGGGGATTATGAAATCCTACACAGCCTCATCTGGTAATACTTCATAATGAGGTCTACCGATGGTCCATATTTGGTTTTGATAACTCCAATAGAAACGAGGGGAGGCCATGTCAAACAAATGCTGGATGAAAAAAAAAAAAAAAAAAAAAAAAAAAAAAAAAAAAAAAACATGCGAAAAACAATAAGGTCTTTCCTCACGGAGAGGAAAGACCTTAATAAACAGTTATGATGTATTAAGTGTACTAAGTTGATATTTTTGTTACTGTAATTTAAAAATTGTGATAGGGTGGACATTACTGTAGTTGAAAGTATCATTTAAATTTGTAGTAATGTATTTCTAAAACATGTACCAGAATTAAAAGTTGTAAATCTCCCATTATGTCTTAATCATTTAACACCTCATTAATAATCATACTGCATATTCTAATTTTTATAGTGGTGTCATTTGGGTCAAAGAGTTTTTTGTAAGCGTGACATGTATGTGAAAGTAAAATTTTTTGCATGAAAAAGTGTAGCGAAGTCAGCTAGGGCACATGAAATTACAAGTGCTTTTATTGCAAAAAAATAAATGCCTTACAGGATTCTGACTAAACACTTAACAGGATACAAGGTCAAACCCCCCAATAAGACCCCTATTATATTGTAAATGGTTGTTGTTAAAGGGCAAAGTGAATATAAAAATTGGCACTCGCACCACATCTTCCTATATCTATATGTATCATTTAAGTTGTCATATGTTATTATTGTTTATTATCTCGCACATACCTCCATTTTCAAGCATGAAAAATATGTGTTGATCATTAAAATAGAATTAGTTATTCATAATTGTTTTTTAATATGAAATGTTATTTTTCAATCAAGAAATTTGGTCTTTTTATGGAAATGTCATTGTTTCAGATTTTATTAATTAAAAGAGACATGGTTTACAAGAATGATGAAACTGTGTATCATATCATACTATGGAAGGAATCATAATTTATAATTCACTGCGATTGTAAGATCAACAAAAAATTGAATATGCAAGTTTTAATTTTTGCGGAGCTACATGTATGTTTTTGAATTTTCGCTATAATAAACATCTCAAGTCTCTGTATTTACAGTGCATTAACGGGATTAATTAATTCTAAAACAGTATTTCAATTTATAATGGGCCTTTTTTTAAACCAATAGCCTATAAGATTCTTGCAAAATTTACTGTCCTTTAAGGTAAGAAAAGGTACGAGACAACATTTATGCATCCTAAAGATAGAGTACTCAAGGGTGTCACTTAATTCTAAATTGACACATGTCTTTTTACAAGGCATCTCACTTTTAAAACTTTCTAGTAAATTTCGTATCATTAGACAAAAATTAATATACATGTACATAACAACTTTTGACCTATTGAAGTCTACTTTTCTTTTTGTCTCTTTGTGGAAAAATTTCACAACTCATTCTATTTATATAAAAAATACTCAACCTATATCAAATGAACAGGACATACTGTAATTCATGTACAATCAACACACCTGACAACATTGAACAGGTAAAAGTGTACTGGCCAAGGATCTGTTGACGAATTTTCTATATATTGAATTGCTAAAACATACCTGTACTGTTACATTATAAGTAAAATCTGAATATTCAACAATCATTATGAACTGACCTAATTTATATTGCAATCATCATGAACTTTGACCTAATTTAAGTTGTGCATTACTCTGGCGACCTGACCTGATGTAGTACATCATCCCGGTCATTATTGTTTTGTTTATTGTCTTGTTTGGAATAAAATTTGAATCTTCACAACTTTTTCTGTTTTCTTGTATTACTTAACCTTTGTTGGTGACCTGATTTACTTTTTCTGATAAGTTTACAGTTTCATGGGACAACAAACCAACACAGATTAAAATTAAGGGGTGGATTTAGGGGGGTGGCCCGGGCCCCCCTTTTTGGAAAAAAATTTGGTTGCTTATATATATGGAATCACTGAAGCATGACTGGAGCTGGCCCCCTCTTAGGTCAGTCAGTGGGCCCCCACAAATTTCTGGATCCTCCACTGAAATTAAGCATGAAAATAGGGAATGTGTCAAAGAGACAACAAACAACCATACCACAGAGAAGTAAACAGCCCAAGGTCATCACTGAGAAAATTCTGCTCTCAGAGAGGGGGGCTTCAGCTGGCTCATAAACAAAAATGTTAACTAGTTCAGCATATAACATGTCACACTAAACTCTGAAACAAATATATAAACCAAAATTAAAATTGGACAGAGTGATGCCTCTACACTCTGAATAAATTTTTATAACGTAATCAATGTAGGACTTTCTTTGAAATATTGTGTCTCTCATGACACTGTTCACTCTAGGTGTAGTAAACTGGGAAAAGTGTGCACCTCTTGCATATCTTATGCAACTTTATACATGTACTCCAAAAAGTGTCTTTCAAAAGAGTAAATATTCATAAAAATTAAAACCCAGATCACATGCACACCTTTAATATTTGAAAAAACATCCAACAAAGTGAAAAAAATCTCAGAATTCAGACTAGGAGGAGTTATCCTGTCATGCCATGCACCTTTTATAGATATAGGAAGATGTGGTGTGAGTACCAATGAGACAACTCTTCATCCAAATAACAATTTAAAAAAATAAACCATTACAAGTCAATGTACAGCCTTCAAAACGGAGCCTTGTCTCACAACGAACAACAAGCTATATTGAGTATAAAGGTCCCAAAAATTACTAGTGTAAAACAATTCAAACGGGAAATATCTAGAAATGAAAAAGTTCAACTATCTTTTAAAAAAACAAATGTAAAAAAAAAGCAAAAAAAAACCTATCCAAATGCACACATTCAATATGTACAAACAGCCAGCACAGTGAAAGATTCCTAGCATTCAAACTGTAGGAGTTATCTGGGAAAACTCTGTACCTATAATGAGTTGAAAGGGAGGGACAGAGAGTAAGGATAAACAAAATGCCCCAAAGTTTCAATTGCGGGGGCATAAAAACATTAAAGACTAACAAAAGCTAGAGGCTCCTGAATTGAGACAGGTACAAAAATGGAAGAAGTTATGTATAAACACATGAATGCCTTTTATTTGACAAAAAGAGTTATGCCCTTTGGAAACATTATGTATAGTGAAAATTTTATCAAAACTTTGTCATAGTTAAAGTTTAGAAAGGTCTTTTGGAGTTCAAAAATCAGCCGATCATTTACAAGTATCTTTTAAAGAGTTCAGACGCTTTGAAGTAATGATTTTCCCCCCATATGATTTTTGCCATGTTAGTAATCTAATGGGTACAATTCTTGTAATATTTTTATAAAATTTATAATACAAGTTTATATTATCAATGTCTTTGATGATTTTAAAAATCAGTGCTGATCAACTATTTCCCTTGAAAATATTAATTATATGTGTATATGGAAAACTGTTTTGCACGTCACCTGTCCCCATTTCCCACCAAATTTAGACTTAATACCAGGTTTGTTTTAACATGATCATTATGGGTTCATCATGTGGAGAAGGATCTTCTTAGCCTTCTTCAGCACCTAAGAATAAGATAATTCCCAGTTTTTATGTGTGGTTAATTCAGTGGTTAATTCAGTGGTTGTCGTTTGTTTGTGTGTAAAATATATTTTTTTTGTTATTTTTTTATGTAAATAAGGCCGATTTTTCTGGTTTGAATGCTGACTATGCGGTATGGGCTTTGCTTATTGTTGAAGGCTGTACAGTGACCTACAGTTGTTAATTTCTGTGTCATTTTGGTCTCTTGTGGAGAGATGTCTCATTGGTAATCATACCACATCTTCTTCTTTATATTAATGAGTTCTCTTTATTGTGTTTTGTTAACTTGAGATTGTTTGTCTTTTTCTTTTTAGTCATGGTATCAGTTTATTCTTGACATTCAATTCATACTCTATTTTTAGAATGATACACAAAAATTCTTAGAACTTGATATAGTAAGGTATCTGTATGTAAAAAAGTACAAACAAGATAAGAAAGAAATGAATAACCAATGTATATTTCATATTTTATTTTGCAATGTGTATACTTTAAGTAAAACATTCAAATAGCACTGTTACATATAAATTTTCGTTAATTTACCATTAAATTCTATGATGTCCAAAATCTCTTCCCTTTAGAAAGTGATTGAGTTAGATAGCCAGACACCTAGTGATGGTTTTATCATTTTCAATATTCTAATTCTTAATACAGATGTATTGCATGCTTTAAACAGAAATAAATGACTAGGTTTAATACAAACTACAGAGATGGGAAGTAAGCAATAAAAGATCTTATAAAAAATATGATACCAGATTAAAAAGAGAACAGACAAATTTTGTGCAGCCAAAAAATAAAGTATAACATGAAGCACATTAATAAAAGAAAATAAGTTACTTTGTAAACCAAAATGATTCAGGCATTTTGTTTTTGTATTCAGGTTTGATAACAGTAAAAAATTGTGCTATTATACTTGTAATATGTTTTCTTCAGCATGTTTAAATTTTCTAAATAACTGTAACTTGCTAGTTTGAGAAACTTGAAATAAGACTTTTAAAGTTAATTGGTATGAAAGTACTTTAGTTTTGTTCTGACTAATATTGATAAGAGGTAGAAATTAACAGATTATCTTATAACACAACCCTTCAAAAATGCATATTAAAACAGTACTTTCAAATTTTTCTGAAACATTTTTCTTTATGCATAAATTAATTGACACATTTATATCATGTATTCCAACATATCAATGATGTTTAATTACAAATATATTATTAAGTTAGCTATCATAAGGGGTCCCTTGATCCATGATAAGTCAAGTCTTGGGGAAATTGGTGCACTAATTAAAATAAAGTTGCTATACAAATGCAAGAAACTGCTTCAAAATTTGATTTAAGGTATCCTTTGGAAAATTTCACTATTATTTCTAAATTCAGTATAACCATATTGTAAAGCATATATTATACAATGTATAAACAAAAGGTTGACTGAAAATAAAATATACAGGTGATGGGATTTCACATTTTCTCATTATCTGATGTGGTCAGTGATTGGAATTTTGTAAAAGGACCTAATGTTCAAAATGTTTCAAAATTAATTTCTTTAATGAATCAAATATGTTCAAATAAAAAAACAGATCTTAAAAAGTTTCTGTTTGTCAGTTCATTGTTGTAAAAACGCCACTTTCAGCTATATTGGTGGTATAATGGCGAAATCATTGGTTGAGGATGGAGTACTCAGAGAGTACCACTGACATTTGACAAGAAACAGACAATTCATGAATGGTGTTCGAAATCACAACCCTAAATAGTTCACACTAAACAGGCTAGTGGTCACTGAAGATTAAGTACTCAAATCATTCAGTCTCTGAGCCACACTAGTGAAATCATTCAGTCTCTGAGGCACGCAAAATATTTCTTGCTTTTAAATATAGTTCAAGTGAAACAGTTTATAAATTCAAATTCTTAACAAATAATCAAATAACCTATTACCCAAATAAATACATGGAACAAAATATACTGGGGTAGGGGAAACCTTCAACATAATCAACATAATATATATCATTTAAAATACATATCAATACAAGATTAAACATGATTTCAGCAAATGATTCACATGATGGTTGATTTCTTAAGTAGGTATTGTAGTCATAAATCAAAAATTAATACTTCATCAGCTAAGGATTAGATTGTTTTCATTTCCTTTTGATTTGTTTTATTTTTCAAATTAAGGATGTATTCTTCTGACGTTAAACCCAAAAATCAGGTTAGGAAAAAAAGATCTAGAAATTATTGGCTCCTCAGAGGTGTACTTCTTAACATTAACATACCAAATGAATATGTAAATGCAGAAATTAATTTAAAATTTAGAATTTATTAATGTGACTGAATAACTATGCATTATAAGAAAAAAATCCTGAATTTTGAATAGTACAATTTGAATCCTGCTAAAACTTTCACAATATCAAAACGATCCCATAATTTTCTGAATTTACACACTATATATGATCATGGAAGTATTATATTGACAGGAACTCCAACGAAAAATTAGCACATTTGGATCCCACTGATTTCTTTAAGAAAATAAAAGCTTCCGACTCAGTTTGTCAAGTACGTGATAACTCCTTTGTGGGGTATCTGCGATGCCGCTGTCGCCTTCAAAGTTTACAGAAACTGATCTTATCACGTGATCTGTTATCGAAGGGCTTGTCTACCTACCAATGTAAATAAACACGGAAACTCTTGTGGCTTTTTGCGAATCGCTACATGGACAACGACACCTGTTTCTGTTCAATAAATAAAAACTACAGGTGAAACAATCTAAAAAATCGGTCCACATTTCAAAGAATGACAAAAGAAAATTAACTATATTTGGAAAGAAGTTAAGATTATTTTTAGTTTTGTAAGATATATTTTTATCAATATAACAAGAAAATCGGAAAATATCGTGTTATAAAAATTAAATGAGTCTGTAGTAGCGTGTAAGCAGAAAATAATGTGATGCGCGTGAAGTGTGCCAGATGGCGCCAGATAACTTAAATTTCAAGTAAAAGATCGTAAATTCTTATCGAGTGTAACGCATAGATATGATTTTCTCTATCGTAAAATATCGTAAAATGATATTATCTTACTTATCAAATATATTTTAAAGACTAAAAGATGTTAATAACTACACACATGTGATATCCTCTATATAGCAATATCAGGTTACGAGTCAATCAGATTAATTTTTACACCTTTTATGATAATTCGTTGTAAACAAATCTTAACATTCAATCTAGTCCGAGAATATTCTGAAGTTTGACAGATTTATTATTACGGATGGCTTTAAATATTTCTGAATGCATTTAAAGAACGATCACTATAATTGGGTCTGAGCAGTTATTTTTTTTATCATGGAAATCACATTTAAATTTATTGGTGTGTTTTTAAAAAAGCTAAACAGTTTCGAAATATCAATAATTATTACTGATAACTTTTCCGTTTATTTTACATAAACATTTTATGATTTTCAAGCTTAAAATATACAGTTACGCGTGCTTAGCCAACGACCCTCTTATGAATAAAAAATCCTACTATTTTAAAGATTGATTGTTACATTTGTACTTATACTTAAATGTGTATTGCTTCTGAGTATTTTTACTCCTCAGGTTTTTTCTATATTTTTTTTCTATGTGTTGAAAACAGTTGCCAGAATTTCGTTTCATTTCTTTTTTATTTGTTTTTAAGCAGCACAACCCGTAAATATTGACATATTTGTCATTCACACTGTCAGTTAATGTCATTTCCTTGACAATTAAGTACACATCCGTTTATTTCGGTATGTTCCATAATTACGATCTTTCGCGAGGTTCCAAAAATTTGATAGGACCCCATGCATCCATAAGACATGTCGAGTTAATTAACAGATACTTAAAGATTTTGCGGCATCGCACTATAAATGTTTGAAGTCTGCTTGTTGGAGTTCCTGTCAATATAATACTTCCATGATATGATTAATGTAGAAAATATCAAAAATTAAACAAATTTCTAGTCCTGCCATCATAAAAATATGTTTTACAGCATGTAACTTTAACAGAATTGCCTTTACATAATAGAGACAGTATTATTAATTGAATAATATCTAATATAATAGTAGGGCTCTACTGAAAATAAATAATTACTACAATGTTTTCTTCATTTATATTTTCTCCTATCTATTGTCATTTTATTGCCTTATTTTGGTCATTATCACAGATATTTTTTACAACACAGCAATTTTTTTTATTCTGAGATCTTTTCCTTGAACTGCGGGATTCCATGATTTTAAATCATATTGCACATGAGTCAAATCCAAAATGCTGAAGCTTCTGGAATTTCCCTTGGATATTTTTAGATTTAAGGAAGTGTTGTCCTTCATTCTGCAATTCCTGGAGTATTTTCAATAGCTGCCTGTTGTAAACAAGGCAACAAGAGTTGGAAGCCATCATGGATATATGTGCTGCTGTTTGTTGCCTGAAAGAATATAAAGCAATCTTTTAAATTCATGTGACTTTTTAGATGTTGATTATCAAATAAATATTTCCCTAAAATTTATATAACATAAAATATAAGTTAAATTCCGCGAGGTGAACCAACGCCTGTGAAATCGTTTTGGTAGAGTCCCTGAAGTGGATACCTTGGTATGCCGGGTTGTCAAATCATGCAAATGAATGCAATCCTTAAATAATAATTAAAATTGACAACAACACTTCAAAAGATCTGCAATTTTATTATCTATGTCTACATGTTTCGCCTGCAAGGCAGGCTTCATCAGGACAATTTTTATACAGAAATTGAGCCCCTGAAGTACTCAAAGTGGTGCATTGAATTTGACGTCGTCATGGTGAGAGAAACAATGAAAAGTGAAAGTAGCAATACAGAGTTATAAATAGATAAGATAAATATAGAAAATTAAAATTTGTATACAATGTAACTTGAGTTCGTTTTACTATTATATGATACATGAAATTGTTCTAAAGGCTTGGCATCTAATAGGACGAACTTCCCATGGTTCCTACCACTTTGCAAGGCTTCTCTTCCAACCTGGCCATAGTTGGAGGTTACTACTTCCCGGCGCGTCGGCAACAATGCCATTATACAGACCAACTACTGCAGACGATCCAAAAATTATATAGTCACGAAATAATTAACAAAGGAACAGTTTTTGACAATTTTATTATCCACAGCGGCGATCATAATCTTCCTATTGTTGCCGACGCGCCGGGAAGTAGTAACCATGGGAAGTTCGTCCTATTAGATGCCAAGCCTTTAGAACAATTTCATGTATCATATAATAGTAAAACGAACTCAAGTTACATTGTATACAAATTTTAATTTTCTATATTTATCTTATCTATTTATAACTCTGTATTGCTACTTTCACTTTTCATTGTTTCTCTCACCATGACGACGTCAAATTCAATGCACCACTTTGAGTACTTCAGGGGCTCAATTTCTGTATAAAAATTGTCCTGATGAAGCCTGCCTTGCAGGCGAAACATGTAGACATAGATAATAAAATTGCAGATCTTTTGAAGTGTTGTTGTCAATTTTAATTATTATAAAATATAAGTGTTTGCTTGTGACAGAACAAACAATCTATATCTAGCTAATGTAAAAAGGAAATTTACTTCTTCATGTACTTGAAACTTGTTAGACACATTATGTCAATTTGACGGTTGCAACTTACTCACAACTAAAACTAAGAACCATCGAGAACCAAATATGAAA
Organism: Mytilus trossulus; assembly: GCF_036588685.1. Lineage (NCBI taxonomy): Eukaryota > Metazoa > Mollusca > Bivalvia > Mytilida > Mytilidae > Mytilus > Mytilus trossulus. The sequence goes on along the minus strand of NC_086386.1, from coordinate 24,389,344 downwards.
ATTATCTAACTGTATACAGGTAAGTTTTTAAAAGTTTTTCTTTAAACATTACTTGAAAAAACTCAAGAGATGCTTGGTAAATGTGTAGTTATAACAAATGGTGCTTGTGAAAGAAAATTGTGGCAATGAATAAGTATAGGTGCAAGTATATTTCTGGAACTGGAAAGCATGATGGCTCCTCTTGGACTCAAATATGGTACCTCTGTGTTGCAAGGTAGTGTTCTAACAGACTCAGCTAACTGCTGTCCAAGTATCTACCACATGTTCTCAGTAAAGCAATCTTGTGACACTTCACCTATCTTGTGACACTTCACCTACCTGAGGAGTCATCAAACAATCACGACTCTCACAACACATTTCCTGGCTAGAAATCCTATCTAACCACTGTGGGTGATTTAGTTGGGTGCAAAATGTGAATTATGTGAAAAAATCACATTGTCTTCATTGGGTCTCAAACCTGAAACCTTTGTGTTACAAGGCAGAACTCAAACCAACTGAGCTAAAGAAAAGCTTCCTTCAGTAAACTCAACCATTTCTCCCTGGATATGTATCTACTACATGAACTGCAGAAAGCAATGCTGTTACATATCTAACCATTGGATGAGTGGAGGCGTAAGTATACCTCTATCTGCTTGGTGGAAAAAGATATTTCTATTTGTATATATTTCTATTCTTCAGTACAAATGATGCCTATTTGCAAATAAATGTATCAAATTAATTGATTGCAATGAAATAACATTACCTCTAAATAAACGTTTGTGACCATTTGGTTAATACTAATATCATTTTCCATATCTTCCTGTAATGTATAAATATACAATGTATTGAATATAAATCTAATAAACTTGAACATTTATAAAATTGTATTAAAAATCCTTGTTATTGAATAAAGAAACTCCAAAAATACATTGTATCTATTCTATGGTTCTAAATTCAATCCATAATTAGTGACATGTACATGAAATAATTTTCATTTTCTTTGCTAATGTTTAGACTTAAAATTTCAATTTAATTAGGGTGTAATCACATTATTTTAATTGAAATAGTAAATAAAAAGTGACCACTGTGGAGTTATTATAATTTGTTGGAAATCAATATTTGTGTAGTTCAAGGGTAATGCTTTCACCAAATTAAAATTTTCAATGAAGTAGAATGTATAAATTTTCTCTAGGTTAGTATGCAGACTTTAGCAAAACTATAAAATCAAATATCTACAAAAATACAATGTTTCCTCAATCCACAAAGATTGGTACCAAGGAAAACAACTCCATCCACAGCATCATGTACAGATTCTTGTTTCTGTTGTAAAACCACTTACCCCTAGTTTGTTAAGGCAGTGTGAGAATTTTGTAGACAAGATAGACACTTCTGTGCTCAGCAGTTTGTTGATACTGAAAAAATATTAAAAAAATATATGAAACAAGAATGCACATGTAGTCCTGCTAAGAATATTAACACTTGTAATTCGAAGTATAAGAAAAACAGGAGGTGAGAGTCTAAACAAACTTTATAAGACATCACTGTTGAGCTGCTGACCAAATTTTAAGTCATACTATTAAGTTATACTTGATAAAAGAGTGGTGAAAATATTTCAAAGTTTATTTCAACTTAATTTTTTAAAACTTTAAAGTATCAGTAAGCAAACAGTTGTTGTTTGAGAAATTCGACAAAATCCTCACATATCACAAATCATTGCTGTCCAGCTTCTTGTCAAATAAAACATTTTTCTTTTCATTGTACTTGAGAAAAGTGAGACAAAAAATTTCACCATTAAGAATCAATATTACCTAAGTAAACATTTGGCTCTTTCTATGAAGTTTTTATCTGAGTCTTTCTGGATAAGAATGAGTTCCCCTGCTTTATGGAACTGTTCCATGGCTTTTGATGTTAGCTGTGCTAATGATTGGATAGCTTTCTGGTGCATTAACTGTAAAAAAAAAAAGATAAGATTAACCTTATATCTTTTTTTTTCAATATCAGTTGTTATAAAATTAAATTTACAAAGCCAATTAGCATCTACCTATCAATATAGGCTATTTGAGACAAATTGTTTGCCTTGCCAAGACATAATAACTAAGAAAGCTCATAGAAAGATGTGAAGTCAATGAGACAAAAAATACACTAAAAAGTGACCCTGTCCTCTAAATGAAAAACATTTCATAAACTATTCATCCAAGGATCACTGAATTTACTTGACTCAACTCAAAATGACAGATATGATTGATTGTTGGTTGATTGAGGTCCAGAGGAAAAATGAAAGATGTATCTAACTATCTAAATATAACTTTTGTAAGAGTACTGTTTTTCTATTGACATAAATGCTCACAATTCTGAACCATCTACACATTGTTTTGCTTTTTGTCAACTTTTTAATAGGGAAATCAACATGAAAAAATACTTTGGCTTTAAACCATTTCAAATTTGATTTGATATTTATTATTTGATAACTTTTAAAATCTTACTTTTGGTTCTACTTTTTCACCTTTCTCCTGTTTTTCATAAAAATCTGTAATTTCTTTTCTTATATTTTCTTGAACCTGAAAACAAGATTAAAATATATATGATAGTCAAATTATGTTACAATTTATAATTATACTCACTGCTCCAAATAGATTTCGACTTTGAAATTCTGTAATTGAGTTGAACTTAAATGTCTTTTCCACCTTTGATTAGTATACTTATTCAATTCCAATACTCAATTGTATTAAATTACAATGTGCTGAATGGTTGTCATATTAAATAATTTTGAATTTTCATTCCAAAATTGCAATATTAAAATTCAAAATTCAAAACCAACAAATAAAGCAGAAAAATGTACTCTACTACTATGAAAAAAGACCCATGAACCACGTTCAATAATTAAACTTCCCTTCCTACCCTCCTACATACATTTTAATGGAATAGCCCTCAACATACATGCACACTAGATACAAAATATCTAATTGTTACCTTATTAATTTTATTAGGTGTTGTCCCCAGATGGAGATCAGTCAGTAATTCTGTCATCACTTTGATAAATTCATGTTCCTGCTCTTCGTCATCTAAAATAAAATAACAATTATCATGTGTATGTTTCTTCTTACTTAAAAGATCTTATTTTTGAAACACCAGTTTATTTCATTTGGTCAAAATGTTTAGTAAGCTGTGACCAGTAAAACTTTAAAACTACAAAATGTACATCTTCCCTGTAAAAGATATAAGGGATAGTCAAACTCATACGTCAAAAACAAACTGACAATGCCAGGCAAATATTAAAAATAATCAAAAGAAAAATAGAAGTATAAAAAACACAACATTAAAAACAAACAGATAAAAGGTGCTTGTTATATTTCTTGTATATTTCCACCTGCCTGTATGTTTGATAACTGGTTAAATTTTTTATTTCCATGATCTGTACTATGTCAATATTTCTATTGTTCGTATGTTAACTATAAAAACATGTACTATGTATTTATGATTGAATATGTTGCATTTCAAATATTTTGCTGATTATCTTAAAAACAGTTCCATAATTTAAAACCATTTCTTCTCAATAGCATTTCTTATTACATAGAAAGATGTAAATTAACAACACTAATATTACCTTCGTCATCATCGTTTTCGTGTTCAAAGATCTGTTTTATTTGAATGAGTTGTGATTTGATGGAGGACAGTGTTTCTGCAGGCAGTGATGTTAACAATATCTGGACTTTTTTCTCACACTGGTTGGATAATATTTCTAGAGCTTCTAAGTGAGAAATTCCTATAAAGAAAGAAAAATTCAAAAATTAAATCAAAATTTTCCTTCTTACATTGTTTATTACCGTACAATGAAAATGTATGTGTTATATATTACAAAATTTTAACATACTAACAAACAATGTAAAAAATATGTGATGACTGCACAAAAGTAATTTTTCATAAAGTTGCTAACAGGGATAAAATGATTGAGTTCCAGGATTGTATCATACAGCAAAATGTCTGTACCTTCTTTTAAAACACAATATTGCATAGTCCTAATAATCCCCCCTCCCCTTTTATACCACATGTTTCCCTCTTACAACATAATGATGCCTTGTTATACCTCTAAATAATACCTTGAAGTTTTATCTTTCAGAAATCTGTTTCAAATTTCTACAATTTGTATACGATATGAAAAGTATATACTTTTGATTGATCTTATATTTCCTTGATTTAGTAATTTTTTCCAAGAAGCATTATCATTATAAACATGATTTATTTTATACAAAAATATTTAAGTATCAAACCAAAAGACCCCATTTGGGGAAAGGATTACATCAAATTACCTTGAAATTCATCAAACAAATACCCAAAATGAGACTTTCTAGCCTCCTCTGACTCTTTCTCCATTTCCTGTTTATATTCTGACTCCTCTTTTGCTTCTTTTAAAACAGAAGACAGGTTTGGTTTATCTCCCCTTTCAAGTAATACTTTAGATCTGTGTATTCCTGGGTCATGATCCTCAATAAAATCAAATGCCTTCTTGCCAACTGTTTCTAAAACATCCATGCTTCCTGTCACTAGATTTTTACTCTGAAAAATAATAGGGTATTTTGATGAAGGATAATCAAAGTATGTGCTCTCTTTAAAAAAAATCGAGAAATAAAAATATATAATTTTCTAAAACATTAAAGCCATTGATGTGTTGTATCTCACTGTTTTAATATTATCACACTAGTTCTTGTAACAACCTCATTTGAGCAAAATATTTCTATATATTTTAGATCATTTTTCAAGAAGGAAAAGTTTTCATGCTGAAGGTTGGTGGCTCTCTCTCCCGGTACTCAGACTTCCTCACCAATAAAATATGATTGCCAGAATATAGCAAACAGTGCTGAAACCGGGCTGAACCACAACAATCAATTATTTTTTGTATCCAGAAAGAAACTTCAATTTAATATTTTACATTTATCGATATTCATGTACAAATAATATTTTATAAATCAGCTTACTGTACTCTGTACAATATTAGAGGTCTTGGCCACAGCATCCTTCAGACTTGACATTCCCCATGAAGAGAACCATCCTCCTCCCCCTCCTGAAGCTGTATCCTTTTTAGCCTCTTCAGCTTTCTCTGTCTTTTTGTCATCACTTCCTTCTTCTGCTTTCTTTTCTTCACCTAATTAAAATATAGGTTAAATATCTTTATTGACATTTTCTTTTTACTTTTACAAAATGACTCTTCTTATATAATATAACAAACTTGATAATAGATATTTTTTGTCATATATATATGATTCCAATTTTTTGATTTGAGAAAACAAACTAAATAATGCATTGTACATGTGAAATGTCAGGAAATGTGTTGAGGGGACGGTTAGCCAAGCTTTTCTTATGTTTTGTAGTGATGTCCTCAAATTCAGGACCTTTGATATCAAAATATATCAAAATATTTTGCTTTATGAAATCTTTTACCTCTCAGTATTAAAATCCCTCAGGATATATTGCCTCTGTGTAAAATCAGACTTACACAATATATGTGATGAAAAAACAAAAAGATTCCTATCCTGTAAATTCAGAAATTATTGCGAGGTTTTTATTATTGCGAATAATGCGACTGAGTTGTAAACGCAATAATTAAAACTCGCATTTTGTAATATTTTAACTGAATTAAGCATGACTTTTTCTCAAAATCGCAAAAATTAAAATCGCATTCAAGTGTAAAATGACAAAATCACAATAATAAATGCACGCAATAATTTCTGAATTTACAGTATATGCTCCAACTTCTAAACATTGTTATAATTATCAACAGGTATAAATATGAATATTCATATATTAATTCTATAACAGTTGCCATACCTGGTTCTACATGTTTTGGCTGCTCTGTAATTTCCTTTGAAGCTGATTCAGCAGGCTTCATGGTATGAGCCACATCATGAGAGTCCAAGGCTTCGTCTTCTTTTTTATCAGTTTTCATGTAAGCCAGTTGTTCAGGTGGTATAGCACCCAATGTATTCTCCATTGTATCCATTATTGTACTGAATCCTTCTCCTAGAATGACATAAAACATAATCAGTGTACAATGTTCAAAACAAATGGAAAAGTAAGATAGGAAACTTTGAACAAAAATGCTGTTGAATTGACTTATAAAGAGATTCTTAGAGACTACATTTTTAAGATATGACAAAGAGATCTATGACCTGCACATCTTTTCATTTTTAGCTATGATATATATTTACCAGTATATATATGTTCAAATCATATTTTAACATTATCATGATTATCCGAAAAAGAAATCTGTGGTAAATGTGACCGAAAAAAAACCTGACAGTTCAAGTCTACAATGATTGAAAAGATTCCACATCATTTACACATGATAAGCTCTCGCTAAATCAATTTAATCAAAATTAAATCTCCACACTCACTTTTTTTTCATGATTGGTGGATGAGTACAGGTAGAAAACACTTATGACAAAAACTGTCTAAAAGTATTTTTGTCCGATAGATCTGAACATTGACATTGTGAAAACTTTTCTGGAGTAATTAAGTAACTAAGTGAGTTATCTCCCTGTAGATTCTTTGAAATATATTTTGTTGTACAATGTATCTGTACCAAATTGACTAATTAATCTATGATACTAACCAACTTGATTTGTAAATGTTGAGACTGATGTCTGTGCTACATTCATGATACTAGAACCCCATCCTCCAATATTCCAACTACTAGACTGTAATAAAATAAAATACAGTGAATGTCTGCCTTAACTTACATATATATAATGATGTGAATGTACATGTATGTATTGAAATGTAATGAAAATGATATCGTAAGGTTTCAGTTTGGTACATCTCCATACAAGACTAAACAGTGTTGTAAATTGAAAGAATCATATACATTTTTCTTGAATTGAATTTTGAAATACCTTTTGATCTTCTTCTTCCTCTTCTTTTTCATCATCATCATCATCTGCTAGTTGATCCAGAACAGATTTAATGTCCGGCTTTTCTGAACCTTCTCCAGATCCTTCCCTCTGTATGTTCTGCCCAGAAGGTGACTTAACAATGCTTTCTGTTTTTTCAGAAACATTTGTGCTGTCTGTTGACAGCTCTTTATTATTTTCCGGTTCTTTCTTTTCTTCAACTGGCGTTGTATCTGGTGTTTTCTCTTCCTGGTTATCTATGTCAGTTTTTTTGCTTTCTGGCTTTTCTTCCTCTTTTACTGCTACTTCACTCTCAGGCTTTTTACTTTCAGTTTCTTTTGTTTCATGTTTTTCAGTACTCTTATTATTTTTCTTTGCCTGCTTTCCCTTTTTCTTTCCTTTCCCAGTTGCTCCTTTCTGTTGTGATACTTCAGGATTTTTTGTTTTGTCAGTAGCCTCCTTTTCACTTTTAGGGTTACTTTTTGGAGCTTGTTTCTGGTTATCTCCCTTTCCTACAGACTTTGTTGCTTTATCAGTATCAGGCTTAGTAGATTCATCTCCCTTTGGTGAACTTTGCTTTGTTTCTTCTCCTTCGTCAGCACTTGCAAAAGCAGCATCATCATCTGAATCTGACATTTTATCTACAAAAGAAGAAATTAGGATAAATGAACAGTTTAAACTAAGGAATTACATTTTTTTATTAGTTCATCTTATGACAATTAAATATTCATGTACACACATTTGTCACATGCCAACTTTTTTACTGTTTTCTACCCACCGGAAGTGTTCCATAATTTGGCAATTCTTACAGAGAAACTGCTTTTCCTCAGACTTGGTTTAAATCGTAGGGGGATGATTTTATTACTATTTACTCTTGTGCTATGCCTATATTCGGTGTTTGAAATTAATTTGAGGAATGAACTTGTTTCTGGATCGTGTTTACCGTTAAGTATCTTGTTTGTCTCAATCATGTCCCCTCGGGCCCTGCTATACAACAATGTTGGCAGCTTAAGTTTTTTCAGTCTTTCCGTCATATATCAAATGAAGTCATTGCTGAGCATGTACATATTACGTCACAGAAGTTGAGCTGCCGTTTTTTCTGGTATGTGAAATGCAACCTTGAAATACTACAGACAGTAGCAAATTCAACAACTGGAAAACGTACAACGCCAGGCTGCTAGATTCGTAATGGGGGACTTTTTCTCAAGGGAACCAGGCTGTGTGACTAAAATGACACAGCAACTAGGTTGGGAACCACTGGAACATAGGAGAGCCAGGAGCAGAGTCATCATGTTCTACAAGATAATAAACCATATTGTAGAAGTTCCTGTTCACCACCTGCTCTGCCATCATGATACCAGAACCCGTGGTTCCATATCAAATAACATCAGACAGATAAGGACCAGACTGGACTGCTTTAAATATTCATCCAAGATGTCAGCGTGTCGACACTACTCCACATCTAAATTACAGCACCGTTTTTAACTGTACATACAGATCTCTTTTAATTGTACATACTTGAAGGTTTTTAGCTGTTCACTCACGCTGGAGTATATACACTCAAATATGAGTCCACTCCTTGACGGGAAGATAGATAGATAGATAGTAAGAGGGTAATTAAATAGAAAGAAAACCCATGAGATGAGGATACATTTTGTATGTGACAATAGTCAATACAAAGGTTTTACTCAGGACTGTCTATTTCAAGTACAAACATTAAAAAGTAAAATATGATCTACTGAGAGAGAAAAAGTGAAAAAGTAGATTAAATTACTAAATTATCAAATTCATGCAAATGATGGCATGGCAAAGCTGCAAATTGGCATTTTTCCAAGTATATGATTGTTTATCAACAATCAAACACTTCTCCCTCTTAGTGAGAAACAGCCAATATCATGTAAAACTTACCAAAATTCTGCTTGTCAAACGTCTGCAAATGGAAAATCGAACTATAATAAATTTCGTCACTCCAGCCACGTCGATTTGTTTTGCATTTTTTTAAGCTTTCGGGTCATTAAACAACTTGAAATAAATAGGAGCTAACTATCATTTTCAAACGCATGAGGAACTTAGATGGAAGTGCATGCATTTGGGTTTTCGGAGTTTTCCATAGACAATAGGAAGAAACCAGAGAGCGAATGCTGTTCAGATTGTTTACAAATTTATAAATTAATATTATTGAGGATACTTTAAAGAACAATGGCAGAGGTTAACAAGAATACGAAATATTAAGAATAATTCCAGCTCTTTTCCTTTTCAGTGGATTATCTGTCCGTCTTCTTTGTAAATCGTAAAGACAGAATACCCCCCTTTTTTTCTCTTCATTTTCAAAGTGAGGAACCATATTCATGGTCCTCCAACTGGTTCTTTTGCCTAGATCATGTGATGTTTCAAAGCATAGATTTACACGTCACAATTTCCCATGACACATATTCAACCTGAATGACCAATTAAACTTAGCAGTTTATTCAAAATTGGAATCTCGATGATAGACAGTACCAAGTTTGATAGTCCGAGATTACTCTGACGTCCAACAGCCCACAGCCCCAGCTTGTGTGCCGTTGGACGTCAGAGTAATCTCGGACTACAATTTCAAGTTCATCCTACACCCTAAAAAACTTATAAATTATGCGCCATTATGAAGTCTTTTACCAAGTAGAGGGGATCGCCTGTATCCCTGCACGCCTATTAAAGTTCATCTAGCGTCATTGTGCAGGATAAAATGAGAAATAATTTTGTTTTTTAAGTACTAAATGGGGGTCTCATTGGTGGATTTACTCCCAGATCCTGCTTACTGTTTTGTCAGATTACCATATCCTGCTTACACTATGTAAGTAAGCATTTCTCCCGTGTCACGCTAGACTTCATTTCCTGTTTTCATGGCACTATAATTTGACTTTGACAAATCGTGCTTATAAAATATCGACCCCCGGGTCATGCTTAGACCCAAATGAGACCAACATTAATCACAATTCACTAATGACAGCAGAGCTGATTGTTAATTATGAGAATTTAATTTGCCAAATATTTCGTGCATTATAGCATTATAGTTTTCCAACCACTTGCTCAACATTGGAACAGGAGTGACTATGCCCCTAAAAGCAGGAATGATGTTCACTACAAACCAGAGTTTTTGACGGGAATGCATCGAACTCAAAAGTTGTCTATTCTTGCACTTTGTCACAATTCTTATATTATAACAATTGTTTATTAATGTTTAATGACATGGTTCATGCCAATTGATCCAGGGTAAACTGATATAACTCGTTCATGAAAAACAACTCAAGATTGCTGTATATAGTCAGATCATACTTACTTAATGATACTTAATGATATTTTCCGGTAGATAATCCTCATGGTTCCTCTTCACCAGACTAATATTTTGAGTTATTATATATTTAGAAATATGAGGCAGGCATAACCTGTGAATGGGGACGAAGTCTGTATGTTTTATTTTCTTAATTCAATCATGTTGATAAAAGAAACCGAAATACCGTACGTAACGTTCCCGATTTTGGTTCTGTTGTTAGGGAATTAGCTGTGACGTTCTTTAAGTTATGACGTCATATTCGATGTAAACAAAAGAAACGCTTTCATCAGGTAACGTAACGTTTTTTTTTCATATCAAACAATTATTAAAATTTAATTTGTATTGAGATCCAATCTTATGTTTTACTAGACTAAATATAAAAAAAAAAATCAAAGTCTCATGCAAACAAGACAGATTTCTGCGCAATTGCGGGAAAACCGGAACAGGAACTAGATCTGAAAAAAAACGTTAACGATTTTGAGTTCATTAGTACAATGAAAAATTCGGGAAATTTTCCCAGATTTTTTTTTTTTTTTCATTGATTTTTCTACCGTAATTAGGGACTTCGTCCCCATACTAAATACAGCTGTTTTGTAATCTTATAAAGGTTCTTTTTTCCAGTCTGTATCACCTACCCTGTATCGCATACCCCTTATCGCATGGCTAAACCCGTATCGCATACCCCGTATCGCATGGTAAAACCCGTATCGCATACCTTTTTTTTTTTTTTTTTTTTTTAACTTAAGTCAGTTTTTTAGGGTTTTTTTTGCTTAAGATTTTTTTTTCTAAAAATAGGTATTTTTTTGGAATGACGTCATTGTTTGGTATGTAACATCAAGTACATCAAGTTTTCATATTGTATGTGACGTCACGAACATCAAGTTTTTACAACATATTTTTTGACACACTCAATGCAACTATAAAAAATACAAAACACTTAAATATATACAATAATAAACAAAATATTTTCAAAACAACAGATTGTAAGGTAACCTAGGTGCTTCCTTTAAATAATTGAGCAGTTATTTTAAAGCTTTGAAACAAGACAAAAGCAGAACTGAAGGTAACCCAGTGCTATGGATCAGAAAACAGTTCATATACTATAATACTCTTCTGTTGAAATATATGATAAAGCGTATAATACATGGCAAAATCCGTATCACATGCCGTATCACCCTCGACCAATATCATCCCTCGGGCTTAAAGGCCCTCGGGCTGATATTGATGTCTCGGGATGATACGACATATGATACGGATTTTGCCATGTATTATTCTCTATTTATTATCTTTATTTCTGTTGCTGCTTCTGGTTATTTCAGCTGGATAATCAGAATAATAGGTGTCTTCGTATTCCCTGTTATTTTAAACACATTTATAGATGGAGCTTTTGGTACTTTATCTGATAATTTATTCCATAAATTGGTGATTCATACTGCAAAGCTACTTTTCCTAAGACTTGTTTTAAATCGTTGGTGAATGTTTTTGTTACAATTAACTCTTGTGCTATTCCTATTTTCGATGTTTGAAATTAGTTTGAGAAATGAAATAATTTCTGGATCATATTTTCTGATACATTGTTGTAAGTATCTTATAGGTCACAATTATGTCCCCTCAGACCCTTTGATATGTTAATCTTTCCAATGAACTTAATTTGTTGAGTCCAGGTATCTGGTGTGTCAGCCTTTTTTGTACATTTTTGATATTGTCAATAAATTTGTTTTTGAAAGGAGCCCATACTGAACTGGCATAGTTTAAGTGTGTTCTCACTAATGTTTTATTTATATATATATTATAGTGATATGAAGATCTTTGCATTCAAATTTTTGAATTTTCTTCTTATTGCCGCAAAGATTGAGTTAGCTTTGTTTACTTTTTCACATGTGTTTTTCAAAGGTTTATAGATATAATTTTGCTTTAAATGTGAAGGATATTTCCTTGTTGTTCTGTTTTTTAGGGAAACAATTACCTTTGCTCTTATGACTATTTTTATGACTAAATCTTTGTATTAATTTTCCAGAGTTCTTCAATTTAACTTCATGTAGTGATGTAAATTCATTAATTTATAGAGAATTAATTATACAAACCCCATCAAGTGATAATATATCTGAGCCTTGAATATGATATGATATACATTTTTATTATATTATTCACATCTTTTATATGAATTAGTAAATTTATATCCACATGAGATTAAAGATCATTACTTAAATGTTGTACGTTTTTTTTTTTTAGAAACCAACACCTGGAGATCACAGACGAAAGTGGGACAAGGATGAGTATGAAAAAATTGCTAAAGTTCGATTGGAAGAAGAGGAAAGGAAACTCCTTGAAAAAGAGTTAAAAGAGCCACCTATCAAAAGAGAACTATTAAAACCTAGAGAATATAAAGTATGTTAAACAAGGTTACATTTGATTAAAACCTAGAGAATATAAAGTATGTTAAACAAGGTTACATTTGATTAAAACCTAGAGAATATAAAGTATGTTAAACAAGGTTACATTTGATTAAAACCTAGAGAATATAAAGTATGTTAAACAAGGTTACATTTGATCGAAAATTAATATATATACTGTGGATTCATTATTATTCGTGGGATACCAATTTTCGTGGCTTTCGTTGGTACTGGTGAACCACGAATTCAAATGTTCAACGAAATACAAATTTTGTAAAGGAATGAGTGTAGACTTTGCCAAAACCAGGAAATTAAATATCCACGAATATGTAAGTTTTCCTCAAACCACAAAAATTGGTACCCACAAAAATAAATGAATCCACAGTATACAGTTTTAAGCCAAGACAAGACATTACTATGCAGTTGTGAAAGAAAGAGCAGATACTGAAGAGGAAGTTTGAGTAAAATTCCCTGAGATAATGGTTTATAAAACCACATTTATAAACACCAGTCTTTTTTTGTCAGTTAAAATAGGCAGCTAAATAAAACTGATTAATTTATTTAAATATTTAAGCAGCATCTTTATTAAGTGCCAAGCCACTCTGCCTAAGAATCCGGCAGTGTTTGAAACATGACAAACAAATACCCTGTTCAACTTGACATTAATTTAAGATCAAAACGTACATATATACCATGGTAACAGTGCATGCATATTACATTTGTTTCCTGTAATTCAAGATATAATTTGGTTAATTTTTATAGCTGTTCTAATTACTGTGTCTGTTGTTCTTGTTTTAGGTTGATCTAGATTCTAAATTAGGAAAATCTCAGGTTATCACAAAGCAAACACCTCAGTCAGGACAAGGAGGGTAAGATAACATTTTATTTATCTATTATTAGTCTAAGATTTTAGAGTAGATGTTTAATTATGTAAGGAGGGGCCTTTGGTTAAATTAGTTCATCAACATAAATCACTATCTTGTCAACACTGAAGTAGTGAGTTCCAAAACCACCCAGGGCAGGTTTGTTCTACTCCCATGGGATTGCCATTTTCCTGCTAAAGATTGGTGGATTTTCTCTGCAAACTTCAGCCTCCTCGACCAATAAAAACTGTCTGTATTTACATACTGAGTACAATGCCAACAATCAACCAATCAATTTATTGTTTGGAACATGAACTCATGACATCTACCTTATTGAGAACTACATTATCAGTTGAAATGATATCAATTACATTTATATTCAAGTAGAAATAAGTAGATGTGGTATGAGAACCAATGAATTAACTCTGCATTTAAGTCAAAAGTTTAAAAAGTAAACCATTGTGGGTCAAAGTACAGCCTTCAGCATGGAGCTTTGGCTCACACTGAAAACAACAAGCTATAAAGGACCACAGAATTGACTAGTGTAAAACAAGTTAAACAGGGAAAAACAACAGTGTAAAGACTCTAAATTATCTTTAAAAAAAAACAGAAACGAGAAACACTTATGAACCACATTAACAATCCACAAACCCTGAACAACAGTTTCCTTACTTTGGACATGTGCAAACAAATGCAGCGGGTTTTAAACGTTTTAACAGGCACCAACCAAAATATATTGAAATTAGAGAAATTGTATGTTCGAAAAAATAAATTACAACATGATACATGATACTAAATCACTTACATAATATTAATGATATAGGTCAAAATGTGTATCCTTAACATCAATAAATAACTTGTTAATACGATTTTATTCTCGTTCACCATAACACAAGTCTTAACACAGTTTTGTACAGAGGAAGCCAAAATCAATCTCTATGTAATGTAATAAACATAAAAATCAAAATAACATCAAAGAATAAAACAGAGATGGAAAGTTATTATTTTTTTAATAATTGGATGATTCTTTATTCATTAGAATAGATTCCTCTCACATTGTCTATCCCATCTGTACACAGGAAGCCAAAATCAATCTCTATGTAATGTCATAAACATAAATCAAAATAACATCATAGAATAAAACAGAGATGGAAAGTTATTATTTTTTTAATAATTGGATGATTCTTTATTCATTAGAATAGATTCCTCTCACATTGTCTATCCCATCTGTACACAGGAAGCCAAAATCAATCTCTATGTAATGTCATAAACATAAATCAAAATAACATCATAGAATAAAACAGAGATGGAAAGTTATTATTTTTTTAATATTTGGATGATTCTTTATTCATTAAAATAGATTCCTCTCACATTGTTAAGTTCCTGATGCTGCATTACCTTAGATTTACTGTAATATTTTTTGTTATTTCAGGTATTATTGTAATGTATGTGATTGTGTTGTCAAAGACTCTATTAATTTCCTTGATCACATTAATGGAAAGAAACGTAAGTTTGTATATAATTTTTTCTCCTTTGCTCTCATACAAAAAGTATTCAGAAGCCAGTTGTGAATAAGATAAACAGCTAGTATTTTAAGCATTTTCAAAATGTTAGACATTTTTCTGCAAATAAATAGAATTCATTGCAAGGTTTACCAAATTATTTTTTTTATCCTCAGATTTTGAATACTGTGGATTCATTTATTTTCCTGGGTACCAATTTTCGTGGATGAAGGAAAAATGACATGTTCACGAATAATTAATTTCGTGGTTTTGCCAAAGTCTGCATACACACCTATATAAAATCTGTCATTCATTGCACATTTAATTTCGGGGTTCACCTGTACCCACGAAAATTGATATCCAACGAATAATAATGAATCCACAGTACTGTGGATTTATTCATATTTTGTGTTTATCAATTTTCTTGGATTTAGGTCTTTGATGTTCATTTTTCTTGATATTTGATTTCCTGATTTTGACAATGTCTACATTCAAGTCAATACATATTTGTAATTTGATGAGCATTAAAATTTTTAGTTTCATTTTGTTTTTGGGTAAGTGTTTTCATATGTCAATACAGAGTTGTGACACATTCAATACGTTTGCTGCCTTTTATAATTTTATATCTGAAATTTGTACTCGCTGATGTTTTTGTTGGTTTTTTTTGTATTTAAGATCAAAGAAATTTGGGAATGTCAATGAAAATAGAAAGGTCAACATTAGATCAAGTGAAGAAAAGATTTGAAAGTAATATGAAGAAAAAAGAAGAAAAGAAAAAAGAATATGATTTTGAGGAGAGAATTAAAGAATTACAAGAAGAGGTACTTTAACTAACACATCATCATGTATTAAAGATTTAACCACCTTCAGAGAGATGACAGTTTAAAATTGTGTTTCTTTCCAGTTGACTGACTTTTCAGTTTTTCAAGATTGAACTTTTTGGTCATCAGCATGCATTGTTCTAGTTGACTAACTTTTCAGATACAAGTTATACAACAAATTAAGTTTCACCATTAAGCAACACTAAAAAGCCATGTGCACAGTGTTGCCATATATTTTCCTTGTATAATTAACCTTATGTATAAATTCCTAGATATGTATGTTCTAAATTTGATGTGCTTTAACCCTTTCCTCCATGGATACTTTTTATTAAAATACTTGATTTGCATAGGATTTTTTCAATAAAAAAAAATTCATCAGGTTTTAATTATTAATGCATTGCCAAAACAAATATTTCATCAAGGAAATTCCAGTCATAGATTCTCATAAATATCCTCTTGCTATTAAATACAACTTTTATTAAGTCTGATGAAGTTTTTTCGTAGGTTAGACGTTTCA
The DNA here is from genome assembly GCF_036588685.1 of Mytilus trossulus. NCBI lineage: Eukaryota > Metazoa > Mollusca > Bivalvia > Mytilida > Mytilidae > Mytilus > Mytilus trossulus. The sequence continues at coordinate 24,373,075 of NC_086386.1, read as the reverse complement.
AGTGAGGGACTATGCAGGCGTCAAAAGGCATCATTATGGAGTAAAGGGGGTGGCGTCAAAAGGCGTCATTATGGAGGAAAGGGTTAAAAAAATGTATAATACATTTGCTAACAATGCTGAGGGCAGGGCACTTTAAAAAAAAATTTTTTTTTATAAAAGGTTCCAAACATATTTACGGAGGCTCCAGGGTATAAAAATTTCAGAAAAAAATTTAAACATTTGTTTTCCTTACAAATTTTATTTGTTACCTTTTGTAGTTGTTACTTTATCATATGGTACAAAAATCATTCAAAGCAATCAATTTGTATTGGCCCCAGATGACTTTTTTAATGTATACATCATTGAAAAAGTTCCAAATTATCTCCCTTTGGTGGAAAAATGCCATTTTTTGGCTTGAAAATTGAAATATCTTTTTCAACTCATTGGTGACCTATATTTTTTAGTAAGCTGTACTTTTACTAAATTATTTTTTTTTAAATTTGAACAATTTCTGTAATAAATTTCTTTTCTTATTTCGATATTAACTTTATTTCTCCTATTACTTCAACAAATAAAAAAAAACACTTTTACAAAAATGTATGCTTCTTTCGAAGGCAGATTGTGAGCGCAAATGAACGGTGACCCCACTTTTTTATTTTATTTTTCTGTTAACTATAAGATAAAGTTCATTTATAGAAAAATTTAGAGAAATCGTATATAAATGATTTAGACCCGCGAACCCCCTTAAGCATTTGATAAATAGTAAATTTGGGATAGTGACGTCATCTGAACAAGTGGTGTTAAAAAGATCCCAGATGCTCTTTTTTCTGTTGAAGCTCTGATTTAAAGAGAATCTACTGTTTGTAAATTTTAATTACACAAGTGAAAAGAATAAAAATATTAAGTTTTAAATCTATTTTCTATTGTTTTAGGAAGAAAGACAGAAATCATACAAAAAAGAAAAGAAGGCAGACAGAAAAAGAAAAGCAGAAGGAGAATTGAACTTAAACATTGATCCTGACATGGCTGCTGTCATGGGATTCTCAGGGTTTGGGGGGTCGTCAAAATGATACAATCTGTTTGTACAAATCTGAAAAGAGTGCAAGAATAGAGAGACTGCTATTATATACATGTTTTTGTGTGTATATTTGTTGATGAATGAGTCTAAAAGAGTTATGTGAAGCAAATTAGATGCAAGCTTGTTCATATATTATAAAATTGAATTGGGGATCAGAGAGAATTGAAAATTTTGTTATATGAATAGAAGACAAAACGAACAGTCATACATCGGAGTTTAAAAACAATGCTGCTTAACTCCATACATCTTATCAATATTTGAAACTACCACATACATATACTTTGTTAAAAGGCATCTTTATCTTCACATAGCATTTGTGTTTATTAATGTTGAAATTACTGATAAATGATATTAACAATTGATTTTATAATGATCATTATCTAAATCAACATTTTTCATATATTCTGTAAGTATAAGCCAAGGGGAATACCGGTATTATTTTAACTGTATTTATCCATCAAAATTTAGGATTATTGTTTGCTACAATTTTTTTTTATTGAACTTGATAGTTGTACATACTCCTTAATAAATTTTAGCCCGAGTCCTTGTACTGTATTTTTTTTAACTGTAACCTTTTTATTTTACTGGGTTTTTATTCTGTCATCAATGGAATACATTTTGGTCAGATTTTTCACTACCCATGGAGGTTGTTGTCTGATTTTTATACGACCGCAAATTTTGAAAAAATTTACTTCGTATATTGCTATCACGTTGGCGTCGTCGTCTGCGTCGTCGTCGTCGTCGTCCGAATACTTTTAGTTTTCGCACTCTAACTTTAGTAAAAGTGAATAGAAATCTATGAAATTTTAACACAAGGTTTATGACCATAAAAGGAAGGCTGGTATTGATTTTGGGAGTTTTGGTCCCAACATTTTAGGAATTAGGGGCCAAAAAGGGCCCAAATAAGCATTTTCTTGGTTTTCGCACTATAACTTTGGTTTAAGTTAATAGAAATCTATGAAATTTTGACACAAGGTTTATGACCACAAAAGAAAGGTTGGGATTGATTTTGGGAGTTTTGGTTTCAATAGTTTAGGAATAAGGGGCCAAAAAGGGCCCAAATAAGCATTATTCTTGGTTTTCGCACAATAACTTTAGTTAAAGTAAATAGAAATCAATGAAATTTAAACACAATGTTTATGACCACAAAAGGAAGGTTGGTATTGATTTTTGGAGTTTCGGTCCCAACAGTTTAGGAATTAGGGGCCAAAAAGGGACCCAAATAAGCATTTTTCTTGGTTTTCGCACCATAGTGTTAGTATAAGTAAATAGAAATCTATGAAATTTAAACACAAGGTTTATGACTATAAAAGGAAGGTTGGTATTGATTTTGGGAGTTTTGGTCCCAACAGTTAAGGAAAAAGGGGCCCAAAGGGTCCAAAATTAAACTTTGTTTGATTTCATCAAAATTGAATTATTGGGGTTCTTTAATATGCCGAATCTAACTGTGTATGTAGATTCTTAATTTTTGGTTCTGTTTTCAAATTGGTCTACATTAAGGTCCAAAGGGTCCAAAATTAAACTTAGTTTGATTTTAACAAAAATTGAAATCTTGGGGTTCTTTGTCATGCTGAATCTAAAAATGTACTTAGATTTTTCAATTATTGGCCCAGTTTTCAAGTTGGCCCAAATCGAGGTCCAAAATTAAACATTGTTTGATTTCATCAAAAATTGAATAATTGGGGTTGCCAAATCTAACTGTGTATGTAGATTCTTCATTTTTGGTCCAGTTTTAAAATTGGTCTAAATTAAAGTGCAAAGGGTCCAAAATGAAACTAAGTTTGATTTTAACAAAAATTAAATTCTTGGGCCTCTTTGATATGCTGAATCTAAACATGTACTTAGATTTTTGATTATGGGCCCAGTTTTCAAGTTGGTCCAAATCAGGATCTAAAATTATTATATTAAGTATTGTGCAATAGCAAGTCTTTTCGATTGCACAGTATTGTGCAATGGCAAGAAATATCTAATTTCACAATATTGTGAAATAGCAAATTTTTTTTTAATTAAATGGAAAATTCACGATTTTTTACTTATGGTTTAAATATGTTCATTATGACATAATATATATATTCACAAAGTTTTATCGCTATATGTGCAGTAATAGAGGAGAAATTCAATATTTAATGAAAAAATATTAACTACTTCCTGTAGGTCGTGACGTTTTCTCCTGGTTTTTGCATGCCGGGATTTAAAAAACAATCATTAAAAGTCTTGGTTTTTAATCATATTTTAACGTAATCGTAAGCGCGCCGATGACTTATGCTTTATCTAATAACCATCCGATAATAAGAAGATAAAACGCACATACGTTCAATTGTACATATTCATGAGATAAATTTTCTATGTTAAACGTATATATTCGAATTATTTTTGAAGACAATGGTTCACAAAAAGTTATAAATTGATTTTTAATTAATGTATTTTCGGACTGATAAGGTGAACAAAGTAAAGTACAATAATCTGTAAAGACAATATGTTGGTGTACTCTTATTGACCTTTTACTATCTCTGCTATGACTTGGTTGATACGATGTGTGTATTCACGGTTCTGTAGCAATACTCGTAGATGGCTTGTTGAAAGGTAAATTGTTATTTGCACTTCGGTATTTAACCACGCCTCTCGGGCACACCTTGCCAGGTGTGAATGTCTATTCGGATCAGTGAATTATAAGACAAGGGGAGCATCCAATACACATATTTAAAATATATATTCAAGTTGGTGACAAATAAAAATTGATCGCCGTGGAATTATTTAATTATGTTTGGTGCTATTATTTATTTGAATTCAAATAAGTTAATTTACTAAGAAATACACAATTTTTGGTTAAAGAAGGGAAACTTAATTCATATGTCCGATTGAAATGATTTACGGGTGCGTCTAAACACTGCTAAGGAGTCCTTAGTGCACTAAGGATTTATAACATGCCACTAAGGACTAGATGGGGTGCTGTTACATGCAATTTCTTTTCATATTATGGTAGAGAATGATATTTAATGCATAAATTTCAATTTTTGTAGAAAAATAATCATAGATGAATAAGATATTCAACATTATTTAGGCACGTGCCCGTATTTCTTTGATGTGCCGAAAATCAATGAACCGTTTGACACGTGTCATATTACATAACTGATTACACGGGAATCATTGTATTTGTTGTGTTTAATGGACAAGATTGGTAAAAAAATGAATTGTTGTTGAAATACTATTAATGTGTTTTTTTCAGAATGAAGAAGTATTTTTTCTCAAGTGTATTGAAGGTTTTTTTAATTTGATGTTCATATATTAATAAATGACAGAATACGGGCGACGACGGACATGCGTTCGAACAGGTATGGAGCCGAAACACATTATTTTGTTTCTTGTGGTGCACTTTTCAAAATTTATTTTCTTATATGGAGACGTTAAGCAATGTATTACTGGACAACAAGTAATCAATAAGATAATAAACTTTTTACTACATGCAACCACCCTTGTGCGTTTGCTATGGTACTTTTTCAAAATTTTATCCTTTTTTTTTAATTTACATATGAAGACGTTTGAGCAATGTATTTGGGGACAAAAAAAATCCATCTGATAAAATATATTTACTACATGTAACCAAACTTATTTAATGCAAGCTACAAGTAAACAGACGGATTTAGACAGAAATCATGTTTTTGTGAGTATGCTATGGTTCATTTTCAAATTTTATTAGTATCATATGAAGAACACGTTTGAACAATATATTTCTGGACAAAAACGAGTTCAATACGATAATAAATTTTTGCAACCAATATAAAAAATGATGTGGTAGGGTTGGTGATGAGACAACTATTCACAAGAGACAAAATGACACAGAAATTAATAACTTTAAGTTACCCATACGGCCTTCAACAGTGAGTAATTTTTACAAAGCACTCTCAACATTATATCTTTAACTTTAAATTAACAAATGCAGGAAATTATTCGTAAATAATGTACTAAACACTGTGGAACATTTTGAAAAAACATTTCTCTTTCATATATTAGAAATAAAACCTAATCTGACTAAAATTCGTTAAATGATTATTTTAAACTTCTTTTACTTTTAGAAGAAAAAAAAAACAAATGTCAAACAATTTCAAATTAATAAGTACCGCCTTTGTAAACTGATATCAAACTGGTTGAAAACTAGTGGTTTTGATAAATCACAAGGACGCCACATGATTTTTTATCAATTCAATCGTTTTTCGTACTAAACAAAAATGTAGTACGTAAAAAGCAGTAATAGAAAGTGGACAAATAAAAATCATGATTTATAGGTTTTTTTTCGGAATTTACTCATGTTTTAGTGAAGCCACTCGTAACGCATCTTTGTCGGAATTAGAATAAAAACAAAAAAGTTATAAATATATATATTCATTTTGTCTTCATGTCTCTTACATAAACATTTTACCAAGCTGACCACACTCTTACTTATTAGTTGGCGCACATCAACATTAAAACCTATGGCAAATAACTATGTCGGGAAATAAATGAAACAAAAGCAAAATTATTTGTCCTTTTAATCATTTTAACTTTTAAATATATATCTTTATTCTCACAAACCAAATAAGAACAACACATTTTATTATGATAATCAAGTATTAATCTTTTCGATACAATTGTCAATTTCTTAAATTAAAGAATATATGATTGTTTAATCAGTTGTTATATTATTTGGCACGTGTCAATCGGTTCATTGATTTTCGGTATATCAAAGAAAAATGGTCACGTGCCTAGAAAATGTTGAATATCTTTTTTATTTATGATTATTTTTCTATAAAATTTGAAATTTATGCATTAAATATCAACCTTTAACAGAATATGCAAAAATAATACGTATAACAGTAGTCCTTCTAGTCCTTAGTGGCATTGTATAGTCCTTAGTGCACTAAGGAGTCCTTAGCAGTGTTTAGACGTACTGATGATTTACACCTTTTGTCCTTGATTGATGTCTAATAAAAAGGAGAACTTAGAAATTATAAATAGCTTTACCAAAGTATTTTTATTTGTCTTTATTAGGCAAATAAATGAATGAGAACACTTAGATTTAGACTTTTTAAAAGCCACGTACAAATTAATAACTGGAACTCACTGAAGATAACTCTACCGAAGCGGAATATAATATGAACGAATAAAGAAAAAATACTTTTGTACTTGAGAAGTCTTAAAACATTGACAGCAAATTTAAGGTCTTCTTGGAATGGAATCGAAAAATTACGAATAGATATTCTTTATCAAGTGTGAAAAACGTTAACCAAATTTAATCATAATCGGGGACGTCCTTATTAAAGTAGTCTTCGTCTCACAACGTATAATACTTAATAACTATTTGACCAAAGATGTTTAAAAACAAAAGACATCGAATTTAATGTCATCTTTCCCTATTTTTGAATGTAATTATAAGTCTGTTCAACTGGCAAGAATACCCCTAAAGCGGACAAATATCTGACAAGCAGTTTATTCTTTAAATTTGCTGTCATTGAATATCAAGAAAGAAAATAAATCCCGAAAATGATTTGAAACTTTAATACTCAATAGCTTTCCTAGAAAATATTCACATCCCTCGGGGATTATTAGTGTAGGTCCAGTTGCATATGTCGGAACAGTTGTGGTGATGACAAATTTCTTTCTTTATTCGAGAACAATCTAATTGATATATAAATCTGTGATTTTACTATGTTCATAACTTCGATGAACCAAAGCAAGTTATAGATCGACCTGTATTTAAATCAAATTGGTCCTCTTCTTCTTCTTCTTCTTTTGGTATACAATAGTCTATCGAATTGGATGATTACATACTGTTGGTATACGTGGACTAGTCTATTTACAAAACTTTTACCCCAATTTGCACAAAATGTATGTTTCTTTCTTATGTTCAATGTATACATGTATATATTTTAAATTGCGCTGTAGTTCCGTAACTTTCTATCCGGGCGTATAAACGAATCGTCGACAAGTGCGCACATTTTTTAAAACAACATTTCTGGAATGATCTAACTATGTCCTTTACTATTGACAACGAGTAAATATAACATTGTCCCAGAGACATATAATACAATTATATGTCTCTGATTTTCCCCAAATTAACCCTTGGAAAAAATACGTATATTTGTATATCTTCAATTTTTTTTTTTTTTTTTTTGGTATCATTTTTTTTTTTTTATAAATAATATTCTTTACACCAGAAATTTTATTTATAAACAAGCGTATGAGTTAAGTAATGACTTGTATATTATATCACTTTCGGACACGCAAGACAGAGATGTATATTATACATGCACCTGATAGTTCAAAATGGAAAGTTATAAGTTATCGGCCGTGTACACTGATCAATACCTACAGAAGTGAAACGATGCATGAACTTGCAGGCCCGACAGGAAATCGCTTGAATACCTGGTCGTGTCACCTTACACCCCTCACAATACCTTTGGGAGTAATACCTTAAGCCATGCGGGTGATCAGTGGAGCGAAGATCCTAATTTATTTGAATAAAGTATATTACTTTAAAGAATTATGAACGAATTAGATTTTCGAAAACAATTTTCACGGAACTCTTATTTATGATTTGAACTTTGACTTTTTAACTAATTCCAATATTAACAGTTTAAAAATAACAGACTATATGGTTATTAAAAATATAAGAACATTTTCCGAATCAAGTTAGTTAGTCAGATAAAACAACCGTGCGATTGACAAGATATCGACACGTAATTACGACAACATCGGTTACTGTAGTTTTGTTTCTTTATGGTTTATAGACATATCGTGATTTTTATTTGGACAAGATAACAAAAGGGCGGAAGGCAAATAACTGATACTCAAAATTTAAAATCGATGGTGATCTCTTATCTAGCGGAATAAAACTTTAATATTTATAAATTTGAGCATTTTAATACAGAATGGACATAATATGATTTTTTGATTTTTTTGCGAAGTTTCCCTTTAAGAGTTATTTTTCTTTGTCCAGTATAGTAAGCAAGAAATATCTGCAAGAATTTTTTTTAATTGGAGTTATCTTTCTTTGTCCAGAATCAACTTAAATCTTTGTTATATACAATGTATATTCACTTTTTACTACCAACTGATAAATTTAAATAATCTTTACCATTCAGTGATAACAAGCAGTTTTTTTACATCTTAATATTTTATGATGTATTTAAATGAGTAGTAATTGTTGCAAACTCCATTAGAATATTTTAATTGAAATTAGTTTTGGAATAAGGGAAAGGGGGATGTGAATAAAAAATTGGGTTCAATTTTTCTCATTTGAAATTTCATAAATAAAAAGAAAATTTCTTCAAACATTTTTTTGAGAGGATTAATATTCAACAGCATAGTGAATTGCTCTAAGAGAATACAAAAATTTTAAGTTCATTTGAATACATTCATTCTGTGTCAGAAACCTATGCTGTGTCAACTATTTAATCACAATCCAAATTTAGAGCGGAATCCAGCTTGAATGTTGTGTCCATACTTGCCCCAACCGTTCAGGGTTCAACCTCTGCGGTCGTATAAAGCTACGCCCTGCGGAGCATCTGGTTGTATATGAAATTTTGCAAACAGAAGATATGTTGGATAATTAGTTCTTCACACTTGTTTATATGTTGCACATTGGACATAAAAACAACCATGAGCAAGTGCGGAAAAACTAATTTTAATGAGATTGTTTAAAAATACACCTCATTGTAAACTAGGGGAGGGGACATGTGTGAGTATGAGTAGACAGTCATTCTTTGAATAAAACATTATTATCTTTCAGAATTATGTAACATTAGAATGAAGAGATGATGAAAACAAAATGAATCCTCATTGTAAATTGTTTGTAAAATTTCTATTCCATATTTTGTAAAATATTTTTATGTTAGTACAGTAAAATCAGAAAAATAAAGTTTTGTCTTGTGAATTAATGTTAGTAAGAGTATGGTATCAGATTTCTGTAGAGGGAGTCTTTGGTTAGGATGTAGTACTTAGATAAAATTTTATTTCCCTCATTAATTGTATTCCTGCAAAACTACAATTATTGTTTTATAAAATTCTTTCATAGCTTGAATTGTACTTGCAAGTACCAAAAGTTTCAAACAGTTATGCTTCACATTTCTGAAAATGAAATCAAATTTAGACTAGCAAAAAGGAGTCCATAACACAGAATAAAGCAATTAAACTTGACCTACAGTTTCTTAAATCCATGTCATTTGGACTCTCATGACTCTGTTTGGTATTTATCCAAATTGCAATCAAACACTTCTCCTTATTTTAAATAGTTCACTTTCTTTTTTATGCCTCTGCCACTAGGCAAATTGGTCATTTTAAAGTGTTAATTATTTGTTTCTGCACTATAACTTATCATTGCCTCATGCATATTTTATGAAACTCATACACAATGCTAGGGACTAAAACGTGCAGACAGAGTTCAGATTTGGCACTGAGTCACTTGTTGTTTTAAAGTACATAATGCCCTTTTTAGCTCACCTTGCCCGAAGGGCCAAGTGAGCTTTTCTCACCACTTGACGTCCATCGTCGTCTGTCTTTGTCGTTAACTTTTTACATTTTGATCTTCTTCTAGAGAACCACTGAATGAAATGAAACCAAACATGGCATGAATGTTCCTTATGAGGTGCTGACCAAGTGTTGTTACTTTGTAGCCGATCCATCATCCAAGATGGCCACCAGCGGGGGACTCAGTTTAACATAGGACCCTATGGGAAATGCATACAAATGACTTCTTTTAGAGAACCACTGAATGGAATGCAATCAAACATGGCATGAATGTTCCTTATGAGGTGCTGACCAAGTGTTGTTACTTTGTAGCCAATCCATTATCCAAGATGGCTGCCAGCGGGGGACTTAGTTTAATATAGGACCCTATGGGAAATGCATACAAATGACTTCTTTTAGAGAACCACTGAATGGAATGAAACCAAACATGGCACAAATGTTCCTTATGAAGTGCTAACCAAGTGTTGTTACTTTGTAGTCGAACCATTATCCAAGATGGCTGCCAGGGGGGGGGACTTAGTTTAACAAAGGACCCTATGGGAAATGCATACAAATGACTTCTTTTAGAGAACCACTGAATGGAATAAAACAAAACATAGCATGAATGTTCCTTATGAAGTGCTAACCAAGTGTTGTTACTTTGTAGCCGATCCATTATCCAAGATGGCTGCCAGGGGGGGACTTAGTTTAACAAAGGACCCTATGGGAAATGCATACAAATGACTTCTTTTAGAGAACCACTGAATGGAATGAAACCAAACTTGGCACGAATGTTCCTTATGAGGTGCTGACCAAGTGTTGTTACTTTGTAGCTGATTCAACATCCAAGATGGCAGTCAGCAGGGGGACTTAGTTTAACATAGGACCCTATGGGAAATGCATACAATTGACTTCTTTTAGAGAACAACTGAATTGAATAAAACAAAACATAGCATGAATGTTCCTTATGAGGTGCTGACCAAGTGTTGTTACTTTGTAGTCGATCCATTATCCAAGATGGCCTCCAGTAAGGGACTTTTGAATGAAATCAAACATAGCCTAAATGGTCCTTTCCTTATGTCGTTGTGTTATTACTTTTAGTCAAATTTTATATTTTTTTGTATGATTTCAAAAAACCCAAGTAGAATCAGGTGAGCGATACAGGCTCTTGAGAGCCTCTAGTTAATTTTGAAAATTGCTAACATCAATTGAAAAGTCAGTTATTGCTCATGATTTTATCATTGAACCAGATAATATGAAAACAACATTCAAACAGTAATGCCAAAATTTAAGTATTTAGAAATATGAACAGTTTAAAGTCCTGCCTGTGACTTCTGTCGCAGATAACTGATACAGGGATAGTGATCCGGCAGCAGCTGAAGCATTAGATCAATACTTTAAAGTTTTAAAGACCTGGATGCTTCATACTTTGTTTTTAAATGCCTTATCTTATGAAGTTTCTGTGTCACATGTCCATTGTCATTGACCTCATTTTCATGGTTCTGTGACTACTTGAAAAAAAAGTTTATTTCATCCTTATTATGAGTAATAGGATAAATTTATTTAGTATGTGCATTCCTTACAAGGTCTTCATGTTTGTCTGACACTTTTCATCTGACCCCAGCCTAATTACATGGATCAGTCAACAAGCTTCACAATAAGATTTCATGGTCAAATTCATATATCAGATACTATAAGCAAAAGGTCTACATATATTTAATGTATGGAATTATTGTAATGTGTACATGTTATACCCGTAGCTAAGGGGGGTTCGGACAAACCCCCCACCCCCACCCCCCTTTGGAAATTCTTGGCTACAGGCCTGCATGACTCATTTTTTTGCCAGTATTTCAAAGTAAAATCACAAGGCTAAGAAAACCAGGTGAAAACGGATCATTTTCGGAATTCCCTGATTATTTAATGACCCGGTTGGTGTCCATGGTGATCCCTCAGAATTGTGAAAATCTCGTTTCACACCTGCAGAATATGGGTCAGTTGACAGGTATGCCATGTCCAGCTGGTAGGTGTCATCAAACCTTGACCTCATTTGCATGGTTCAGTGGTTATAGTTAAGTTCTTGTGTTTGGTCCTTTTTTGTCGAGCCTTCGACTTTAGTCGAAAAAGCGAGACTAAGCGAGACTACATTCCGTCGTTGGTGTCTTCGGCGGCGTCAACAAATATTCACTCTGTGGTTAAAGTTTTTGAAATTTTAATAACTTTCTTAAACTATACTGGATGTCTACCAAACTTGGACAGAAGCTTGTTTATGATCATAAGATAGTATCCAGAAGTAAATTTTGTAAAAAAGAAATTCCATTTTTTCTGTATTTTACTTTTAAATGGACTTAGTTTTTCTGCGGGGAAACATAACATTCACTCTGTGGTTAAAGTTTTTAAAATTTTAATAACTTTCTTAAATTATCCTGGGTGTGTACCAAACTTGGACAGAAGCTTATTTATGATCATAAAATAGTATCCAGAAGTAAATTTTGTAAAAAGATAACTCTATTTTTTCTGTATTTTATTTTTAAATGGACTTAGATTTTCTTTAAAGTTAACATTACATACAGTTTGCAGTTAAAGTTTTCAAAACATTCATTAGATTTATTAACTATCCTAGATTTTTACCAAACCTAGACAGAAGCTTCTTACAATCATAAGATGGTATTAAGAGGAAAATTTTATTGATTTGTTTCCTCATTTTTGTTGAGCCCGCGATTTACAGCAAAAGTAGGCGAGACACTGGGTTCCGCGGAACCCTTACAAATTTTTTAAATACTTTGTGCAATAGGTCAGCTATATTTGGTGTAAGGAAATATTTCATGATGTACATTTCAGTCTGGCAGGTTTAAAATTTTAATGGTTTTGTTGGTTTTTTGTATACTATAAGTAATATGTCAACTATATTCAATGTATGTAATGATTGTAAGGTGTATTTCTGACCTCATTTTCTTTGATCATGATAAGTTATAGTGATACCTGTATTTGTTGTAGAACTTTATATTTAGGGCTTTCAACATAAAACCAAATTACAAAGACATTTCAGCGTTTGTACTCTTCTTTCAAAACCTACAACCATATCAAGAACAATGATAGATGGACTTCTTAAAGGGACCATCATATAAACATTTTCAATTTGTATCAGAGAAAGAGCTTGTATGTATCAACTTAAAACTTAAAGTCCCCTCATCATAATGCATGAAAATAAACCAGAGGACAAACCTGTGATATTCACTTAACCATTATAAAACTCATACATTCTTAGTTCAAATAAACTAAAAATGTATGACATTGATAGGGTTTAATGAAGACACTTTCTATCCTCAAGTTTATTTTTATGCCTTATGATGAGGGGGCATTAAGTTTTATCCTTGTTTGTCCATCCTATCAGTTTAAGTTCTCTAACTTGAGTTTGCATCAACTAAATGCTATGAAACTTATACACAATGCTTATATACCACAAAAACACAGATAACGATTGAATGTTGGTGGCATCACTTTACACTTATTCCATTCTATTAATGCCCCTACAAAAAAGGAAATATTGCAAAAAGTTATGAAACTTATACACAATGCTTATTTATATCACAAGTCACGGATCAAGTTTGAAATTAAGTGGTGTCACTTATTATTTCAGAGTTATGACAAACGCATCGAATTTAATTTTCCTATAGTCAATTTTCCATTTCTGTGTAGCAACATCCCATTGGCACCAGCATATGGAGTATATGTGTCTCAATTGATATGTTACTCTCGAGCTAGCTCAAAGTAGGTTGATAATGTTGAACGAGGAATACTGCTTTCTCAAAAGTTGTTAAGACAGGGATATGGAATCAATCAAATTAAAGTCATCACTCAAGAAATTTTACAGTCCCCATCATGAGCTGAATGGCCATTATGACAAAAATGTGTAGGAAATCATATTTGATATTCTTTTTCAGTCATAACAAGTGAAACTGCGAGCTACTGCTCACTGATGATACCCCCGCTGCAAGTGGATAATATTAATAGTGTAAAAATATGCAAGTGTTCGGTAAACAGGAAGTTGTCAAGTGATGAATCTGAAAACGCATCACACAGTGTAGCTGACTTATATAAATCCTGAAACCAAATTTCAGAAATCCTTGTAAAGTAGTTTCTGAGAAAAATGTGACGAAAATTTTCAACTTGGTTATCATGTGTAAAACCATACAAGTGTACAGTAAACAGGAAGTTGTCGAGTGATCTATCTGAAAACGCATCACACGGTAAAGCTGACTTAGGTAAACCCTGAAACCAAATTTCAGAAATCCTTGTATTGTAGTTCCTGAGAAAAATGCGACGAAAAATATTCATGGGACTGACGGACTGACGGAAGGACAGACAGAGGTAAAACAGTATACCCCTCCTTTTTTAAAGCGGGGGTATAATTATATATTTACTAACAAAAGCTTGAAAAATATTCATGGGACGGATGGACTGACGGAACGACAGACAGAGGTAAAGCAGTATACCCCCCCCTTTTTTAAAGCGGGGGTATAATAACCTTCCATCATTACTGAACTGAACAAAGAAATAACACAACAGGTGCTGTATATAGTACAGGAAACTGCTTACTCTTCTGGAGCACCTGATTTCACTCCTGGTTTTTAGTGGAGTTTGTGTTGTTTGTAATTTATTATTTTCAACTGATGATGTAAATGTTTTTGGGTTTTATGATTCATTGTTAACTCCTTGGTTTTGATTGTTATTGTCTTATGCTCCTTTACCAATGGAAAAATTGCTAAATTTTTCATTTCCATTTTCAACCAAATTTATGAAACTAATACATAATACATATCAATATGTACCACAAAACTCATCTTGCAATCAACAGTTTATTAAATCTAACAAGAACAAGTAACTTCACTGTTAAAATATATATGTAACAAACAAAAAAGATAACAAACTTAGTCTATAATGTCTTCTTAACACTCTTTCTAAGTACATGTAATAACAAAAGTATATATATTATATAAAATGGCTCAACTGTAGTTCATGATTCCATACAAGCATTTGCTAAATAATAATGTTTCTCTTATTTATATGCCATAAGATAATTAAACAGGGGTCAGGAGCTACTGAATGAAAATATAAATGATGGAGATTGACTTCATTATAATACTTTTATAGGAGGCATTAAACAACTGAATTAATAAACCAACATTTTATACATGTACACTTTGGGTTGTAAACCTCCCAACCCTTGGACTTCATTTTTTTAATAGCTTTGAAGGGGTGTTCCAGTAAAACATACATGGCACCCAAGGGAGGTGCTTTAAAAATGAGCTAACCATATTTAAGTCGCAATTTTACAATTTCACTTACAGATTTATTGTACAGAAAAAAATACTTAAAACCAGCCATTGTTGAAATTTTTAATGCCTGTCTGGGTCACAATGAAACATCCCTCTTCTGATATTAAACAAGAAAATCCAAAACACATATTATAGATTTCCAATATAACATAAGTTTCTCATGATTATTGTTCTAACAATGAATTTCTTTACTAAAGTACTAAAAGATGGATTCTGCCTTTGTATCAAATAGTGAATTGAAGTTGCTGTTCCCTGGTGTAACTGCACTTGCTATTAATCTGTTAAAAAAGTTTAAAATAGATCATAGGTTTAACAAGTGTTTTATTATTCCAGGGTTATCAAAGATTTTTTTTGTCAACTTAATATTAAAGATTTCCAGCAGTTATATATAATTAGACCGCTACAAATATGTACAAACCAAATAGGTTTTATAAAACATGTATTAATTGTCATCACAGTTTGTGCCAAAAACCACTAAAATGTTCATTCATGTGTAAATTTTCAAGAGGGTATTTAAAGATATCTAGAAGTATTTTCTTGAAATTAGTTTTAGATTATATAAGGTGCAAACCTTTTTGGTTACAGTGGTTATAGTTAAAGTAATTAGGGGCCATAACTCTTGAGGTGTAATACCACCAAATCATGGTACGTCACATCCGGTTGTATACAAAAGTAGGTCGAAAAATATATTCTCTTGAATTTGACCGTTGTAGATAATTAATCCTACATTTTATTGCAGTAAAACTATTTCTGTGTCATAAACATATGTCTTGGGTATTTCAAAACACTATTATTTTTTATTTGTGATTTCTATAGAATTTTTTGTAATCTTGAGGTTACATGGTGACTAAACCTTGTACACAGATAGAATAAGGGGAGAAATTTGATTAGTTAACTTTCAATGATGGTTACTTTCTTATATGCAATGAAATGTTATGTGAAAATTTTTCTTTAGAACTGGACAGGATAAAACTTTACTCATGCCAAGTATTTCTTTATTTGAAACAAAGATAAGTTCTGCAAAGTTTTTGGAAAGTGCAAATTTAACAAAGACTAATAGGGGGAAATCAATGGTGGTATTACACCTTGTGACACAAAAACAAACTTGACCACTTTTATGTCATCAGTATACAATGAACTAAAATTTTTAAAAATGAATTGTCAATTTCAAACTTGATCTTAATGTTGTCCTCAAAAATTAAGTTGAAAAAAACAAGATGAAACATGAGTAACATTTTATAATTAATAATTGTAAAAAGCTGATACTGACAATTGCCATCGATTTTATTACATGAAAAATTTACTTGCATCTACTGGTAAGTGCATATGAATTAATACAAATAACAAATCACTTAAAGTGACTTATAAAGGGAGATAATCCATGATATTTCAATATACTAACCTCCTGTTTGATTGTTTTGTATGTTTTTGTTCAGGTGGAGTCAAATCATAAAACAACTCACATAATGGTTGCTTGTCCTTGTCAGTCTGGGAAAATAAACATCAACAGTATAAATTTCAATAACATTTATTCAGCTTTACATGAAGCCACCAGTAAGAACAATAAAGCCTGAAAGTTTGTTTTATCCCTCATTTTCCTAGAAAATAACCCATTAATCATAAAACATATGAAAATAATTGTCATTCTTTAAGGCCAGATTTTTATCTTTAAATAGTTAATTTCTGAAAACAAATCTATATGATTCATTTCTATGTTGTTGTTTTTTGTATTAAAAAGTTAAGTTTTGAAGTTCAAATCAAATGCCATATGATAGATAATCTATTGAATATCAGACCGTATCATTTTTACTAAAATATTTGAAAAAA
This sequence comes from Mytilus trossulus, assembly GCF_036588685.1. Lineage (NCBI taxonomy): Eukaryota > Metazoa > Mollusca > Bivalvia > Mytilida > Mytilidae > Mytilus > Mytilus trossulus. The sequence continues at coordinate 24,356,374 of NC_086386.1, read as the reverse complement.
AAAATCAGTTCCATACCATACCTGAAGATTTTTTGTTTTTGATTTTTATCAGTTTCTGTCTCATTGATGATTGGAGGTATGGATGCATGCTGTATAATCTCCAGTGGCAAATTAAGTGAATATTCAGGATGAGAACATGATATTTAATGGAACATTAATACAAACCCTGTTTTGTACTAAATCTACAGGGTGAACTAGAATTTAGAATTTTAGTAGACATGCCACCCTACCCAGGAACATTATTCTGACTCAATGACGCCCCAGTCACTGCTCTCACTCTTTGAGTTGAGTCAGCAAATAAGAATGTTGAAGTCTTTGGTTTGACTACACCATTTGATTAACCAAATTGAAATGTTAAACACACAAGTTCAACAAGAGATTCTTAATAGATCATTATGATCATTAAAGGCAAAAAGAAATAAATGTTCAGAAAAAACCTTTTTCCTTCAGTTAAACAATCAGAAAAATGAAAACATGCCAACAAGATTTTTTAAGGGAATTTACTGATTTTTCTTAGACATTACCATTTCTTGATTTTTATTTGGTGTCTTCCTTCTGGCAATCCTAGTTATCTTTTTAGTTCTGATTACTTTTGTTTCTAAGACAATTTTATTTCTGTCTTTGTTTGCCTCTATGCTTTCTTTTGGAGAACAGTCTGAAAGCATGTCTGTTTTGGTCATGGTTTCTTTTTTTACTTCATTTGATGTATTTTCCTGCTTTGATGCTAGATCATTATCATGTGACAATGGAATATTTTGTTTCTCAGAGCTATTTGAAAGTTTTTCCAGATCTTCTTTGTAAGTTTTAGGATATTCCTGCTTTTGTGAAGTTGTAAGCTTTTCTTTATGCTGACTAGATACAGTTTCTTCTGTTGTTTTCTTTCTATTTTGATACATGTCTGTCTGGACTACTGGTTCTGTGTTTCCTGGATCAGCATCATTTGAGTCTTCTTTTAAATGTCCTAGTTCAACAAAGCTGCCTTTAGAATCTGATGATGCACTAGACAACTGAAAACAGAAATAATTGATGTAAAAATCATTCAACAAATTTTAAAAGAAAATTTTAATTACAGTATGCTAATGATGGAATTCGCAACTATTACAAATGTCACTTTCACTTGTGTCATTGAAGTAGCAAACCTTATATTTGGACAAGGCCCTATATTTTTTGGTGAACTTTTTTCAGCCTAGGTTTTATTTCTTTAATTCTCACTATCTAAGGCAGTGAACAAAGATATCACATGAATTGCTTTTAAACTGATTTAATAATCAGATGTGAGTCAGTAATTGTCTACCTGTATATTATTTTCATTGAATGTATTAAACGTTGTCAGTCCTTAATAGTTTACTTTAATATTTTTCAAGGTCAAACCAGGTTTAACCACCTATTTTCTTCAGAAAAAGCTGTACCAAGTCAGGAATCTGATTTTTGTTTTCAATTATTTTTTTTAAGTTTCTGGTTATATATGTAGTCATTAAAATTGATGTTGTCAGTTTTTAAGGACTTTCTCGGTTTCTCAATTTGCAGGTAGGTATTTTGGTTTATGATTTTTTTAATATATATATGAGAGCCCAGGTGGTCGTGTGGTCTAGCGGGACGGCTGCAGTGCAGGCGATTTGGTGTCATGATATCACAGTAGCATGGGGTCGAATCCCGGTGAGGGAAGAACCAAAAATTTGCGAAAGCAAATTAACAGATCTAACATTGTTGGGTTGATGTTTAGACGAGTTGTATATATATATATATATATATACGAGTCTAAATTGAAAACTACGTTCAAACCTATGACTGCGTTGGATAAAAACCGCAATTTTTATACGTGTGCATGTCAAACAAATTTCGTTGTAGAAGGGTCTAAAAACAGCACAAACAACATTTTCCAAAAGAGTGAAAAAGTATATTTAAACAAAACGCATTTGACTAACAGGTCGAACAACTGATGTTCTTTAACCCTGCTGACTGCCATTGGCGATTGCCAAATAAAATTGATCACAGGTTGTAACAAAATGGATCTTATTATAAATTTAATACGTCACAGAAAAAAAATAATTGTTAACTTGTGGACAGGATGTTGTGCCACAAACATTCGGTGTCAATATTTCTTTAGTACACCATATCCGGATTTCGACAATAAATGTCTCTTCAGTGATGTTAGGGATCGAAACGGTATTTGGAAGGCCATATAAAAAGCACCCTCATTTTTAGAGAAAGTACCCTCATTTTTAGATTAACTCTTGAATTTTAAGAGTCAATATATAGGATGAACGGATCATATAAACCGGAGGGAAAATATGATACATGCCCAAACAAAAAATATAAACGAGTCTAAATTGAAAACTACGTTCAAACCTATGACTGCGTTGGATAAAAACCGCAATTTTTATACGTGTGCATGTCAAACAAATTTCGTTGTAGAAGGGTCTAAAAACAGCACAAACAACATTTTCCAAAAGAGTGAAAAAGTATATTTAAACAAAACGCATTTGACTAACAGGTCGAACAACTGATGTTCTTTAACCCTGCTGACTGCCATTGGCGATTGCCAAATAAAATTGATCACAGGTTGTAACAAAATGGATCTTATTATAAATTTAATACGTCACAGAAAAAAAATAATTGTTAACTTGTGGACAGGATGTTGTGCCACAAACATTCGGTGTCAATATTTCTTTAGTACACCATATCCGGATTTCGACAATAAATGTCTCTTCAGTGATGTTAGGGATCGAAACGGTATTTGGAAGGCCATATAAAAAGCACCCTCATTTTTAGATTAACTCTTGAATTTTAAGAGTCAATATATAGGATGAACGGATCATATAAACCGGAGGGAAAATATGAAACATGCCCAAACAAAAAATATAAACGAGTCTAAATTGAAAACTACGTTCAAACCTATGACTGCGTTGGATAAAAACCGCAATTTTTATACGTGTGCATGTCAAACAAATTTCGTTGTAGAAGGGTCTAAAAACAGCGCAAACAACATTTTCCAAAAGAGTGAAAAAGTATATTTAAACAAAACGCATTTGACTAACAGGTCGAACAACTGATGTTCTTTAACCCTGCTGACTGCCATTGGCGATTGCCAAATAAAATTGATCACAGGTTGTAACAAAATGGATCTTATTATAAATTTAATACGTCACAGAAAAAAAATAATTGTTAACTTGTGGACAGGATGTTGTGCCACAAACATTCGGTGTCAATATTTCTTTAGTACACCATATCCGGATTTCGACAATAAATGTCTCTTCAGTGATGTTAGGGATCGAAACGGTATTTGGAAGGCCATATAAAAAGCACCCTCATTTTTAGAGCCATTTACCTTATTTTCTGTGGTTCTTATGTTTGCAGAAAAAGATGAGACATTACACGTTTCCTCTTTTCTTTTTTTTTCTTCTTTAAAATATGAAGACCAGAAAAATGAATTCTGTCTGTATTCTGACATAACTTTTTTCAATGAAATTAAAACAAGAAATAATTGTTTTTCAACTGCTACTATATATTACCTGACTTATACCAGACAATGCTGGAGACAAGATCTTTGGTGACATAACTGGACTGCATTTTATTGGAGAAATTTGTTTCCATGTGGCTTCTTTCATTCTCTTCAATGTTTCCATTACTGAAAAAACGCTATTAGACTTACAAGTCTCTAATGCATTGTCAGAGTCTGAGTCACTCAACTCTACATCCTCAACCTCATCAGGTACTCTAAAATATGCTCCTGAAGTTGGAAGAGAAGGAACTTCAAAATCAGATAGTCCAGTCTTTTCATTGTCTGAGTCTAGAACAACAGGCATATTTCCTTCACATGAATACTTTGGCATGCTCAGTTGTGAATCAGTTGCTTTCTCATTGTCTGTGATGTTAACCTTGGCATCTCCTGAAGCATCAATAATAAAGTTAGATTCCACTTGATCTGGACATAGTAAAGATGTTCTTGCTTTGTGTTTCTTCAAATCAGTAGTACTATCATTATCTAGGTCTTCTTTAATTTGATGCTTGTCTCCTCCCTTTGACCGTCTTTTCTTTGGAGCTTGCTTGGCTTCATCAAACAGTTGTTGCATTGTGGCATCATCCATCATAGGTGTTGTATACGGCTGGATATCAGATTTGGAGGTAAGGTTGTTTGAATTAGGTTTCAAAATCAAAGGTGTTGTGAAGTTGTTCATGTCTGATTTAGTGCTATTTGAATTTTTGTTTGATTTGAATGTCAAAGGTGTTGCAAACTGATTATTTTCAGGTTTTGATATCGATTGTGCTGACCTAGTTCTTCTTGTTGATATGATCTCTGGTGTTAATTTTTTTGCAGAAAGATTTTTATTCTTTTTATCTTTTGGTGATTTTTTGGAAAATTTGATTTCATGTATTCTATCTTCTTTTGAATTATTTTTGACAAGAATATCTTTGATTTGATCATTGTCTTTTTCAGATTCTTGCACTTCTTCTTTAACTATCAAGTTTGTTGCAACTGACATTGGGTCATCACTTTCAATGCAAATAGAAAAGTTGTCAATATCATCGAAATTACAACCACTTCTCCTTATAAGTGTATTGTCTTCCTCAGAGGAGAATCCTTGTGAGCTAACTGGAGAACTATTTACTTCAGACAACATTGTTGTTGTGGGGGCTTTTGATGGAGAAAAACTCACTCTAGTCTTCTTTTTTGACGGTGGTGTGGTTTCTTCATATCTAGAATAAAAAAGCAAAGTTTTGAATACATGAAATATACTTATAAAGTATTTTAAATAACTATGCCTTTTTTTCCTCTTGATAAATTATCATTCTAAATCAACATTATGAATTTATGTTTTTCTTTCATGCAATTTTTTTTTTTTAATCTGCTATAAGTCTATATTTTAATAGTTTATAGTAAGTACTGTTATTATGCCCTTTTTTTTTAGAAATGTAATGCAAAAAAAACTCTATTTTCTTCTTTCCTATTGCATATGTTACATACTGTGTGTTACAATAAAGTGCACTTTTATTGTTGAAACTTATCTTTCTAAGGGGAGATAATTCAAAATTTATATACAATTTAACAAAAACCGATCCCATTTGTTAAAATTGATAAACTACCTCAGAGATATATGTCTCTGCCTACCTCCATTAGAATTACTTTAATTTCTTAACACATATGTTTACACAGTGTAATACATTTATAAAATTTAAACAAGTCAATTAATAATTTTTAGAATAAGACTTTTAAGTTTTTACTTGTCACTCTTATCTGAAATTTTTTATACAAAAAGAAAACTTTTATGTATGTACACTTTTTGTGACAAGTAAAAAGGTAGAAAACTACATAAAATTGAGAATGAAAATGGGGAATGTGTCAAAGAGACAACAACCCGACCAAATAAAAAACAAACAACAGCAGAAGGTCACCAACAGGTCTTCAATGTAGCGAGAAATTCCCGCACCCGGAGGCGTCCTTCAGCTGGCCCCTAAACAAATATATACTAGTTCAGTGATAATGAATGCCATACTAATTTCCAAATTGTACACAAGAAACTAAAACTAAAATAAAACAAGACTAACAAAGGCCAGAGGCTCCTGACTTGGGACAGGCGCAAAAATGCGGCGGGGTTAAACATGTTTGTGAGATCTCAACCCTCCCCCTATACCTCTAACCAATGTAGAAAAGTAAACGCATAACAATACGCACATTAAAATTCAGTTCAAGAAAAGTCTGAGTCTGATGTCAGAAGATGTAACCAAAGAAAATAAACAAAATGACAATAATACATAAATAACAACAGACTACTAGCAGTTAACTGACATGCCAGCTCCAGACTTCAATTAAACTGACTGAAAGATTATGATTTCATCATATGAACATCAGGCACAATCCTTCCCATTAGGGGTTTAGTATCATACCATCATAACATATATGAGAAGAACATAACCCGTGTCATGCCAACAACTGTTTTTTTAGAATAAATGTGTTTAGTTCCAACGCAAAGACCTTATTAGTGACTCAATATTAACGCCAAAATATGCAATCTTTAATGACTTGACAACAGTATCGAAATTATATCCCTTCTTAATAAGTCTATTCAAAGGTTTTGTAAGTTTCTGAGGTGAATACTGACACCTTTGTGCTTTATACAGAATATTTCCATAAAAAATTGGATGTGAAATACCTGAACGTATAAGAAGTCTGCATGTTGAGCTATATTTACGAATGATGTCTTTATACCGATGATAAAATTTAGTAAATGATTTGACTAGTTTGTGATATCGAAAACCCTGGTGTAACAATTCATCAGTAATACATAAATTTCTCTCGTTAAAATCTAAAACATTGTTACATACACGACCGAATCGTACAAGTTGAGATATATAAACACCGTAAGATGGTGACAAGGGAACGTCACCATCTAAAAACGGATAATTAACAATAGGAAATGAAAAATCATCCCTTTTATCATAAATTTTAGTATTCAGCTTTCCGTTAGTGATATAGATATCAAGATGTCGTCATTATTGAGAGCCAAAATATCATCCAAATATCTAAAAGTATTATTAAATTTCTTTATCAGATGTTGTTTTGATGGGTCTTTGCTTATTTTTGTTATAAATTGTAACTCATAACAATACAAAAAGAGGTCCGCAATAATTGGTGCACAGTTAGTCCCCATTGGAATTCCGATAATCTGACGATATACGGAATCCCTTAAGCGAACAAAAATGTTATCTAGTAAAAATTCAAGGGCATATATGGTATCAAAGCATATCCAATTAACAAAGTTTTTTTGTTTATTGCTACTAAAAAATGACCTAAAAGAGTTTGAACATGTAAGCATTGGTGAATAATATACATTAATGAAATTAATACCCTATATTTTCTGTTTGTTTCAATATTCCTGGCTGTTTATTAGGAGTTTCATCTATGATCTCAGAAATAACATTATCAGGTTGATCTTTGGTTTTGGTGTAATCCTTTTTTGCTGGAATTGGAGAGTTTTCTGTCAACCAATTTGGAGAGGATGTGATGTTCTGACTATCAAAGTCACTCTTGTATACCGGAGATGTTACTTCTGTTTTTTGGTCTTTCCAAATGCTACATTTGCTTCGTCTGTCTTTTGAAGAGTTGCTTCCCATTCTTTTGGTTTGTTTGGCAAATGGGGAAGACTTGGTTGGTGTTTTAGTTAAAACAATCTTACTAAAATTCTGTTTTTCATCCGCTGACATATTTTTCCACAGTTCTCGAACTTTTGAGTTTATTTGAGATTTTGTTAAAAACGGGTACAATGATTTCATATGAACAGTTTCTTTTTGTTGAAACAGTTTAAAGCTAACTTTCTGTGCTCTGTACAAAGGAACAGCACCTGAATCTGTTGGTACAGGGAGGTTGTTACCTTGGAGATAATCTGACAATCTCCTCTTCATTGCCATGGTTTTGAATAGTTTGGGATTTTTTAAATCTGGAAATATAAAAGAGTATTAAAGTAAGTAAGTAAAGAATCCATTTGGTTCAAACTTCAACGAAAATACAACAATGACCATGACAACATGGCCACTGACTGATTTAAATAGCCATTTTCAATGATAAGTTCTTCTTTAAGGTGGTACCTAACACTACAGGGAGATAACTCTGTAAAGTCAGCTAAATGTTTTAATTACATTGTATTGTATTAAAAAGGAAAAGTAAGCTTCTCAATGATAACAATTGGTGCTTGTCAGCCTGCTATAGGTTGCAGTCTTGTAATTGACTGCTCCATAGGCTTACATGCAAAACAGCTGATCTTTGAAAATAAAAAAATAAAAAATGCTACATAGAAAACAAATTTCATGTTCATATCATGTATGTACTAATGTGAAATTGTGATTTAATCGAAAAAAAAAAGGGGGTCTTGCCACAAAGAATAAAAAGTTACGCAATCCTGAAGTCAAAATATTTTTTTTCTACTTTCTGTTTGCTATTTTTACTAGGCCGCACCACTTCCAGTAAACATGATATCCTTCCACTTTCCTGGATTGATATCCCCAAAAGATGCAAGAATTTTTTTAAAGTTTATATATATGTTTCAATTCAGCATAAACCTATAATCAAACAGAAAAAATTGAGTTCAGAAAAAAAATCAGAAAAAAATGCACTATTTTGTTTCCCTCCATGTTTTGACATGCAACGGAAACTGGAGTTGTAATACAAGACTGGTACCTATATAACCAGTGTAATTTTTCTGACAAAAATGTTGGTTCAAAATTTTTGAAATTTTTATATTTTTGTTAAAGTGTCAAAATTACTTTGACAAAATTTTATGAAATTAAACGAGCCAAATTAATTTTAGTGAAAGCTTAAGTTAGTTTGATGTGAACTACTAGTAATATATCAATCATATTTTGTGTGAAGTGGTATTACTATCAGTACAGATTCGTTTGATAACTATTTTATGGCCCTTTCCCCTAGGTCATGGTCCTGTGACTTCCAATAAATTAACAATTTCAATGTTAGGTTTTATGATCAAGTTAGTTTGATAGGACTTTCTTACAATAGACAATATTTTCCATAAAGTTACATTTGTTAAAGTGTGAAAACCATTTCGAGGGACTAATTTAATTAGATTGTCTTATTATGAATTTTCGACAGGCGAGACATATATCTCTGTGTTGACAGTTGATTTAATTCAGGCTGCCATTAGTTGTATTTACATTTATTTTCTTGAAGTTGGTTATTTGCTTGAACAATCTATATCCAATATTTTTTAGATTTATTTTGCCATTAATTGTTATGGCTTATGCAAAGAAAATCATTTTTCTACCAGATATAAATGGCCACAAACAACGAACTGATGATACTGAATACCTTATCTGTGCATCAAAGGACATATATATATATTAGTTAGGAATCCTTGGTGCAATGGTTTAAGTCAAATAACTTCTTTTGACAACTGCATTATTTCATATTTAATTCAATATTGATTATTGTCTACTGACTACAGTACTGACTTCTTTAACTTAAGACTGACAGACTGTATAGTCATTGATATTGAGTTGGTGTGCATGTCTGCATGACTACTTTCAGTCAAAAAAGACTCTTTTATACTATAGTATAGACAGATTCAACCAGTTGGATGTTTAGCTGATTTGTCTCTAAATTACCACAGCCATAGGCAGATGCAGGGGGACCCAGGACCTCCTCTATGAGGGAAAAATTTGGTTGATTATATCTGAGACTACTACAACACAGTTGTGTTATACATTTGTAGTAGTCTCAGATTATATGATATGAGTGTGGTAAAGAGGGGCCTTGAACACGGAAACACATGAAATAAAAATAAAAAATTGCGAAAACGTTGCACAGAAAATAAAAATCTGAAAAAACGAAGCACGAGAAATAAAATCATAAATATTAATGTAAAAAGTTAAGAAATTCATTAATCAGCCTTTCTTGTAGATCATCTAGTCATTATATAATGGATATGATGACCCTGCAGTCACCTATTAGCCTTTCTTGTAGATCATCTAGTCATTATATAATGGATATGATGACCCTGCAGTCACCTATTAGCGTCCGCTATAGTTGCAACATATTTGAGAGAAAAATATTATTCATAATAATTAATTTTAGCCATGTTAAACATTCTGGGAACTCATAATTTAAAACAATCTGTGGACTGACTTTGAATTTAGTCCTGGTTTGCTTTTTAATTAAATGCGGGAAAAACACGAGAAATTAAGAGTACCGACACGAAACACAGAAAATAAATAAAGGAAAACATGAGCATGGCATGCACATCGTACCAAACACGAGAATACGAGGAATAAATCGTCATATAAACACAAAAACACGTGAAATAAAAAGGCCAAAACATTGCACGAATATAACCCTTTACCACTCTCTTATATAGGGAATGCACCTTATCGCTATTTAGTCCATTCCGGGAAAAACAGTCATTTATACAACTTCCTGTTTAGGTCACCGGCCGAAAAATGGAGGTCATCAGTAGTGAGCTGAGGGAGAAAAAACTTTAGAAAGTGATCATCAAGAAACTTTGATATAGAATGATCCACTTTTTTCGAAATTACAATTGAAGTAAAAAAATATTTTGTTCGAAGTATTTACGGTATTTTAAACAGGTCTCATTAAAAAGTATCATGCATGTTGAATTGTTTAAACAGGGTCCCAGATAGCTTCAACTGGATGAAAAAGTTGTGTAATTTTAGAACTTATCCGGAATGGACTAAATAGCGACGAAGCTGGTTCTTGACTGACTACTACACTTTGTTTAAGTGAAGCGTAATACAAGCGGATTCCAGTTTAAATAGCAATAAGGTGTATCACTGAAGCATGATTGGAGCACCCCCTCTTAGGGCAGCCATTCCCCTCCCCTCCAATTAAATTTCTGGAGACTACACTGATGAACCTTTATGTATCAGTACATAACCTCTGATGTCAACTTTGTCATGCTAAAAAGTAAAATTTATGTCATCAATTTTATTTTAATCGTCATGCGATTTCTGGCAATTTTTGCTAGTGTAAAAGGGCAAAATTTGTGTTTGAAAAACTTACAACAATCTCTTTAATCATTCCCATTATTTTGAATCAGTGTATTTATGTTTTTTCAAAGACATTATTGTGATCATATTTGCCGCCATTGAAAGTTTTCTTGCAGGTCAAGGACAAGTGCGTGATCAGACGAGACATAAACGTGACGTAAGTAGTTGCTATCAAACAACAGTATGGTTGACATGAAGTGAAGGGGGAAAAAGGTTTGTAAATCATGTCAAAAAAGAATGCAGATGTCGATTATAACTTTTTCGACACACCTAGGGACGATGAACAGGTTCAGGTTCATCATGTTCCACATGTGATTGTGAAAAACCGTCCACATCAAAAAGGGGGAACAAAAAATGGACACATTTCTTCCTCTGGATCTGACTCCTACACGAGTGACAGTGACAGCTTGACCGATTCAAGTGGAAGTGATGATGAGACTGCAAGGAGCAAGGGGAAAACAAGTTGCAGTAAAAATAAACCCGTAGTTGTCACAAAGAAATATTCAGAATCTGGAAGTTCTAGTGCATATTCTTATGGTTCATCAGATGAAGATTTTGAAGATGAGGAGAGTTCTCGTCAGAAAAATACAAAACGTGTTTCGCCAAAGAAGACTCAGAAAACGCAGGCTTGGGAAATTAATGGGTCATCAAATAACAATAATGAAACAAGACCGAAATCTGCAAAATTCAGGAATAGATCAAAAGATAAATCTGATTCAGACAGTGAAATAACGGATGTTTCACCATTAAATTCACCACGTTCAACACCTAGTAGATCACAAAAACAAGGACTCAACAATGTGCAATATAACTCTTCACAAACACAGTCAGGGGATGGCGAAATAAAACTACAAAGTGATAAAATTGATCTTCGATTGTTAATGGATGCTGTATCAGAAATAGACAAACAAGAGAGACTGAAATCAAATACTAGAAGAGTGATGTTTGAACCTCCCAATTCAAAAGGAGGACAGAAAAATCATTATTCATTTGATAAAAGTCGCATATCAGACATTGAAAAGGAGAACCAAAGACTCTTACAACAAATAATGCATCAAATAGGACCAAAACAAAAGCGACAGCAACCCAAAGTTCAACAACAAGTTCCAAGAGTTGATAGATTGACATCCTCAGCAGTAAACAGGAGAAAACAACAGTCTAAAATAGAACAAGATAATATGGTAAATTTTAGTTTCAGTATAAAAAGTTACAGAAAATTATTAAATACGTACACATGTATACACATATGACATGGTAAAACATTTTTGATTTTATAGAATAAAGAGATGTGGTTTGATTGTCAATAAGACAACTATCCAACAGAGTTCAAATATATTTTTCTGTATCTGTATTTCCCACTTCTGTTATTAGGATGGGTACGTCACAGATTCCTTTCGGCTATTATGTGACGGGTTGGTCTGCGCACAATTAGTCGCGCTTGCTGAGGAGTGCTGATTTAAACTCCTCGGTAGTAGTGGCGCACACTACTGAGTCCTCCAGATGGTTCCAGTTTATTGCAGTGCGCACAAAAAGAGAGTTCTTGTACTGTTCTGTCTTACTAGTTGGAACTATGACCGCACGTTTGTTGTTACGGACTTGGTGGTCTATAATGTTTTTAGTTACAAAGTTATTATATGTTGTTGCTTTGATTTGTCTCTTTGGTCTATGAAATTGGATCAAATCGTCGGGAGGAAGCGCTGGTATCTTCCCCTCAACCACTTTGAAAAAGAAGATCAGTCGTTGTTGTTGGCGTCTTGATTGTAATGACGGGAGCTGAAGTTCTTTTAGCATTTTTGTCATACATCCTTCCTCTCTTGATTTGTAGTCTTTGGTAATGAATCTAGCACCTCTCTTTTGTATGGATTCTAGTTTGTCAATGTCTTTTTGGGTATATGGGTCCCAAATAATTGATCCATACTCCATTATTGATCGTATGAGAGCTATATATGCAGTTTTTTTCAAACAACTAAATATAAAGTCACTAAGGTCAGTTCAAAATTCCTTTATTCCATAATAAAAGGTAGTCATGAACAACCCTTGCATGAAAACTTGAAACCATGCATTCAAAAGCATAATTTATAAATTAATTTTAAAAGTTACATACATTTTGTACATGGACCATAATTTGCTATTGGGCTCCGTTTCCTATAACTATAGAAAAGTGATAAAATGTGAATTACTGTAAGAAAAGTTGCAACTACATCTAAAGATGCCATTATTTTTATCAACATACAAGTGTATGCTACACTTCCCTAGAAAAAAAATTAAAATATACGAATTTCAAAGATTCTACAACCGTATTTTTGTGTCGTTTCTCGCGTTATTTATTGCTTCCGAAGAGCATAACGCTGACTGATTTATAGATAATCGTCACCGGCAAATTCGTAACTTTTGCTTTCAAATAACAAAGAACATCGACCAATAAAAATAGTGAGAAGAAAATGCCGAGAACTATAAGTATTTATGTAGCAGATGTAAGAACAGTGGCGTGATTTTTGCGTCCGATTTCATAACGCAATTTTTAGATGATGTAATCTGCTTTGTTGTAAAAGAATTCTTAAAAACAATATGCAAATATGAACTCTCGCGAGATGTTCAAACAGGTAAATCCGAGATGATTTACATTCTTGTTTTGATCTTCGTAATAATTAAGTAAGAAAATTACGTTGCCGTTATGCGTTACATTTCACACGAAACAGAAGTCCAATTATTTATTAAAATTGTTTTTGTCCTTAAGTTCTAACCATTTCCGGTCATACGTGAAACATGTGACTAGCATGTGATCACGCCATTACGGCCGGATGTACGAAATACTAGGTCTAAACATTGTTTTTGTTTCCAACGGGATGTTAGCAAACATAATCTGTAGACTTGTTTCGTCTTGTTTAAAAGGGGAAAATACAATTGTCAAAGTGATTGCGCCGGTGGTCTGTTATTTTTCCTATGTGCATAATGTTACATACGATCCTGTGTGAAAATAAATGCCCAATGACTTGACAAAATCGATTTCATATTTGACAGACGTTAGAACACACTTCGTTTCCCGATAATGACGTGAAGAGTCCTTGGAAAAATCAATCGAAATTACGTCTCTTATCATTGTACCAATGCTCGTTGGATTGATTTAACTTCAGCAGTAAATATTACTGGATATTTTAGGTGAATAAATATAATTTAATAAAAAAATACATGTTAATATACCGTTACACTTGGAATGTACAAAGTTGGAATCCTGTCACAGTTTTTAATTAATATTTTTTATTCATGTTCTGCAAACACTTATCAGAAAAGTAAACTTTTAGCATGCATGACTTGAAAGGAAGTACTTTATTGATTTTAGCCCACTAAAGTAGGTTAAAATGTGGAAACCCTGTAGATGGTGTACATGTCACAAGTATCACATTGTGTCTATTTTAAAGATTTTAATTCCAAGTTAAAGGATTTTTCTTTACTGGATTTAAAGAATGTTACATTGCCAATGATTTGGAATAAATTGTATATATTAACTGGAAAATCAAAACCAAATATAAATACATTTTTTTTGCTTAAACATCATGATTCAACGATTATGGTATCCTGTATCAATGGAGAAAATATGGAAAATTCTGAATAAAATGTACTAATTGTTTTCAAAACAAGCACATATTTAGGAGTTTTATAATACTGTTACATTTAAGATGGATTTTAAGAAAAAGTATACTGTTCAGATTAATTTAAGCAGATTTTGCAATAAAATAAAACTAAAAAAATGCTTTCGGTTTCTTATGGTTTCCTGTCAGGTTTAAAAAAAACTTTAATATAACATTAAAAATAGATTTTAAATATTAACATGAAGCAAGTAACACTAGTAATGGTGTTTATTTATGCCTTTTGAATTATATTGTGCAAAATAAAGAAAATAAAGATTGGTTTCCTGTTTGGTTTCATGTCACGTAAACGGTGAATCAAAATGTATTAATTTTTTCTCGAAAAACTCAATTGTTCCATTCATACTATTCTAACACCAACACAACCCACTAAATAAAAGTTTAAATTTTAGAACTTATAAAAAAGGATACAAAAAGAAACCAAAGGCCGAATACCAAATTATGGTCCATATACATGTACTACAAATGTATATTGTAGCATTGAAAAAGGCATGCATTTATATGGCAATCACTTTTTTTTAAATGCTCATTGATAATTGAATTTTATATGCTTGTTCTTATCTAGTAGCCTTAGTAAGGATGGTAGGCAATAGTCTTGTACCTGCTTTATACAGAAGCTAATTATAATTAATGATAATGGTGAGAAAATGAAGATAGAAAAAATATTGATTTACATGTATCTGATAGACAGATCTATGTTAATATGACATGTCACAGTTCTGCATGTATTCATTTCTTATTTACCACACTTCCAGCATGTCCAGTGATACATGTATTATACTTAACTAATTAGTACAGAATACTAATGTAATTTATACATGTGTTTATTTGAGAGTGATAAATTAATAATTACCAAATATATAAATTGACATGAGTGATATACACATGAAAAATTTACACTTTGAAATAAAATGTAATAAAGTCAAATGATAATTACATGTGATGCAAAAATAAACTACTTCTATTCATCATGTTCATTATTATTTGTGGGTTACCAATTTTCATAGATTTTGTTAGCTCATGCCTAGGTGAAATGAAATTAATTGTTGATATACATGTAGTGAGTTAGTCTTATATATATCTTGAAAACCATAATAGATGACAAAGCAGAAATGCCAGAAAGTCAATGGTGTCAAGATCTACATTGTAGCTACCTCCAGGCTCCTATTTTCACCAAATTTTCTTGTTGCATTTTGCATGTACATGTATTGTATCAATTTATTTTTGGTAAAAGTTTCTGATGAGTGATACAGGGTTCAAGCTTGGATCCTCTTGTTAATTTTACATTACCTCCTGTCCGTTTAAAATTAGACTAGACGGAAATCTTAAATAAAAAATTCAAATTTCAATAAAAAAAATATATTTTTGCTGGCCAAAAAGGGTCCTTATCCATGTTATCACACCCTGTCCTTTTGGAAATAAAAATCAAGCGTTTTTCTGGATAAACCTTTATCAGCTATATATTTGAAGCTATAGTATAGGTTCTAAAGGGATCTAAATTCAATAATTGAAATTGAATAGACTTTAAGATTCAGTTGTACATGTACATATTTGTATTCATCCATACTATAGCTAGTGCAATCATTGAATACATTGAGCCTTATACATTTGTACATGTATGCAGGCCCGTAGCCAGGAATTTCCAGGGGGGGGAGTTTGACTCACAAACTGGACTTTAACAGTCACAATTCGAACAGAACATTGACTTTAACTGTGCTTATTTGTTTTCAAGGGGGGGTGGGGGGTCGTCTAAAACAAAACCTGGCTATGGGTATGTGTATGTAACCATCCATATCCATTGTAAAGATATATATATGTATATATATACAATCTGAATCATTACAATGTATAAAAGATAAATTTAATAAGAAAGTTAAATGAATTAAAAAGATATAAAAATTAATCCTTTTATTTGTTATCTGACCTTAAGGTATGGTATTTTAAGATCTAGACATATTTTTGTTTTAGATTAAAAAAAACAATACAAAAAACAATAAATTGTTCGAAAATAATTATTATTCAATATTACGAAGTTAAGTGTGAAATGTCCTTACATGTAAGAGGTCAGAATGTAGAATAAAGCTTGGATCTAACATACATGTACATGTACCATTGGCAGATCCAAGGGGGGGTTCCGGGGGTTGGAAACCCACCTTTTTTTTTACTATCAATGCATTTGAATGGGAGCAAATATATATATAGCTGGAACCCCCACCCCTTTACTCTGGGTTGGGAACCCCCACCCCCCTTTTTTTTTAAATGGCTGGATCCGCCCCTGATGTACTACTAGGTCACTCCAGTGAGGTGTAAAAAAATCCGTACAGTTAGGTTTATTGGTATATATACATTTTGTAAGTGCTGGTAAAGTTTTTTATTCTATATTTGAACCAGTACTCACTATACAATATGCATAAGTTCTAAAATAAGTTAGAATTACACATATTATTTATTGATATACTGAAAAGGAAAAAAGAAAAAGTATTATACTGGAAGTAGGTATACGGATGAAATTGAATTTTTATATAGATAATAACCAATGTACAAAATGTATGACAAAACAAGAATGTGTCCAAAGTACACGGATGCCCCACTGGCACTATCATTTTCGATGTTCCATGGACCGTTAAAATGGGTCAAAAGTCTAATTCAGCTTTAAAATTGAAAAGGTTGTATCATAAGCATCAAGTGTACTAAGTTTCAGGTTGATTGGACTTCAGCTTCATCAAAAACTACCTTGACCAAAAACTTTAACCTGAAACTCCCACTTTCATTTTCTATGTTCAGTGGACCGTAAAATTGAGGTCAAAAGTCTGATTTGGCTTTAAAATTAGAAAGATCATATCATAGGCATCAAGTGTACTAAGTTTCATGTTGATTGGACTTCAGCTTCATCAAAAACTACCTTGACCAAAAACTTTAACCTGAAACTCCCACTTTTATTTTCTATGTTCAGTTGACTGTGAAATTGGGGTCAAAAGTCTAATTTGGCTTTAAAATTAGAAAGATCATATCATAAGCAACAAGTGTACTAAGTTTCAAGTTGATTGGACTTCAGCTTCATCAAAAACTACCTTGACCAAAAACTTTAACCTGAAACTCCCACTTTCATTTTCTATGTTCAGTTGACTGTGAAATTGGGGTCAAAAGTCTAATTTGGCTTTAAAATTAGAAAGATCATATCATAAGCAACAAGTGTACTAAGTTTCAAGTTGATTGGACTTCAGCTTCATCAAAAACTACCTTGACCAAAAACTTTAACCTGAAACTCCCACTTTCATTTTCTATGTTCAGTTGACTGTGAAATTGGGGTCAAAAGTCTAATTTGGCTTTAAAATTAGAAAGATCATATCATAAGCAACAAGTGCACTGAGTTTCAAGTTGATTGTACTTCGGCTTCATCAAAATCTACCTTCACCAAAAACTTTAACCTGCGGACGAACGAATGAACGGACGAACGAACAAACGGAGCCACAGACCAGAAAACATAATGCCCCTCTACTATCGTAGGTGAAGCATAAAAATCTTTTTGCTTTTTATAGGAGTCTACATTACATGTACACTTTATCATGTTTTTTGCACTAACATGACTAATCCAAATTAACAATTGAAATTGACTACTGGTATTGAACATTAAATATGTTCTTTTATATGATATATTTTGAGCATTAGCATATTATCATAATGCATTATATAACATTAGTTTTCCCTTAGTATACCTAAACACTTAATGAGGCAATACTTTCATTTCATTAGACAATGTTTATTCACCAAATTAACTTTGCTTTAGGATATGATTTTTTTTGTCAAATTGTTTATTCATCCATTAATTTCAGTCTCAACTAGAGTATGTGGCTTTGCCTTTATAGTCAATCTTGAAACTGATGTTTGTATTTTTGATATTTTGAGTTTCCATGGTGACTTGCCTGATTTTCTTTCACTTGAAATGATTTTTCATTGCCTCAACTGGTACCTACTTCCCACTTCTTTATAAATCTCTCATTGATTTTGTCCCAGTTGAAATGTGTGTAATATTTTCTATATATCTCAAAAAGATTTTTACAGTGTAGTGTACTACCAGTGAGACGAATAATATCAAAATTATAGAAACTTCTACCAACTCTAACTCAAAATATCGACAATTTTGTGGTAAGGGGGTGTAAAATTCAGTTTGACAGCTTCAGACGTGATAAAATTTGACCTTTTGAACTGGACCAAATCACTACTTAACATAAAGATTCAGCACCCAAATTTTTTTAACATGTAATAACATCCCCCTTCTTAATATTTCATGCATTTAATAGCAAGAACTTAATTGGGAAAGTGTATTAAATAAAACATGCAAGTTATACACTGTTTACACTAGGGACTATATTCGTAGACACCGAAAACCAAAGGACGATAACTGTGTCCTTGGACCATGTATTAGGAAGAGGTAATTTTTTAAGGGAAATCCTCAATTGCAAAATTTGACTTTGAATGCTTGGAATTGCCTTGAAAAGCTTGTTTGAGTATGCATTGGTGCAGTTACATGTATATTTTATGGAAATATTCTTTTTAAAGCACAAAAATGTCAGTATTCTCCTCAGAAACTAACAAAACCTTTAAATAGACTTATTAAAAGGGGATATAGTTACGATACTGTTGTCAGGTCATTAAAGATTGCATATTTTGGCTTTAACATTGATTCACTGATAGGGTCTTTGCATCGGAACTAAACACATTTATTTCTAGAAAAACAGTTGTTGGCATGACACGGGTTATGTTCTTCTCATATATTTTATGATAGTATGATACTAAACCCCCAATGGGAGGGATTGTACCTGATATTCATATGATGAAGACATAATCTTTCAATCAGTTTAATTGAGGTCTGGAGCTGGCATGTCAGTTAACTGCTAGTAGTCTGTTGTTATTTATGTATTATTGTCATTTTATTTATTTTCTTTTGTTACATCTTTTGACATCGGACTCAGACTTCTCTTGAACTGAATTTTAATGTTTGATTGTTATTCTTTTACTTTTCTACATTGGCTAGAGGTATGGTTAAGATCTCATAAACATGTTTAACCCCGCCGCAATTTCGTTAGTCTTGTTTGATTTTAAATTTTAGTTTCTTGTGTATAATTCAGAGTTTAGTATGACGTCCATTATCACTGTACTATTATGCATATTTTTAGGGGCCAGCTGAAGGACACCTACGGGTGTTGGAATTCTCGCTACATTGAAGACCCATTGGTTGCCTTCGGCTGTTGTCTGCTCTATGGTCGGGTGGTTGTCGCTTCGACATATTCACCATTTCCTTTCTCAATTTTATATGTTGCAGTTTCCAGACTCTAGTCATTGGTTGCAAACTACATGAATTATACATAAATATAGCCATTATCTACATGAAAAATGACAAGGAAACATCTTAAAAAAAATGATCATTATAAACCAAACTTAACCTAATTATCATAATGAATACATGAACTGGTAAAACTGAGACTAGATGATCCAGATAGATTTATTATTTAATGATCAATTCTGGCTTCTTATGTATCCTCTAGATTGTAAATACATGTATATGATGACCAAATATTCCAGCATGAGGTCACTGTAAAGTTTCTTTAAGGCTCATCACACAATGTTTTCTTATATTTATTATTTTTAACATGTTTAACATTACACATTGTAATATAATAAACATAAATAATACATGGTTGTCAGAGTGAGAGTGTAAATGTTTTCCTTTATGTACATTTAACCACACATAATGGGATCTTAAAAACTATTCGCCGAAAACCTTGGTTTGAAACTTTTAAGAAATTTACACTAGTTCAAGTCGCCTTAGTATTTGAGATAGGTATATTTGTTCAGTATTTAAATTACGTCCGCAATCTCTTTAAAAGCTTTCAAAATTCAGAAACTCATTTAAGGTATATATATATCAATTCATTATCATATAAGGGTTGTTCATGTAGAACCTATTTTGTATAGTGATCTTACTATAGATTAAATATTAAGTCTGAAAAGCAGAAGTGTGCGGAAAGGTCATAACGGAAAGGTCATAATGGTAACTTTAGTGAATTACCAAACTGTTGTTTATACACCCTGTCAACATGAAAAATCAATAGACGGAAGCTTAGTAGCTTCAGACTGTCATTGTGTTCAATCTACCTGAATATCTAGATATTAATCCACCCATGTAAATAAAATATACATAATTCAATTTAATCTAAACTTAGCATTTATGGACAATCGCCAAAATTGTATGTATGGAAAAACAGTGTAGGCATGAACCCTTTATTCGCTTCTTGAATAAATATTCTTTGAGTAATCAGCACCAGACATATCCGGATAAGATAAAAATCATCACAGTTTTTGGGCAAGTTAAATAAGGTGTCATTATTGAATCATATGAGGAAATATTGACATTTCGTAATTATCAAATCCATATTTGAACAAAAGGTGGCGTGAAATCTAAATTTTTCCCAATTATAAAATTGAGGAGATGTGATGATAATGCAAATGAAGCAATTATTTTCCAATAATGATTGTTCATTTGTAATTCCTGGCATGTTTACATTGAATGATTTCATTAAAATTTCAAAAGATTTAATTATTGTTATGTGCATTAGATGGCAGTTGTAGATAACATTAATGTAAAGTTTTAAAACTTTTATGTTTTATATTAGGTTTGTATTTAAATTTTATTTAAACTATTCATATTTTTGTCATGTTAGCACATGCCAGCTATGTCCATTTCATTGATACGGTATTCTGTGGACTATCAAGAGTTATTTATCAGTCAGTTGAAGGGTCCTATTGGCTAAGTGAAACATAAGGCACAGGGACCTAGAGAGGGGTGTATATAAACTGAAACACTTGTACAAATATATCTGTGTCTTAAGAAGTAAACAAGCACACAAATATACATAAGTTTTATCTAAACTTGCTATCGAAATATATACTCTTACTTTGTAATACAATATTATAAGATAATGGAATGTTTTTTGAACAATTTAGGGTGTACCACTATTTAAAAGTTTCTAATTTTATCTTTTCAGAAATTTCTCAATAGATTGCAGAAAGCCAAAGCATCGAGGGGATTGTCAAGGAAGGAACAGTTAGATGAATATTCCAAAGCCACACTATATGGTGTACCGATAGCTGCTGTGCATGAACAGATGGAACAAGAAAGGCTCGACTCAACTTACTTGAGAAGTGCAAGCAGTCTCACCTCAACCTTTGGAATGACCCCAGGCAGAAGGTCAAGGCCAACAAGTGCAAAATCTAATGCCAGCTCAATTCGCCCAGGAAGTGCTAAATCTACAATGTCTACAGCTAGCCGTGTAAGTCGTGGTAGCAGACCAGGCAGTGGTAAATCGTACAGACCTACAGACGGTCATCAAGCTTGGGATGGTCGTCCAGCATGGGACGATAGATTTTCATTTTCATAGTCACTTTTAATATTTATTTCAATCTATTGTCATATTGTTCAATGGCGCCATTTTTCATTTTTACATGAACAATTG
Source organism: Mytilus trossulus (assembly GCF_036588685.1). Lineage (NCBI taxonomy): Eukaryota > Metazoa > Mollusca > Bivalvia > Mytilida > Mytilidae > Mytilus > Mytilus trossulus. The sequence goes on along the minus strand of NC_086386.1, from coordinate 24,334,701 downwards.
TAATTAAGGTGGTACCCAACACTTTAATTAAAATTAATTTGACTCGTTTAATTTTCTTGAAAATTTGACAAAGTATTTACTTTGACCCTTTGACAAAAATATAAAAATTTGAAAAAATTTGAACCAACCGTTTTATCAGAAAAATTACACTGGTTACATAGCAGTTTGACAAACACTTATTTTGATCATTGAGAGGTTTAATATTCCCTTAAAAACACAATGTTATTAAAACGTTTAGCTGATTTTACAGAGTTATCTCCCTGTAGTGTTAGGTACCACCTTAACTTTTTATTTAGATCTGAATTACATATGGAAGCATTTTGGAGATGTGTTAAATATTAAAATTGAGAAGGAATGAAAAAAGTTAGCAAGAAAAAGCAACTTCAATAAATACTTGGCAAGTTATTCAGAGTGCTTAAAAATAAGTGTAAAGATATTAAAAACAGAAGGGATTTTTTCTTTGTACAATTTCTTATTGTTTGATACAAAATTAATGTTGATCAGTACATTTGTACTAGATGACAATCTGAATCTGTTTATATTAAACATGATTCAGTATTGCTAGGTTATTGGTTTGACAGAACTGTACTATAAAAGTCAATGAAGTAAAACCCATGCATGGTCTACTTAGCATTTACAAGAACTAGAAAACTTATATTTAAGATAAGTTTAAAGACCAATGTTAAAATGAACATTAAAGAATTTGGTGCAATTTTTGATTCAGTACAGAAAATTTCTTTAAAAACTTGAAGTATCAGAAATTCATTATCCATATAAATATTCATCATTGACTTGTCAAATCTTGTTAAAAGATGAGATTTGATTTTTAATACACCTTCTAACATTGAAAAGAGTAGTTTCAATTTTGTTATGGTCAATACGCTATTATTGTTTGTATATATATTGTCTATATGAAGTTTGACTCAAATTGCTCATTGACATTAGATTTAGGATTATTTTATTTTAGAATGTTGGAGGTGTATATTGTAATTGATAAGTATGTGGTATTGTGATATGTTGGATCACAATCTAGAGAGTCCACTTTCAGCTATCAATAGTTGAGGGGGAATAGGACCTTTATTGAGACTCCGGGATCGGATGTTTTAAGCTCGGGATTTCAGGAGTGACTCTATGGGACCGAGGATTTCTTTTTTTTTTATTTCGGGTTGCCGGAATTTACTTTATTTAAATTCGAGGCCTCAGGATTTCGTGTTTATAAGCCTGGGATTTCGGGATCAGGACCCCTCCTATCCCCCCTCAAAGTTATAGTTAAATTTGGTGTATTGTTTATGTTAATAACCAGTATTTATACAAAGAACATGTTCCTTTTTTCAAACTAAAACTGTGATACACTGAAAAAGCATTTAATATTGATGCAGCATAGTAGAATTTTTTGTGATTAATTGATTTATAATTTGAATATGAATTGAAATTCCCAGGCGGAGTTAAATATTTACATAGGGTTTGTACAATTCAATAATATTTTAGTTTTTTATTGATTTTGAATTAATATAATGATGATTGAATAGATTGTTATGAAATATTGATATTTTGAAAGCAGTAATTATATTAGTTATGTCTAGTGTTAAGAATAAGGTTAAATGCAGCAAACAACTTTAAAAAATATTAAGGTTAACTGTTTTATTGGTTAACTTTTATTTTATAAAGACAAAAAAAGTTTACCCTTGAGAGAAATTATTATAAACATGATATTGCAAAATAAGTTTGATGATAGATCTACATATACAAAACAGTTTGACAAACACTTATTTTGATCATTGAGAAGCTCAATATTTGCTCAACTATACAATGTGATAAAAATGTTCAGCTGATTTTGATAGAGTTATCTCCCTGTAGTGTTTTGTACATCTTAAACATATACGAATAGAGATACATAACCCACCCATTTTCTTTGTAGTTAAAATGTACCAAACAATCTTAATAGTTATTTTATAACAACTTTTTATACAAAATTGTCTGTTAGAAATATGGATCATTTAAGGCTTCAAAGTTATTACATTAATTGTAAGATGTTAATGAAAAAGTTACAAATCTTTAAAATGTATGCTTAGTAAATTTTTGCCTTATCTTGATGAAAATATAATTGGAAATGCAAAGGAGCTTTTTCAATCAGTAGCATAGAAATTTATGTATATCATTGAAAAGACATATAACACTTAAAAGGAGACTTAAATAGGCATAGAACTTACTTTTCTGAATTGTTCAGTTTGTATGATGTTTATAAAGTAAAATGTAGAATGGGTATTTTGTTGTTTTATTTGTAAACAGAAATGTTAATAAGATTGAAAGAATCTAGTGAATCTATTGTTCTGTCTCAGCTTGTAGATATTATTAAAGAGAAAAAGACAAAATGGTTTTGATTTCTTTGACATGTACAGGCAATAGTAAATTAGAAATTGTGAACTAAGGTGTTTGTATTTGATAAGAGGAGGTACAAGAATCATGTAGAAATTGTAAGATCAATATTATATTGGTCATCAATGGCAAAAGCAGGTCTATAATTAAATGACCTTTGGTAGAAAAAATCTTTTAAACTTCCTCATCTTCTATGAAAGGGAATGATTTTATATTTGGTTTGCAACTTGATAAGCTGTAGTGTATACATGTATAAGCCATGCAACTACTTTCATTTTTGCTTGAAGTTTTAAATTTATATTCCTAGCTTCTATGAGAAGCCTCGATGACTGAGTGTTCCAAATTATCTAACTACTGTATCACTAGCCTAGCCTGTTACATATAAAAATTAGATGTGGTATGAATGCCAATGAGACAACTATCCACAAAAGACCATAATGACTCAGACATTAACAACTATAGGTAACCATACGGCCTTCAACAATGAGCAAAGCCCATACCGCATAAAGTCAGCTATAAAAGGTAGTTTCAATCAGGCAAATGGCAGGTGTGCTCAACTCCAATCTCAATTGTCAATGGTTATCAGTTTTCGTGGCAAAGTATTGTGGTTTTCTAGACAACCTGACTTCCCGTAGTAATACAAACTGACTGCCACGAAATGGCAAAAAAGTGCTGAAAATGGAGTGAAATATCAATCAATCAATCAATTATATCTTCTATGGAAACTAATAATTATATTGTTGGTCTTAAGCTTGAGAATGTTGAGGGTGCTAGCAATTTTTACATGCACTGTGAGGCAACAGGTATTTCAGCACAAATAATCAGCAACCAAGACAAGATCTGCTTATAGATCAGTAAATATAAAACATCCGAGTTCTTCATGCCCTTTTGATGATTGTTATCCTTTCTTTGTGTTTTGGGCTAAATCTAAAGAAAATAGAGAGAAACTAAACACAAAAAATGATCCGCAATATTGAAGATAAAATCAACAAAAAATGGATTAAAGTTATTTTAAAATTTTAATCCAAATTGTCTAAAAAGCAATGTGAGCTTTTGCCACCACTTGGCCTTAGACATCTATTATAAAGTATTTCAAAGATCTACACATCCAGTTTGAATGGTGACTTTACATCTGATTGTGTAGAGTGTCATGCTCTCTGTATTATCAGAACCCTTGCAACAACTTTGACAGTTCGACAGGTTTAATTTTTGTCCCTAATTAATACAATTTTTTTCCCATGTCTAGCCAAATTTTCCAGACTCACAACCAAGTAGACCTATGTTATAGGTCCTTCTTATTCTATTTGTTTTCAAATGTGTTCTCGTCCTGAACAAGCGTGAACTATTTGCCACTGGGCATTAAGTAACCAACAATCAATCAAAGATCTTCTCTTAACAGCAGATTCCATTGAGTGTGTGGTCAAAGGTAATATCTTTGGTTAGCTTAATTGCTTGTTAATTTAAACATTTATTTATAGTGGATTAGGAAACAAGTTTTGCAACTTATATTAATCCCTTTCCTTACCTTGAAGCAGCATTAGCCTGCTCTTTTTCGAAATCTACAAGGGTGTCTTTAACATGCAAGAGATATGACTCTTTCTATGGAGATTATAAAGCCCCGACCCCTCTTCATAGTTCATTGAATTTGAAACTGTTACATAGTTTACAAGTTAATGTGTGTTTAGGTTTGGTAACGACTTATAATAAGTCAATGGTATTTGGTATGCAGCTGAATTAGCATTTGGCACATCTCATTTACAGCTATTTTAATTTCAACATTTGCATAATCAAAATTACAAAAAGGCGAGGCATATCTCTGTGATGACAGTTTATTATAAAAAAAAAATCTGGTCATTCAACAAAAGTAACCCCACAGAAAATAGAACATTAGCGTCCGGCAGCGGCGGTGTTAGCTAACTTCTTAAAAGCTTTTATATTTTAGAAGGTGGAAGATCTGGAGCCTTCATACTTTGTATATAGATGCCTCATGTTACGAAGTTTCGGTCTGTCACATGTCCATGGTCATTGACCTCATTTTCATGGTTCAGTGACTACTTGAAAAGAGGAAAGATTTTTTGTAATGTTAATTTCTCTCTTATTATGAGTAATAGGATAACTATATTTGGTATGTGCGTACCTTGCAAGGTCTTCATGACCGTCAGACAGTTTTCACTTGACCTCAACCTGATTTCATGGAACAGTGAGTAAGGTTAAGTTTTGGTGGTCAAGTCCATATCTCAGAAACTATACGCAGTCGGAAGAGTATTTTCGATGTATAGCAGGACTGAAAGGTGTACATGTCCAACTGGCACGTGTCATTTTCATGGTTCAGCGGTTAGAGTTACGTTTTTGTGTTTTGGTCTGTTTTTTCTTATACTTTATGCTAAAGGTCTACTATATTTGGTGTATAGAATGATTGTAAGGTGTACATGTCTAGTTGGCAGGTGTCATCTGACCTTGACCTCATTCCCATGGTTCCGTGATCAAAGTTAAGTTTTTGAGTCTTTTTAATAATACTATATGCAATAGGTCAACTATATTTGGTGTATGGAAACATTTTATGATGAACATGACAGTCTCCTAAACTATGCGCAATAGGTCAACTATTTTTGTTGTAAGGAAGGATTGTAAGCTGTACATGTCTGACTGGCATAGTCCATCTGATCTTGACCTCATTTTCATGGTTCATTGGTTAATGTTTAGTTTTCTTGGTAAAGTCTGTTTCGATTTTTAGAAACTATTAGCAATAAGTCAACTATATTAAGTGTATTGATTGTAAGGAGTATATGTATTTCAGAAGTTCTTGTTTGGTTTACATGACCTTGACCTCACTTTTTTCTTGGATCATGTTAAGTTACTGTGATAGTTCTAGTAAAGCTTTATATTTAGGACTGTCAACATAATACCAATGATTATTAAAGAAGGCGAGACATTTCCAGCGTGTGTAGTCATATGAAACGAGGGACTGGTGAAAAATAATGTTTTTCCAATTCTTCAACCAGTGCATGTTTGTATCATAAACTTAGTCTTCTGTGCACGATCACCCGGTTTTTACGAGAGGGTCTCGCTCAGGTCACTAGAATACGGAAAATATTTCGGCGAAAAATTAAACTTCTTCTAAATATGGACAAATTAAAGAATTGTCTGTAGAAATAAGTATATGTATACAAGTCTTAGTATGGAAACTAGTTATAAAAAACTAATGCATTATATTTATTTTAATTTGCGGTTTTCATATGACTGAGTGTTTGGATGGGGTTAAATGATTAAAGAAAAATGCCCTTAAAAAAATGAAGATTAGAGAAAAAAAAGGGGTTAATTTTTTGAAGATTAGAGAAAAAAGGGGTGAAAATTAAATGTTTACAGAATAACAGACACCCCCCCCCCCTTCCCATCCAGACCCTCATGACTTTAAATGGCAGTTGTTTTAAGTACCCAAATTGCACCTATTTTGACAGTTTTGAAATTGTCATCTAAGTTTATTTTTCAAGACATAAGTTTCAAATTAGTATTTATTTTGTAGATGTTAGCCAATCATATAGATTCGTATAAATCTGTTAATTTCCATGTTTGAAAGCATTAATATTGGATACTAACTTTAAGTTATAGCTAGCCACATCATGACGATGTGAAATAACTTATGTTGTAAGGGAAACAATTCATGTGAAATAAATTTCACAATGAAGGTTTTACCAGCATAAATTTGAGCGTAAGTTTGTAAAAACCTGACTATGATGGATCTCAGAAAGACAAGAAAAGTATAAAATAGAATAAAAATTTACTAAATTAATGAAAAAAATTGCTGTCCATCTGTAAGGCTGTGTGGTCGTTGATACAATTCCAATCAAAAAACATAATGGGTCTGAAAACTATAATGTATTATAATATATCTTTCTTTTCGTAGACCCAGAATGTTGCTTTACACCGCCCTTCTGCCATGACAAGTACTGTGTTACGGTCACAAGTGGTTACGGTATCCCTGTAGACAAGCATACAAACAAGCTTGTCAGTAACTACTAGTAGTACTTTATTAATTGCTGTATCGTTGTCTTGAAGACCTGTTGGTGGCCTTTGGCTGTTTGCTGTTTACTTTGATAGGGTTGTAGTCTCTTATTCACATTCCCAATTTCCATTCTCAATTTGATAATATATCGTTTTGTTCAGTGTGATTCACATTGATATTAAGCATATACTACAATCATTATAGACAATATATATACACTTTGAATCGCATATGAACTTACTAAAGATAAAATCCTAACCAATCGTAAATAAATATAAGAAGATGTGGTATGTGTGCCAATAAGACAACTCTCCATCAAATTCACAATTTATAAAAGTAAACCATTACAGGTCAAAGTACGGTCTTCAGAAATAAGCCTTTGCTCACACCAAACAGCAAGCTATAAAGGGTCACAAAAATTACTAGTGTAAAACCATTCAAATGAAACGGGAAACCACGGTCTAGCTAATCTATATATAAAAAAAACGAGAAACGAGATTGAACACTTATTAACAACATCAATTAACAACAACTTCTGAATATCAGATTCCTGACTTAGGACAGGTGCAAACAATTGAACCAGATTTTTAACTTTTAAATGGTACCAAACCTTCGCCCTTATCTGTGACAATAAGTCTGTTAATGTGACATTGGAATTTCAACCACAGAAAAAAACATCTACAAACACTTGATCAATCATCCTTCACTATACTGAATGCCGAAAGTACAAATCTTTCCATACAAAATATCATTATATTTTAATGTGAGTCGTAATTCTTTCCACATTATATAACTTTTGTTTAAAAATTTATTGTGGCCACGTTAAAACTATTATCATGTCCGTCGTCGTTATTCGTTAACTTTTACGCAGAACAATCTTCTCCTCTCACCCCGCCTTCCAAACAACATGGCCACTATGGCTTAAAATAGAAAACAGGAGTGAAATAATTTCATCATGTTCAGATCTATTTGCCCTGAAATGTTCAAACGAACCAGTTAGTAGGTTGCTGCCTCTGAATTGCTAATTTAAAGGAAATTTTGTAGTTATTTTTGTGTTTATCTTAAATATTGTTATAGATAAAGATAAAATGTAAACAGCAATAATGTTCATCAAAGTAAGATCTACAAATAATACTGCAATCTGACTCAAATTGTCAACTAACCCCAAAGGAGTTGTGTGGCTTTAGAGTCATTTATTTTTTTATTTTTTAGCAAAAATCATCTCCTCTGAAACTGCTGAGACAAATTTAACCAAACGTGGTCACAATCATTATTAATGAGAGCCGTGATGTAAAGTGGTTAGTGCATCGGACTACTAACACAAAGGTTCCTGGTTCGATTCCCGTTCGGGATGCAAATTTCAGGAACTCAATTTTCGGCTCTCCCTTGACACCATTTGCGAGTATGGTCTTAATGAAACGATGATAGTCCGTCGGAAGGGGACGAAAAATGGCTGACCCGTGTTAAGAGAGAGCCATATCTCTTGCACGTTAAAGACACCCTTGTAGATTCCGAAAAAGAGTAGGCTAATGCCGCTACAAGGAAGCACTCGCACCCACAAAGTGGAAAGTGATTAATATAAGTTGCAAAACTTGTTTCCCAATCCACTATAAATAAATATGTTTAAACTAAAAGCTACTTTATATACGGGAGTTCATGCCCTTAAGGTGGTATGGGAGTCTAAAATAAAAATGATAGAATTTGTTCATACTTTGCCGAACCGTAGTATGTGTTGATATATGTTGAAATATATAATAAAAATGACAGGTCACCGCACATTTTTTCAACCTACCGGAATCGACAAAATGACACATTATGTTAGGATTATACAGGAAAAAACACCATTTTGAGGTTAGAAATTAAACAAAATGATAGAATTGTTAAATACTTAAAGAAAAGATAGCTTTCAGACAATGCTTTGAGAATTTCAAAAGAAAAGATAGGGTCACCGTGATTTTTTCTGGCTACAATACAAAATAGGAAAATTCCATGTAGAATCCTTCAGAAAATGCACTATTTTAGAGCTACCTCCACTTAAAATGGCAATTAAAAAATAAAATAAAAAAAACCCAAAAATAATCAACATTTGCAAAAATATTAATATTTATAAGTTATATTCTTAAAACATTAAATTGTTAACAAGATCAACAAGACAAGTAAAACAAATAAGTTCCACTTTGTCAAATTCGGCAGCCTACATCTTATTGGAGCTTTTGATCTTTATGATGGTTTTTACAACATTTTGCGTTTTTGACATATATAATCTATAGATAGAAACTAAAAAAAGCAACAATGATCAGCAATACAAAATCTGCAATTAGGACAGAATAGAGGAAATCGTCCAAAAAAAACCCAAAGTCATATAGGTTTTTTGATAAAAGTAACAGGCTGTCACCCTTATGGGAGAGATTTCCAGTCCCTTAAATGAGGTTTTGTTTTGCCATCTTTTGTGTTTGGGGCAAAACTAAAGAATACAAAGATAAACTAAGGAAAATGATGATCAGTAATACAAGATCAACAAAACACAGATTTTCCTTATAAATTCTATTCATGTTTGTGCAGTGTCTGTAAGCGTGTTTGCGTTGACAATCGTATCATGTTGACAACCAGATATCCGTTTGTGTCGTTTGGTTGCTGACTCATTGACTCGTGACACATGTCTACATATTCTCTCCCGAGCTATAACTATTTAAGGGGTCCGTATAAATGTGGTCTGTTGAAATGCATCAATTCTTTCCCTAACCAATATATATCCTCATTGTTCAGAGGCAGAAAATGTTATGAAATGCGTGTAATATTTGCCACTGAACGTCATGCAAGCACAAATAAATCATTTCTTTTATTCATATTTAGTTGTTTAAGAGTTGAACGATTCAAAATTTAAATAATATGATTTGACCACCAGTAATTATTATTGAAATATAAGAAATATAAGTTCACTACTATCAAAGAAGCATATATATATACCCTCGGACAATCACATGTGTTATTTAGGTAAATTTTCAAGTTTTATTTCAAATTAATTTTATAAGTTTGTATATTAGCTATTGAACACCTTATATAACAGAATGGGTTTAAGTGTATGATCAAAATATATGTACACAGTAATTTTTATTCCCGGAGACAAATTTATAAAATCAAGATAAAATCATTGTCTTTCGGTCACACTGACACACTGTTCAAAATGATTGCATATATAAGTGGATTTTAATCAAATATTGTACAAATCACAGTAATTACAAGCACTTTTGTACAAAATGTAATTTGTACAGTCAAAATGCAATCAAAAATTTGTACAATTTTTTGGTAAAAATTATAATTTGTACAAACTGATAACTTGACACAACCAGAGACATATATCTGTGTATATATGTCTCTGACACAACGTATTTGACAATAGTATTTTGTTTTCTTTGCTCTCCATATATTTCAAACGAAATTTTTCAGAGGTAAAGTCTAGAGAAACCCCACATAGTTTCCGCGAGGCCTATTGGCAGAAGTTTAATTTTTCAGTGCCTTTCAAGGACATTAAAATGTATTAAATGGATTTAATATATTGATAAGCATAAGCTGAATGATAAATAAAAATTTCTTTTACAAAATTAAATGAATTTTCATGTCTATTTGATCTCAAACCCCTTGTTGGTGCCCCCTGACGCAAAGAGGTCATTTCCAGAAAGAGGCATTATTCAACATTCGGAGGGAAACACCAATGACTGGTTTACTGTTTATGCCAAAACAATACAAATACCACGAGAGAAATATCCGTACAATTTCAATGATTACAAGAATATGACAATGTTGAATCAAGCAGCAGTCGAGGCGCTGTGTTCAGCAACTTACTTGGAAAATTACCTCGACACGATGGACAACCTGCCTGACGACCTGCAACGCGTTGTGACTCAAATGCGTGAATTGGATATCCAGTGTAAGGGTAAGTTTCAATTCAATGTATGTTAGTGCTCTTTAAAATTTTATTATGAATTTCAAATAAATCATGTGTATTCACTGTATTTGAACAACGCGTAACTGTTTTGGGATACCCTTTAAAATATACTGTAAGCACTTCCGGGTCACACATCTAAAATTAGAACAAATGTGGTGTCGGGGAATCCCTTGCATTAATTTTATTCTGACTTACAATGGTAGATGATTTTAAACGACTTTGACAAAATATTTGAAAGCACTGTTTGCTTTCATTAAATTCTATAATGATATTTACCATTATAATGGTTTTCATTCATTTAAACTCATTTGCACATTCACAATTCAAGGATTTTTTGATACACTGGAATAAACCATTGATTGCGAATTTTTGGAACAAACTATGTTTAAATTTTCATTAAATTTAACCGCAAACTACATAAATAAATTAGCCGTGTTCAGGGTCGAGCACTGCACCCTATTAGCAAAATTTTTCTTCTGTGTCAGTACTGTTCCTTTTCTCAACTTGATGTTACATTTGAAGTTTTTTATTAATTTATATTTTATATTTACACAGCAATGCCTAGGCTAATTAAAGACTTTTCAGTTAATTTATATCACTTACAATACTTGTACCTATTAAACATGTTAAAGGAAATAATTAAGTGATTTGGATTAAATTTATAACCTGCTCTGTGGTCGTAATATGGATTTTTTTTTTTACTGATGTTAACAACGATAAGCATACATTCACTGACAAAAACTTACTCATGCTGAGTTCACACGTAATTCAAATTGGATTCGCATTAACTAATTCGAATTAGTTTAATTCACATTCGAAACGTTTTTCGTCCTAACTTCAATTCTAATTCGAATTACAATGCCCTCAAATTCACTTTACTGTCCAAACGACGTTAACTTTTAATCTGTATTCACAAAAGCATATTTCTAATGCGAATTAGATAATTCGAATTAGCCAATTGGAATCAATTTGAATTAAACAAGAAGAGTGTGTGAACACAATTTGCGAATTTGATTCGCTTTCGATTCGTATTCAATTCAGTTTTAAAAAAAATAATCCATGAACATAAAGAGCTTCATGCATATATGCATTCAAATCAATCACATGCAATAAAAATTGGAAATACACATTCTTTCAAGTTTGCAGAAAGATTTAAAACAATTATTGTTTTTTTTTTTTTTTTAGATATTCTTGCCGACATAGATGTCCACCAAGAAACATACAAAACAGAACCTGAAAGTAGCCAGGCTAAACGAAAGGCCATGATAGCTATGCAGAGGGCATTAATCAAATGTCAGGAAATTGGTGATGAAAAATTAATGTTGCTAGCTTGTATAACTGATCATATCGAAAACAGAGCAAGACAGCTAGAGCAAGATAGAGAAAACCTTGGTAGGTTTCATTTGAGAGATAAACTTGAAATACATAATATGTGCACATAATTACAAAATGGAAACATCTCATCAAAATTAAAGAGGCTCACAAAACTTTGAAATGAAATTCAATATCAAGAAAAATGAGAAAATAAATATCTCACATCTTGTATCTATTGAAATGTTTAATACACCTATATAAAAAATGAATAGAAAGCCAAAAAAGCAAACGCAAGTGAAGGATTTACATTCATATGTTAAAGTACAATGTAGCTGATGTATATTATCTTGTGTGAAATAGTTTTTGTTTATTCTTTATTACCTAATTTACTAGTACATGTACATGTCATGCATGTAGTATTTAGTACATCACTTTGAATGAAATAATTATTATTAGAATGAATATTTGTAAAAATTAATAATCATTGTATAATGAACTACTATCATACTGTAACCTTTAAATGTCTTTTTGTCACTTGTGATGTTAGTTTGCTGCCTCACTCATGTATACTCATCATTCCCCTTTCATTTATATTGTGTTTTTTTCCAGACCCTAACTCAGGTAGAGATCAGGAGAAGGAGGAAAGAGAAGTAATAGTACACCCACCTAAACAGATAAAACAACAAGAGGATAAACCAGAAAAGGTACCAGTCAAGCGTCAAAGAAGACAAAAAACAAATAATGATTCTATAATCAGGGAGGAAATAAGAATGGTATGTTTATAAAGTCAATACTTACACTGTTGTATAGAATATATTAATGGAGAAGAGTTATGTAATCATGTTTTATCTACAAACTACATTTTAAGCTTGAATATATTAAAGTTATTGAAATAAATCCAATTTATACAAATATATTTCTATACAATTTACTCAAATTACAATCATACAGCACTACACTGTACAGCTGAACAAGAGTTGTTTCCCCTTCACCAAGAAAAGAGACTCAGCAATGTCTTCATCATTGCACAAAATTCACCAGTCCCAGATAACTGGAAATATATCCACAAAATTAAAACTCCCAAAATAATTTAACCTACATTTAATGTCAATTCCATTTCCACGAAATTAAATCCCCATGAAACCTTATATAGAGACAAAACCACGAGATTTTAACCCAACAAAAATTAATGTTTCTACAGTAGATAGTCACAGAAAGTAATGTACATTGTAACAGCGGAGCCCTGATTTAATAGAGTAACATCATAAAGAGTAATGAATTAATTATTTAATTTTTTCCCCCTTTTTTATAACCAGATTTTTGAAAAAGCTTCTGCACTTCAAACTTAAAAATACAACAATAAAAAAAAACTTGTTTTGTTCTCTTAGAATTAAACAAACATTCTTAGATTAATGGACGTTCATTAGTATAGATAAATAAAAAATAAATAGAAAGTATATACATGTAGGAGTTTTTAAGGTTCATTGAAGAAAAGGAAATATTTACCCTAATGCAGGTATAATTTTCTGTAACTTTCACCTAAATTTAAACACATTTTCTATATTTAAATATGCATAAATTTATACATGTATGCTAATTCCTTCACTTTCATTTTTAGGATGAAAAGGATAAAGGACCAAAAAAGAAAAAGAAGAGGAAGGCAAAGAAAGAACAAACCCCCACATCCCCCATCGACCCACCTATTGACCCTGATGAACCTACGTACTGTCTCTGTAATCAAGTTTCTTATGGGGAAATGATAGGATGTGACAATGATCTCTGTGTTATAGAATGGTTCCATTTTAACTGTGTAGGACTTGTGAATAAACCAAAAGGAAAATGGTTTTGTCCGAACTGTCGAGGCGAGACGAGTAAAATGATGAGAAGATTTGACAAATCATAGTGCAATATTTATTTCCAAATATTTTTATGTTTAATAAGCCACACCAAACAGTTTATATTAATGGATTATCTTAAACTGTGTTAGTTAAGAAATTTTTTCTGACGATTGTTTTGTAAAGTTCAAGATGGCAAAAAGAATGAGGGTATAGTTATTGTAAAGTAAAAAAAGTACTGCAAAAGAAATGTATGATAGAAAAACATACTGCAAGTCATCAAAACAGTATATTCAATGTACCGCTTATTCTACAAAAATGTTCTAGTACAAAAGGGATTGTGGGTTGTAATGGGTGCAAAAATAATTATACATGTAAGGAGTTCAGTTCCTAAATTGGACAGAAATTATCAAAAATAAATTTGTCAATTTTTGTGTGGCAAAATATGCAATTTCTGAGAAGAATATGGGGTACTATTCTTTAACTTAATTTTGACCAAGAAAACTGAATGTGTAAATTATTATTTATCAATAGCTTTTTACGAACCTTGCCAATGATTTATTTTATATTTTGAAAAGACATGTATATACGTAACTCTTGACTATAAGGTCAATGATAAGAAATTTTAAGTGGTCATGTTCACAAAAACTAATACTAGAGGAAATTAATATTGACATAGAACAAAAACCACCCCAACTATATGGATCAATTCAGCATATATATATGTATGTTATTGTAAACATCATGGTTAATCAACAGTAATGATAATTTGCACATAAAGCTTTTTTGGCCATTACTGTAGTATAATAATGATTATACATTTGTATTGAATTGATGAATTTAATTTCATTTATGAATTGTAAATAAATGTATATAGAGTTTATGTATAAAGAGTCAAAAACAATTTTCTTAATTTTATATATATGTATTTATAAAAAAAAAGATGTGGTATGATTGCCAATGAGACAACTATCCACAAAAGACCAAAATGACACAACTATACGTCACCGTACGGCCTTAAATATGTATATTAACAGATTGCCAAACTGAAGAAAAGTCACTTGTTTACATTTTAGGTATTTGGTAGTTATACTGTGCATAAACCTTTATAATAGTAGTGACGGACTAGTGGTTTAAGTACCAGTAGTTAAAATTCTGTATCACAACCCTGTCAACACCGAGGTTCAACCCTACAATCGGCAGGTGCATTGGACTCTAATCTTAATTAACTAAGAATGTCAGTGTTCCTACCCAAGGTCAGTGTTCCTAGCCAAGGTCAGTGTTCCTACCCAAGGTCAGTGTTCCTAGCCAATGTCAGTGTTCCTACCAAAGGTCAGTGTTCCTAGCCAAGGTCAGTGTTCCTAGCCAAGGTCAGTGTTCCTACCCAAGGTCAGTGTTCCTAGCCAATGTCAGTGTTCCTACCCAAGGTCAGTGTTCCTAGCCAATGTCAGTGTTCCTACCCAAGGTCAGTGGTTTTCTCTGACTTCCTCCACCAGTACAAAGTTAATACTGGAAAATAGAAAATAGTGCTGAAAGTAGCAATAACTACCACTTGAAAAAAAGCAATGAAAATCAAATTATAAACTATTACAAGTGCAAAAAATGATAGGTCACTATGGAGGGAAGACAATATTTTGTGTGTCAACTCTTGTTGTAGTTTTTTTGTTCATAGAAAGAAAAAAAACATTAAAAGAGAAAGAAAAGTATGTGAAAAACCATTATAGACTCATCGACTTTCCAATTTTTTTATGCCCCTCGCCAGAGCGCATGGAGCATTAAGTTTTACCTTTGTCCGTCTGTCAGTCCTTCTGTTTGCCCCAAAGTTGGTTTCTGTTCTATTGCTTTGGTTTGCTTCTACTGAATCTTATAAAACTGATACACAACCCATATAACCACAAAATAAAATTGAGAAAGGAAATGAGGAATTTGTCAAAGCGACAACAGCCCGACCATAGAGCAGACAACAGCAGAAGGCCACCAACGGGTCTTCAATGTAGCGAGAATTCCCACACCCGTAGGTGACCTTCAGCTGTCCCCTAAAAAAAAAGACAAATCAATTTTGAATTTTTGTGGCTTTATTTTTAACATTCTAGAGTAATGCCCTTCATAAATGTAAAAACTGTTGAAATTTTGATTCTTAGATCTAAGTTTCAGTCTGTAATTTTATTAATCTTGTTTGTTTAGATAGTTCAATCGTTTCATTTATTTCCTTGGAAGATGATAAGGAAAGTTACAAAGAAGACCAATGACATTAAACAACAAAATTGACAAAGCAAATGAGACAGATGATAATGGAATTGGATAATGATATGTACACGTGTGATGATGTGCAGATAATAAATGTGGATGATTCCATCATGGTCGCTATTTAAATACTGATGATTCAATCAGGTATCCCCCTTTAAATGTGAATGGTTCAATCAGATACACCCTTTGTATGCGGATTATTCAATCAGGTACACCCCTATAAATGTGGATGATTCAATCAATTACGCCCCTTTAAATGTGGATGATCCAATCATGTACACCTTTTAAAAGCGAATGATTCAATCAGGTACGCCGCTTATATTGCTACCGATTCTTGAGAAATTTATGATAGCGATGATGTAAAGGATGAAAATGCGAAATATATACTGGACATCACGAATTATTTTACACATATATACATTTAAACGCACCAACCATGTATGTAAAAGATCCGAGTGAAGAAAATAACATAAAACAACAAAATTGATGAAGCAAATGATACAGACGATAACTAAGAAAATATTACCGTGGAATTGGATAAAGATATGTACACCTGTGATGATGTGCAGATAATAAATGTGAATGATTCCATCAGGTTCGCCCTTTATATGCTAATGATTTAATCAGAAACAACCCTTTAAATGCTTATGACCCAATCAGTTATGCTGCTTTTAATACGAATGATCCTTTTTTTTTTTTTTTTTTTTTTTATACGAATGATCCAATCAGGTACGCCCTTCAGAAAATGCGGATAATTAAAATCAGGTATGCCCCTTTAATACAAACGGTTAAATTAGGTACGCCCCTTTAAATGCGTATAATCCAATCAGGTACGCTATTCAAATACGGATGATTAAAATCAGGTGTGCCCCTCTAAATACAAATGGTTCAATTAGGTACACCCCTTTATATGCGGATGATTCAAACAGGTATGCTCCCTTTAAATTTAATGATTTAATCAAATACACACCTTTAAATGCGTATGATCCAATCAGGTACGCCCTTTAATAGTAAATGATTCAATCAGGTACGCTGCATATATTGCTTTACCGATTCTTGAGAAAGGTATGATAATGATGATGTATAGGATGAAAATGTATAATATACGCTGGACACGACGAATTATTTTACATATATTAACGCGTTAACCATATAGATTTTAGCAATGTTTGTAATGATGATATAAAACATCTAGAAATGATTAATGAATGAACAATTCTAAAATTTACATCATGAGAATAAAACAAAGGTCATGGCAAATATTGATTTTGCATTAAGTTTAAGAAACAGATATGACGAAATTGAAAAAAAAGCATCAAATGACAGTCTTTCTAGACTTTAAACCAAATAAGAAGATAATGTAGTTTTCTATTGACGAAAAGACCGAAAATAATGAAAAAAATGGAAATGATGTAAGGAACAAAACATAGAAGATGAGATGATGGTACATCTGATGGAACAACACAATGAAATTGAAACAGTTGAAAGACAAAGGCAACTTGGATCAAATTATGTTACGAATGACATAAATCGGGATTTTTAGAAAACAAAGCACGAAGAAACCAAAAAAAGTGATTATTTACATTGGAAGCATGTACATAGCAGATAATGAAGATTCATCAACAGATATGAATTGTCCAAGAAGGTTCAAATTCTACCTCAGCAATATATAGAATGAGCAAAAATAATACCTCGATGCTACCGGAAAAGTAGTTAGACATATCCCATCTCAAGAGAAAAAGCTATTCCATTAAGACTGATGCAAATCATGACGGTAAAACACCTGCTTTTCCAGAATGTATAATCACACTAGAGTAACCATGTCTTTTCTAAGGACTAATTAACTGAAAGGAATGTTATTCCAAATCGAATTGATTGTGATTTTTAATAGCATCACTCGCTATTGTTTTGCGGTATGTATGTTCAACAGTATATAATCATGACATTGAAATTATTAAATGGTAATTGAAAAAAAAATTATTGTGTATCTTTGCAGTTTTATCATCAAATTTTTCACACTTTTACTGTTTTGCTTTTTTGCAAAATTCCACATTTAACACTCAATTTACCATTGATATTTATAAATCAGTAAAACAATACTTACTTCACCTTACAGACTTACACAACAGTAAAACGGAATCTCTTACAATGCTGCGTGAGTTTATATTAAATAGGGATATTCCAAAGAAAATTACAAAAATGACATTGAGGTACTCCATACATAAAGAAAACACATATTGCACCCAACTTTTTGACTGCCGACACTTTTTTTCTATCTTCGTCACCATTCACTAATTCGTTTGGGTTGAAATCGACAAAAAGGGCAAAATAACAAAAGAAAAGAATGTTTACTGCATTCCACCAGCAATGACTGTAATCGATAGTTATATTCCAATACTCCCAATGTGGAGTGTTATCATGGTATGAGAAGTTGAAGGTAAAACAAGAGTTAAGAATTCTGCACCATTGAAAACTCGAGAATTTTCTTCAATGTCGAAAAGAGCTCCACAGGAATGTTTAATCTGGTAAATAAATTCAGAATTAAAAAGAAGGAAGAGCAAGAAAACATGAACAATTTGGAATTTAGTATGGCGTTCATTATCAGTGAACTAGTATAAATATTTGTTTAGGGACCAGCTGAAGGACGCATCCGGGTGCGGGAATTTCTCGCTGCATTGAAGACCTGCTGGTGACCTTCTGCTGTTGTCTTCTATGGTCGGATTGATAGACCTTTGACACTTTCCACATTTCCATTCTCAATTTTGCGAAGCAACGATGAAACCAGTCCTCAATGAGAAAGGTGTAAAACTATAAAGCACAGATGACAATATGTCACATCGAGCTACATGAAGCAACTTTTAAACAAAGGGAAACACCAATGTAAAATCATCCTACTTCTGCACGCATAATAAGATTCATGAACCAAAATATAAAAAAAGGTGTGTCAGTTTGTAATAACGAAACCGAATGCAAACAACGCTTGGATAAATAAAAAGAAAAATAGCAAAAATACCGATTTCCGAGGAAAATTAAAAACGGGAAGTCCCTAATCAAATGACAACATCAGCTAAACTCACTACACCGATTGATAACAACTGTCATATACCTGACTAATTTTCATGGTTCAAAGTTTAAAAATTGCAAGACATTATGATTACGATGGATCCAAAAAGTAAGTATGAGCATTTGTCACGGTGAAAAAGACCACCCTGTTAAATTAAATGCGAGACCAAAAAAACCCAATCTGACATCGTTATATACTTTATGCTAGATAACATTCTAAATATTGCAGACTGACGGGTAAACCCTTCCAAACCCATCAACGCGTCATTGTGCTCAAGACATCTGTATCCAAGTCACAGATTTGTAAGAATCATCGATGCATTTGGACTTTTACACAATTTGCAAATAGAGGTATTCAAAACCAATACGTTTTAGATTGGAAACCTCGCTCTACCAACACTGCTCTGTATCTCATTGGTATGGACATAATGTTCTTATGATGTTGCGTAGAATTGCTCACCATTTCTGGTACATGTTTTCGGAGCTGATTAAGGGTCTAAGACGGAGGTTGAAACTGGCGATCACGTTTATCCAGTTGGTTCCATCATGAAAAATACCTCCTCTGAAGCTGTCCACTTCTTGAACACACTAGAAAACGAAGCGTTCATTCCTAGTTGATGGTTAACTGTTGGAAATGAATGTTGAATGTTGAAAACACATGTTTAATGCTGAAAACGAATGTTGAATGTTAAAAAAATGAATGTTTAATGTTGGTAACGCTTGTTTTAATTTTGGAAACGCTTGTTTAAATTTTGTCTTGGTTGAAATCGAATGTTGGATGTATATATCGAATGTTGAATGTTGAACTACTTGGATTTAGACAACAGCGCACACTTTATGATAAGCACACTCGTACTCATTCTGAAGTTATCTATTTAATGTTTTTCAAAATACCATTAACCTGAAACGTTATTTATTATTCACGATAAAGCATTTTAATTGTCAGATAATAAATATAGCCTTATCAAGTTCGTCGCAAATTATCAGGATTGCTTTGGGCTCGATCTGCAAGGATACATACGATATCTGATTAATGTTAGGGATCAAATTAAAAAAAAAATAAAGATCTTGTGGGTAGTAAACTATTTTCGTACTTATTCTTGATCTTTTTATGTGTATATAATCCGTTATTTATTTTTGGGTGCTATAAACACAAAAAAGACTAGTAACAGGCTATTATTTGAACTTGGAATTATTTTTAATTATGGAATTTGCTTGATTTCTTGTGTTTAAAGTTTTTGATAAATTCATGTTTATTTGGTAGTATATAATCTTTTGAGTGGTTAATATCACTTTCCATACAAAGTATTTTGGTTAGATAGTGTTGTGCGCGGCACAGTGCATTCTATTGAAAATATACTATTTTCTTTGTAATAGAAAGTGTTGTGCGCAGCACAGAACACTTCAGTACAGAATAAACATAGAATTTATTAAAAAAATCAATAATAAGAAATCAAGCAAATTCCATAATTAAAAATAATTCCAAGTTCAAATAATAGCCTGTTTAGTATACAGTTTGAGAAGTAAACCGTTAATGAACATTGTACATCCTTACATCCATTATTGATACCAAATAAGATACAAGTTTGGGGGTTTACAGGATCTCTAGATTCACAAAGTCCTTTTGTAAGTAAACCTTCGTTACTTGCATGTTAGTCCAATACAAAGCAATTAATTGTTCATGGGCTTTATGTTCATATATCAGTACATATACCATGTATATGCTTTGAAGTTGCACACGTCAATTTTGAGTCTAGATGTTAGATGTTAAACAACCTTCCCTTTCATTATCGTCGTCGATTTTCCCCTCCTCTACCTCATCCTCCTCAAGTTGCACTATTTTAATTCTTATGCATTTTTATGGCACATAGTCCGTTTTTATGTATGTTGTCGTTTGTTTTTGAAGCAGTTTATTGTTTCTGTTGTTCCGTTGTTTTCCTTTTATAATTGAAGTGTATCCCTCAGTTTTGGTTTGTGATCCGATTTGGTTCAGTTAAATCGAGTTCTAACTATTGAACTGTATTTATACCAACTGACTTTTAAATAAAGATAATGTTAACAACGAACACTGCCCTTTCCTGGCTCTTGATCTTAAACGGGAAGCTTAATGTCAAATTTTATGATAAGAGTGATAATTTTTCATGTCCTATTGTTTAAAATTATCTATTTTCCCCATGTCATCACATTATCGAGTTAACATATTTCAACTTGATCGATTTGCTCGTGTATATTTGACAGTGTTTGATTTAAACGAACGATACCTCTGTATTACTGAAAAATTATTACACCAGGGTTTTCGATATCACATACTAGTCAAACCATTTACTAAATTTTTATCATCGGTACAAGGACATCATAAATACATATAAATCAACACGAAGACGTTCAGGTATTTCACGTACAATCTTTTATTGTAATATTCTTTACAAAGCACAAAAATTTCGGCATTCACATCAAAAGCTAACAAACAGACTTATTCAGAAGGGATACAATTACGATACTGTTGTCAAATCACTAAGAATGGAATATTTTGTTATTGATATTGATTCACTAACAGGGTATTTGCATCGGAAACATTATTTTTAAAAAGGAGAATGGAAATGGGGAATGTGTCGAAGAGACAACAACCCGACCATAGAAAAAACAACAGGAGAAGGTCACCAACAAGTCTTCAGTGTAGTAGCTCATTTATGTGTTTTCAAATTTAGTATGAAGTACATTTCCACTGAACTAGTACACATTCTTATTAAGGGGCCAGCTGAGTCCCAACTGCGGGTGCGGGATTTTCTCGCTGCGTTAAAGACCCATAGGTGGCGTTCGGCTGTTGTCTGCTCTTTGGTAGTGTTGTTTTCTCTTTGACATTTCACATCTCAATTTTACTACTGCCTTTAATTTTGGCACACATGATGGTTATGTGATACAGTTTACTTTGTATAACAAATATTCTTTATAAAGCACAAAGGTGTCAGTATTCACCTCATAAACTTACAAAACATTTGAATAGACTTATTAAGAAGGGATATAATTACGATACTGTTGTCAAGTCATTAAAGATTGCATATTTTGGCGTTAATATTGAGTCACTGATAAGGTCTTTGCGTCGGAACTAAACACATTTATTATAAAAAACAGTTGTTGGCATGACACGGGTTATGTTCTTCTCATATATGTTATGATGGTATGATACTAAACCCCTTACGGGAAGGATTGTGCCTGATGTTCGTATGATGAAATCATAATCTTTCAGTCAGTTTAATTGAAGTCTGGAGCTGGCATGTCAGTTAACTGCTAGTAGTCTGTTGTTATTTATGTATTATTGTCATTTTGTTTATTTTCTTTGGTTACATCTTCTGACATCAGACTCGGACTTTTCTTGAACTGAATTTTAATGTGCGTATTGTTATGCGTTTACTTTTCTACATTGGTTAGAGGTATAGGGGGAGGGTTGAGATCTCACAAACATGTTTAACCCCGCTGCATTTTTGCGCCTGTCCCAAGTCAGGAGCCTCTGGCCTTTGTTAGTCTTGTATTATTTTAATTTTAGTTTCTTTTGTACAATTTGGAAATTAGTATGGCGTTCATTATTACTGAACTAGTATATATTTGTTTAGGGGCCAGCTGTAGGACGCCTCCGGGTGCGGGAATTTCTCGCTACATTGAAGACCTGTTGGTGACCTTCTGCTGTTGTTTTTTTATTTGGTCGGGTTATTGTCTCTTTGACACATTCCCCATTTCCATTCTCAATTTTTTGAAGCATTCTTCGCAGATCATATATCTGTGATATTCATATGTAGACCAGGAGGCATTTGCTGTGATTAAGAAGGAGGAGAAGAGAAAGAATAAAACATTATTTTGGTGATCTATACATTTTTTTTGCAATCTTCAAATGTATATTTAAATGAAAGATAATTCATACAGTATTCAAACTCTTTTTGAACTGTACCCGAGTAGTAAAATTAATGAATTTTGCTCGAGATAATTTAAACTATTAAATTTCTTTCTCAAGCAATAAAAACGAGTTTAAATCAATATCACTATCATAATATGGACAAATCATGACAACTGTTGCAATTAAATATAATTCGATAAAAATTATTATCCCATTAGGACTAATAATAACCATTCTTTATTCCAAAAGCAATAATAGTTTATAGGATATATAGAATAATGACATATATTATTTATGCATGTACCTTATCACATAACTCATTATCAAATCATCTTATATCTTCATTTTAATTTCTTCATAAATGCAGCTTCCCTAATCTACTAAATCATAAGCATAAACAGACTCACAAGAGAAGGTAATACTTATGTATCTATTTAGATTTGTTGTTACTGAATGAGGGGATAACCATTTGATATGGGGAGATTTGTTTGTATTAACTATTTATTAACATCTGTTGCTACTCGTGGTTTTGTTTGCATCCTTGCCGCGCGGAAATTCATCTTTACATGTGTACATGATTGATTCCAGCATTCCTGCTGCAGAATATTCTGTGATTTTACTCTTTGCAAGGGTTTTGATTTTCATCTTTACCAGGCTAAAATATTCATTTTTAAAAACAATTTGCATCAACCGCCAATAAATTAACCTTATTTTTTTTCGTGCAAACATTTGCCCTTTGCAGTTTTGACAAGATTTTCAATATAAAGCTTCCACATTTATACATATTACATATTATTGATTTTTTTAAATATGTGTCATATTACAGGAAAAGTTTGTATATACACATGGTATAGATGTTGCTTCATTTGCGTTCACAATGTTGAAACTAACATTTACTTACCTTTTGGTGAGGAAAGGATAGAGTAAACTTACAAAAGAGGGACGAAAGATAGCAGAGGGACAGTTAAACTCATAAATCGAAAATAAGCTGACAACGCCATGGCAAAACATAAAAAGGACAAACAGACAAACAATAGTTCACATGACACAACATAGAAAACTAAAGAATAAACAAAACTAGGGGTGATCTCGGAAGAGTGAGCAGATCCTGTTAACATTTATTTCACGAATCTCGTACCTGTATGTGGAATATACATTATCAAAACGTTTGCGTTTTATTTTACCTTTTGGCGCAAAAACATGATCTATTTTAAGCGTAAATGAAGTTTCCATTTTAATAACTCTATGCTTTATTTTTAGATGACGAACCACACAAATACCACTTTAAATTTAATGATACCACCGTCGAGCGCACGTGTTTACATCATTGCACCTTTTGCCATTATTACAATAGTGATCAATGTTATATTCTTCGTCCTTGGAATTAAGAAGTTGGAAAACAGAGCTCATAACATGTTAATTATTTCTTTATGTGGAGGAAATTGCTTACATGGTATTTCTTTGCTGATGCTTACGTTCATTAACCGAATGGGTTTTAACTTTGGAGCCTCATGTATTTCACAGATTACAATTTACTTGATTTCTACTAGCATGACTCTAACACTAGCGTTAATGATTTGCATTGAACGATTTGTCTCAGTTAGACTCAAAAATTTTGGGACATTGAATCGTAGAGATGGATGGAAAAAATACTTAACAATAATTTCGTTACTTTTGACGACAGGTTATGTTATTGTTTGCATGGTTGCAAAGCCGAGGCTAGCAACTCATATAAATATTTGCTATTTGCAGATATTCTATAACACTACAGATTACCAAATTGTGATGGGCCTTCTTTCGGGTTTGTTTGTCACATTAACATTTACCATTACAACGCTTTATATGATAATTCTATATCTTGTATTTAAAATAAGGATAAATGAAACAAAGGTAGCACCCATTGGTAACAGCAACTCTGAAACCGATAGCTCACTGACGGACAAAAGAAATAAACATTTTAAAGATACAGAGTTCAATTCGACAAGTTCAGGGAATTTCAGAGCTAATCATCGTTTTACGAATCCAGATCGATGTGTTGAAGGAACAATTCAACTCCAAATTCAAAAATCACCTGTTAAATACCAAAACTTTATGTTAGAGTGTGACGGGGAAGTAAGTAGTAACCATTTGGAAAGAACCTTACGACATGACATTGGAAGACCCCATTTAAAACAACATAATAAAACGAAGAATAAGGAAAGTATGACAACGACCGGCGACTTTAAACATAATGAGCAATCAGCCATTGACACATCTACTCACTGTGTTGTTCAGGAAGAAGCTGTTTGTATGAAGAATAAGGAAAACATGCAAACGACTGTCGACTTAACACAAAATGAGCAACCAGCTATTGGCACATCTACGCACTTTGTTATTCAGGAAGGAGCTGTTCATAAAACGAAAAATAAGGAAAGCATTCAAACGACCGGCGACGTTAAACAAAATGAGCAATCAGCAATTGGCACATCTGCGCACTTTGTTGCTCAGGAAGCAGCTGTTCATAAAACGAAGAATAAGAAAAGCATGCAAACGACCCTCGACTTTGAACATAATGAGCAATCAGCAATTGGCACATCTGCTCACTTTGTTGCTCAGGAAGAAGCTGATAATAATACTACAAAACGAGACAGGCTGCCATCTTTAAAGACGGAAAAAGCGCTGAGTTTATTGAGAGGCTGGGAATGTCGTGCTATCACAACAGCAGGTTATGTTATTGGTTCGACATTGGTACTTAGAGGCCCCATGGTCTTGTGTATGGTTCTTGATGCATTCGGAATCCAGTATGACAACGCTATACGCGACATGATCGCAATACTCGTTGCTCTGCAGTGTTTGATTGATCCCTTTGTTTATGCTTTCCGATTTCAAGCAATTCGCAAAGAAATACAAAAGATGATTTGCTGTAAGAATGAAGTTACAACATCGAACATCTATATATATTGAATATACTGTTATATAAATCAGTTGAATTCTTATTCATCAACTCACTTAAAAATGTATGTAATAACTGTCATTTAACTTCCGCGGAATCGAGTGACTGAAAATTTGTGTAAGAACGTACGCATATAATATGGTAATCTGAAAATAAGCAGACTTATTCGTTGTTTGTTTTTCAAAAGTTGTATTTTGTTGTAACTCTGTACATTTTTTTATTTGAAACAAGAAAGAGTTGGGACTAAAATGATTTGTTTTGGAAATTTACTAAGCTATTACTTTGTTTGCTTTATTTTAATAACTTGGCGTTCGTTTTTCGAGTCAGACCACATGCTTTTATTAAGTCAAAACTATTATTGGTCCATATTCTTAATGAGCCTGTAGTACATTGCCACATCAGAAGATCAAAAAGTTTTAAAATGAGCTACCTCAGGCATAGATTACCGTAGCTGTATTTGGCAAAACGTTTAGGATTTTTGGTCTTCAATGGTCTTTAACTTCGTACTTTATTTGGCCTTTTTAACTTTATGGGATTCGACTGTCACTGATGAGTCTTTTGTAGACGAAACGTTCGTCTGGCATATATACTAAAGTTAGTCCTGGTATCAATGATGAGTTTATTTTAATGAAGAGTAAATTTTGACCAATCATTATGTTTACGGCATATAACAAAATCATTTAATCTGATGAAAAAATCGCCGAAAAAAACAAATGCACATCCACAATGTGAGCATACCAATACAGTAAGTTGAAGACTGAAACACACTAATATTCGGTTCGCCTTTCCCTTAAATTGGTCAAAAAAACTCCAGTATAATATATTCATATGATTTAAATTTGAAATAGATTAATTTCAAATTCACAAACATTAATCTATATTTTACATAAGTTCATTGAAATAACATAAATTCATTCAAATTTTACATAACTTCATTTAAATTTCACTTAAATTAATAAAATTACAAAATTAACAAGTCAAAAGCTAATGAGAAAAGGAGGCGAACAAATGGTTACCCCGTAACAGAAGTCACTTGAAATGCGCTAACGCAATAGTCAACATTTAGATTTTTTAAACTTATAATTGTTTAAATAATCTAGCACATCTTAGTTCAACAATTAATCTAATAACTAAGTTAGACAATTGAAATCCGACACAAGAACAACTACAGCGACATATTTAAACATTTAATTTCTCCCTCTCCATATAAGCCAAAGCTATACAGCTACAACATCATGCTGTCTCAATTCTTCCAGATGTCCAATTAGCAAATAAGATTGGATATTTTTTTGTGATTTGAAATATACGAAGGAAGCTACTTCCCACTTGTGTTATTAACGTGTTAATGTATCTGAACTAATTGTTCTTTTCATTGTCATGTCTTTGTATCAACTATATAGTTATGCAGCTTGAATGCGTAATTAATACAAATGATGGGTAGGATGTATATAAAAACCATGAAATATACTTAATTTGTACATAGAACATTAAGGCAGAGGATGGATTAAACAGTATTTGACTTGAGGTTTATTAATTAAAGGTTTGTTTTGTTTACTTATGTATTTTGTGTCTGTTTTTAACAATAAAAAAAATAACTAAATAGTATTTGTTTATCTTTAAATAATTTAGTTCTTCAAATATTGTAAAGAAAATTTAATGAAATATTCCTCATTTATGTTACTAAATTCTAATCTCTACATAACACAATATAGAGAGTAACGTATTTATTCATGCAACCGAGTAAACAAGTTGAATTTTATTTAAGTTGATCGGTATACATGATTTTCTTTTAAATAAAATACATTTAAAAAATCCTCAAAATATCACCTTTATAGCAACTTATTCTTGTTATTTGTAAATTTCTAAAATACTCTCAACGCTTTTAAATGATAATTTAGATTTTGTTCATCTTATATTTTCACTATGACAATTTTAAAAGATGTGATATCCTTTTGTACTTTTTTTCTTTCGCTAAATCGAATTATATCCCCATACAACAATATATACAAACTCATCAAAGGTACAGGGTTGTAATCTAATTTGATATGCCAGATCTCAGCTGTTCGTTTCGTCTATATAAGATTTATCAGTGGTGCTAAAATCATAACGGTTGAAGGTGTAAAAGCAGGAAGGAATTAAAAAAAAAGACATACTTGTAGCATGAAACCTTTTGTTTTTACATTCTTTTGTTGGTTATATTTCACCTTCCGTTATTTTGAATTTTCATTCTTAGCTTATTCGTATTTTACAATCTGTTTTGAGTGAACTCTTGAGGTATAGGTCATGGAGAAATTTCAATTACCAATAAATTTGATATTGGAAACTCATTATTGTATTAGTTATTCAATTGGACATTTAAATGGCTGTTCACATTGTTTAGTTGATTAGTAGACAGTAGACATTTATCAACCAAACATGCTAGTTTAAAAGAATCCGAGTATAAGAAGACAAAATTAAGCACTTTGAGCAAGCTTTAGAAACCACAAGCTTATTTATTCTTGTTTTGTCTGTGCGTTTAATTTGATAATCCACGATACCTCTGTTTATAAACCTAATTACCGAAATGACATAGACGTTGTCAAGGAAAAAATGCATTTACATTTATTGTTGTTTTTTATATTCAAAGTGTTTCTATTGTTTCTTAACCGTAAGCCAATGACTTACATGTGTTTTGAGCATTATGTTCCCTTGTACTTCTGATCCGAAAATTATAATAAGGGAGTGTGCGAAAGCACGTTTGGCAATAAGAACAAAAATGCCGAACTGGCAGGAAAATTCAAAACAAAAAGTCCTATATCAAGTTGCAAAACAAAACTAACAAGCTCAAATATAAAAAAATAAGATGTGGTATGATTGCCAATGAGACAACTGTCCACAAGAGACCAAAATTACACAGACATTAACAACTATAGGTCACCGTGCGGCCTTCAACAATGAGCAAAGCCCATACCGCATAGTCAGCTATAAAAGGCCCCGATAAGACAATGTAAAACAATTCAAACGAGAAAACTAACGGCCTTCTTTAAATAAAAAAATGAACGAAAAACGAATATGCAACACACAAACAAACGACAACCACTGAATTACAGGCTCAATGTTCTCAAAGATTTCAGCTTTTCTGGTAATTTGTTCCTAATTCTCAAATCTCTTTCTTCTGATTTCACTGAGATCAAACTTATTACACCACTTTATAACATATTCCTACATTTTAACCCCTATATGCCACTTCAATATTTTTTTGCCCTGTATATCCCCAATCCCTACATTCTTATTACTTGTTTCTCACATCTCAAAACCGTGTGACCCCTTAATAGTAGACAGTACTAGCCAATAGACCAAGAACGGATAAAAAAGAATGATAAAACAATATGTTCGACCATTATTTTCAAATATTTACGATAAATCTAAAAAAATAAATTGCTCACCTCAGAAACAAGCTAATTGACCTTTTAAGACACATTTATCAGAAATCATGTGTAGAAAAATTAAATACCTATTGAATTATTTTAGTAAATTGCCCAAGTTCTACTTCATAATGCTAAGTAAATAAGAAATTACACGGGTTTTGCATACTGTGGATTCATTATTATTCGTTGGATACTAATTTTCGTGGGTTTCGTTGGTTCAGGTGAACCACGAATTCAAATGTTCAACGAATAACATATTTCCAATAGGCTTTGTATACAGAGATTGGCAAAACCACGAAATAAAATATCCATGAGTATGCAAGTTTTCAGCAATCCACGAAAATTGATACCCACGAAAATAAATGAATCCACAGTATACACCTTTAAGTGTTACCGATTAAATTAAAAAAATAAGATCTTTTTTTGGTCATTTGGTTTATAAAAACAAATACCCTCATAAGACTTTTTTTTAGGAAATGGTAAACTTTAAATAAAAATGACGTTTTAAAATAGAGCGGAGGGAAGGGGTTCATTCCCTATATATAAGATGGTAGAACGTGTCGTTGGATTAACTAGCTAGGTCACATTTTCCAGCTTAGTA
This sequence comes from Mytilus trossulus, assembly GCF_036588685.1. Classification (NCBI taxonomy): domain Eukaryota; kingdom Metazoa; phylum Mollusca; class Bivalvia; order Mytilida; family Mytilidae; genus Mytilus; species Mytilus trossulus. The sequence continues at coordinate 24,305,088 of NC_086386.1, read as the reverse complement.
ATATTATATCGGATGGGAAGGCAATCAGACATAATAAGGTTTAAACTATTTTTTAATTCTTCATCTGTAACCTTTTTTGGTGTTTCCGGCTGTTTATCTATCCTCTTTTGACTCTTAATTTGGTATTTCACTTTTTCATAACGCAGAACCCAACCAATACACGAGAAAAGATATTCTCATAGATATACATCGCTCATTAAGTGATTTGTCCCTTTATAGCTTTTCACGTTTTTAGGTCGGATCCATCTTTGGCTTAAGATACTTCGTTAACATTTCTGATGAAGGTAAATCAGAAAATTAATTTCTATTTACGATTTTAATATAGGGTACATTTCATAAACATTTCTTAAAAATCCATTTTTTTAAAGTCAAAATTCATGAAAGAAGAGGGTCACCTAGCCTCAGCATATATTGAAAATACATTTGTGTTTATTACTGTATATCATATTTGTTTTTTGTTTTGTTGGGATAAAACAGTTTTTGTCGTTTGAATTAATTTACACTTCGTCGTATCGTGGCCATTTATATAGACAATAACTGTTTAGTGTTTTTAAATATCAGCTGTATTTGTACGAGGCTAGGAAACAAGATATATGAGAGCTTTTATCGAACTACTACACCTGTTTCGAACCGAGTACAAATACAGATGATATTTAAAGACACTAAACAGTTATTGTCTTTATCCTGCAATTAATTCTGTATATTGTTTGTGTTTTGAAAGACACAAAAACTAACATATTTAGCATTTATTTTCGATTTGTAATCCCTTGAGGCCAGCGTAGTAATATCAAAATCACACATTACGCTGCAGACGGGTTCGCAAAAAAAGAATCTCGAATGGTCAACAATAATACATCGCTCAATGTGAATAATTATCTGTTTTAATATAACAACTAATTCAACAGTAAAAACAAATAACAAAACATTGTCAAATTTGAAACAGAGGTTTACGAGTTGCCCTACGCTTCAGACTTGTCATTTACTAAACATGCATGCTGAAATAGACAGGGTTGATTTTGTAACACAATCATACACATGCAAGTTTTGAAATCGACAATTGTCATCGTCATTGGAATGCAACTGGAATACACATTCTGAGGTTACACAGGTTCAAACAATACTAAGAACGGCAGTGGGTGGAGCTTTAAAGCGATATCTGTATAGTATTCAGAAACAGCATAGCGATATATGTAGGGATGTATCTGTTAAGGAGGCTCGCGGGTATAAAATTTTCAGAAAAAAATCAAACGTTTATTTTTCATTACAAATTTTATTAATTACCTTAAGAAGTTGTTACTTTATCATATGGTACAAAAAATATTCCAAAAAATCAATACGTGTTGGCTCCAGGTGACTTTTAAAATGTAGATATCATTGAAAAAGCTTCAAATTATCTCCCTTTGGTGCAAAAATGCCATGTGTTGGCATTAAAATTTAAATATCTTTTTTAACTCATCGGTGACCTATATTTTTTATTGTTATTTTCGTGAAAGCTGTACATAAACTAAATAATTGTAAAATTTTAGCCATTTCTGTAATTTAGTTCTTTTTTAATTTCTATATAACCGCTTTTTCTCCTATTAGTTTAACAGAAAAAAAGGACATTAGCAAAGATGTATGCTTTTTTCGAAGGCAGATTGTGAGCGTAAATGAACGGTGACCCCATTTTTTTTATTTCATTTTTCTATTAGGTATAAGATAAAGTTAATTTATTGAAAAATATAGCGAAATCTTATATTAAATAAAAAAAAATGATTTAGACCCGCGAGCCCCCTTAAGTAGGACACCCAATTGCAGGATAAAGCTTAATATGCTAGGTTTACTAATTTTTTTACCCGTTCGGTTTCTATCGAATGGTGTTTATATTGTTATTCCTGTCACATCTCTTTTTGTCCATGAGAGGTTATTATTATAGACAGTCAAGATTCCGTTTCAATCAATATACGACCGTTGTTGTCCTTTTAAAAAAAATCATGCCTGCAATTATCACCTTCTTTACATTTCTGAAGATTACTGACCGATAGCGCGTGGTCAATCAAATCTATTCTTATTTACTTTTTGTATTCATCATATCGTTTGAAATACAATAATAACATGGCATTAATTAGAAATTTTGATATCCGTTGGCACTTTCTTTTATTTCTTTAACCCACACGTTGTTTCCATTATACTGTTTCATGTGTTTGAGGATCTGATTTTGCAATTTGATAAAGAACTTTTTGTTTTGAATTTTCCTTAGAGTTTTTTTATTTAGTTTTTTTTTGATACACAATATTAAATCTAAACTACGAGTTATATCAGTGTTTTAGAGAATAAAGCATGTTCTGCTTTCATGCGACACTTCAGTTTTATAATAGTGCGAATTGAAAGCCAGAAAATAGCAAAATTCAGTGTGGGTAAAATTTGATAAATATGCAGGAGACTTAAAAGATCAAAGCGTTGTTAATATTTACACAAAGCGCTGGTAATATTTACACACTGAACATAACTTATCAATTTTGCGGAAACTGCGAAACATAACCTCAAAATTTCCGACATTTGAACCATTGACATCATATGATAATCACTTTTCCCTTGTGTCGTCAGACATTTTCTATTGCGCTGTTGAATTTTTACAGCAACGTTTGTGACAAATGGGGATAAGATTTATTGATAACCATCGACTTTTTTTTAATTGCAATTGTTAATAGATTTTGATCATATTGATTGAGACATACAATGACCCAAATGAGCAAATTGTATGTCAATGATACATAGTTTGTAGCTTGTTTAATTTAAGCGTGAAATGTTCATGCTTTTCTTTAATGTAAATGCCAGGCTTGCTACAGCATATTGTTGTCCATGTACTGTCTGAAGTGATTCTTCATGAGTGGATGAGTTGAACTTTTTGATGAGGTTTATTTCAAATTTATCGTTTTCTAGATTAAGTTATTGCAGATATTTGTAGACAGTAAATTTGTGCATGACCTAACCTCGAGTTGAGAACCTAAACAATGTTTTAGCATTCGTATCTGGTGTTTTGTTTTACATTTTAGAGCGGTTATCCTATTTTAAAATTCGTTATAATTTTTCTTTTATGTGTTTATTTTGTTTTTATTTAAGATGACAAATTCTAACAATTCTACATTGGGAACAGTCTCTGAGCCGCCAGGACATGGCTTTATAGTCGCCACATTTGCAATCTTCACAATAGCAGTCAATGTCATATTTTTTATCATCGGCTTAAAGAAGTTGGAAAAGAAAGCTCATAATATGTTGGTCGTCTGTTTGTGTGGAAGTAATTGTTTATACGGGTTTTCTTTATTTATAATAATGTTTACTGGTAAGGAAGGTACTAGTATTAAATTTGATGTTCTATGCCTATCACAGATTACGTTTTACTTTGTTTCCACCAGTGCAACGTTGACGATTGCCTTGATGATTTGCATCGAACGGTTTGTCACAGTAAAACGGAATAATTTTGGAAGTCTTAATCGGAATGATAGTTGGAAAAAGAAGTTGACAGTCCTGATGCTAATCTTCACTACGATGTATGTCATTTTATGCATTATCGCCGTGCCAAGAATTAAAAATCGAACAAATATCTGCTATTTAGAAGTATTCTACAACAAGGTTTATTATCAGATTATCATGGGTCTACTTTCAAGTCTGTTCATAATTATAATCTTAATCATAACAGTTCTATATGTTTTGATTCTCTGTATTATATTTCGGATTTTAAAGAGAGATGTATCTGTATCACCTAATGATAACATGCTATTTATTTCTAACAACCAACACAGAAGACAAAATAGACAAAAACAGAGAGAAAATGAAGCACCTAATGCTACGAACATTCGCTTGGGAGGTTTGCTTGATGGCAAAGAAGTAGGCACGAAAGAGCATACAGAAATATCAACAAAAAATGCATATAGCCAGGCCTTAAATAATGAGCATCCAAAAGACTTACAATTAGGTTATAGTATTAAGAATGCCAATGAAACTGAGCTGTTAAGTAATAACTCTAAGATGAATCTGAAATTTAAATTACATAATGAGGGCTCAACTTTGATGATGAACGAATGCACATTTGACGAGCAACCGAGTGCTGGCATCATTCGTTCTGACGATATTGTTGTATGCGTAGGTCTTAAATCTGCAAGGAGTTCACAATCGGAAGAAAAAGCAAAGATTGATAATTTAAAAACGGCAACAAGACAGTGGGAACTTCGGGCTATCGCTACCTCTGGGTACGTGATAGGAACTACATTAGTTCTGCGTGGTCCACTGGTTTTATTAATGGCTATTGATGCTTTTGGTATGGAGGTTCCTAATGGAATCGGTGACTTGGCTGCGATCCTTGTTGCAGTTCAATGTTTGATTGATCCTTTTGTTTATGCGTTCCGTTTTCATACTATTCGCCGAGCACTGAAAATAATTATTTGTTGTAAAAAGGCAGAGAACTAAACTTTAAAATTATTCATTTTCAAATTTGAAGAATGAACTTTGAGCTTTAAATGCATTTCCAGAATTTTCGAAGAGAGTTTTTTTTTTCTTAAATTGTGATTAATATGAAGCATTAGAATAATGCACAATTTATGTCAAGGTATAACTTTTGATTTTTGCAAGACTCGGTTATGGGGTGAATATAAGTGGCGATGCTATAAAGAGTCAAAATATACTGTAAGGACATTCAAACTATTAAGTCGAAAATAGAATGACAACACCATGTCTAATAAAGAATGACCAACAGAAAAACAATAGAACACAAGAAACAACATTAAAAATCCTTAAAGACTGAGAAAAACGAACCCAACCTGAATCAGGGTGGATCACAAGTGCTCCCTTAGGCTAAGCCGGTCATCCTTTAAATGTGGCACAAGTGGTGTTGATCATGTTAGTATAAATCATCTGTAAAACGAAAAATCAATAATTCAGTAACTCCATGAAGGGATGATTGTAACTTCACCACTTGACTCTTGGTTTGATAGCTTCCTGGTCAGGAGCAATCCTTTATCAGAGAAAAGGAAATAAAAGTACTGGAATATCGATTTAAAACCTCATAAATACTTTTTTTATGCACAGTGTAAGATAAAAAATAAAATGATGGGATAGCTTCAACTTTTAATCGAAACAAGGCCAGTTGCATTGATAGGATTTGTCTCTCATGTCATGAATGCACCACCCTTAAGTAAATCACACTCATTGAAATGTCTAAGTACGAAATATGGCACAATCGGAGGTATACAGATCAGAAGACTATTCTGGTATCCAAAATTCTAGCCATCGAAAAAACTACGTTTCTGAGTTAAAACCAAAACGCGATTGTAATCGTAAAACTTATTTTGTGTTAAGTGCAGTCGTGTTTTTTTTTATACCCCTGTAGGAACATTTGTGTGTGAGTGAAAATGTAAGGACGAAACGGACCAATCCATCTGCGTCAATATCAAGAAAAAGATCTCGAAATTAAAGAGCCTTTCTTGATAGGAAATATATTTATTTTCAAGTTCATTATGTTATATGAACAAGTTTTAATATATATATACATTTTGTATATAGGAATATTTGGAACATCGAAGAATGATCTCGACTCCCAAACAATTGTTATTATGGTTATCAAAGGTACCAGGATTATAATTTAGTACGCCAGACGCGCGTTTCGTCTTCATAAGAATCATCAGTGACGATCATACTAAAAATATTTATAAAGCCAAACAAGAACAAAATTGAAGAGCATTGAGGATCCAAAATTCAAAAAAAGTTGTGCCAAAAAAACGGGTAAGGTAATCTATGACTACGTTAAGCTAAGCTTTTCAAAAATTTTAAAGTTTTGTAAACAGGAAACGTATAAAAATTACCACATTATTGATATCCATGTCAACACTGCAGTGCTGACTACTGGGCTGGTGATACCCTTGGCGGCGAAACGTCTTTTACTTTTTTTTTCTATTTCAAATATGTATCAAACACCGAGATAACTTTATATATGATTCACACAGAGATTGCACCTTCATACGGGAACTGTTACAGGCGTTTTCTCAATTGATGCTGATTATATAATGTTTGAATCATCAGAGAAAATGTATTAAATTACTTAATTTATGAGAAAAACAAAGTCAGCTATAAACGGCCCCTTAATGGCAAATATAAAACAATTGAAACAAGGAAACGAACGATCTGGTTTATGTACAAAAAAAAGTTTCGAAATAAAAATATGATAAAAAGCAACAAATGACAAGTTTTGAATTACATGCTCCTCACTTGGGACAGGCATATACAGAATGTGGCAGGGTTAAACATTTTTGCGAAAGTCAAACCTTTCCCTAACCAGCTGGGACAGTGGTGTAACAGTATAATATATTCACAAGCTATATAAATAGGTTGAAAAGGGCTTAATTAATTCATCAGAGCGATACATAACGAATAAAACAAGTAACTAAATCACTGACCGGATATTATACATGCCAAAACAAAATCAAGATACAGAGTACAGTATATTACATACCGAAATATCATTCAATACAGAACCAACACCCAAAGACGTCAATAAATCAATTCATTGCAGTTAAGGCGTGTCTCAAAACTGAGTTTGATAATGAATAGTACAAGTACATTAAAAGGGGCGTAATTGGAGCCTATGGAATACCTGTTGATACACCTGCTTGTCAGGGAGAAAACAAAGAACTTCAATCACCTCCACCTCCAGTAACTATATATCACCTTTCTCATTAGAGAAGAAGGTTATGAATGAGTTAGCAGCAAATATAGTTGCAATCAAAAACACGTAGTTTATCTAAAACATCATAAGATGTTTTTACAATCAAAAACTATTTAATTCCACCATTTTCATATTTTTTATTACAAACATTTGATATGTTCTTTGATTGTGGTTAATAAACTATTTAAAATAATAACATAATGATGTAAAGCCTTCAACATAATATGCTTCAATGGGAGACATCTTCTTCAAGTGAGACATTCATACAATTATTAACATAGAGACAATATGCATATACCCCTACCACATTCAGTAGGCTACACTTTGACACATTCCCCATTTCCTTTCTCATACATAAATACTAAACTGTCATTTCTACTTTATCGTGCATGTATTGGTGCCATTCAACATACTCTGAGATTGAATAGAGAATAGCGTACGGCTCTTATCAATATCACATCCGTATCAATCCGTAATAACAATATAATCACATAAGCCCTGCAGGTATAAAACGGTGTGTTATTTTGAAAAAAACCATTTCATATTCACTTTACTATAAATATCACATAGAGGTTTTTATGAGACATGACGTCATACAGATAGTGGCTTTAATAAAACCTTTGCAACAGTGGCTGACATCGACTACGTGACATCATACAGATTAATTAAGGATGCCTCATACATCACGATGGCTGTTGACTGTATTTCAAAGGCAATTTATTTATATTCATTATTAAGTATAGAAAATCAATAGAAAATACCACATAGCTTTTTCAATATCAAACCCGTATCAACCCCAAGACACATTACAATCCAGAGAGTGTAATATTGAAAAAGTCATATTTAAAGGCAACAGTAGTATACCGCTGTTCGAAATTCATAAATCAATTGAGGAAAAAAAATCAGGGATACAAACTAGAACTGAGGGAAAAGCTTCAAATATAAGAGGAGAACTACGACACAACAGAAACACAACATTAAGATGTAACACACACAGAAACGAATTATAATATAACAATGGCCATTTTCCTGACTTGGTACAGGACATTCTAAGTAAAAAATGGTGGGTTGAACTGGTTTTGTAGCTTTTCTGAGAATGATAAATATAACATAAAAATGACAACATAACAGGACAGGACTTCAACATAAATAAATGGTTGAACATATAGAACAGAAAAAACACACGAATAGTAGCTAACAAAACATATCATATACCTGAAGTAAGTAGTTGGTTCCCCTGTGACACAATATAATACAGATTAGGAGTGTGCTAACCTTTCTAGTATCGGGACTGATATCGATATCTTAACCGATGGCCGGTACAGCACAATTGGCATTTATCGTATAAGATATGCAATTTACTTGTATTTACGTCATGCACGTGACTTCATAAACATCGAGTTTGATACGGATGCGACATTGAAAAAGCCGTATAATATTCTTCTCTTTCTTTTCATGTTTACTCTAAAGTGTTATATCTTTCAACTTTTGGTTCGTTTATTTAATATAAGCATACACCTTTTCAAGTCTATGTGATTCGTTATTTTTATTTAATGCATTTATACTTTACATTGTAATTGTTTATCGAATTATTAATGTGGAAGGAATTAAAGTGTTCATAGTCAACTAGTATATTGTCTCAAGCATAGTTTTGTCATCGTTGAAGAAAATACATTTGCAACTAAGTTTATCGATGTATATATGTATGACGGCGTAGGAAATATTCACAACTGAACAAAAACAATAATTGATATGATCAGACCTACATGTATATCTCACGTGTTTATAAAATGTAACAAATCATATTAATCACATATTTTGATTTCACAATGTTGTGTTTTAGTTAATGAATTTGTTGATGTTTCATCTCAAATGTTTTTTTGGTAATTATTACGATTATATGCTCAACGGGTTTTTCCTTAAAGATTTCGGGAAGTCTAGATTTCCTGACATCAGAATATATTTGCATAGTAATTTCCCAATTATTGAAGGCCATTTAAATTAAGTTGTAAATAGTTTCGTATACGTATACCAAATCGACATTCATAAATGAAAGGTAAGTATTACTTTAAATTTATTCAAATGTTTATATATCTGGTCATAATTTAGAATAAAAAGTGATATTTTAAAAATGCTCTTGCTGTAATATTGCTTATTTGATAATATTTTTTTTATCCTTTCAGCGAATTTATTTACTTTCATTTGGTACCTTCATAATTAAATTTCCTTCCGTACTCATTAATGACTTCCATACCCAAAGTATGTCGTTTTTTTTTTGGTACCTTCATAATTAAATTTCCTTCCGTACTCATTAATGACTTCCATACCCAAAGTATGTCGTTTTTTTTTTATCAAATAATCAATTCATATATCTTAAATGAAAAGAAAAAAATCTTTTATTCGATGACACTATGGTAAATACTTTTTCTTTAAGCTGTTATATATATATATAAAATGTTTATATTTGTATTCACAGATGACTTTCAATGATTTTTTTTGTCAGGTAACCCAACAATTAAACAAAGCAATTTCCGTAATATAGTACGTTAAAACTAATTCATATATTTGAGTAGAGACTTTTCAGACGAAATCAAATCTGTTAGTCAAGATACAATTCAATGTTCGCTTTGCAAAATATGTTAAGCTTTTTTGTTGTTATGTCATATAAAATCATATATACATTTATAAGCTATATAGCTTATATTTTTATTCTAATTCTATTGCTATTCAATAATGAAAAAATACAACCAAAGTTGTGATAGGTCAATAAATGTTACTAACTGTAATATAAATAGAAATATGTTATAACGTCTATTTTTAGAATGAAAATTCACAACATCGGGTTTAAACCGATCGAACAAAATATACAGTACTAGACTATTTAAATGAATTTGCGATTCAGCAATATATGCAGGACTTTTTAAAAAGAACATCATATTTGGAGGGATAATTTATAAAGCAATAACCTAACTCTAGATCATTTTCTGCGACTTTGGTCAAAACTCTGCCTACTGGATTACCCCCTTATATTATTGGAGGCAGAAGCTTAATTGTACAATGAATTCCACAGCATAATTTTGAGTCTTTTGATACATAACATAGTTACCTACATTGTTTGATATTTTTGCAGAAAAGTAATTAATCTATGTTAATATAAACTGACACCAATACCTTTTCTGTTAGCTGTTATATATATATATATATAAAATGTTTATATTTGTATTCACAGATGACTTTCAATGATTTTTTTTGTCAGGTAACCCAACAATTAAACAAAGCAATTTCCGTAATATAGTACGTTAACACTAATTCATATATTTGAGTAGATACTTTTCAGACGAAATCAAATCTGTTAGTCAAGATACAATTCAATGTTCGCTTTGCAAAATATGTTAAGCTTTTTTGTTGTTATGTCATATAAAATCATATATACATTTATAAGCTATATAGCTTATATTTTTATTCTAATTCTATTGCTATTCAATAATGAATAAATACAAGTAAAGTTGTGATAGGTCAATAAATGTTACTAACTGTAATTTAAACATATTTATTTATAGTGGATTGGGAAACAAGTTTTGCAACTTATATTAATCCCTTTCCACTTTGCGGGTGCGAGTGCTGCCTGTAATATAAATAGAAACATGTTATAACGTCTATTTTTAGAATGAAAATTCACAACACTGAGTTTTAATGTCGGATTTAAACCGATCGAACAAAACATACAGTACTAGACTATTTAAATGAATTTGCGATTCTGCAATTTATGCAGGACTTTTTGAAAAGAACATCATATTTGGAGGGATCATTTATATAGCAATTACCTAACTCTAGATCATTTTCTGCGACTTTGGTCAAAACTCTGCCTACTGGATTACACCCTAATATTAGTGGAGGGTGAAGCTTAATTGTACAATAAATTCCCCAGCATAATTTTGAGTCTTTTGATACATAACATAGTTACCTACATTGTTTGATATTTTTGCAGAAAAGTAATTAATCCATGTTAATATAAACTGACAATTTGAGTGTAGGGGATTACAAATGTGGATTTAAAAACCATTACTATATATACTCCTTTTCATTTTCTTGATTGTGATTCGGAAATATATATTTGATATGCTTTTTACGTTTTTTCTTAAGTTGACCTCATATTTAAAATGCTCAATTAAAGCCTGTGATACTCGATAGCATTATTACTATGTGGAACCTTAACAAATCCGACACTAATAAATCACCTGCACTTTTAACATGTTTAAATTAAAAAGAGAACAGTAGTATACCGCAGTTCAAAAGTCAAAAATCAATTGAGAAAAACAAATCTGGGTTATAAACTAAAATCAAAGGAGACACATAAACTTACTGTTAGAGAAAAAGAGATGAACAACAGGAACACCATAGTGCATCAAAACACACACCAACATACATAACAACGAATCGTTATCTTCCTGACTACTGAACTCAGAGGAAAATCCAATTGGAAAGTACACAATCACATGGCAAAATCAAATGACAAAACACATCAAACACGAATAGACAAGATTTGTCATATTCCTGACTTGGTACAGGAATTTTCAAATGTAGAAAATGGTTGATACAACCTTGTGTTATGGCGCTAAACCTCTCACTTTCTTGACAGTTTCATCAAATTCCGTTATATTTACAATGATGCGAGAACTAAACAGACATAAGAAATAATATAGTGAAATTTTGGTACAGCAGTCATCATCGTATAACAATTTTAAATGGAACAATTTAACAGAAAAACAAAGACATCTATATACAAACACATTCATTGATTCGCGAGTCTGACGTCAGAATTTTAATTTTAATTTTCACATTGGCAATGTTAGCAGACAGGTTTAAAAATCAAAAGTATGTAAGAATAGATTACAGAAATAGACGGAGATTTAAAATAGTCCAAAAGTTATATAGAATCCACAAAAAGTTCATTCCACTACGCGTTTGAATAATTTTGCCGTTTTTGGTTCAACGTATTTTCTAATTCACAATAGACATATATCATAATGACATATAATAGCACAATGTCATGCTGACTGGAACCACATCATCCGTAACATTAATCTCCAAAATATGAAAACATGTTTATTTCGTGTGCGAATCAGAGCTCAGTGTTCAATTAAGGTGACAGCAGTAACCGATGTTCATGTCTCGTAAATTGATATAAAAAAAACAGGTCGAGGTTAATGGATATAATGAAATCTATAATGATCAAGACTAGGAAAATAAAATTTACCTCCAAGATTTTACACAAAAACTTTAGATGATTGGGAAACACGGGCCTGATAAAAACATATTTTCAAAGAAAATACAATATGTATAACTGGATAAACTATAAAAATATAACAAAAAACAGTGATGTAAAGCAGGTTGCAAAGATTGAAAGCTGCAAATGTAAAAATGGCGGAGAAATTTCACAAAATGACGTGAGTATCATTCCAGTTCTCATCTGCCCGTCTTCCACAAACCACTTTCTCGCAAGGCCTACATTTGTAATATTATTTTACAAGAAAGTAGCCCTCTTTAAGTTACAGGTACGCCTCTATTGATATCTTCATCTGTGTATTGTTACGGGATCTTTGTGATTCTTCACAAAGTAAACCATTTATGACCCAGAATAGGCAAAGATAATTTCATATTTCGTATTTCTTATAATAAAATTTTATTCTGCCATTTTTCAAATAACCATGTTTTGAAAATTTATTGTGTTTCTAATAGACAAAAAAATAAGAAGCTATTCATTTCTAATTCGGTAAAAGGGTGTGTCAATTGGGTAATTGTAATTCATAACGAATAATTTTAAACCGTTTTCTTGTACAGACCAATACAATACATGTGCTTGTTCTAGGCCAAATTCTACTTTGTGAATTTCATTCCACACATGACATTTTCAAATAGATGCAGCCATCATTTTTATAGTTTCAACATATCGTAAAAAAAAACATGCAATGTATCATATTTCAGGAAATTAAATTTGACCAAACAGCTATTGAGAAGGACGAACTTGTAGGCAAACTGAGAAAGGGAAGACTGTCATGCAGCAATGTACACAAGACAAAGTATGAGTAAAAATTACACACTGTATGAAAAGTGCAATGTTAAGTTCTTAAAATGTATAGTACGGTTTTATAAAAAACATAAATCTGATTTTTCTCCAGCTTAGTCGAAAGATTTTCAAAGTAAGAACCGATGATCTAAAATTAGAAATCCACTTATCTTATCTCCTATACATTTCTAGGATATGATTGGTTAAATGCGTTCTCGTGGAAACCGTGTATATTTAATATTAGGTTAGTTGGGAGGCGGGGCTTATTCATACACGGTTAGTAGTGGAGTTACGTCCCTTTATATTCCATATAAGGTAATAAGAAGGCGGGGCTTATTTTATACACGGTTAATAGTGGTGTTACGTTCCTTTAGAAAAACAAAACAGTACTGAGAAAAAATCTTAAAGGTTTCAACAGACGAAGAAAGTGATGATAAAGTGAAATAATTCACAAAACACATTTAAATCTAACAAGTTGTCATTGTTGGCATCTGTTTTTGTAGGATCAAAGGAAGTAGTTTCTTGATTATGTTAATGAAAACTGTATTGAAGACTTGCTCATTTTGATAGGTCACTAGTCTAAATTTTACACATTAAGATAGTCGGCAAGATAAATTCGTTACATAGTGTGGCAGTGACGTAAAGCGGTAAATATGGGTCAGTAAATTCCACATGGGGATTCGAGCTTCGCTCTCGGTCCATATGGAATTTACTGACCCCATATATACCGTAATAGGTCACTAGTACACTATGCAACTAATAATATTACCAAACAAAATTCAGGATTATGATATGAATTATGCTATTATCAGTACAATAATAGATGTATTTGAAATAATGTCTCACTGACATATAAACAACATCTTTTTAGTGAATATTGTTAAAATAGAAAACTATGTAAGTTAACTCATATTAAAGTGATTTTGCAGGAACAAGGAAAAGATATTTGCAGTTTGGTAGAACTGTTGTCAGTATAGTTAAAGGAAACATTGAAGAGCAGGAGGTGATATTTTTATATATAAGAAGTGTACAGCGTAGTCAAATTCATACCGTTAATAATATGTTGCAGTACATTTTGTATTTCTTTAAAGAGGTATTTCGTCCTGTCTGATAAATGCATTCATGACTGGTCTTTCTTGTGACAGACCCGTATGAAAACGATGTTTTTAGTTTTTTTTTCCGAACTGGAATACTGTTTTTTTTTTAAAGTATACTCCATTTCTATTATTATCATAACATACATCAGTTCGATACAAATATAATTTAATCTTAATTTTACACATTCAGATTCAGATTCATAGATCTAATCCAACTAATCAGTTAACCCGTCTTCTATGCAAGTTAGATTTTCATGTCATAACCTACTTGAAATGTATAAAATATATTATTGACTTCAGTATGTTTCCCGATTTAATATGAACAAAATAATGCACTGTCATGACTCAAAATAACTTAAGAAACTTATACAAAAACCAATCCTGTTAATAATACCACTGCCATCAACCTCGCCAGTAAGCATTAGGCAAAATTGGCGCAAAATAAGGACGCCGGAAACTTTGATTGTTATAATATTAAACTAGTAGTCTAAATTTGCTTATAATTGAAAGGTACGATATAATAAGAACTAGACTAAAATAAAGGAAAAACGTATGCACGGGTTTCAGGCTATTTTAAACTTCACCCCTAGATTTGAAATATGATTATTATCTCCTGCAGATTGAAAACCGAAAATTGTTCTATTTAGTTGCTTAGAATCTGTTATCAGTCGTCCATTGTTCATTATGAAAATTCATCTATTTTTCATTATCATTACTTTATATCTGAATAAGAAACGGCAATTGTGAGAAAAGCCTTTTTAAAATATGACTCTTTTATGCCATTTGGTTACATTTTCTGTCCAAAAAAAGCACCCATTGGTGTGCTAGTGTGTGACGTCACAATTAAATTTTCTATGTAAGTTTTTTTTTAAAGAAAATAGAAATTAATTGTGTTCCTTGCTATAAGATTGAAAGCAATCATTAAAATATTTATTCTTCATGTATGGTTTTACGTTTTACTATCAATGGTAAAACAAAAGTCGTTTTTATATTTGACCAAAATATACTGACGTAAAGATATTAACAGATAAATATACGTAACGTTATCCCATGCTAAATAATCATAATAAAAAACTTTTTTTTCATAATTTATCGATAAAATCCACTTAAACTATATTTAAAGTGTCTAAAAAAATCCCTTTTCTTAATCAAGGAATTATCTTTTTTTTTATATATTTGAGCCAGTTTGCCAATTTTTCCAAAATGTTATATATTTTAAATTATTTATGTTGCTGTTTTGTTTTGTGGTGACATCAACGTAAATATAATGTGTTCTTATAAGCGATACTTTGGAACATATGGTTACAGCATTTCATATTACAAGTATCTTTATTTTCCCAGACCGATGTAATCGTGAACACAACAAACGCTGAGTTAGATCTTGAAAATGCCGGTCAATGCTCCAAAGCAATATCCAAAGCTGGTGGAAGCAGTATTCAAGAAGATTGTAAAAAGAGGTATCCACGTCCTCTGACTGTGGGTGAAGTGGCTGTCACAACTTCTGGAACTCTAAAAAGCTCAAAAGTTTTTCATATTTATCTCCCTAATGGGAAAGAGCAACGTAATCAACAGGTTTGTAACTTTACTTAAGTATACAAATAAAACATAAGTAAGCTATATTTGGTAAAACCTTTAGGAATTTTGTGTCCTCAACACCATTCAACTTTGTAGTTAAAAGTCTTTGTGACGTATTGGATTTGAGCGTCACTGGTGATTGGTCTTCTGAAGACTAAACGTGCTTCTGTCGTTCAAGGTTACAATCCTGGTATCTATAATGATTTCATTTATGTGTTAATTTAAAACTTCATGATGAATGATTACTGAATGTATGAAATGAATAATACATGTATATTCAAAAACATTGTTTTTCAAGATTATTCAGTGTTTTAATCTTTAGGAAATGTATATAAGATATAAATCTATTGAGTAAGTTTATTTGAAATTTAGGTCAATCTCAAATCAGAAAAAAATATTGTCAAGTCACATTTAATATTGCAATGATTTTGTCTGTTTTTTTTTTAATTGTACTAATTGCTATTAGATTCGGATTCAGTTAAGTTAGAGATTACTGTTTGTTTGGCAGCTACCATTGGATTGTAATTTAATTGCCTAAAATAAGATTTTTTTTTTAAATTAAAAAATTTAACACATTTTATTAAAAGTCACCTGTTACACCAACCTTAGTTGTTAAGGAAAGCAACTAAGAGGCCCCCCGAATTTTTAAATTCTCATTTGTCGGGGAAAAAGCAAATGAGAAGAAAAACTCCCATTATAAGTAATTAAAATCTATCTTTGTACAAATGTACATGTAATTAACATCTAACTATATATGTATTCAATTCACTGTATTCAATTCACTATATATAATCATTTGAATAAAATATTAATTCTATCTGTATTTTTTTCTCTCACAAGAGCTTCCAGTATTTTTCATTATTTTGATTAATAGTTAGGAATACGTATCCTGCAAATGTACATATTCAAGTTAATCATTTGATACTTAGTAGTTGACATGTAATTTATATATACATATATATAAATGAAAAAGGACGAAAATCTCTGTCACTGATAACTTCATTTGAGAATATAAATTTGTTATACAAGGAACATTTTCAGTACTTGAAAACAATATCAGTTTCAGCAAAAGAGTAAAAATGGTAAGCACTAGATAATATAGCAATACAACAACTAATTTTTGCTCATAACGTCTTTGCATGTAGCGACGAAGACTTCCTTTTGAAAAGAATATAAAAATAAATGTTAGCTTGCTTCATATACCTGTCGCGTTTGTCAAATAACTATAATGTACTCTGTTATATTGCAGAATGTGGAAAAAACTGTGAATGCATGTCTTGAGCAAATGGAGCTGCTTAGCTTAAAATCGATTGCCTTTCCGGCACTGGGTACGGGTGGTCTGAATTACTGTCCATGCATAGTAATAAACGCCTTATTCGACGCAGTCAAGGATTACAATAACAGACCTTTTACAACTGTTATTGAAAACGTTGCATGCGTTATATTTCAAGAGCAGATGTTTCAAGTAAGGCCGAGCTTCTTTTCTACGAATAGTTTTATTCTATTAACGTTGGTTGCGATAACTTAAAAATACATGACTATCATAAATGGTAAGAATCTATACGTTTATCAAAAATGTGTGTTAAAGACAATACTAGATTTATTAATGAATATGTATAAAATTATTTTTTTCTCTTTCTTGAAATTTTCAGTTCTGACAACCGTCTATTATTTCATATTATTGTCAACATTATGTAAGCATTTTTAACAAGTTTTTGCCATTAAGTAATATTTGTTTGCGTAGTTGTATATTTTCTTAATTTTTCTATTTTGATACTTTTAACATTTATACAATGTAGACAGTTGTGTCTGAAGCAAGGAAAAGATCAAGATGTTTAGGTAAGTAAAAAATAAACCAAATGTGCTGTACAAATATATGTATGCTGCAAATGTATGTACTTGATTTGACTACCTACAATTAATTTCAGCTTATGGTTTCTAATTCAATTTGTGTTTCTTTGATACATATGATGTGGCTCAGTACTTATACATCCCGTCATTATGTTATTATGCTATTGTGATTTTATTTATTCTTGTTTTTCATTTTTGCTAATGTGATTTGTTTACATGCACTTTTGTGCTTCTCTGTTTGTTTTTGTATTGATTAAAATTATAACACAGTGTTGGATGTTGTGCCCCTATTTTTGACATTTCTACTTATTGTCTATAGATGTAAGAAGATGTGGTATGATTGCCAATAAGACAATTGTCCATCCAAGTGACAATCTGTAAAAGAAAAGCAAACCATTATATGTAACGGTACGGTCTTCAACACAAAGCACTGGATCACACCGAACACATTGTCCACACATTGTTGTCAATATTATTGAATGGGTTATGACAGATCATGATAAAATCACTTTATTGATGACAGTGTTGTATACCTGGAAATTATTTTCTTCTTGTATTAAACAACTTCCTGTATTCAAATAGAACAAAAAAAAAAACCATTTAATTCATTAACACAAGTTAAAACACAGTCGGTCCCGCTTTGAAACACCAATTACAGACAAAAAATAGTTTATTATTCCAAGTGCCAGTGAGAAACAACACCGGAATAAATGGCATAGACTATTTGTTCCAACAGTAAAAAAAATTATGGCATTGTTTATATCAAAGTTTTCAAGGAAAATTTGGTAAAGCTGCATACATATACTTTGACGGACAACCAATTTTAAAATGTTAAACTTCTGTCCCCAGAAATTTAGGATACAAAATGTGGAAAATGAAAGAAAGACTATAACAAAATAAATAAAATCAATAGAAATTGTAGAAAAAGATTTTATTTTTAAATATTTAAGATTTATTTAATGTAAGCAAAGTAAAAAAAGGTCTGTTCATTCCTTCATTATTTCATAAGAATTGACAGTTAATTGGATTATCTGTATATAGATATTCAATTTTACCAAAAAAAATGGATGAAGAAAATTAGCATTAAAGCTGATATAGTATGACTAATGCAAACATTTCAATAAAATATATGTTTTTTTTCTGGATATTTTAGCAGGAAGCCCAAAGATTCAAGTATCAGGTGGAACAAAGTACTTAAATACAAACATACAAATACTAGTTGGTGATATAATACTTCAAGAGGTAGCTAGTTAACTTATGATTATTGTATGTAAATGAACGTCTTTTTGGATATAAAACATGATACCGAAAAATTATTATAGACCTCATGACATCAAATGAGAACATTGACAAATCAGTCTGCTATATTTGTTGTTGTCATTTCGGATTAAAAAGAGTCTAAAATAAATTATTTACAGGACATTGGCTCGATAGAATGTAGTTAAGTTTCGTATGTATTCTACTCTTGATGTCATCAAAATACTATCGGGTTCACCTTCGAGAAACTCCGATAGTCATATACATGAATATAGATATAAAATTAAAGCTAACTCGTGCAATTGGATTTTTCTTGGTCTGTTTAATATATAATATTATAGATTAAAACCTATATGTTAATTATCGTTTTATCTGTATAAGAATGATTTTTTAGTGGATCGAACCAGTCAATCAAATGATTTTCCGTTGTACACTTTACAAAGAGGTAAACAAATACCAAAGAAACAGTCAAACTAATAAATCACAAATAAACTGACAACTCCATGGCTGAAAATGAAAAAAGACAAACAGACAAATTATAGTACACAAGAAACAACATCGTAAACTCAAACCACACCAACAACTGGGGGTGATCTCAAATTCTCCAGAAAGCGTGTCCTGTTGCTCATGTTGTAACAAACCCGGTAAATAGTCTCATTCGGTAAGTCACATTCATGAAAAGGGAAGGGGATTGTAGTTACGTCGTGATGAACATATCCGATATCATCTGTGAAACGGTAATTCCATAACAGTCAACCAACTCGTTCAATATTGATTCAATGAGGTTGATTTGTTCACTTTCAGGTGAATGATTCATCAGCAATATGTTTCTTAGCTTAATTTGAACCATACTGCCTGCTAAATGCGAATAATTTTACTATTTCACTTTAAATCACTTTTTATATTTTTTATATTCATATCTTGTTTAGATCTAAACAAACTCATCATAGATACCAGGACTAAATTGTGTATATACGCCAGACGCTCGTTTAATGCACTTCCATTTCCCGTTTTTTGAAGCACACGGTTTTGCTTAACTACTTATTTTCTATGCAGTGTTATTTGACTTAGAATTAAGCTAATTGTTTTACTTTTGCATCATTATTTTCTCTGCCCATCGTTTATAGCGTCTTATTTTTGTGACTGTTATATCATAACACATGTCATCAGACGTTATTTTAGTACGACATTTAAACTTGTCGTTTCGAGTGTCACTCATGTAACCTTTTTCAAAACACCTGTCGTCTTTTCTTTAGATAAGATATTGCAATTTAACTACATTTACTTTTTTTTGTCTTCTATTGCAATCCAAATTTCATGTATAAATGATTACAGGCAGATGTACTGGTATATTCCAGTCCGCACAATATGAAACTCAACACAGGAAAAGGACTGTCAACAGACATACTGAATGTCGCTGGATCAGATATCCAAGATGAACTCGATCTTATATCTAACAAGGTCGTGGAATGCGGAACTTTTGCTGTTACTAATGGGTATAACTTACGCTGCTCTAAAGTTTACCATGGCTACCTTCCATCATTTTGTGGTCCAAATTATAGACCAGAAAAGGTATACATAGTATTTTGAAAGCGTACTTTATAAAAATTTGATTGATTAAAAACGTTCTAAATTATTGAAATTAAACCAACAACGTCATTTATAAAAAAGAAGATGTGGTATGATTGCCAATGAGACAACTATCCACAAAAGACCAATATGACACAAACATTAACAATTATAGGTCACCGTACGGCCTTCAACAATGAGCAAAGCCCATACCGTATATAGTCAGCTATAAAAGGCCCCGATTAGACAATGTAAAACAATTCAATTTGGTGTATAATTAAACCATGATTATTGATTCTCCTTAGGTTGGTGTTTCGGCTAATTGAATGTACATACCAGTAAATAACATACAAGCAATGACAAAAATAACCATGAAATTTTGTATAAGATTGTAAGGTAGTTACATGTATGTCTTTAGCTACTACTGTTTATTTTAAGTTTTATCCCATTCTAATAATGTGTACGAACGTTGATCGTTATAGTCGAATAGAAAACATCTGCATAGTTATTGAAACTGGCAAGATTTAATTCACCTGTTAAATGATGTAATATAATCCGTTTTATTTTGCAGCTATTGAGTACATTTGTAAGCAAATGTTTGATCGAAGCAAACACACATAAAGCAAAATGTGTTGTGTTCTCTGCACTTGGAAGTGGGATGCTAAAGTATCCAACAGACGTTGCAGCCTCAGCTGTAATTACAGGTATCCAGACATTTGTTTCTTGTAATCCGACATCAAATCATATTGATAATATCAAAATAGTTGTTTATGGTGGAGACAGCAATTATTCAAGAATCGAACAGGTATGCTAGCTCATTGTGTCTATGATATTCTGATGATCTTTGATCAAAACAGGATATATGTTTTGCAGTTTAAAAAAGAAATCAAGAAACGAAATAAAAAAATTAATAAAATTTAAAAAAATAAGGATGCTTAACCTGAAAGTCGAAAATATATAGAAGACACCATCGATGAAAGTAATTCTTGTAAAACAAAACCAGTTTTTTTATATTTTATCTTGCATATCATATTCTTATAGCTAACAGTTCTAAAATTATTTTTCCATTTTATTATTGAATATCAAAACGAACGACTCTGAGAACTTCTTTTGAATTATTAGTGCGTTTGGTGCGATTTGTTTTATGCCCAAATCTAATAGACATTTGTTTCCCAGATGACGACAAATACCTAAATTCCTAAATTATGACATTGCTGAATGAGAATTTTATCGAATGTGTATTAATGTGTATAAAGTAATGTGTATTTATGTGTATTAAGGCATATTTAAATTTGGTACCATATTTCAAAGCTGTATTGGACATTATCTTCAGTTTTCTTTGATCTTATTTATTAATTTTATCATCTTCTTTTATTTTAGGCTTACAGAAGTGAGCTTACTGCAACTAAAGGTACGATACATACTTTTTTAAAATTTCATTAAACACACTATGACTGGCGTTTATAATAATCATATTTAAACGAAAGTTAGTAATTGAACTATACTTGTATTCAACAAATAGCGTATGTTTTAAACATTTAGCTGCTAACAAAACTCAGTTCAAATCTCATAAAGGAAGGTTAAGAATGTCAGATACGGCTGAAAAATCAGTATAAATTACAAGAAATGTAATGGAATAAGGCCTGATAAGTCAATAGGGACAGAAACTTTGCATGAATGTGTCGTCCTAAAAAGATTAAAATATATATTATATGTACTTGCCTGTCCCAAGTCAGGAGCCTGTAATTCAGTGGTTGTCGTTTGTTAATGTGTTATATGTTTGTTTTTCGTTCATTTGTTTTACATTTATAAGGCCGTAAAATTGTTTTACATTGTCATTTCGGGGCCTTTTATAGCTGACTATGCGGTATGGGCTCAGCTCATTGTTGAAGGCCTTATGGTGACACACAGTTGTTAATTTCTGTGTCATTTTGGTCTCTTATGGACATTTGTCTCATTGGCAGTCATATCACATCCTCTTTTTTAAAAAAATAATCAGATACCAAGGGCAATTAATCACTTAAGATTGAACAGTACATACCAAATTGGGCTGCTACAGAATGCCAGTCGGCACTTTAAGTCAGTGAGGGATAGTATTGTTCGTTGATCAATAGGTTTAATAATAAAAAGATGTGATAGGATTGTTCTAATCAGAATCGAAATAATTGATGCAAGCTATACGATACTTTATTGTAGTTTTAATATGGGTCACTATCGCTTGGGCAAAAATAATCACGAATAATAAATCACTAAAATAAAGTATAGCTTGCATTGATTATTTCTTATAAAAAACGACCAGCAAAACAATATTAGCAAGAAAGAAATTTTTTGTCATAAATTATATTCTCGTCCATATGACTGAGAGCAGCATTGGTTGAATATTCGTATTGACCTAGGAGAGCGATACAGGCTATTTAAAGCCTCTATATTTTTTTTAAAGAGTTTGCATGAAATCTGTCTCGAATGAATAGATGTATATAAACAATTCGTCCAGGAGGGTCCATTTCTACCCATTTGGGATTGTTGTAAACCTATGAATTAAGAAATGTTTTAAGGATACACATTTTACACAGGTACATGTATTTATTTGAGAGATACAACCAACCAGCCAATACCAAGGAGAGGCACAAAAGTATATTTCTGTTTCAAATACAACGAAGAACCAAGACCACCAACAAACTGGAGCTTCTTTAAAAGTTTCAGAACAATAAAAGATTGGTCTAA
Organism: Mytilus trossulus; assembly: GCF_036588685.1. NCBI lineage: Eukaryota > Metazoa > Mollusca > Bivalvia > Mytilida > Mytilidae > Mytilus > Mytilus trossulus. The sequence goes on along the minus strand of NC_086386.1, from coordinate 24,282,251 downwards.
AGAACGCAGAGGAAGAGCTACAATAAAGAAACAGGGTATAGACAAAAACACGTTTGAATCGATAAAAAATCTTTTTATGAATACTATACAAAATCCGAACGCTAAAATTAAATCTATAACAAGAAACGAAAACTTGAATCTTTACTTGAAATATTTTCAACGATGCCAAGAACTGTTCAGAAAAGCAATAGTAAACGGTCCCAGTAAACCACTTGCGACACCTGTTTTGACAATTGCAAACCTGAACCGACAAATGAGAGATGTGCTTGAACAGGATATTAATGAAGTCTACCTCTTTCACGGAACAAAGCAAGACAGAGTAAAAGTCCTATTGCGCAATGGATTTGATGAAAGATTAGCGGCTATGAACTTTCCTAAACTTAGACTTGGGAGTGGTACATATACTGCAGAAGACGCTTCTCTCTCGGCGCATTATACAGGTATGTGTATATGAATAGTCTTCAGTATTATCGTGACCAAATAATACATTTTTATTAATATATCCGAAAATATAAGTTAATATCAGCTTTATTTTGGACAAGTTTTATAATGGTGGATGGTCGACTTAAAAAAAAGTTATGCACTTTGGACATATACATTTATAGAAAATGGCATCGTTAGCGTTTCAAAGGTACAATTCGTTCTAGATTTAAAAGAAACTTATTCTTTGTGTTAATAACAGCAATATCTCGGACGATTTATATCTTGGTTGCCAATCGACTAATGCACCTTTGAAATATTAAATGTATTTAAAAAAGTAAAATCACAGAAATACTGAACTCTGTCATATTCCTATCTCAGTACAGGCATTATCATAAGTAGAAAATGGTGGATTGAACTCGATTTTATAGCTAGTTAAACCTTCCATTAGTATGACAGTCGCATTTAATTCCAAAATAGTTTCGTTAGCGCTACAAAATTAAAGTTTATTTAGTTATCATCCTTGTACCTTTGCTAGATATGGACATTGGAACTCTGTTATAATATTAAAATAAACATTTCATATTTTAAACTTAAGCAGAATGAAAGCAATTGTAAAGTAAAACATTTATTATGATTATCTTTAAAAGGTTAACAATACGCAAAATCCCAATACATATGCAGAAAATATTGGAAAATATTCATAATTTTCTTATTTGCTATTCATTGCTCAGTTGATAAATACACATAATTTCAAAAATGCTTTCAGTCTAAATCTTATTACGTTAAACATACTCACGGATCTTTAAACAATACATATGAATCTAGTCATTGCCATTTTATTGAATTTTAATTGTCGAAAGACAAAGATAACATATAAAGCGTTTCGCTTTATTTTATTTTTACTGTATAACTTGACCGAAACTGGTTAAGCTTAATCAAGATTATATATATATATACATATAATTAATTTATTTTATCTGTATCTATTTACAGAAAAACAAGGAGTGCGTACAATGTTCCTCGTGAGGGCTTGCTTAGGGGACGTCTTTAGAACCAACGAAAATCTTAACGACTTGAAAAGGCCACCATGTAAGAAGATGTGTAAAACGATATGTACCCAACATGATGAATTTTTCGATTCAGTTCTTGGAGAATTTTGTCCAAGAGAATTTGTTGTCTATGAAAAAGCACAATGTTATCCAGAGTACGTGATCAAATATACACTATAAAGCATTTAGAGGGTTCAGTAAGAAAAAAACATTTATATTTCTTGAATTCGGAATGTTAATTATACAGTGCTTTCCGAACTGTTACGATGACTAAATTAAAATTTTGGTGTTTTATCATGCAATCATAAACTTTGTTTTGACTTTAATGTTAAACGTCTGTTTGGAATTAAACTATTTGATTATATGAGTTACCTGTATTTACCTGTATAATTGGCGCAAATGAAATGTCTTATTTTTGCATAAATGAAATATTGTTTGTAGTGCAAATGAAATATTGTTTGTAGTGCAAATGAAATATTGTTTGTAGTGCAAATGAAATATTGTTTGTAGTGCAAATGAAATATTGTTTGTAGTGCAAATGAAATATTGTTTGTAGTGCAAATGAAATATTGTTTGTAGTGCAAATGAAATATTGTTTGTAGTGCAAATTAAATATTATTTTGGCACTAATTCTTTTATTAAGGACTCATAAGTACTTGGAAAGGAAGTTGTTTGTAAACAGAGTATCCAATAATAATTGCAATCTTCCTTTATTTAGATGATATAAAATTTTCTTTTTCACAAATTGTGATAAAACAAGATATAAACCATATGCTCTATTTGTTTACACTTACTACATAATTTGATTTTCGAAGCAGCCATTTCAGGTTGTCATTGAAAGTTAGTTCCACTATAATGTCAGTTTATAAATAATGCCTATTCTGGAATAATTTTTGCCCTTGAAGAAATGTTACATTAATTGTTTCTACCGGAAGTTTGATAAACATATGAGTGCCAATGAAACAACTCCCTGGGCAAGTCACAATGTATAATGTCTATCATATATTAACAGGAAATATATCCTATTCATACAAACATTCAGAGAATCTTCTGTTTAGAGCAAGACAACTAATTTCATAAAGTGTCACTTTTGGTCTCCGTGCAATTTGAGTTTATCTAATACCACATTTTCCCTGCTATCTTTTTCTAAGTTTTATTGAAACGTTAACGAATAAGATTATTTTGAAAACTTAAGTCAACAGTAGTTTTCTGATTTAAAAATACAAGGACTGCCAAAACTTGCAGCAAATGATATGAGACACAGACATAAAGTATTCGTTAACTCATTTCTGATGATGAACGAAAAACCTATGTCTACGTAATGCTGATTTCAGTCGTCGAATTTCCGTAAACCCTGTTTCGACAGTTTTTTTTGTAAGTAGTATATATCGGGTAATAAATAAACTTATCATGAGTAACACGATTAAAATTTTGCATGTGCTCCATACGCGCTTTTCCTCTACAAAAGACTCATCAGTGACATTCGACTATATGAAAGTTAAAATGGCACGAAGAAGCTTGAGGACAAAGTGTTTCTTTCAGTTTTGTCTAAGACAGCTAAAGTTATCTATTCTCTGAGGTAGAAATTATTGTGAACAGGCATGAGCGTCAAATTTCAATTGAGATATGTTGACACCATACGATGGTGCAGAGGGTATGACACTACTAAGAAACGGGAATAAAATAATATATATCTTTATTTGCCAAACATACAAAAAACAATTTTGGTTGTGGCAAATACATTGACAAACAAACATAATGAAACATAATGAAAACTCGACAATATTATAAGAAATATGATACAAACAGTAACTGTTCTCCTTTCCTCAGTTCTAATGACTCATTAATAAAAGAAACAACTGCTTTTACATTATTTGGTGTTGATGGATTAAGTATTATCACGAGTTTATCAGTAAAATTAAGTGTATTAAAATTTACATATTTTTGTATATAATATTTTAGAAAGATTTCTCTTTTATTTTCATTTATTTTACAGTTGAAGAAAAAATGAAATTCATCGTCTAAGATATTACATATTTTACATTTTCTTTCATTTTGTGGTATTTTGGTATATCGTCCAATAATCAGTCCCAACTCATCATTTGAGAATCTTATGAATTTTGTAATATTGCCAGAAGTGTACATCAAAACGTTGATATTGGTTTAAAACGTGATAAAAAATAGAAATTCCACCAATGACGTTAAATTATTTTCATTTTGGTTTTCGAACAATGAAATTAACCAGGTGCTCATTTTAACAATTAATGCCTAACCCAAACGATTGGAAGGTCAACAATCAAATAAAATCGCCGAAAAGCTGATCAAACCAAAGATAATAAATTTAACCAAACCCCTATTAGTAATCAGAAAAATATTTCTTAATTCAAAATTATTTGGAAATTTTCAAATCAGAAAATTTAAACTAAACAATTTCCGTATGTTTTGTAGCGGTACAGAACTAACTGCAACAGAGGATATACAATAAAGAATTGAGGAATGATTCCCGATGAGACAAATATGCACATCTTACCTGTAATATACGATAACTTCAGTTCAGTTGGTTAGCTGCGATTGATAAAGTCGGCAATCGTTTAACTATTCAATGATAGTTGATTCTACACAGGAGTGATGACGCTTTTGAAACATTTGACAATTAGACTAAAACAACAGTAAGGGGAGGGTCCTCTTTAGGGCTGACATCTTGATATTAAACTGTAATTCACATGTTACCAAGAGGCCAGTCAATGAGAGAACCCCCTTATCATCAATGTTATTTTAATCTATTTATCAAAATGTTGGCGTAAGATGATATACCCATGAACATAGTGTAATTAAGGCCGGCGACACACATTGGCGTATAGACCGGCGTGCACCAAACGTACAGAAGAAATTGACATAGTCAGTATATATTAGTTGCACGCCAGAGGAACGATAAGCAATCGTTAAACGCGTTTTGCATAAGTTTGCAGTACGTCGAAATAGGTATATACGCTTGGTGAACGCAAAAACTCGCGGAAATGTTTATGCAACAAAAAACTGTTATCAAGCTCCAGCATGTGTCTAGAGTGTACCTGTACACTACACGCACGTTATGCATACGCTACAAGCGCGAAAAACGCGCTACAGATGGTTTGAGACACGTTTAGGTCCGTTGTATACGCTTCGAGATCGTTCGACTATAACTTAAACGTATGCGGGTGTGTTTGTAACACCCTATAATAGAATGTTCAAGATACGACCGGGACGCGTCTCAAGTACGTCCAAGAAACGATTTTCCTTCGTAGCGTGCATTCAATTAACGTTAGACACAAACGCAAGGCATACACAACTATACGTTTCTTGAATGCCCGATAAACGCTCAGGTACGCTTCTCGTACGTCCAATACACACGTAAATCTCGTTTTGCACACGTTACAGTTATGATTGACAAGTTGAATGCATCCAATATGAGTGTTACGAGAAGCGTACACACGCGTTTATCGGGTGTCCAAGTAACGTATATTAGTGAATGTCTGGCGTTTGTCTAACGTAGATGAAATACACGCTACACAGTTCTAACGTGGCTTGAACGTATTTGAAACACGTTCCAGTCATACCTGGGACGATTATCCATGCTTCTGGCGTGTCTGGGACATGTATCTATGGGGTGTTTCACTGAACTAATTCAAATTTTCATTTAGGGGCCAGATTAAATCCTTATCTATATCCTGGTACGGGATAGTCTCGCTACAATGAAGACTCATAGGTAACATTCGGCTGCTATCTGCTCTTTGGTTCGGTATTGTCTCTGACATATTTCCCATTTCCGTTTTCAATTTTATTGTTTATACTACTTCTGGATACACATGGTATTGTAAATTGACCGACATATGTTACTATGTAAATGTCAGAGCAAGTTTAGTTGAATGTGGGAATACGTTTTTTGATACGCTCCGGGTGCGTCTAATACGTTTAAATAGCACTTAAACTACGCCAGGTGTATGTTACAAACACGAATCGCATACGTCAAAGTAAAAGTCCAAATAAAAGTCGAACGATCTATAGGCGTATAATGCGTGCTCCGAAAATGTATTTCATGCAGTGATTTTTCTACATAATAAGGTAGATTGGTAAAAGGCTTATGTCTAACCTAGTACATAACATAATTCCTTAATCATCAGTACATGCATTTATTTATTATATAAAATTTAATTTTTTTAATGAAAATATGGAGTTTTAGTTTCAGACAATGAAAATAAATTAGCACAAAAAACAACACTTTAGTCTCAAATTTCAATTATATTAACCAAAATTAAAATTTCTCAGTTACACAACATATGCCGAGTTAACATGAAAAAAAGTTAACAATGTATTATTGTTTTATAGTACGTTTTTCGTTCTAACTGACCTTTCATAGCTATATAACCGTATAATCAATAATAATAAAATTGAGAATTGAAATGGGGAATGTGCCAAATAAATCTGTTTGACCGAGAAGGCAGATCTTTTTTCATTAAAGTGACATATGTGATTGTGGTTTTCTAGTTTGTGAAAAAAAATAAGTTAAAAAAAAAGATAGTTTCATTGACATAACATTTCGACCAGTGTTGAAATATTGGACGAAATACTATAGGCTGATGCTAATTCCACAAATGAGGAGAGAAAAATTATATATAAACATGTTTTCGGGGAAAAATGTTAGTACAAATACCAACATCAAAATCTGTTCTCATACTAAACGGACATTAAAAGCTTATCGTATTGTACTGACTAAGTGAAATACATGGAAATCATTTGGTTTTCGATTTAATTCTATTTTTAGACCATACAAATTCCAAAAATAATTATAATACATCCTTGTGTTTTGTTCCTACCAACAAGTAAAAAGTTTTGACAATAATCTAATCAATAAAAGGATTGATGAAAAATTTTAAAATAATGAAATGAGCGGTAAGACAATAGTTCATTCATATTCTTATATATAACATTTCTAATATTTTCTTTTTAACACTTTTTTGAATGATAGTAGAATTAAACAAACTGAATTAACGAAAACAATACAATTAACTAAATTCTAATTTGGCAAGATGTCAAAACTTAGTGCGCAGTAATAGTAGTGATGCACTCTCATATTATCTCTTTTTATACGAATATTACATTTATAACGTTCCAAATTATAAATGTATTATTTGAATTTTGGTACATCAATATGTCTTATGATTTAAAAAATGAAACCAACGAACTTTCGATTTATGAACTTTACTGAAACAACTTTCGTTTTGTTAAACAAAATAAACTGTCATGCATTAACATTTAGTAAGTAAGTTACTTTAACCGAATATTGATATAAAAAACCCTTATAATCTGTATAGTTTTGTCTTCTATAATATAAGTTATGTTTTGCATATCATTTCTTAACAAACATCTGAATCATCTAGAACAAACTGAATTTTTCGCAAAACTAAGGATTTTCTTATTCTAGGAATAGACTATCATAGCTTTATTTGGCACAACTTTTTTGGAACTTTGTACTTGTTCGGTGTTATTAATATTTTGATCTGAGGGTCACTAATGAGTCTTGTGTAGACGAAACACGCGTCCCTAAGGGTATCACCAGCCCAGTAGTCAGCACTTCGGTGTTGATATGAATATCATTTATATGGACATTTTCATGACTTTCCTGTTTACAAAATGTTTTTATCCCAGGAATAGATAACCTAAGCTGTATTTCGCACAACCTTTTTGAAATTTTGGGTTCTCAATGCTCTTCAATTTTGTACTTGTTTGGCTTTATATTTAATTTGATCTAAGCGTCACTGATGAGTCAAATGTAGACGAATCGCGCGTCTTGCGTATTAAATTACAATCCTGGTTCCTTCGATAACTACAATCAAACAGGTAGACTAGACACTAAAGCTTTGGAAACTAAATACTCCACGCTGATACCATATTTAAAGCACCGCTTTGAACAACGAAATAAATTCAGCGTCTTCATTGAAAGAGATGTACCTGGAGGAGATTGAACCTTACGTTTGAGTCCAATTTTTTGATAATTATTACTAGAAAATTTGAGGAATATATCATTTACATTTTAGTATCTACTAAAAGAATGTCATCAACTTGTGTAGTCCTCATCGAAATGAAAAATAATTTATGAGAACCTCTTCCTGTATTTTGTCAGTATTATCGGCCATTGTTACCAGTATTTCTATCCGTTTTGACATGTTTGAACATTATCCATCCCGATTTTATTTTACTTTTGTAATTTTTGAAATACATTCCTTCACTTCGATTGTAACTTTTTCTAAAAATGTTGTATTTGGTTCGTTTTTATGCTGTTTCGGCTTTAACATACCTGTAAATAATTATTTAAAATGTAATGCAATTGGGGATAACTTGATTAATGATTATACAATAAAACTACCCCCCTAAAAAAAAGGAATAATGTATAAATAAATAAATCTTTTTTTTGTAATTAAAACCAAAATTGTTATAATTTTCATTCTCATGAATATATAATTTCAATAGTCCATCTCGTTATATCATAATATTTCAAAAAACATGACGAATTAAAAACAAACCAAAATAGTCAAGAAGTCAAAATACGTATTCAATAATGTACAAGTGTTTTTACAATATGTCATTTGGTAACAAAGGATGAACAGAACGCGTCCTAATACTTATTTTAACAATCACCAAGTTCCTAATTACGTTCCTGTATTTGGAGTTATTTTAATCTGTAAACGTACCTTTGATGGTTTCTTCCACACACATATATATATATATACGAGTCTAAATTGAAAACTACGTTCAAACCTATGATTGCGTTGGTTAAAAACCGCAATTTTTATACGTGTGCATGTTAAACAAATTTCGTTGTAGAAGGGTCTAAAAACAGCACAAACAACATTTTCCAAAAGACCAAAAAAGTGAAAAAGTATATTTAAACAAAACGCATTTGACTAACAGGTCGAACAACTGATGTTCTTTAACCCTGCTGACTGCCATTGGCGATTGCCAAATAAAATTGATCACAAGATGTAACAAAATGGATCTTAAAATAAATTTAATACTAAACAGAAAAACATTTTAAACTTGTGGCCGCTATGTTATGACACAAACATACGGTGTCAACATATTTTAGTACACCAGATCCGGATTTCGACAAAAAATGTCTCTTCAGTGATGTTAGGGATCGAAACAGTATTTGGAAGGCCATATAAAGAGTATCCTCATTTGTAGAAAATGTACCCTCATTTTTAGATAAACTTTTGAATTTAAAGAGTCAACATAGGATGAACGGATCATATAAACCGGAGGGAAAATATGATACAAAGCCCAAACAAAAAAATATAAACGAGTCTAAATTGAAAACTACGTTCAATATATATATATATATACAACTCGTCTAAACATCAACCCAACAATGTTAGATCTGTAAATTTGCTTTCGCAAATTTTTGGTTCTTTCCTCGCCGGGAAGAACATATATCTACATATATGTGTCTTCAATAACGAGTTTGTGTACAGTTATGAAATGTCTATTTCACAGAAATGTTCCAGCTGTTGCAACCACAACTCCACTTTTTTCGAATGTGACCTTTAAAGTACAACCATCAGATTAATACGTACATGACCTACACAAATAGGACCAAACTCGCTAGATCTGTTTACCATTTAGGAGCTCTTGAACCTCCTCTGGTTATTAATGTCATTCGTGCTAAGCCTTCTGTTTAATGTTGTTTTTCTTTTGTTTATCTTTTTTTGTTTTTCTATACCATTGTCAGTTTGCCTTCGTTTCGAGTTAAAATATCCATTTGGTATCTTTTGTCTATCTTTGCATAGTCGCTCACTAAAACCGCGATACGTAAACTTATGGAAAGCTTTCAAAGATACAGAAATCAAAGGTGTTTAAAAGAACTAAACACGTGCATCGACGCTTATAATCACTAAATACTCTGTCGTAAATTGAATATGAAAACTACTTAATGCGGTTATTCCAATATTCCAATGTTTTATATAGCAAAACAAATGGTTTTCTTTATTATGGATGTTCATATCAAGAGTGAATTTATAAACAACAAAAATTTTTAAATGTTCAAACATTTAGGAAGAAGAAATGGATACTTGCAGATTGGCCGAACGGCTGTTAGTATTGTGAAAGGGAACATTGCTACTCAAGAGGTAAAACTTGTTTTTATTTGCCTTTAAAATATTTGTTTCATACCTTTAGCAGAATTTGCTGTACTTATCTGTTCTCATACTAAACGGACATTATTTATCTTAACAGTTGGATTAAGAGGGAGACATTTTACAAAACCTTATACTAATACAATATTTTGTTACGTCCTAGGTGCTTGTGAAAATCACTTATTTTTCTAATACATAGCGTTAGGTCTAATTTAAATGCCGGAATTAATAGACATTGCATCCAGTCTAATTTAAATACCGGAACTAATAAGTACATTTTAAAAATAACCGTTAGTTTTCTCGCTTGAATTGATTTACATTGTCTTATCGGGGCCTTTTATAGCTGACTATATGCGGTCTGGGCTTTGCTCATTGTTGAAGGCCGTACGGTGACCTATAATTGTTAATGTTTGTATCATTTTGGTCTTTTGTGGATAGTTGTCTCATTGGCAATCATACCACATCTTCTTTTTTATATTGTGTACAACACTTTATTTTTCCTATGTATCAAAATCTTTCTAATTTTAAATTCAAAGAGGTTCAAAGTACATGCATGAAATAAGAATATTACGAACCAACTGTTCAAAAAGATATGAAAGTATGTACCTAGTTGACAAATGGTCCTGAATACAAACGAACAGTGATTAAAATTTTGAAAAAAATACCATGGCCGTTTCTATTTACTTAACAACTATATATTTTATTGATCTCGAACATGCAATGGTATATATATATTCCTTTCAAAACTTGCATAGATTGATGTGATAGTCAATACCACAAATTCTGCGTTACAACTCGACAAAGCAGGACCATCATCACAGGCAATCCTGTCAGCTGCTGGCAACAGTATTCAAAGTGAATGTAACGTCAAATATCCGTTTAACATTAACCCTGGTGATGTTGCAATTACTGGACCTGGCTATTTAGAAGCTTTAAATATATTTCATATATATCTTCCAAATTACAACGATTCTGAAGATGAAAAGGTTTGAATAATATTAATATGCACAAACCAAATGTTATTTATCCACATTTTCATAAATCAACAATAGCACTACATGTAATTTGCTAGCTTCTTACATTTTATGCGCATTTTAAAGTAATGCAGTTCTAAAATGCAAACTTTAGAGTTATGTCCTTCATCGGTAAAAGAGGGACAAAAGATACCAGAGGGACAGTCAAACTCATAAATCAATTGAAAAAACTGACACCGCCATGGTTGAAAAAAACCAAACAAAAATAGTACACATGACACAACATAGAAAAATGAAGAATAAACAACACGAACCCAACACAAACTAGGGATGATTTCAGGTGCTTCGGAAGGGTAAACAGATCCTGCTCCACATGTGACACCTGTCGTGTTGCTTATGAGATTACAAATCCGGTAAATAGTCTAATTCGGTAGGTCAAATTCATTAAAGGGAAGGGAATTGTAGTTATGACATAAGGAACATATCCAATATGCAGATTTCAAGTACATGCATGAAAATATATATATAAAGTTCGTCAATTTGTCTCGCTTTTATAGCGTCATTGACTTGTTAGAGTGGATTGCTTGTATCCGTGCGCTATTAAATTCCATCAAGCTTCTTCGTCATTTTGCAGGATAAACTAGCAAAACGTTGTTCCCTGTTTGACAGTACAATTGTTAAAAAAAACCAGAAGAATGCTCGCCACATGCTTGTATGGTTGTAAGAAATTCGGACCTCGACATAAAAAAGGTGAAAAATATTCAATGAATTCAAACTTGTTAGTCGAAAATAAGTTAATGCGATGCCATGACCAAAACATAAATAATTGGTAAACACCAAAAAAGACAACTGTATACTTATATGATAGAAAACTTAAAACAGAGCTGCATTGTCGTTTGATATGTCTCAATACATTTTTGTTATATGAGTTTGATGTTTATAATAGTATAGTGATAGCCGTTTTTGAAACTTAAGCACTTTTTTTTCAAATAGCTGGTATTTAATATAATGAAATGTATGGTTTTGCAAACCTTTGTTGATGTGTAGATGTTTATTGGAGTTTGTGTGTTACTATTTTGTTGTCCAATCCCTGCTCTGAAAAATATGAATCAGATCTTAATTGACTACAAAGAACCAGCTTAACCGAATTCGACATGCATAAATATTAGCTTCTAGACTAATAATGATACACAATGTTTTTAATTGTGCAAACCTCGAAACGGCCGTTTTATTTTAAATGTTTTTTCTTGTGAAATCCATCGGTATCAGGCAAGTGTATTTTCTGTATTTTATTCATTTTTCAGCAACCTATAGATTTCATAAATTCCGTGTGTCCGTAGCGACTTTTGGCATAAATATTTTACAAGAAAGCTCAAACCTAAACATTTGAAATCCAGTAGTGCAATAACATTGTTAAAACAATAGAACACGTATAACTTGAAATTTTTAACAAGCTAAAATAGTTTTGTCTTCTTATAATTACATATATATCTTTTATTTAAAAGCATATTTATACAGCACTGAATGTGTGTCTCAAAAAAGCTGATAGTTTGGGACATCAGTCAATTGCGTTTCCTGCCCTTGGAACTGGCAAGTTGAACTACAATCCAAATGTCGTAGCTAATGCATTATTCGAAGCAGTTCAGAGGTACAACGAAGAAAATCACAATCCAAAGTTGGAACTAGTTATATGTGTTGTTTACCAAGACCAAATGTATCAGGTATGTTTGGGTTGGTAGCGTAGAATTTATTTTTATGAAGTCGAAGGAAACAGGAGGCGAACTAATTATTACATGAACGAAAAGAATAAAGAAAGAAAGACACACATAGTAATGTGAAATTATCTGAATCTAGAGCAACAAACTACAATTGAGTCGTGAATGTATGTGCTTCCTGTTCAACCAGTAGCACCACTAGCGCTGATCAATCCAAGACCAACAGAAAATATCCAAAGTTATATTTAACACAGATTTTCTATAGCGGTCGACCAAATGATGGCGTCTAATAATCGTTCGTATAGCTGGTTCTCTTTTACGATATATACCACTCGTTGTTGTCCAATCATTTGATGTGTTTTATCCTTTGATTTTGCCATTTGATTAGGAACGTTCCGTTTGGAATTTTCCTCGGAGTTCAGTATTTTTGTGATTTTACTTCTTCAATATATTCCTTGCATGTAGTATCCTTCAATCTAGAAGAATCGTTATAGTAATCAAAAGTCCTGAACTACAGGAATATATAAATATGAATTTAAAGCCTCGAAGTGATATCCACTTTATAAGGAATGTAATCAAAAGAAAACCAATCAGAATAGCAAAATCGTAAAAGGTTACGTTTACCTAAGAAAGGAGTATGTTCGATAAGGTACTAAAATGGCCCCCTTTTTTATGGTAAATTTCAAATTCAGATTTATTGGCCAATACCACGATAAATTATAGCTAATACATTGACTAGCTAGGATATAAACCATTTTGTTGAAAAATTTACGTTTCTGCGTTTCATTATGACGTCACAAGTTGTATCCATATTAATTTTTTACGAAAAATTAAATGAAAATGGGTAAATTTCCATAGATTATTGGGCAGGAAACATAGAGCGCATACGTCGACAACAAAGATCTTTTTAAATAATGTGTGTGAAGACATTTCACATGTCTTATTTGAATATTAAGCTTGTCGACGCCTGCGCTCTATGTTTCCTGGTCCTTTGTTTGGTTGAAATCTAGCTGATTTTGTCAAATTTCACTAAAATTCCTTATCTTGACCTTTTTTGGATGTAAAAATCAACGTGTTAGAATTAAACTTTGGCAAAAACAGTTATGTTTAACTATCTAACATGTCTTTAAGGCAACTTAAAACATTTATTGTCTTGTAACTTTGAAATTTATAATTGGGGCCAAATATGGCCCTTACCGAACTTACTCCTTTGGCATGTTAGTTTCTAAATGATTTCTATGTTTATCAACCGCAAAGTTAAGACATGTTTGAAAAATAAGTCCACAAAACATAATATAAATCGAAAATCTGGAAGATGTCAGTTTGAAATATGTAATTTTCGAAGCATAGTGTAATTTTGCAAAGTATTATTTGCCCCTTTCAAACCGGATATGTTTTGACAGTGGGAAAAAAGACAGTTATATTGATGATTTATTTTTAATTTCAGAAATTTGTTGCAGCGGCAAGAAGAAGAGCCAGACTGAAAGGTTTGTTATTTCAAGCTGTTAAGAATGAATATTTTCTGTAATTAAGGATAATATGTACCGATGATGTTATTTCTACCTCTGGGTCGACTGCTTAAGTAAGAGGTTAAGCGCTATAAAACCAGGTTCAATCCACCATTTATTTTCCTCGGAGTTCAGTATGTTTGTGATTTCATTTTTTTCGATACCGTTGCTGATTTACTGTTAATATCCGAGGGTATCACCAACCCAGTTTCCAGTTGTTCGCTACTAGTACGACGGTACAGAGTTTGTTAAGAGTTGCTATTACAAAATTATTCAAATTAAATAATACATCCCCCTCACGCAAAGCTCTGATTCCTTGAACAACTATAGTTATTCTTTTTATGTCTTTTTTAATTTTTTTTTTAAAAGCCTCAAATTTTAAATATTTTGGTCGAAATAAGCAGATACATTGTTTCCATCAATGTTATTATTATTTAAAAAAAAAACGTATTGTAGATACATATGTGGAAATTCAATTCAAAAGTAAGGATAAAATAGTTCCTTGAATTTTGAAGAAAACTAAGTATTAGGAACCTTGAATTATGTCTAATATATTACAGGGAATGAGGCCAGGGGGTTGATGGAAAAGACATCTGGAAGTACGACACTAGGGAACACAACTATTAAAGTCATGGTAGGAGATCTGACACAGAAACAGGTATTTGTTTGATTTAACATAGGTTTAGACAAAATATAATTGATGTGTTTTTATTGATAAATACATGTTATTTGGAGATAAATTAAACTTTCAAGTGATTGGTATTGTAATGGGACTGACTGCTTCCTCTTATACTGCATAATCGCAGTTTGTTACAAACCTGCATACCTTTATAAAGATAAACTCATCATAGGTACAAGGATTTGAATTTTGTATTTACAAAAGACGCGCGTTTCATCTACAAATGACAAATCAGCGACGCTTTAATTAGAAAAAGTTAAAAAGGCCAAATAAAGTACGAAGTTGACAAGCATTGAGAACCAACAACTCCTGAAAGGTCTGCCAAATACAGCTTATGTAATCTATTCCTGTGGTAGACAATCCTTATAGACCATAAATTGATTAAAGTGTGATGAATATTTGAACAATGATTATAAAAATTATAATAATGTCTTACTGTTAACACTCCAGATTCTTAAACTGGTATGGAAAATATCCATATAAACCAACATACACATAACTTGATAGGTATTTGTCACAGGTCTCTGCTAACAATCCATTTTTTTCTAGATAAATAAACAAATAAGATTCATCTGCTTGCTGATTTTAACATTGAAAGTGACAACTAAACTTAAAATACCAAACAGCCTATGGTTTATGCGCATCAACTAACGCAACTTGGTAGTGATAAAAAAAGCTCTATGACGTTGTTTCTAGCAATAATAAAACGTCAAATTAGAGCGTCCTATTTCGCGTTTTCACGGATTCCAACATGGCGCACGTTTAAAAATACGTCCTTCAAGAAAAGGGGAATTAAGCGTCGCGCTGATATCCTGCGGAAATTTAGCTCAAATGGACACAAAAGATACTACACTATATTTAACCTACGTTCTAATAAATATAATAAAATAAAAATTTTGATCTCGACTCTTTGCATTTGCGCCGATCTGCATTTTTTTCCATTCTTTCAAATGCGTATATTTTGTCTTATATTTCCGCCTATCTGCATTTCTTTTTTTTATATTCTTTCACTTGCTTTGATGTTGTCTTTCATTTGCGCCGATTGTGTATTGGTTAATAAGATAGACGAAAGTTATTTTCACGCCTAATTTATGTGCGTCCGTTCGTTCGTCCGCCTGTCCCGCTTCAGATTAAAGTTTTTGGTTAAAGTTTTTAGTCAAGGTAGTTTTTGATAAAGTTGAAGTCCTATCACATGTTCCTTGTGATATGACCCTTCTCATTTTAATGTCAAGTTTTCAGAAGTTAAGTATTCAGAAGGTCAGGCCGATAAACAATTATTCCTAGAAGTTTTGACATACTGGCAAAGTATGCATTCGGAGTTTAGTATGACGTCCATTATCACTGTACTATTATGCATATTTTAGGGGCCAGCTGAAGGACGCCTATGGGTGCAGGAATTCTCGCTACATTGAAGACCGATTGGTTGCCTTCGGCTGTTGTTTGCTCTATGGTCGGGTGGTTGTCGCTTTGACATATTCACCATTTCCTTTCTCAATTTTATGTAACTGATGGCTGGATGATTCTCGTAATAAATAAAATAAAATCCGATCTTGCAATGAAGCTAAAATTTATTTATACTGCTTTTTTTACAAAATCTTATAGTAAAAAAAAACTAAGGACAAATGGTCACTGGCGTTTGTCAATTATTCATTTCAAATTGTCTTAAGGAGAAATGATAAACATTTCGCCTGATCTCACTGAAGCTAACAGCTAATTTCCTCATGTATATGCATATCAACTTTTTTGTCAGCTTGCTTGCTTTGTTTGTATATTTTGTATAATTATATTTTGATAACGTCCAATTGAATTTAAATATCATATATACATGCTTGCAGACCTATATATGAAGATGTCAATCTTCATTACAAAGCTTGAATAAAAATGTATTCAAACAAAGCAAGGAAGCCAACCAAAGTTAAACCCTACATGCAGTAGGAAAATTAGCTGAAAGGCAAAACATGTTAATAAAATTAATACTCAGTGAATTTGGATTAAAATCAAAATTTACGGTTTTTAAAACTAAATTGTTATAAATTTAACTTATGACAAAAACAATTGCTCCAAGAATAATATCCAACATAAAATCTGCGAGATAAAATATCTCCCTTTCATTTAGCTGTACAACTATGAAAGATTGAAAACAATTGTTTGGCGTATTGAATTTTAAACCTGATGCCTTTTGTTATCTATTCATCATGTTTTTCTTTGTCTAATGTGTTCTCCTATTTATTTGTATTGTAGTCCTGTAATATTATGTTGTCATTTCAATGTTATATTTAACTTTGCCATTAAAGTGCGAGGTTTGGCATGCCATAAAACCAGGTTCAACCCACTTTTATTCCCCCTTAAAAGTGTCCTGTACCAAGTCAGGAAGATGGCCATTGTTATAATATTGTTCGTTTCTGTGTGTGTTGCATTTTAACGTTGAGTCGTTTGTGTTTTCTCTTATTTTTGAGATATTGAGATAAGACGTGGCACGGTACTTGTCTATCCCAAATTCACGTATTTGGTTTTGATGTTACATTTGTTATTCTCGTGGTGTTTTGTCTGTTGCTTGGTCCGTTTCTGTGTGTGTTGCGTTTCGGTGTTGTGTCGTTGTTCTCCTCTTATATTTAATGCGTTTCCCTCGGTTTTAGTTTGTTACCCCAATTTTGTTTTTTGTCCATGGATTTATGAGTTTTGAACAGCGGTATACTACTGTTGCCTTTATTTAATGCCGGCAACAACCTTGTGTAGTTTTCAACAAGAAAAGTATTTCTAAATTAATTTTTGAATTAAGAACTTTTTGTATTTTATATTTACTGTCTATTCGAAACACGTGAGGTAGTAATAACAGGGATTGTATTTTATGGTAGATGTATAACGTTTGAGAATAAAAAAATCATATATTATACCTATAATTTTAATTTCCTTAAAGTAAAATCTGAAATAGTTAGAAATTATGAATTCACAAACAAGATGGAATAACTTCTATACCTTCGTCTTAGTCGGGTAAAAAATGGTATAAAGAAGTCCATGTTTGTGTTTGTCCATCTGTCAACAGCCTCGAATGAGTTTGTTACGGCATACTTCTGAAATTGACGCCAAAAAAAAACCCAATATCTAGTGTGATATAGTCAAATACTCTGCAGGTTAGACAGTGCCATCATTCATTTCTTTTTTTATTTTCAATAATTTTGCTAATGAGGGACAGAGGACACAAACAGACTTTCCTAACAAAAGCGACGTGAAGGTTATTTCAAACAATTTTCCATTCAGACAGATGGTGTTTCTGAAGGATAATATATTGTGCGGCAACAACATCCTGATACAATCTTTAATCTTTTGTATTACCGGATAATAAAGTAGGGGAATAAAGTTGTTATTTGTTTGGGTTTCAAACGTCCAATATGCGATTTTTTTTTCAAATAGTGCGCCAGCAAGGAAAGTTTGTACTATGACGTCAGATGCAATGTTTTGAAGAAAGACAACTCTTTTCTCCAAAACGAACGAGAAAAAAACATGAAAATTGCTCATAGCTTTTTTAAAAGATCGGTGACATACACGTTATTTGCTTTATTTTGAAGAGTACACATGGCACTTTCCTTCTTTAAATTTTTATGAAAAATCACTGGTAGATTTGTTTTAATACTGTATACGTTTTTCATTTTTACGTTTAATTTTTGGCGGGAATGAAATAAATCATGTTTTTAAAAATCAAAACAATATTAGTTTAAAACTCTTGAACCTGTATTTGATAGATACTAATACAAATCTACGTTTTAACGTGAAACAAGAATTATGCTTGTATGTTTGGTTAACGGATTTTTTGAGAGTTTAGATTACATGTAAATATTATGTTAATATTCGGGAAAACACGAAACTGAGGTTGCTATAGTGACAAAACTAAGTCGGCGACCCCCAATTTTTTTCATCATATTTTGTTCCTCAAATCATGAAATACAATCACACAAAATTGCAAGGGAAAATCACTGGTAGAAATGAATAGGCTGTTTGGTCTTTAAGCAGAGATGTAGATTTTGTTTATTGGCGACTTTAAAAATAAAAACACATTTTTAAAATTCAAAATTTGGAATTTCATCATAAATGTTAAAATCAAACTCTAATAATGAACAGAAAAAGTGAAAACAACTGATATATTCCTCACTTGTTAGGTGGATTAAACCGCGTGTAGAATATCCCACTTGTTTGACAGTTGCCATTCATTCGTTTGATTTGTTTAAGCTTTTGATTTTGCCATTTGCCTAGGGACTTGCCATTTATAATATTTCTCGGAGATCGGTATTAAAGTTATTCACTTTTTCTTTTCTTTCAAATATGAGTTGTTGAGTGCTTTCTACATAACAGGCAGACGTTTTGGTACACACGTGCTCACATAATCTACAATTGAATCAAACTGCAGGACTTTCAACCGCTGTTTTAAAAGCTGCAGGACAAGCAATACAAAATGAAATAAATGACAGTTTCGACGGTACTTTAAAAAATGGGGAATTCGTTATTACTAATGGTTATGACCTGAGATATAAAAAGGTATACCACGGACGAGTGTTATGCTTCGCTGCCAATGGTGAGAATGCAAAACCAGATGAGGTAACTATAAATTTTAATATTTCCAAAAGCTCCGACGTTATCAAAACAATTTCTTTCCTGCTAAGTATTGTAACTGAAAAAAGTATGAGGTAAATCAATTTGACTAGGTAAATGTGAATAACAATGTTAAATTGGTGATTACTTTTAATTTTGTGATATATATATGAATCACTTTCAAATCAAGCAAATTCAGAAATTTACAAAACTAAATGCAAAATACGAAATTACTTGCCATTGAGTATCTGATCTTACGAGGTATAGACAGATGATTATCGCCCATGTTTTCAAATGTAATATTTTTCAATGAATAGAAGAGTTGATTGAATTTTGCATTTTGTGTTCTATTATAAAAAAATAATTCAAAGGTTTTTTGATTTTCCATTCTAGGTTCTTTCAAAATTTGTGAAAAACTGTCTAGCAACAGCAAGTAGATATGATACTCGCAGTATAGCTTTTCCGGCGATTGGTACAGGGGAACTCAAATTTCCATCTGATATTTCAGCATCCATATTTATAGATGCAATACGTGATTTCCTTCATCACCATCCACAAACAACTATTTCGGATATCAAAATCGTTATATATGGCGGTAACATCACTTGGTCAAGCATCGAAAAGGTAAAATAGTCTTTAAACAATTTTTAATATCAATAAAGCTATACTCATTAAGTTGTATTTGCCTAATAACGCACATGTTTGACTTCAATAATGCAACGACTAACTATGAAATGTCAACTTTTGAGATTGATTTCAACAAAATTCGTCAAATTACAAAATATCATATCTTTCACTGATTTTATTAAGTCATTAGACCATTCAAGTGTACTATATCAGTAAATTGACTAATTTAGAATTTAAACCTGCAAAACCAATGACTTATTCTTAGAGTATTAAAAAGACAAAATGTTGATACAGAGAAATACATACAGCATGCTTTTTTCTCTTCGGTCGGGTTGATGTCTCTTCGATATTATCCCCAATTCACGTTTTTTATCAACATTACACATATTCTGATATGATGTATCAAATTGTATCCCTTAAAGATGGTGTCTGTATCAACATTACATATATTCTGATATGATGTATCAAATTGTATCCCTTAAGATGGTGGCTGTATGAACAACTTAATGAAGGAATTCGTTTTTCTTGGCTGATCTTTTGTACATGTTTGTTTTTGTGCTTTGATGATCAATGAATGCAAAAACTATAGTGAGTACATAATTTGAAAATTTTCAAAGCTTTACGAAACTTGTCGGAATCCATATCAATATATTTCAATTCCCAGTTTTTTTCTTCTAATTAAGCAGATTTAAATAAAGGCAACATTAGTATACCGTTGTTCAAAACTCATAAATCCATGGACAAAAAACAAAATCGGGGTATCAAACTAAAACCGAGGGAAACGCATTAAATATAAGAGGAGAACAACGACATAACACCGAAACGTAACACACACAGAAACGGACCAAGCATCAGACAAAACACCACGAGAATAACAAATATAACATGAAAACCAAATACATGAATTTGGGATAGACAAGTACCGTGCCACGTCTTATCTCAATATCTCAAAAATAAGAGAAAACACAAACGACTCAACGTTAAAATGCAACACACATAAACGAACAATAATATAACAATGGCCATCTTCCTGACTTGGTACAGGACACTTTTAAAGGGGAATAAAAGTGGTGGGTTGAACCTGGTTTTGTGGCATGCCAAACCTCACACTTTAATGGCAAAGTTAAATTTAACATTGAGATGACAACATAATATTACAGGACTACAATACAAATAAATAGGAGAACATATTAGACAAAGAAAAACATGATTAATAGATAACAAAAAGCATCAGGTTTAAAATTCAATACGCCAAAAAACGCGCCTTGTCCACACAAAAATCAACAGTGACGCCCAGATATAAAAGATCGAAAGTCAGACTATAAAACTAATCTGTTTAGAGTTGGTAAATTCAAAGCGTGATATATGAACTGATGTCCAAAGTAAAGTCCACATGCTAGACTCTGTTTTTATCCCTCACTTTGCTACATTTTGAGATTTCTGTCTCAACCACGAAACGTTTGTTCGTATAATAACAGTTTCAGTGTGAAGAGCACATCTGTTGCTACTTTAGCGTCCTTTTCGGTAACCAGATATACAACTTTGGGAGAAATCATATGTTTGTTTAAAATATTTAAGGTAAAATTTCGAAAAGAAACAAAAACTGTAAGTGATTTATGGATCGCCATGTTATTACCACCATGTTGCCGAAGGTCTTTTAGCATGTTAGCAGTATGACCTCAATCGACTTGTCTATCATGATCAGGCATAATACATACTGAAATGTTATTTATAGATGATTTGATATGAATTTTATTCATAAAAAAATTAACTTCATCCGGATCTATTTATATCTACCTATCTTATTTACAGGCATACCGAAACGAGCTTTCCCGATCACAAGGTATGTATAATGTTTATGAAAAAAATATTTATCAATAGTACCGGTCTTAAGATTAATTATCAGGATTTACATAGACGACACTTAATTGAGATTTACACAACAACAAACTAAAAGGGATCATATTCAAGATGAAAGCGTACCGCTTAGACTCTTCTGTGTATTATCTCTTGTCATAGAATTAAGGCAACGGTTGTATACTCAAATCATATAAATCGTTCCAAAGGAAAATGATAAAAAATCTAATTCAATCGAACCTTATTTTATCAAAAATTTTGGCTGAGGGATCAATTCCCTCCTTAATCAAGAGAGTGCACCAACAGGATAATTGTATCCTTCTTTGCATGCATCAACCGACTTTGTCGTTCTCACTCAGTCAAAATGTCAAAATTGGTTATAGAACCTAATCGGCTTAATCAGTGATAAAACGACTATTCTGATATCTTAACAAACATTTCGCTGTCATAAAACTGGAAATATTGTAATAACAACAGCTTCTTGCAGCATACATAGTTAAAGCTTTGTTAAAAGAAAAAGTGAACCTATATATATTATAAGACAACAAATCACGAACTAAGAAGCACAAATAGTCTAAAAGGAAACATACAAACGGTTTTCATCAATATAAACAATGGCAGCAGTTTATTTATTTCTAAACAACATCCAATCTGCAATAATTTTGAACTTATTTAACAAAACCTTTGGAAGATTTCTTTCAAAACAAATATTTTGCAATGACAAAAAAAACCCATTAAGTTATGACCAAGAAATGATACATCTATAACATAAATTTACAAACATATCGTATGAAAAATCATCAAAATCAAGAGCTAAAAACACACCAAACGAATAGAAAACAACTGTCAAATAACACTTGTTTTTGAGCAATTAAAAAATTTAAAAAAAAATAAGTCATAAAAAAATAAACTGTAAGTCTAGCTTCAATATTATTTAGCAAAATAATGATAAAAACAAGTGGGTATATTGAAAAAATAAAAACATTATGACATGAACAGTGAAACTTTAGTTTACAGAGAGTGTTTTCAAGTCATTTTTTCTTTAAGAATGACCGAAATGCGTTAAGTCAGTTTAATAGAACCATAAAACAATATGTGACATATTTGATGAAACAGTCCATTTACAAATACTATATCTAAATTAATAATAAAAAAACAGTCATTACACAACCCAAAAGAAACTGAACAAATTAAAGTGATTTCTAATTATTTGATTTACTTTGTTGGTGCCGCTTCAGACGATCAAGTTTGATTTTGTTCTTACAGGCATACCAAGTGATAACATTCAAGCAATACCACAAAGAGGATCCAAAGCATATTTTCGTTATAAATACAAGGAAGAACCAAAACCTCCATCTAATTGGAGCCATTTTGAATGTAGTAAAACAATCAAGGAACTACTTGTAAAACACTCACAGCAACCTTTCAAACTCGTAAAACCAGATAATACAACTTTCCAATCAATTAAAACTCTATTTCTGAATACGATCGGAGTAAATGGTGCCCGAGTGGTGTCTATTAGGAGAAATGAAAATCTTAAAGTGTTTGAGAAATACATCCAAGACTGTCAAAGACTTTTTTGTAGAGCCATAAGTAATGGACCATGTAAATCATTAGCAAACACACCTAGATCACGCGGTTCAGTCTCCACCTTACAATATGTAAACAGAACTATAGCAAACCAATTAGATCAAGATTTGAATGAGGTTTATCTTTTCCACGGAACAAAGAAAGAAAGAGTAGATGTCCTTCTTCAAAATGGACTAGATCCTAGATTAGCAGCCATGAACTTTCCTAACTTGTGGTTGGGAGCTGGAGTGTACGCTGCAGAGGAAGCCAGTCTTTCCCATAAATATACACCACCAGGTTCGATACTTGATACTCATTTCAAAACAAAACAAAACAAACAAATAAATCATACAATATTTGTTGTTTAATCGCAAAATGGCTTTTTTTTGGATATAATTGTGAAATATAACATTAATTGTCTTAAATGAATTAGTCGACGATTTATATTGCAATTACTAGATTTTGCCAAAAAGTAACATTGCTAAATTGTTATATAGGGTAGAAAAATCAAAACTATTTAAAAAAAAAAAAAAATGGTCACTAGAAAATGAGGTTATAGCAAAATTCATAATTTATAAAATAACACCTTGCTTTTAATGAGTCCATTATTTAATCTTTCATCTGGATTATGAATAATCAATACATGCATTTCTTTACAGATGGCCAAGGAGTGTGTACAATGTTTGTGATGAGGGTTTGTCTAGGAGATGTTTTTACGACACAAAATAAAATGCAAAATTTAAAAAGACCACCTTGTAAACAGCTTTGCCAAACAACATGTATAAAACACAATGAGTTCTTTGATTCCGTTGTTGGAGAATTTCAACAAAGAGAGTTTGTCGTATACGATGGTGCTAAATGTTACCCAGAATATGTAATTGAGTATAAAGTTGTACAATGAGACCTTTACTATGGAGAATTTTTCTAAAACTTGATTTGATAATTTATGTATGCTACATTTGTTGTTCAAGGATGCGGATACAAAAAAAATAAAATCGCAAAATACACATTACACATTATGTACTTATCCGTGTGCTTTGCTTCATATGTTTTAAATGATTTATATAACTTTGTCTGTGATATATCATTCAATAATATTAATTGTGCTTTTACCTTGAGTGATTTTATTTTCGTACGTACCAACCATAAAACATTAAATTTTGTTGTTTCACTTTGTAAGTATTGATACGCCCAGAATAAACCATGGAACGATTGTTTAAAAAAAACAAGTATATCAATGGGATACAAACTTTGTGTTTTTTAATAGCAGCATTTTTTGTACTCGGCCGAAAAGAGAGCATTTTTCTATTTTGATCCGTGCACAGATGTAGCTGACATCTAGAACGGTCAAACATTTTAAAACCAAACATGTTTAAACTAACTCAGTCCGGAATGCGGTTCGATAAAATTGCTCCCCTTGTTTATTTCGCTCTCCTGTCAAATCATGAATTTTCACTACATCCAATGGTAGACGCTATAACGATGGGTGTCGTCAAGAAAGGTACGATTACGGGAATCAGCTAGGAATTAAACGTTCACCATTGGTATAGGTGAGTTGTTTAATAGTTTTTGCTTTAGGAGAAATGCATGTTTAGGATTAATTCATAATCAGGAATAGCTGGAAGGGAACGAAACATGTTGCTACGTGAACACGGGAACCGATGGAAGAAATCTAAAAAAAAAATCTAGAGACGATCGTTCTGAGTGTGCCACCTACACATTCAAACATGTACACACGCACAATATTCCCTATCTATGTAATGTGTTTTCATATTTATGTGGCATAGGGCAAAAAAAGGTAGCAGTTTTTTGTGTCTTGTCGTTAAGCATTTCTAAGGGAGATGATGTTATTTTCACGGTGTGTTTGATAGGTTTGTTACATTGTAACATTATATAATACACACTCATAAAGTGGTTTAAAATAGAATTCCACACTAGTTAATTAACTGGATTTCAGTTATTCTATTTACCGTAGTGCTATAATATAAGAGGTTCATATATATCAATCATATTCAACGTTTTTATATCGGATTTTTTTTACTTTTCATGTTGAACGGTTCATAGTTTTAAAAAAAACCCCGATAAAACCGCTGAATGTAAATGATATGAACCTCAGACTCAGAAGTCTTATATATTGTCCTTTATTATAAGACCGGAGGTTCAGATCATTTACATTCAACATTTTTTTATCGGATTTTTGTTTACTATCAATGTTGAACGGTTCATTGGTAGTTAAAAAAAATCCGCTAAAAATTAACGGTTCAACATTGATAGTAAATAAAAAAAATCCGATAAACATGTTAAATGTAAATGATATGAAACTCTGAAGTCGTACATTATAGTACTATCGCGTTCTTTTTCCTTACTAAAAAAAAAGGTGATGTAATATATTACCAAAAAATAGGGATGGGGGGGGAGGGGAGGGGGTGCTTTAAAATACGTGACCAAAATAACATAACAACTATTTTTTCTCACATGTTTGTTAGATATGTTGTAAAATCAGACAAATGTTTAGTACGCATGTCCATCCCCTTTTTTTTCATTTCATTAGTTAAAGATCCAGCTCTGAAGAATATGCAATAACTGCATAACCTAACATTGATAATTTAGCTAACAATAAATTCAGTGCATTTTTCTTACAAGTGAACACCAATGAAAACATTTCATATGATTTGAAAACATGGTCAATTAAGTAGGATCTGGTGGTTTCGTAGACATAAATGATAATTCAACATTTTCGATTTATATTTTTCTTTATTTCATGTTCTGGTATATTTCAAACATATTTATATTTTGTGATGCATCTGATGTGTAAACTCGGTGGCAGATCCGGGAATGAGCTCTGAGTTCCGATCCGTTTGTACGGGGAACATGTGGTTGCAACCCCTCTTTCATCGCATGTTCGATTTTTTGTTTGCAGTGTCGAAAAGGGTGATAGACAGCACTTTTATCAAGAAGTTAAGTGGAAGTTCTGCTATACATCTGACAGTAAGCAATTATTCTGAAGTACAAATGTCGACCAGAGGCATGGAACAGAGAGGAGAGGTTTTAACGTACCAGATGATAATCAGAGATTCCGATTTGAACTAAAGAAACAAATATTATATAAAGATATGTAGGAGAAATAATCTATATGAATAAAATCATGCCACAATAGGAACTCGTTTTTTTTTTTACAGAATTTGTCAAACGCATCCATAACATAAGAGATGTGAATGCATCCTTCATCTAGTTATAATACTGATGGTAATAATTTATATAATTTCTGAGATGATATACTATAGCAGTGCCATTGGTTTCACTTTTCTCTTAGTTCAAAGAACTTGAACTCTTTTTTTTTTTTTAAATGGGAGCCCTGTTCAAGAACATATGCTTAATTTTCGGAATTTTGTTTAAAGCTATATTTAAAAAAAATAAAATAAAACAGGTTGTACATTCTACATAAAATATGCCAGTCAACCGTAAATGTTAACACCCAAAAATGTCTTTAATATATTCATTTTTCAACTTACAAAATATGTCAAAGGTTTAAGCATCCAAAACATTACCATGTGACTTGAGTTTTTTATTTGTCAATATTAAGCAAACTCGATATTTTCCATAACATCATAATAGTTTCGATTTTATTTTTAAAACAACAAAGGACCAACTCTTGTACAAAACTGTAACAGATTATCAAAGACTGTCTAGTAAGTACAATTTAACCCAAGCCGTTGGTTGATTGTAAGTGTTTGGTGCAGAGACCGAAGTCTTGAGACAATAACATGGAAGTAAGTATGTATAAAAGTAACGTTTTCAAGAGCATAAGGGGGGGGGGGGGGGGGGCTTTCGTCGGAAAAATATAGGGAATCACTGAACACTGGAGCGGGCACTTCTTAACATAGTCAGCCCCCCGCCCAATGTAAAGTTCTGGATTCATCATTGAATATTGGTTTGTACAGTGCAAAGGAAGTCTTTATTTGTATATATATAAAAAGATAATGAAGTCGTTGCGCTGGTTATTAATATACGGGAACGAAAATTGAACTTCAAATGGTGAAATAAAGTGGGGGTAAGATTCATTAAAAAAAACATCGCTCTGACAAGAAAATCATACCCCTTTGAAGTCAAATGATTAACTTACTTCCTTGTTGAGTGATTGTTTCCTGGCTTGCTTTGGTCAGTAAAGTATTGTTGCATATTTCACACTCGAGTAACATATGCAAGCAGAGACCGATAAAGATGGGTTTTCAGGGGGCCAGGCCCACCCGTTTGTGGGGGAACAATGGTTGATTTGATGTGGAATCGCTGAAGTATGAGTGGAGCAAGCCCCCTCTTGGACAGCTAGTGGGCCCCCTTAATAATTTGTTTGGATCCACCACATGTGTAGTACATGAAATATGAAGACACTCGTGTACTACTATAGTACTTGACTTGTAATAGTGGGCATGTATGAGTAAAATAGAGTGAGCCACCGTATACGGTGAAAATTAATATAAGGGAACTTTGATATTCTTGAATCTGTTTCTGAGTTGTGAAAAACTATCAGTGGGACTGTTATTCGAGTAAAGAACTATAATACAATCGA
The DNA here is from genome assembly GCF_036588685.1 of Mytilus trossulus. Classification (NCBI taxonomy): domain Eukaryota; kingdom Metazoa; phylum Mollusca; class Bivalvia; order Mytilida; family Mytilidae; genus Mytilus; species Mytilus trossulus. The sequence continues at coordinate 24,254,531 of NC_086386.1, read as the reverse complement.
GTCTTTATGTGATAAACTATAATAAAATTGAGTCCAATGTAAAACTGTTAAATAATGTCTTGCAAATTTTCCACTGTAGATAAACTATTAAGAAAGATAATTTAATACTGTATGATCGAACACAAACATAGCTAAACTATGACACCAAAGAAAAAGGACGCAAACTAAATTACAAGATCAATACATGATGTATAAAAAAAAAATAATTCCGAAAGTACAGTTGGTTAACACAAACAAAAGGAATACAACGATATAAATCTATGCTACCCCAAAAACTCAACTTCACAATGGTCAACCAATCCTAGTAACTGTATAACTAAGATGTAACAAAATGTGTAACAAAACCTTTTTAAATAATACAGAAATTAAAACTGTCAGTGTAATTATAATTGTTTAAGAAGAAAACGTGTCAAACATGCAAGTATTATTAAAAAAAAAGAAATTTAAATCACTCAAAAGTCATGTGATGTTACATATGTAGGACGGGGTGTGTTCGATGCGTAAATTAATTAACAAAACCCCGTCATATAACATCTAACTTTGAAATTGCGTACAAATGTCAAATTTAGGTGTGCCACTTTGGGAATGGTCTTAAACGATTGACAATTCATTTTTCAATTTTTGTAATTTTTCCCAGATTTTGTCTATGTCGGGCAAAAAAAAGTAGCAGTTTATAAGGAGACCCCCTAAATAACGTAACAACTTGACTTATGGTCGTTTTAAAAACGATTTTTTTTGTAAGTTGCATTGTTTACAATGCAAATATTTATAATGACTTTACGGAAAGTAACTTTTGTGACATCTTGACAACCGTAAACAAAGTTTATTTCACTTTTCTACCTTCTAAACACAAGAGGTCGAATTCTTTTGTTCTATTTAAATCGCATATCGGACTGTAACTAACCAGAAATGGGGTCGATTACTTTAAAACGTCACTGGGGTAAAGCTGATGACCGTAACTGCATTCACGGTCATCCCAAGATGTCGGATGAAAAATTAGGTCAGTATTTTTATTGTCTGTTTCTACATCATTTTCTTTACAAAGCATACTTTGATACGATGTAATTTATAAAAGATTCACACGGAAGTCACAAATCTTTACCGAGGAACGTGTATAAAACGGGAATTTGGATTTGAAAAATTCGCTAGGATGACCGTAAATCGTAATCGAGATGACCGTAACAGGATTAGCGATTCATAACAAGGCTGACCGTAATTGGTTAAAAGATGGCCGTAAATTGTTATGGATGACCGTAACTTTTAAAGGATGACCGTCAATTCTAAGTAATATTCATATTTGTATTCATAACTGTTTGTCGAGTTTGTCTCAATAGGGGTTCGTTTAGCGGTTATAGATATGTTTAATTTATCAATTTCTTTTCAACTATTTGCCGTATTTAGAGTTTATGACAATGATAGTAAATTGCATATTTCTCGTAAATAATTAAATATTTAAGGAATGACTGTAATATTTTTTCTGTCTATGAAGAAATAACATAAACAATTTGGTGCACACTGAATAACGCGCGTAGCGGGTTATTTAACAGTGTGCATCACATTTTTTATGTTATTTCGAATAGACAGAAAAAATATTACAGTAATTTCTTATAATTTAATTCTAAATTCCATTTTAAACCATGAAAACCATGAAAAAACGTTGATGACGTCACGGTCACATGAGTAAATTATGTCTATGGGCTCAGAACAAAATAATGTCAGCCAATCAGGATTCAGTTTCTCTATTTATTTGTGTTTATCTGCTTCTGACACGAGGAGGATTGCTGTAATTGCCTATCGCAGTCAACAGTATTTCCAATCAGGGTCCCAAAGCGGGCATTTATACAATAACCAATAATGAAAGTATATGCAAAAAACATTGTAAATTATATAACGTGACAGATATTATAATAGACAAATGACAATAAATTTGTTCATCTGTATAAAGGTATAGGAGACACCAATTCAAGGGACGATGCTGTAGGATATACTGTTGACTGCGATAGGCAATTACAGCAATCCTCCTTGTGTCAGAAGCAGCTGAACACAAATAAATAGAGAAACTGAATCCTGTCACTTAATTTTTTTTTTTTTTTTAATAACAACAATAACTAATTTTGCGAAACATGGAATATAAATCTGCTATTAGCAGTGTTTAACCAGGAATATACACAACTGTTTTCATACAGTTGAGTTATATTATGTATCACAAGACAGCAGCCGTAGCAACTTCTCTTGGGAATTTAAGTTAACGAAATTGGAACATGATTCAGATGTGAGATACATAGTGTCTGTCTTCGTTATATTTTGTGCAATAAAAGAGAAAATGAACTTCATTTTCAATATTACCAGAATTACATTGCTGACATACGGTCTAAGGTTTGGAGGAGTACCCTGGTATCGTTCTATTTTAATCTGCAAATGGTAAGATGACACCCTCAATTTTGTAAAAGATCTCCTACGCTAAAATTTTGTTATGCTATTTATAAAGATACTTTTCGAAACCATAATTATCCCTAACTGTCACACAAGTGCGGGCCTCTCCTTCTGATTTCTTGGTCAGTTGATCCTTCCAAAATTTGTATGTACGTCTCTTTTAATATTTTCCTGATGGTATTATATGAAATATTTTACCCATCATTCAGATTTGCAGAACCAGGAAGAGTTTTTAAAATGTGTTGGAGAAAGTAATACCATGACGATTTATACTTAGAATATAGAGATTTGAATGCTGGTATGCATCTTGTAATAAAGGAAATTATTCTTATGTTTTAATCCATAACATCTCCAAATTTCAGTGTACTTGGACGTTTTTAAAAATTTTCTTGAATTAATCAATTTAAACTTATATGGTCACAGACTGGAGTGAAGATCTGGAGTGTGTCATTATACTGTTTAAGTCAAAGTGTCGCTCATAAGTTTACCAAGGATAAAACACCTTGATTACAAAATGATAAGTATATTGTCTTTGTCAGATTCTTCATCCGATATTTGCATGGACAATGTACCCCAATTGAAAGTAAATTCAAATGAATGTACATACGAAATAGAAAGATAAATTAAGTATTGTGCGAATTTAGAAGGATTTAAAGAAGATATATTTGATGACTTTGTAAATTAAAACATACCCATTATATAATATTTAATTTAGATGAGTCTATTTTTATAGACGAACCGCGCGTCTGGCGTAATAAATAAAATTTTGATCCTGGTATCTATGATGAGTTTGAGTTTATTTATTTCAATACACATCTATCGTCATAACGTCAGAACATTAATAGCGAATATCATAATTAGCAGCGGTACCAAATGACAGTCAGGGGACTTTTACACTTTTACCTTGACTAAGATTAAAACTTGAAAGTACTTTAAATGAAAATAATTTTTACCGATCGAAGAAAATCTTTTATCGAAATGTTCTTGATTGATAAATATCAAACGCTTTAATTTTTTTTGTTTTTGCCAAGTTTGATTCAGGTATGTCATGTTCTTACGCAGAAGACAATCTTTACAAGTTTCGAATGCTCAGTCCGTTTCTGTGTGTGTTACATTTTAATGTTGTGTCGTTTTTCTCCTCTTATATTTAATGCGTTTCCCTCAGTTTTAGTTTGTTATCCCGATTTTTTTCCATAGATTTACGAGTTTGAACAACGGTATACTACTGTTGCCTTTATTCGAATATGATGTAATTTGGCCATAGCACTATTTATATGGTTAACACTGCTGCATCAATACAAATTTAAAAGACTTTTTTTTTATCACAGCTCATTTAACGAATTGAAGAAGTGTAAAAAGATTTTTTTATCTAAATAATACAACATAAAAATGGAACAGAAACAACTACGAAGAGGCAAAGTAATGGCAATTCATAAAATTATAATCATAAATCGGAAGAATTACAAAATGGATACATGAAAAGGAATGTTATCAATTTTTTTTTATATTATAGCCAATTTAATACCTTCTTATAATTATTGTCGATGTTAAGCATAAGATATTAAGTAATTTAAACATGTAGTGATATTAATATATGTTCGACAGATCTAAAATACTGACAAAGCAAATAAGAAGCATCGAGAACAGGGAACACAACACAAATTCTAAAAAAAATTACGAACAAATCCCAGAGTAATTGCTTTCTTTTCTTAACAAAATGCACAATTTGATTCCATTTTCTAATATTACTGTCACAAGTTCTTATTAGGATAATTTGTCTCTAGCCAACCTGCCATAGCATCATAATTGTGATCGACCCAGGCTTTATTATTATTAATGGTTTCAATTCCTTGTTTAAATCCATTTAATTTTAAAGAATTAGCTAACTCCAAGTGTTCTGTTTCCCACTTTTCAACCTACAAAAAGAGTAACCATTGTTAAAAAAAGTTATACAAATAATAAGTGTCGTACAATTTTAATTAGTTTTAGTATTTCATGAATTGTTAAATCAATTATAGAGATGTTAAATTTAAGAGAATTGAAAAAGTACAAATAGGTTCGTTTACACCTATATCGCTAATACTTGCAAATATTTACCTAGAATGGCAAAATTTGCCTTCTTTAAGATGGTCTACACACTGCTAAATAATAATTTAACATTAATTATTAACAAAGATTAGTTAATTTTCTTAAATACGATTATTACGTGACTCTTTCCGTACCACAACAGAAAATATCATTAGAGATAGTTCAAATTAAATGATAAATCACATTAAAACGAAAACAATCCGGATATAACTCTTGACAGCCCTTAAACACAAAATTAAACACGATTAGATTCTCTATTGTTAAATGCTTTATAACACAACATACCTCTGCTATATCATAATTTGTATACAATAACCTTGCCATTCCAAAAACAATCTGATTTAGCGCATAACTGTCCAGTCCAGACCTACAAGCAATACAGATATCATTTACATACACTAGTATGGAAGAAGTGAGTTTTCCTTATTGACTATAACTATTAACAATATTGCATTAAAAATATACTTATAATGTATTGTGAAAGGAACATCATTATAATACATTAATTTCAATTAATGCAATGTTTGCAATCTATCAACTTCTAAAAACATAATTCTTATAGCATTACTTATATTGCACATAAGTCAGATACTAAATGCAATTTGAATTGCATGTTATATAGATGTATATATAACTTCGTAACTTGAAAAAAGTAACATAATATTTTGTAAATGTAAATAAGAGATATTAGAAAAATAGTCGCACTAACTGTACTTACTTTTCGACAATAAACTTCCAATTCGAACGAACAAACCTCCAAGTCATTTGCAGACCTAGAGGGTTTGAAGCTACAGCCAAGATTGCAAAACGAGCATCTTGTGATCGAATTGTTGAGTCGCCTCTTCCTATGCTATAATCAAGATACCTTTAAAATGAAAAAAAATATTCGTTCATTGCACGGAAAGCGGATTGTAAAAATTAACTTTACAAGTAAGATGTAAAATATAATTTAGAATGGAAACGAGGAATGTGTCAAATAGACAACAGACCGACCAACGAGCAGAAAACAGTAGAAGGCCACCAATGGGTCTTCAACACAGCGAGAAAAATGCCTTTCCGAATACAGTGTTAAAGTCAAATGGTTAAAATTGTTAACGAATTTATTATAATTCAGCTATGATGGAAATGACAATGAATGACGTGTTTTGTTTTCATTTTTTTTATTTATATAAGAAAATTGATATGCTCTGTGTCTCATTTGCATAAAAAGAAAATATCTTTAACAAGGACTTTTATTTGAGATATATCAATGATTACAGTGACTTAGTAATTCAAATGAATCCCATGATATAATTTACCTGTGTAAAACCCAGTTGTCTGTAGAACAGCTCAATGCATCTAAGTAAGTTCTTTGATCATTGGAGGAACTGTTAGCATATCTACTGAAGAGGAAATCCCAGTCTTCTGAACTGCCATGTCTCAGAGCTGTACATAATACAGTTCGTCTTATATCTGGGGCTATGCTAAAATGTATGAACAAAAAATCAATAATTTTCTTTGTGCGATCTTAAATATATTGGACAATACAACAAAGTAAAATTGCACGATGACATTATATGCTTAAGATTCCGAGAAAGAGGTTTAATAGAAGTACATAACTAAAAGAAGTGTTATGTAGCTATGACAAAGTCCTTGTTGTGCCTTGGTAAACCAAAATTTCCATTCGAATGAAAAAATGATTTAGATGCAGCAAAATAACATGTTTATTGAGGGCATATCTTTTTGTAACAATTTCATATATCGTGAGTATGTGTGCGTATAACTTTATAATAAAAGAATAAAAACATTGAAACACCCAACTTTATCATTAACTTACATGTATTCTTCTATTTTGTCTCTCCATGCATTGAATATCATCGTAGCCTCATCTGTGCATGTTTTAATACCATATTTACATGCACGACTGGCTACAGAACTCTGAAGCAATCTGTAAACAAACGAGAAAAAATAGTCAACAATACATTTCTTATAAGTCTCGACTAAAATTGAGAAAATGAGAAAATTTGAAAACCCATTCAATATATTTTTTATTTTCCAAATAGTTGTCTTAAGGTTCATGTGGACCCTTCGTCTAAAAGAGCTGCATTTGAACCTAAAAATTTACTCAGAGTACAGACAAACTTGTGCACTTGGAAAAGTTTCAAGGCAGAGCATGCCCTAAGTAAAAAATTATTAAATATATCTTATGTTTTAGAAAACTTAAAACCTGACCAGATTTTGCAGTGCACTTATATTCATTTTTTTTAAATTTTGACGGGAAAATCCATTTTAGCCAAAGGGCCATATAAACATTAAGAATATAATATTGTGTCACAGAAACGAACAAATTTACTCTATTTGTAATATTTTATCTTGCATTGATATATCAGAATAAAAAAAACCTGATTACTTACATTTTCTGAACTGACTGCTTTATAGATATATTGAGCTGGTGTTCCATAAAAGTCTTGTTAACTTTGTCAATCATGAAGCGCTTTAAAAATAGAAGAACATAAGTATTAATAAATATCTAAAAAAACAAAAAAGTTTAATTTGTGTTGGACTGGTCTGCAGATATATTAAGCTGGTGATTTTGTTTAAAGTATTTGTATTAATTTATCAAGTAAAAAAGATGCCATGTAATAAAAGCAATTCAAGCATAAATGTGTGCCATATCCAAACAAAGCTTTGCTTATAGAGTCACGATTAATAAAAAAATCAATATGTCTTCAAGTGGCCATGCAGGAATTTCAATTAATACGAATTTTTTTTAAAGATCTTCTTCTCATTGTACATTATACGTAATGACCATAATGAAAATGTCTAAATTCAGAATTCGTTATATTGAGAAGCAGTAATTATGAAAAGAGAAGCAGAACATTGCAATAAAATAATTCCAAATCTTCATCCTTATCTGGCTGGGTATGTTGGTTCTAGCTCTAGGTTGAAAACCCTTGCCGTTTTAAAACAGAGAGTAACACTACCAATGTTATTTGATGTCCGCACTTGAGCACTGTCTACGGGACTACTGGGCATTTGATACCCTATATGGACAAAACGGCAACCCGCAATGACATTGATCCAGTGGTTGTTAACACTGATTTAAGACACCAGGTTTATAATGAAACACACAAGACGCAGGGTTCTTCGTGTTCATTCTAGTCGTCTTCATTCTAGTCATCATTATCTCTAGGTTCAAAATGTTTGAATTCAAATCAAAAACAAAATTGAAAAGCAAAAAATATAAAATTTGTTAAAGCTGTCTACCGCTTGGAATAGAAGGCACGATATATGCATATGGTTTTGTGTATCACTTTGCATATCTGTTTCGATAACAATTATGCAACTTGGTACATGCAATGGTTGCCTTTTCTGTACGCATGGGCGTTGAATCCACACATCATTTTATCAACTATACCTTTTCAATAAAGAAAAATGCGGATTGTTCGACAAAGGAGACATACAACATGTTCAGTCAAAATTAAATAAACTAACCATTCAAAGACTATTGGACAACCTTGAACACTAATAACATGTAATGCACTTAACTCATGTACACAACATATGCATTAACAATTACCCTCTCCCTAAGAATCTAAATATAAAACAAGGAGTTCAATAGAACTACTTAAAGGCATATACAAGACATTAACAACTTTTAAAATGACTCATTATTTCGTCTGTTAAGATAACATCAATATTGATATATATCATTAACAAATTCTGTCAATATAGTTTTCATGTTATTGCATTTTTCAAATACATACTTCAAAATTTCCATAAACTTGTGTTGAAACCAACATTCTATCTAGGTATGCTAATTCTTTTACTGCTGCTCCCCAAGGAATATATTCTGTTTCGTTATTTAGATAATCCAACGTGTGCAAAGCAGTCTCTATATCCAAAATGCCTGCTCTAAAAAAGTAAAAATAAATTTCTTTAGAGAACCGCTCTTTTGGTATTCATAAAGGTAGTTAGGGCTTTGCAGATTACACTCATGCAACATGCGTTATTTAAAGACACAATCAAAATGAGCACAGATAATCAAATGAGACTTTGTTTCGAATTTGTTCATATCATAAGAACCATGCATATATGGCGGTTTCTACAATATCAGCCTTCCAATCCGGAGTACATTAGTTGGCTAATGATTTTAGTTGGTTTCGTGTTACTTTAGTCTTTATTTTTAAGTTCTCTGCTTTTATGTTTTGTTGACCTAGTTTTCGTTCGTTGTCTGTCGTTATTTTGTCATTGCAACATTAGTTTCTAATGAGTTGATAATGTCCTTGGTATCTCCCGCCAATATGTTAAAACATTTTGTTCCCTTATACATTATAAGGAAGCTATTAAATCAAGAGTTCCAAATGGTGAAGTTGAAATCATCCCTTCGTAAATTTTACGGACGCCATCACGAGTTGGTTGACCGTTATGGAATAACCGTTTCACAAATGATATCGGATATGTTCGATATGTTCCTTACGTCGTAACTACAATCCCCTTCCCTTTCATGAATTTGACCTACCGAATTAGACTATTTACCGGATTTGTAATCACATAAGCAACACGACGGGTGCCGCATGTGGAGCAGGATCTGCTTACCCTTCCGGAGCACCTGAGATCACCCCTAGTTTTTGGTGGGGTTCGTGTTGTTTATTCTTTAGTTTTCTATGTTGTGTCATGTGTACTATTGTTTTTCTGTTTGTCTTTTTCATTTTTAGCCATGGCGTTGTCAGTTTGTTTAAGATTTATGAGTTTGACTGTCCCTTTTGTATTTTTAGTCCCTCTTTTGATAACTTTAACTGGAAATGCGTACGTATGAATTTACTCTTGGTGTACATATAGTTGGTTGTGATTTTGATTGGTGTGTGGGTAAGGCATGATACTTCTTTTATATATTCTTCATGTGGATACAATCGTTTGACAAGAAAATGATCAAATATTTATTATAATATCGGAACTGAACCTGGTTAAAAATACAACTTCACATAAAGTCAGTAGATGTATAATAATGGAATGTTCTCAATATTTAGAATCAACATAGGACATATTGATTTCATTGAAAAGTTAACGAATTTTATGTAACTGCCATACAAGTGAGATGAAAGGATAGCAAAGAAACCCGGTTGAACCCACTATTTTCTTTACAGTGTCCTTTACCAAGTCAGGAATATGGAAGTTGTGATCACATAGTCCGTTTCTATGAGTGTTGGCGTTGGTTTTTATACCTGTTCAACGTTTCGGTTGCTCCATTTTGTCCATTTATAGTTGATTTGTTTCAGTCGGTTTTGGTTTGTGACCCGGATTTAAATTATGGCTATTGAATAGCGTATAATCCTATTGCTTTTATTTACCAAGGTTAAGTGTGATACGGGGAGTCCAGAAACCTTTTCTCATTGTTAAATACTCTATTTAAGAAATAATTCCTTCATGTCATGCTCTATGCTCATTTTAACATGGGTAGGCATTATATTTGTCGATATTTTACACTGAGGGTAAGCGAGGTGTAAAATTTTGTCAAATATAATGCCTACACTTGTTAAAATGAGCATAGAGCATGACATAAAGGAATTATTTCGATTCTAATAGGACAAATGTAGTATTTTTATAGGTCGAAGCGTAAGAAAATACCGTAAAAACGTTTGGCTTTTCCTGTTTCCTCCCCGAGGAGTCTGTGCATTACAATGCATATTTGATATGTTTAAAAAACACTAGCAGGGTAAATTTATGTTGTTTAATGAAAATATATAATAAAAGTTTATGCTAGCTGCTTAAATGTATACATTTTAAAGGATAACGATGGAAATAACGATTATATACACAGTAAGTTCGTGCGCATGTGTCAAACATATTTTTTATGCTCATTAGAACACGGCTTTGTTTACAAAGCGTAATAAGAACGTCATATTAGAATGTAAACTCTTGATTTTTTTTTAAATGATTTTTCATTTGTATTTGCTTTAAAAAAATAATTAATTTGTTATTGTCCTTATGTGGCCTTTTAATTGTTGATTTGTAAATGTGAACAATAGCTAGATGGAAAGCTTCACAATGCACTATACGTTGAACGTTTGTCAGTTCATAAAATGTTTATGCAAAATACCATCTTATGAAAAGGCAGAACAAAGTCATGTGTTAAACACATATGTTTCTGAAGTCGACTTGATCTCGGCATAACATCTGACGGTGGTAAAACCAGACGTCTTGCATGCAATTATTTATAATACTTACTTATTAAAAGCCCACGCATCACTTATGAGAGCAGCTCTGTTTACCACGTGAATAATCTGCATTTGAAAAGGTATATGCTTATGGTGTTGCCATTTCATTTATTTGTTTGTCAAATCTATTGATTACTGTTACATAAAATTGTATAACTTAATGTATATATAGTTAGTTATCAAAGGTACCAGAATTATTATAATTTAGTACGCCAGACGCGCGCTTCGTCTATATAAGACTCATCAGTGACGCTCATATAAAAATATTTATAAAGCCAAACAAGTACAAAGTTGAAGAGCATTGAGGATCCAAAATTTCAAAAGGTTGTGCCAAATACGGCTACGGTAATCTATGCCTGGGATAAGAAAATCCTTAGATTTTCGAAAAAATCAAAGTTTTATAAACGGGAAATTCATAAAATTGTAGAAGATCAATTATCAATTTGAATAAAGCAAAATATTTCAAGAACAGTACAGTAAGAATCTAAAAACCCAACAACGTTAACATAAAGAATAGTCCACATTGTGATTTTCATTCATTTATCGATATTTTGTACTAAAAGCTTTTGTTATCATTATACATTCAAAATACTGACTTCTTGGTTAATGAGAGTTAATTAACCTCGAGTTAAATACGAGCTTTTAAAATATTACATCAGATAGAGAATTTAATTATAGCAACTCTAACTTTATATATAGTGTTAATTAATCAGATTAAATTATAAAATACATTAAAAAATCTAGGGTATAGAATGAAGCAGAAGAACTAAAACAAAAAGTAACATAAGCTGCTTACATTATGATTGTGATTAAGTTGTTCGTTTATTTTTTTCCAAATGGCTATATCATAGTTTACTCGGAAGTAACCATATTCTTGGATATTAAAAATAATCCAGCTGTAGTTGCTATGTGCAGTTTCATTAACCACGATGGTTATATCTGGAATATCATGAAAACTCCAACATTAGTACAAATGCATTTAAAGTAAATACATATACATATATTTTCTTATCATCGAAATAAGACGAGAATTATTAAATAGTCAATATATAACGAACTTGGATGCAACTACTAGATAACCCGATGGACTTACCCAATGAAGGAATCCACATTATGCAGTCCATTATAGAGACATTCAACTGACAAACGAGAATTCTTTAACCGAAAGGTCAATCCTAACATGTGACAGCAGTATTACAGCAACATATCAAAATATAAACGTTAAAGTTAGATGGAGAGGCTTTTTTTTCCAATTGGAACGAAGCATTCAAATCAGCTTGTTAAATGAAACTTAGCCCAAAAAATTGATGTCCCCACTTCATCTTGTGTAACTCAAGTAAAATAAAATGCATAACACACACACATTCTAAAAGTGGAAAGTTACTGTCATGGCAAATTAGAATATTCATGATAAATGTACATTTTTTATAGGAGGTATATTGAATGAGAACCCTTCGCCTCGATGCATTGAAAACGTTCTTGTAATGGCAAACGAAAAGTCTCATAGTGTTGTGGTCGACATGAAAACAATCCTAAAATTGATATTTACCATTGAGGTTGGAGTTCATCATCCATAGTCCTCTTGAAGTTGTGCACCAATGACCCATAGAATCAACTATTTTTACCCTGAGATCGCTGTTTAATACCCATAATATAAGTTATATGGTTCGTTACTGACCCCCTATGGATCCATAGAGGGTTCGCTACTGACCCCCTACGGATCCATAGAGGGTTAATAAAATTCATAGGGAGTTCGGCCGTATGGATTTTATTCACCCTCTATAGAGTCGTAGGGGTCAGTAGTTAACCGAATAACGAATTTATCGCACGCTGGACTTTTTCTGCTGCGCTTTATTTAAGAATTGAATGCTTCTTTTTGTAAATTTATAGGGTGGTAAAAGCGTTGACCGAAGTACATTTTGTATGAAGCGCGGAAGCGCTTCATTCTAAAAATGTACGCACGGTCAACGCTTTTACAACCCTATAAAGTTTCAAAAAGAAGTATTCAATACTTATAATTAAATTTTATTAGCTAAAATCATGAAAACACGATTTTTATCCAGTTTTATTTAATTGACATGTGCACTTTTTTGTGGGACCTCGTGTCATCATGCATGATAAATGTTATTGTCTGATGCAATTGTTTACGGAATAACATGTTAGCCAATCAGAATAACGTATTATAATGAAACTTACATCTAATGTAATTATTGAAAAACAAACAATGAAACACTACAACATTAATAGATGACGTCACCATTACCGCGACTTTAATCCCCTATGAAATTTACTAACCCCCTACAGTCTTACAGGGGGTCACCACGTGACGGCGTTAAACCAATCACAACGTGATTATTTACCTGTGGTGCGATAAAGGCCATGATGATGATCGACACGTTGTCTTACAGAGATTGACCTACGTACCAAAGTCAAAAGAACACGTTTTGGTCAGCACAAAGTTTTCTGATCTGATTTGATTTTTTTTGTTTTAACGCCACTTTTAAACACCGCATTTAGGCTATTTCGTGGGAGCCAGTTTTATTGGTGGATCATGCCGGAGTGCCCGGACAAAACCATCGACCTTCGATATGAAAACTGATAATCCTAGTCAATTAAGATTGGAGTCGAGTGCCCCCGGACGAGCGGGGTTCGAACTCACAACCTCAGTATTAACTGACTAGTGATTACAGTAGTAACTACTTAGACCACTCGGCCTTAGAGGCCCCTCAAGGCTTTGTTAAATTAAAAGATAAAAAAAAAACTGAAATAATAAGAGGAAAAAGTATATCTTCCTCTGTGAAAGTGACGACATTATTAAAATGTTAAATAGGAAGTAAATGTCAAATGTCATTTGCCCGAAACCGTTGAAATAATGAAAATAGAGCATGGGTATAAACAGGCACTAAAGATTGCCAACGTCTTTTATGTGTCATTCATATACACTTGCACAAAAACACCTAACAGCCAACATTTCATTCAAATAATAAAAAAAGAAGATGTGGTATGATTGTCAATAAGACAACTGTCAACAAGAGACAAAAATGACACAAAAATTAACAACTATAGATCACCGTAGTGTTTATTAATTATGTATATTAATTATATACCTTATTAATTATAATAATTATATATCAATGTGTAACATATAAGAATAACACAAATCAAGTATGATATCAATTTATGTTACCTGTCGTATTCATCCAGGTAATATTCCGATAATCTTGTTCAAAATCTGGATGTACATTTGTCGTGTAAGTAACTGGAATTTCCCATAAATATCTGTAAAAATTATCACCACTACTTAAAAAAGAATATGACGTTACAATTTGCATTACAAGCTATAGCAAAACGTTTGTTCTACGACAAATTAAACTACCATACAGCTTTCTAAATTATTTATCAGACGTACGCTCGAAAATCGGGTTCGATTCCATAAGAAATTTTGCCATCATGTGTTATAATTCTATGTCATACAAGTGAAAGGTTTAGATAGCTATTAAACAAGATTTAATCCACTTTTTTCTACATATTAACGAAACGTCTATACCAAGTCAAGATTAATGACAGTTGATTTCGATTTGTAAGATTTGTTTGAGCTTTTAATTTGCCATTTTATAACGGACTTTCCGTTTTGAATTGTCCTCATAATTCGGAATTTGTGCTATTTTACTTTTCATGATAAAGAAATTGTACTGAATCTACGACTGCTATTATAGACTTAACTAATAGATATGGATCCCCGGATGAGTCGCCTCTGTGATACAGTTCACACGCTCCGAGAAAATATTGTTATTTTTATGATAAATAAGTTTTCCATTACTCGAAGTAGTTATACCGGTATAGTTAGGTAGATAAATTACATATCAGCGTCACTATTTACATTTTATTCAGAAATACATGTACTTTTATTACGTAACAGTGAAACAATTGAATGAAAATTAGACCAAATAAAATATAATTGGACTAACTTCCTGAAATAAATGACTTACGTTTGATTGTCTTGACTGCTGTTTCTAAGTAGGAAACGTTGCTGTGTTAACTTGAAACCAGTACTTGTACTTGTAACAGTGATAAGAGGGTAGTTTTTCTGTTCTACCCATGTATCCATTACTCTTCTGACATCTATATTAGTTCCATTAGCTTTTGATTCCTGAAGCGATGATATGTTACATTTATTGAGTGTTTCCTGCTCTAGTGGTAAACGATTTTGTTTTTAAAGAAATGAAATGCATTATATATCTTATATTTTCCATTGAAATTTAAAGGCTCTTTATACAAAACAAACCAACAAAAAACAAAACAAATCAAAGAGAAATACAAGTTTAATCGTAAGAAAAGATTGTTCCGGTAACTGCGAGTACTTAGTGTCATTTTGGTGTTGGGATGAACAAGTACCCGGTCACGTCAACTCTGTGTTTTTGGTTAAATGTATTTCTATTTGGATCCATCTGATGAGTTATGCCTTATTCGACTGTTTTTTATAGTTCGTTCTTATGTTGTACTGTTACAGCATCAGGGTTGGGATACCACTAACATGTTTATCATTTCGTATGTATGTGCTTGTCTCAAGTCAGGAACTTGTAATCCAGTGGTTGTCGTTTGTTTCTGTGTTACAAATTTGTTTATTCCTGATTATCTTGTACATTAATAAGTCCGTTAGTTTTCTCTTTTGAATTGTTTTTACATTTGTGATTCCGGGACCCTTTATAATTGACTATGCAGTATGTGCTTTGCTCATTGGTGAAGGCTTTACTGTAATCTATAGCTGTTAATTTCTGTGTCATTGTGGTATCTTGTTGAGAGTTGTCTCATTGGCGATCATACCACACCTTCTTTTTATATTAACAGGTATCTTTAAAAGTGACATCTTACTTGTTTGTCGTTTAATTTTAAGTAAATGTTTTGTTTGTTCTCCTAATCACGCATGTGTCAGAGTGAAGTAATTATCTTTGACGGCCTTCGTTGTCTTGTCAATGATTTAAATTCGAATCGAAACATGTGTATCTTACTATTATTGGATCTCACTTTTCTCCTAATTCGATTCTTGTACTTAAAAATCCATACACAGATTTTAAAGGTTTGAAATATTAAGCAGGCTAATATTTAAAGAAGTTTAATATACATATGAACCATATACATGTATACTCAGTATTTACATACAGCTGATAATGCCATCCACAGATCGTCATGTTGTGCACTGCCATATTCTCTACTTTTGATGTAATCCTACAAAAAGTAAAAAAAAAGACATGAAGAAAAGTGTCACACAGAACATAATTGTAGGACCACGAAAAACTATGATACCGATTCTGATCAGAGTCTCTGGATTCAGATATTGATACACGAACCAAAAGGAGCTGATCATACAGCTGGGGGTATGGATAATGTCTCTTCTTTTTGATATTAAAATGATATGAAATAAATTTAAAAAAAATATATGTAAACAAAATAGATCAAGTCATCAAATTTAGCTGACAGAGTTGTAAAACCCCCTCCCCCAAAAATTAAAATCAAAATAATACAAGCGATTTTGCCCAATCTCATCACATGTCTTTCCTTTCGTCAATTCAAATACCATGTGTAATAAATTTTGTTCATTTCGTTTTAAATTGAGACTTTTTAAAGATATTCAGTCATTTATATAGAAGAAATACGCGTTTTAGTAAATTAATTTTACTTACCCGAAGCCCTCGACGGAAGTTTTCTTTTCCCAGGAAAAACCACATCATCCGAATGACAGAGGCTCCCTTGAAAATAAAATAACAGGAAAATAAAAATTTATACTGGTTTTTATGGTGAAAAACTGTATTGTGTGTGTTTTTTTTTTTTAAGAACTACTGACAATATTCATGAATTTATAGTTGTGTAAGGTTTGGTGAACATTTTAACAAAAGTGCAACAGTATTTCTCTTTATTTTTCTTCCTTTGTTCACTATCATATTAAACTGATTGAACAGTTTAACTTAAAGAAATCAATAACCTAAACCCAAGTCATTGCTGTACACAAGTCAATTATTTTTCAGGAAATTCGGACTAAAAAAGGCTATAATGATCCATTATAAAAGTGTAGGATTTTTGTCTGCATGTAAATGAGAATAATGAAACATGAAAAACTTACCTTATAGTATGTAATGACGTCAAAGATATTATTGATATCATTCGGTGTCCAAACTTGTTGGTATATAGGTCTAGAACTTTCCAGGCTGTCAGTGTCAAAGGAATATTGTATACAGTCTAATGCCATGTAGTTCATCTAATTTAAAATATAATTTAAGGATTACAACTAATATATATGAATGCAGTATAGGGTACAAGCAACATTATAAAATGGAACAAGTATATATGAAGTGATAGTGTATATTTCCCTGTCATATCAAAAAGTAAAAACATAAAAATACTTAACTAAGGGGAAAATTCAAAACAAAAAGTCCCTAATCAAATACAAAAATCAAATGATAAAACACATCAAACGAATGGAAAACAACCGTCATATTGCTGACTTGGTACAGACATTTTCAAATGTAGATAATGGTGGATTGAAACTGGTTTCATAGCGCTAAACCTCTCACTTATATGACAGTCGCATCAAATTCCATTATATATTTTTAACGATGCTTGAACAAAACAAACATAATAGGAAAAAAATATTCAAAATATGGGTAAAGCAGTCATCAATGTGCCACAATCTCAAAACAAACAAGATTCAAAAGATGTTATCAAGCAAAAGTCATATCCTTACAGACATTTCCAGATGATTTGACATTTCATGGTTTTTGACTTTAAGGTTACAAAAAAATCAGTAAATTTTAATGATTAACCAACATAGTCCAGCAGATAGGTGAATAATTGTGCACTTTGTGTTAAAAGCATGAAATTTAGTAGAAACCTAGTTTTTACCATTTAACATAGAAAAAAAATGGGAAACACTTTTGTTTTGAATGTTTTTAATTTGTTTCTCATAGTTACACAATGACTGGATGAAAATCATTATGAAAATTCAGACGACAAAAGTAAGAATTTTGTAAGACTGTAAAGAAGAAAATGAATAAGTTACACGAGTTCATGACAGCTTGTCCCTGTAAGCACCAGGTGACACCAAAAGCAAAGATTTATTTTTATATCTGACCCCGCAAGTTTATATTGAATTACGAATGTGTTTAGTAATGTGGTTCGTGATAGGGTTAAATTTAGTGAACAAGATCTAGATAAACTCGCATATATATACCCTCGAGTAGTTTTATCCTTAAATATGTCACTTATCAAGAGTCAGGAAAGAGATAATTTTTTTCCATTATATTTGAATTAGAAATTGAAATGTTATAAGATAAAAATCCTTACCATATCCCAATCAGTTTCCACCATATCTACTCCAACATACTCAAAAAATGTGGCAAAGCCTTCATTCAGCCAAAGATCGTCCCACCATTTTGGGGATATCAGATTTCCAAACCACTGAAAGAACAGACATAACGTTTTAAGACATGCACATTACATAGTTGGGTTGCTGACTGTCCATCGATGTGGTTTAAAGCATATTACCCAAATACCCAATAAAACAATAGAGTAACTGTCTGAATAACGTTATTTGTATAATATGATGCATCTTTTTAACTTTCATACAGACTTTACATCTGTACGGAATAAAAAAAAGAAGGCAACTCTCCACAATCAATAGAATAACGGATCACGATAGCGAAAATGCGCCGATCACGAAAAACGAATATAACCCATCAAAAGGCCCTAATACAGAATTTAAGCATGTTAGCGGGATCCCAACCCTCCCCAAATCTACGACTTTGATGTAACAGTACAAGATAAAAAGTTCATTTAAGGTGGTACCTAACACTACAGGGAGATAACTCTGTAAAGTCAGCTAAACGTTTTAATAGTTAGTGTTGTGAAAGGAATATTAAGCTTCTCAATGATCAAAATTGTTTTTTGTCAAACTGCTATATAACCAGTGTAATTTTTCTAACAAAACTGTTCGTTCAAAACTTTTGAAATTTTTATATTTTTGTTACAAAATTTTATGAAAATTAAACGAGCCAAATTAATTTAAGTGCAACTGTTAGGTACCACCTAATATAAAAGTCCGAAATTGCTATAAAGTTTTATTGTTTTCTTCTTTATCAAATAACTAACGTTTATTGCAATCTTACTGGTTGGTATTATTCTCATAAAAAAATATCTTATCAAATGCACTCATTTAAAATAATATATATAGATAAAAGTTGCTGAATGAGCAAAATCATGAATTTGCCGGACAAATCAACGCGTGACTTGCAAATATGCAAGTTTTTTTTTGTTTTTTTTTTATCTCTGTGATAATGAATAATTGAATTAAAAAACCTTGTGTCAATGATGATGACGTTTTAAACTTTTGTTGTATCTTTTTTATATGTGTATTGACAAATGATTGAATAAAAGTGTGTAACATTCTATAATTTTTGTTGATGATTTTTTTAATATGTGTATTGTCAAATGATTGAATAATAGTGTGTAACATAATATAAGGTTCATATACATGTAGTATGTACATTGTTCATGTGTTAAACTACAAACTGTGTCAAGTGGTGAGCTATTTGATATCCATTCATCCATATAAAGTTTGAAATCACGACGTTAGCCTAAGGTCAATTTAAACATCATCAAATTAGATTTAACACTATATAGATCAAGCAGTGACCAGGATATATTATTCATTTCTAAATATAAATGTTACTGAAGTAAAATAAGAGTATTATGAAGTTCGTGTATGTAAGTTTTGTTTCGTTTTATGTAGTGAAATGTGTGGTAACGCAGAATTGCATCCCAGAATCACCAAACCAAGCGAGTTGGAGTAAAGAAGTATTCCCGAATCCTCAAATGGACATTGCAAGGTGTGGAAGGGATTGTAAAACGTCTTGGATTTGTGATCCGGGGCAAATACTGTCAAGTCAAAGAGGTACTTAGTCTTATTTAGTGTATTGTAAAATCGTAATTTCACTGTTTAAAGTATTTCGAGTCCAAAACATACATGCAATATTTGCCACTGGACGTTTAGCAAACAACATTCAATCAATATAATCACACGACACTACTGGTGACAAAGGAGGACATTGTTGTATAACCAAGCAGTGAGAAGGAAAAAACCAAACTTCATTTATTTTTGAAAGTGTTGCAGTTTATTTTAATAAAATGTTAAATTACAAATAGAAAATGTGGTAAGATTGCCAATGAGACAACTCTCCACAAAAGGACAAATGACACGGAAATTCTATAGGTCACCGTACTGCTTTCAACAATGAGCCTGACCACGTGGTCCGTCAGCTACAGAAGGCCGCGAATAATGACGAATAATTTAACAAATAACTCACAGACATTCAATTTTTTTTATTTCTGTTAAGGAAATCCATAGAAAAATACATTAAATTGTGAAGAGGACACGGTGTTGGTTTAAATATTGTTTAATTAGATATAGATGTCACCTCATATATTTGTTCTATTCAAGTATTTGATCTACTGTACAGATGATAAAATAACGGTAAATTATCCATGTGAAAAAAAGAAAATATCTTGAATTATCTAGAAAGTATTAAGCAATTATGTTCGACGAGAGAAAAGGTTAGAAAGACACGAATGATGAGAATTTTAATGATGATAAAAGTACTACATGTACAATATCCGAATTAAGGAGCCTGTAAGTCAGTGGTTGTCGTTTGTTTATGTGTTACATATTTGTTTTTCGTTCATTTTTTTTTTACATACATAAGGCCGTTAGTTTTCTCGTTTGAATTGTTTTACATTGTCTTATCGGGGCCTTTTATAGCTGACTATGCGGTATGTGCTTTGCTCATTGTTGAAGGCCGTACGGTGACCTATAACTGTTAATGTTTGTGTCATTTTTGGTCTTTTGTGGATAGTTGTCTCATTGGCAATCATACCACATCTTCTTTTTTCAATTTACAGCTTTGGCCAATGTTTGTGTATTGATATTAACTTTTTTTCAGCGGACGAACTCGACTCCTTTATAAATGAGATTGCAAACTCTGGAAAATGCGAATGCTCACAGTGCTCCGGTCAAGATGGTTTTAATATATCTGTGGCTTTGGTTCCATCCATTAACAGTGTAGGGTATGTTTGGATTTACAGAAAATTAAACAGTTTAATAAGTTACGAATATTTCATCTATCAGTCACTATCGTTTATAATACAATAATACTATAAACTTATTTCTTAGACCTTGACATCTTTTTATTTATTTATTGAGCATTATAGAAAATACGGCAATTCTTCAACTTTAACATTTAGGCTCGCTGCTATTGGAGTCATACTTAACTTTTAAGCACTTATTAGTACTCTTTGTATTGAGAGTTAGATATTAATTGAAGTGGATATTTACCTAATCTTTTGCACCATATTAATAAGAAAATTCTATGTCAAAGTTATTTTATTTTTAGATTTACGCAACTATGGTCTTTATAATCGAATGTTAATGTACTTCACAATCCGTCTGCTTCAGAAAAAAATAATCTTTGTCATGGTTGAATCATTAAATACATTTTAATTTGAACATGATATAAAAAATTAACCTTAATGCTGGTGAAATTAAACAAAAATGAAATATAGAATTTAAAGTTGATATTTTATATCAGAAGAGAAGAAAGATTAGTAAAGAAATAAAATAAGCTAAAAAAAAACAACCCCAAAAACTCCCTTTTCAGATAGTTCTTTTACTATTTAGGTGGTATGAGTGTCTTCCTCCATCTTGGATTGTAACAAAACAGAGAACCAAAGGTCCAGATTTTCTATCAAGCTAGCACAATTTGATGCATGAATACAGATATTTAATGTGAATTTCATTTAAAAGAACCAATTTATAAGAATATAACTTATAAATATTAATATGTTTGCAAATATGATTTTTTTTGTGTGTTTAAAAAAATTATTAAATTGGCATTTTAAGGGGAGGTAACTCTAAAACAGTGCATTTTCTGAAGGATTCTACATGGAATTTTCCTATTTTGTATTTTAGCCGGAAAAAAACGTACGGTGACCCTATCTTTTCTTTTGATATTCTCAAAGCACTGTATGAAAGCTATATTTTTCCTAAGTATTTAACAATTCTATCATTTTTTTTAGTTTCAAATCACGACATAGTGTAATAATCCATACAAAATGTGTCATTTTGTCACGTCCTGTAGCTTGAGAAAATGCGCGGTGACCTATCATTTTCTCTATATTTTTCAACATATATCAAGAGATACTACATTTTGGCAAAGTATGAACAAATTCGATCATTTTTATTTTTGACTCCCGTACCACCTTAACTAGCTATAAATATAGTTATGTCAGTTTTAAGACAAGAAATCAAGTTCGAAGGTTTATTTTTCTTATCAAAATCAACCGTTGAGTTATATAAATCTTGAATTGCCGTTCTTAATTTTTGAACAATTGCAGATTTAGTGATAAGGAGACAAAAGCAAGGGAATTTGCAGAATATCTAAGAAAAAAGACATGGAATTTTCAGATCTGTGGAAACAACATTGTCATATTAGTATCCAGAGATGACAGGCAGGTATGTGTATTAATTATGCTAAACTTCGTTTCTTATTGTGTTCAAGTTCGCTTGAAAATAAAACTCTCTTATGGTGTCATATTTAAAAAAATTTTTTTAGACACTACTTGATGCACAAGACAATAAGTCTATAAAACTTGAAATAAATACCATACACATTCAATAAACATTTATATATACTGTAACTAGGTCGATTATGACACTTATATAATCTACATCTATACACATGCATATGTATGACTTATCATGATTTAAATGCGGTTAACATAGATGCAGAAATGTTTCACGGGTATTTGTTCCAACTAAATAGGGAGTGTTCAGACTATAAATTATCTTAATACATTTTATACATTAGAAAAAGGGAAGTTTTTCGTGTCAGGAAATCTGTTGTCCTTGTTTATTCACGCATTCTTTTGTGACAAGACATTTTTTTTTATAAATATCACGAATAAATATCAAACGTGTTTCACGAAATTCATATCTTATACGTATTAATTTCGGTATGTTATACTTAAATATAGGTTTATACAGACGCCGGTCCGTTGGCTTACCAATCACTGACTTTGGATTGTATAGAGGAAGTATACGAAAATGTTAGACCTAGATTTACTGAAGGCCATTATTATGAAGGTTTGCGGGAAATGATAGAACATTACAGGTAATGTATGGTAGAGGCAACTTTCTTTGCTTCCTCCTCCCAATAAAAAGGGTGATTGGGAATAGAAATATGGGTACTTTGATATTCTTCCTGACCACAGAAAAACCCTTGCAAAGTGGGATGTTCATTTGGCTGTGCGGAATATACAGGTACTAACCCACATCCAGTAAGAATCGTTAAATCCTATGTTTCGTTAAAAGAGAGTTCTACTCCCTCTGCACGACCCCGTGAAACAACTCAATTAGTCCCGAACATGTATGGAATATTTGCCACTGGACGTTAAGCAACCAAAAAATGATCAATCAATTTCTCTTTTTAATTCATTTCAAGCAGTGGCTAAATTCCCTTCATCCTTTATCAAATTCGCTGTGCTATAGTATTATATAGCTTCAAATAAGATCTTTTTAGGTTTTCACATCAATTATCATATTTCGAAAATATTAACAAACTATTATTGCTTAGAGATACTTAAAAACAGCTATTTTTGATAGTATTTAAAATAATGTTCGATATTATTCAACCCAAGGAATGTGAAGAACATTGTTTTAGACGCACATTTATTTAGTATGGTCATAACATCTTTCGATACTAATAAAAAAGAAGTTGAACAATTTGCAACATTGTCTTGCATAGCAATATGTAACACTGGAAATCGATTTGATAGTAGGGAAATATGAAACTTTGGAACGAAAAATAGACTCCTTTATATTTAAAATTCCTGTATTTTTTAATAATCTACTGATTTCAATGCTGTCAAAAAAATACAAAGAAAAATTGTGCCACTCATTTCGGCAAGTTATCAATTAAGTATCCGATTTCGAATTTGTTTTTTTTGTCAAAAAAAAAAATGATGAGCAAAAATTCATTGCGCATTTTGTAGATAACCATGTCTGAGAAAACGGTGCAAAAGTAAAACCACAAAAATACTGAACTCCGAGGAAAATTCAATCGAAAAGTCCCTAATCACATGGCAAAATCAAATGACAAAACATCAAAAACAAATGGACAACAACTGGCATACCTGACTTGGTACCGGCATGTAGAAAATTGAGGATTGAACCTGGTTTAATAGCGCTAAACATTATACATTTAAGTGTCAAAACTTAAGTGTCAAGATACTTTCAAACTAAATCTATAAATAAATGAAATCTTATAATTGACCACAAAGTTACCGCATGGTTACATGCTTAACTCCTGTGTGGGTCTTGTGTTATTTTACTGATAATGAGGATAAAAGATAAGTGCTCACAATACAATGGTATGCGCACATTATTGGAAGGATCTCAAAAATGAAACCTCACAATTAAAAAACAGTATTCCTCATAAAAATGTTTGGTACCTACCAGAATACATTTCAACATCAAATCCTGAACTTGCTTTATGACTTAATAATAACATTTATTAATATTGTCAAAAGCTATCAGTTCTGGCATTCTAATAGACAAACTTTATGGTACAAACTTTGAGTCGGTTAAGAGCTCTACAGAGTTCTTAATTACTATCTTAATCTTGTACATATCATGTCCGTCTCTCAATAAAATTTAATTGCTAACTAACTTGCTTCAATGTTTATTTACAGAACTACGTTAGAAAATGGCAACTGTAACCACATAGAGACAACAGACGGAATAGTCGGTGTTATAGTAGGAATTGCTTTTGGCGCGGTTTTTGTATCGATTGTGATAGTTGGGATGTGTATTTGTCGGCGAGGAAGTGGTAGCTGTTACGCAGCTAATACGGGTCACTACGGAAACCATCATCGTCATGGGGGAGGAGACGGCGGTGGTGGTGGATTTTCAGGAGGCGGAGGAGGAGGATTTTCTGGTGGTGGAGGAGGAGATGGAGGGGGCGGTGGGGGCGGGGGATTTTAGCCGGTATATGAATAAAGTAACAAGTGCAATGTAAACCACTGTTCCTGCATTAAGCCATATAGGTGGTTAGTGAGAATGCCGAGCATTAAATACCAGCTACAAAGAAGAGTTCTCATAAGTGTACAGCTTTAAGATATTATTTCTTGACATCTTATTTCAAATGATTATTATACATGTTTTGTTTTCAACGTTTTCATTGTAGACGTTTCATATACAAGTACATGACAGACCAATTAATTTATTTACAATTTGTATTTTGGAAGCCTTTATTTTTCACCCTATATTTTACAAAATTGTTTTATGTTTTTGATAAATATAAGAAATCATTTATTTTCATAATTATTTTTGAATTGAATCTAATAAGAGATTGGAATCGCGCCTTCGAAAAAGAAAAGCAACAAATGAAAGAAAAACATTAATTCGAAATGACTTTTGCAATAGAATTACTGACTTACTCCTGTTCAATAAGAATGTCTTTAATTTTTGTTACATACTTTAAAGATAAACACACTGTCAGTAATATGAAAATAAGGAGATGTGGTATGGTTGTCATTGAGACTTTCCGTCAGAGTAAAAAAAACCGGTGGGTATACGAAACAATAGGTCGCCAAACTGCCTTCAACAGTGAGTACATCACATACAGTATAGTCGGCTTTAAATGACATCAACATAACCTAATGCTGCTCTTTTGTCTCAATTTTATTATTTTATGATTTATTGTAAAAAAAAAATCCAACAAAAAACTAGGACAGACATCAAACAACGGTAGCCTCTGTATAACAGATTCCTGATTTGGGACAGGCGCACACAGAAAGTGGCTGATTAACCCTATTTGCGCCTCATCCCTCCTCTCAAATTGTCTAAATTAAAAGATTCTTAATGTAGAAAAGCAAGTATATTTATATCTGACTTTCAATTCACGTTTTGGCATCCAAGTTTCACGTATTTCATTAAAACATGAGATCAACCTATTTCTGTCCATCATACAATGACGAAGACAGCAGTGTATGGTATCAGAAGTCCTTAGTATTGATTGTCTTTTATGACTTAACATCCAGCTGCAATTATTTCATACATATTCAGGACGAAACTAATGAAACTGTTATACGTTATTTCATTGAAGTTTGTCTGAAGTTCGAGGCTCCCAAGTTGCAGAAATTAATTGAACTCGCGCAAACACAATGAATAAATAAAGAAATAATTCTACAACTAAGATATATAGAATCGTCACCAGACAAAACAAGAATGTGTCCTCAGTACACGAATGCCCCACTCGCACTATCATTTTCTATGTTCATTGGACCGTGAAATTGGAGTAAATCTCTAATTTGGCATTACAATTAGAAAGATTATATCACAGGGAACATGTGTACCAAGTTTGAAGTCGATTGGACTTCAAATTCATCAAAAACTATCTTGACCAAAAACTTTAACCTGAGGCGGGACAGACGGACATACGGACAGACGGACGGACGAACGGACGCACAGACCAGAAAACATAATGCCCCTCTACTATCGTAGGTGGGGCATAAAAAGACAATGATCACAAATGATGTTCAATTTTTGACTTACCATATGAGCTAACTCATGTGAGACAACAATTGCTGTAAAGATATGCTGACTGACTGTGGATATGTCAGGATGATAAAACATTATACTTTCTCTGTACGTAACAAGACCCCAATTTTCCATAGCTCCAGCAGAGAAGTCAGGTATAGCGATCATATCTGAAAATATAATTATAGTGCTGTCACGAATCCTTGGGAAAGAGTATCAAGTGTCTATTAAGTTTGTCAAATTCTTTTGCTTTAAAAGAACATACCAAGTACAAAAACAAAGCTGGTTAGCGGAAATAACTTGTCTTGAATGAAGTTTGTTTTGATAGCAATGCTACGGCAGTTTAAAGAAACTATTTTTACAGTGTTCTATTTTATACATATTGTATAGACCGGTTTGTCTCTTTTCGAGTTTTTGTGTCATAAGGTTGCTGTATCATGGAAAGGTACCATACTATTGTTGTGTGAATGTTTAAACAACCAGTGACTGGATCTAATGAACATCGGCAAACTTTCCCTTCATATGACTAAAAGGAGTATACACTTCAGGGCCAACTATTTGTCAACAGAAAAATCTAATTACCACGCTGTTGTTTAATTTTCAGACATACATGTATATAGAGCATATTCCATTATTGTCATATCATGTTTTTGACATACCTAGTTTTGGTAACGGATACGCAATTTCAAAATAGTCTTCGAATTCATCTAGAAGTCTGCTACCAACCCACAGTGAGTAGTTGGTATGTTCTATATACTCCTTTCTGGCAAATGTCCGGAACTATAAACGTTCGAAAGTCAACAATTATAATACTTATAACAGTCATTTGAATATATATGTTAATAAATATACAATATATGCAATTTCTAAAATGATGTGTACCATGTAAAAAAGAAAAAGAGAAGACCAAGTTAGTTTTACTCATTTGTTGAATATAATATAATTCAAAAAGTTTTCCTGTTTGAATGGTTTTACACTAGTTATTTATGGGGCCCTTCAAAGATTGCTGTTATAAAAATTATCGAGAATATCTGTTTCAATAAATTTAAAGCGCTATGGTATATGGATTCAAACAAGCGTAACAAGCTATGTCCTTTTTTTAATTACTGAAAATGATGTCGAAAGAAATGCGTGTTAAAAAATTATCCCGGAAAACGATACAAGTGCGTTAGTTGCAAATATAATTTGCTCAAATTTAACAACACTTGTACAAAACATAGTTATGACAATTTTTTTAATGGGGGATAAAAAAACAACAAATGTCTTACAGAAGTTGAATTGTCCAGAGCTTACAGTTTTGCATTGTTACCTGTTTTACCACGCATGTTATGTGATAGTCATTTTACGTTTTGTTTTTTTGGTCATATTACGATGAAAATCCTTATTTTAGTGATGCTTATAGATTCTGATCTGCAATAGAGCTTTCTGATCTGCATTTACATTAAAAAAAAAGTAAATGTATTTTATATTGCTTTTCTAAATATCTATATGATTTTAAAGATACTTTAACATATCGATTTGGAATTGCACTTGTATGTTTTATATCAATGTTAAATCACACTAGTCTATTAGACGTATGTTTATAACTTGAATCAATGGGTGCGACTAAAATAAAGTATTGTCTTGGCTTGTTTGTTTTTCGATTTATAGTGTATGTAATATAATAATGACACTTAACAGTTTATTCTGATATAATATGGGGTCTCGTAAATAAGACGACAACTAAATCAATCGTGTCATGTGGACAAATCTTGTAAAAAGGGACAAAAAAAATAAAGTATAAAGAGGTACCAAAAGTAAATTAAAAAATACTGAGAACGGGGTGTGTATTATACTGCGTGAACAAGATTTAAGAAAAATAACCAGAATACAAATACAGGAATTGCTACAGTATATAAACTAATTCCTATAAAACTGATTGATTTTCGTTGTTTATGACACCTTTACATCGTTCAATTTTATTACCAAGCCTGATAATAAAAACGTGGTGTGACAGTTACACAATGCAGAGTTTATTACAGTTGTAAATTGAATTATTACAATATCTGTTTAACATTAAGTGAAAATATTAGATGATTCCTACAACAACTAGGTGCTATGCTTGCTTACCGTGTGGTTATATTTGGTTGTGTTTACTTTATGTGGAAAATCGCAAACTGCAAATGCCAAAAGATAAGTTGGCATAACAACGGTTTCCTCGAATATATCAGCATAATATCCACCAGTGCTATTGAAAAGAAATATTTACGAAACAGTAATTCTGCAGAAACTATCTAATACATGTACTATGAATAGAAGTAGATACGTCAATGAAACAGCAATCATACGACAACAATAATTTAAAAGACATGTTAAAATAATAACAGTACAAAAGTGAGAGAATAAAATTTCAGGCGTCAGGCTTAACAAACTTGTCAGACAGGGTCAGATCAAGCCATTTTAAAAATGTCTATGTTTCCAATCCATGATAAAGGGGGTCCAGATATATGTCCCCATTCAAAGGCATTGATCGTCAAATAAAAAGGGGGTTTTCAACCCACTGACCCCCATGGATCCACCACTGTCAGAGATCTCTAATCCTCTCTTAATCTAACAGTCTTGTTAATGTTTGATATTTAAAACTCCTCAAGGATAAAACCCATAAACTAACACTTTAAAGCTTAAAGAAATCGGATATATGTGACTGTTAATTGAAACAAAATGCAAATATAAGATAAAACTGTTTCAAATTAAAATAAAAAAATTAACAGTATATCCGTAATTATATTAATGCTATTTGTCAGAGAACATAAATTCTGTATTAGTGGTTACTCCAGTTTCACCATAAATAAACAGTCATGATTTAAAAATAACTTTCATGAAAAATAGCAAATTGATCAAACATTATTGCTCCAAACCTTTGTACTGTGTCGATCTTTGGCATATTTGATAATGTTATCATGTCTGACACAGTATCATTTCGTCTCTCTAGGGTAATATTAAACGTGGCTTTCAAGCCTGGTTCATCAAAAGAAGGGAAAGACTTCCTAGCATCTGTTGGTTGAAACTGTGTGATAGCCATATATCTGTAACAAACACAATGAGATGTAAACATTTTCGATATTCAGCTCCATCTTTTTAATTAGCTTTGGATTTTCAAACATTTTGACCTCTAGCATCACCGATGAGACATTCAATGTCGAAATGCGCAACTGGTGCAGAAAAATTGACACCGTTTATGTTATCATTGCAACGTTATTTGAAACAAATTAATTTTAATCTTGCAGAAATGAATCTCTTCTAGATAGTTTCATATACAAATACAAATTTGAATAAAACTTGAAAAGTATCTTATTTGTATACCAAAAAGAAATAATAGACATGTAAGGAAAGGTTTAGGAGTTGCATTTCAAATTGCAGCTTTTACATATATACACGTACAACATGTACAGGTTATTGTTCTAAGGTAAAAAGGATGTTAATCTAAATTAACAGTAACAATTCATGGACAAACTGGAGAATTTCTACCATTTTTACAGAAAGTAATTATAAGATTCATGTTATATTACAGAAAAGGTTTGTGATTCATCGCGCGTTTGAACTAAAAAGAAATTAAAGCATATTTTTCATTGAGTGTCTTTTCAAATCGTTATGAATGAATTCAGACAAAAGTAAACAGGACAAAAATCACTCCTTCTATAAAAGACATGTTTGTGTCAGTTTGGTATTTTGTGGATAGTTGTCTCATTGGCAATCATACCACATCTTCTTTTTTATATGATTTGTTTTTTTGCCAGAAAGCTTTATATCTAATACCTCGTTTGACTACCCTCCATGTAACTACTGTAATACAATCCAGATAAATCTTCATTTTGCAATGGTCCATTAAAATACATTTCTACGGAATAACTCATGCCAGCCACAAGGTTTTTATCCAACGTTATTATCAGGAAGTGTCGCGCAGAATCGTCCCTAGTATAATTATGCAGCAGAGGGATCTGTTGATTCGTCATATCGCGCACGTCTATTGAATCACCTGTTACATTCAAGTTTTGAATGTGAATTGTTATATTATTTGTACTTTCTATACAGTTGAAATATATTCGGACCGACCCATTTAAGGTAAACTGTTTGGGGTCGCCTCCATACAAATTCGGACGGAGCACGACATTGTAGTGGACAGGTTCTAATGATGTAGGTAACAACACGTCGTCTGTGATTGTGGGATCGCGATCGGTTGTCGGCGCTTCTGTCGTTGTAATGTCCACTGGTGGAGTTTGTGTTACATTCGAACATGGTGTACCTAAATAAAGTAAAATGTTTGATATATAAAGTGAAAAGGGAATGATAAATAAATACTGTTTCTGCAGTATCGTCAAAAAACTTTCTGAATAGTACAACAGGTCACATCAATCAGATCAACTCACGACTCCTGCACACAGGAAAGTTAAGTTATATATAAATTGAAAATTGTGGTCGACATATGCCTTTTATGCCCGTGTCACACTGTCCCGATTTTCATATACGATGGACACCCGAATGCGAAACTTGTAAGTTCGTACGAAGTTGGTCCCGATCTCGTTAAAATACTAAAAAGTGACCGAAGCAAGTACGATGAATAACGAAGTCTATACGATGGTGCCGAAATTATATACGATAGCAAAAGCTGGACATACGAAGGTTAACCGAAGACAGTTTTTAAGATTCATATCTCATCCGAAGCCTACACGATGGAGCACGAAGGCTACACGATGGATTACGATGATGGCGCTATGGCTATACGATGTCTAAAAAACATCGTGTACAGCTTACGATGCATTTAAATTATATGCCGAAGGCATCACGCGTTTTAAATTGTTTGATCAATATTGAATATATATTATATTGTACATTTCATTTCTGGTTTAATCATAAGTCAAAATGCGTTCTTCCTGTTTTGAACATTTTTATGATACGAACAGAATTTCGGCAATATATCGTTTCTGTACAAGTCTGCCATGCATGGCGGGAAATCGATATTTTTGTCTAATTCTTATAAAACTTAGTTTATTATCCCCTTGCCTACTACATGTGAGTTGCGTGTAGATAAAATTGTTATGGACACTCTAGAACCAAAATACTCAAACTTGGTATGGTGTTTACTCGTTAAGAATATCTTAAGCGCTATTGACTTTAAAGTTCAAAGGTCAAGGTCACAGTGGCAGCTGTAATACAAGGCAATATCACCCCTGTGGACACTCTAAAACCAATATGCTTCAAAAGATTTTAACCACATTTGGTATATTGTACCTCCTTGTAATGATCTGACATTTTTTACGTCCAAGACCAAAGGTGAAGGTCATGCAGATGGACTTGTTTTTCTCCTTGAAGTAGCATACTAGTAACACACAGGAAATTGATTGCTCATTTTTTTACCTGCTGGTTCTAAAGACAATATTAAAGGTATTTCCAGTTACTGAATGTTTTGGTTGATTTCTAAAGAAATAGTTTTTGTATCAAATATGCATATTCAATTTACCATTTTCTGCATGTGTCATATACAAATATAGTGTCCAATATGTTACATAGGGGGGATGCCACACTCGGCATTGCCTTGTCTGAACTGTAAAATGTGTGCACTAGTCTGAATAATCACCCATAATTATGCCGATGTTTACTGATCTGTCTTAAAGGTAAGGGTTCGTTGATCCCTTTTATTCAAAAAGAGCTCTTTCCAGGAGAAAATCATAATAATATAGACAAAAGGAAGGATGTGGGGAAAGCAACAAATGCGGCAAAATATGACATATAGAAAATAAAATGATTATGTAGTAAAAATTCGTGTGACAACAACTCAGACGATACATACAAAATCAGAATAATGAAGAAAAGGTTGGTTTCCCTATACACGTGTACCTGCAGTGTTGGTGTACGAGGCGCGTTTATGATTTTCATCATGTTACTTGATATGAAAAATTGACAAAAAATAATATTTTACTTGTAAAAGAAAATCCTGAGCCTGTTATAGCTGCTCTTCTTGTTCCATTTGAATTAAGAGAGACAACGCTGTCGCCTTTCTTATTCTCATAGAATCATATGATATGAGCTCCATGTTTTGTGAACGTCTTTCTTAAATGTCGTATTAGACTGACCAGTGCATATCAAGCATGGCACTTTAAATGTATTTTAGCGCGAAAATTAATTTAACTTGCATTTAGCTGGATTTATTGCCGTCGTAGTTCCATCTTGTCACCTTCGTACGTTTATTCGATGGCAACACGACGGGATAACGAGGTCTTCACGAAGTCGTGTTGCCATCGTAAGACTTTCGGGTAGCTTCGTGATTCATTCGTGTAGATATCGTAATGTCAAAACTGCCCAATGGAAACGATGGAATCACGAATGCAATACGATGTTCAAAGATGCATTCCCGGTGACATTACGATGGTGAGGAGGGTGATACGAATTCAATACGAACCCTCAACATCGGATGCACCTTCGGGGATTTTTTAACATGTTAAAAAATTTAAAACCATTCCCGAAGTTTTCCCTGAAGGCTAGAAAAAGTGGCCGATGGTTCTACGATAGTTAGAGATGGCACTACGAATAGCCCGATCTGAATACGATCAGTCCCGATTTTGAAAATTTCCATAATCGTGTTGCCATCGGCGTAAAAATCGGGACAGTGTGACGCGGGCATAAACATGAACATTCAAGAACACGTAAAACCTATGTATACATAAAAATATATACTTCATACAACATAATATCAAAAAGAAAAACAACCCTCTAGTCCTCTCAAGCATATTTCATTAAAAATATTAAAATATGTACTTCACACAACATTATACCTCCCCCCCCCCCCCCCCCAAAAAAAAGCAAACAAAAAACAAAACAAACTCCAGACCTATCAATCATTTCTCATTAATATTAAAAAGGGGGGCTTATAGAATTAATTAAATTTCATCCAGTGATTTAGAACCGATCGCTTTGGCTTTATTTTTATGAGTGACAACTTACATGTATTCGGTAAAGTTGTTTGTTCCGGACAACCACTCTGACCACCTGAGTTGGAACCGTCTCCTGGACATGAACATTGGCAAATTACATTTTTATTCCCACCAGCAAAATGAACAATAAGTCCAACACATACTGCAATAGCTACCGCTAACAATGTAAGTACAAAAGCTGTTGAAATTTTAAGACTAAACTTGTCATTTTTGTCATAATCAGTCGCATAAGCTTCACCGCGACTCGAACCCATATCAAATCGTTCAGACGATGAAAACATGGCTTCCTTCCGAAAACCAGTGAGAGTGGGAATTAAAACCAAAGTTCGTCAAAGTTGACATATAACAATTTTATATTCACTATTAAATAGGGGAAATAAATTTTATTATGGGTAGTTGAGACTGTTAAACTGACAATCATAAACATTTTTGAACAATGCATAGCATTTATGGCACCAATATAGTTATATATTATTTGGAATTCTCGATAGTTTAAGAAAATAGTAATGTTATAAGATATATCTTACCAAAAACGATCATGAGTGTTTTCACATGCCCTATTAAATTTTTATACACTTAAACAGTGTATTTTATGAATTTATATACACAATTCCCACATGGGATCAGTCTTTGCACCTAAATTAACCGTGATGAGACGATGGATGTTCAACACAGTGAATTAATTAAAATTTTCATTAATGAAAAAAGTGATTTTTTAATCTCAAAAAGATCCCAAGAGGCAAAGGAAAAAGAAAGAATACATTTTAAATACAAAGTATTATGATACTTTTAATACATGTACTTGTAGATATGTAGGATTTTTTAAAAG
This sequence comes from Mytilus trossulus, assembly GCF_036588685.1. NCBI lineage: Eukaryota > Metazoa > Mollusca > Bivalvia > Mytilida > Mytilidae > Mytilus > Mytilus trossulus. Next base: position 24,220,373 of record NC_086386.1, on the reverse strand, counting down.
TTGTATAAGTTATAGATATTTCATATCTTTTGGACAGTTTTGTGGTGTTTCGTAAATTATACCATAGCTTTTGTTGAAACCCCCGGCATTAACCTCACGAGACGAAGTCGAGTGAGGTTGCCGAGGGGTTTCAACAAAAACTATGGTATAATTTACGAAACACCACAAAACTTTCCAAAAATATGAAATATCTGTTTTAACCTATTGCATCTTTCACTGTTAAAAATTTTGTATTTCATATATTTTTGTTTGTTTACATCGATATAACTTTATAAATTAGAATCTGTAAAATAACCCTTTTCGGACCTTACACTTAAGGATCCGCCTACTTTTTAAAACTAGCACGGGCTTCAGAAACAGCGGGTATTCAGTTTAAAAAGATTTTTCGACAGCGATGGATGCATCTTTACATTGGTGATGAAAAAATTGTTAAAGATGTTTTGGACACAAGAAACTTCTAGTACAGATTTCTGATATTTTGGAAGATTGCTGCAATCCCAAACTTGCGTACAATTGAACTGCAAAGGGTAGGTTTTCTAAATTTTATTATTTGTTTTCAAAATGCTCGAAATGTTTTATTTTTTTTTATATTAACTAATGATTTTGAGGAAATTAATTTCACAAGAATCTGTCTGAGAGTTTGTATGAATTATTACACTTTTAACTTTAAATCAGAAGTCCATGAGGGAGGGAAGGAGGGGTCCTGATCCCGCAATATCGGGCTTAAAACACGAATCCCGAAATGCCGGGCTTTAAAACAGGAAAATCGGAAGAAAAAAAATAAAATTCCCGGAATCCGAAAGAGTCGATCCCGCAATCCCGAGCTTAAAAACACCCGATCACGGAGTCCCGATAAAGGTCCTATCCACCCTTGCCCATGGCGTACATTAATTAAATTGGATTTCAAAATGTTCCCGATTAAATTCATTGACATGTGACGATATAATTAAAAAAAAAAGAAATCGCTCATTTAGAGCTGGGAAGTATATCTAACATATATAAATTCCCGTTTAGAGTAGCAAACGCTATCTTATTTTAATGGTCAACATAGAGTAGCCTCATTAAAAGTCTAGATGTCAGCAGTGTTTGATAAACCGGACGTGGATCAAACACTTTTAAAGTGGGGTGGGGGTAAAGCAAGCCAACATTTGAAATAACTAATTAACAGGTTATTTGTTTACAATATTTAAAGTTCTTCAAAAGAGGCGTGCTTCCTGTCACCTCCATCCCCCAAAAACTAATCTGCCTTGCCAAACAAACGGTTAGATGTGATTCATGTAAATGTAGCTGTACTGTGGAGCCTATAGAAAGTTTGCCATTTAATGACCGAAAATCAACATATTTTTAAACCTTTTTTGTTTGTTCTGGGAGCGAATCTTGGTTCATTTAAAATATAGGACAACAGAGTTGGTGTATGTGGGTTCGATTCCCACCCTAAGCAATCATTTATTTCAGCTGGTGCAAAGCGGGCAGTTTAGCTTAGTGGCCCCACACTAACTTTGTTGTTTCTATCAAAAAATTCAGGAGGCCGCGGCCAGGTCTCGACAATTTTTTCTTTTGAATTCGTTATACAACAAAACCATGGTATAATTGTGAAAATTATACCATGGATAGCTATGGTATAATTTTCGGTTATCGGGATTTATACTCGGGTTGCACTTCCATAGGTTCCATTGTACAGCTATAGGTTAACTTATAATATTTCGTTTTGAAGTTAGTTTTATTCGCTACATTATTTTTTTGTGCCTCACCTACGGTATTGTGCTTTCTGGTCTGTGTGTCCGTCCATCTGTCCCGCTTCAGGTTAAAGTTTTTAATCAACTTGTAGTGTTTGATGGAGTTGAAGTCCAATCAACTTGAAACTTAGTACACTTGTTACTCATGATGACTTTTTGTGATATTTTTTATGTTAATGCCGTATTAGAGTTTTGACAGCAACTTCACGGTTCACATAGAAAATAACAGTGCGAGTGGGGCATCCATGTACTCTGGGTATAATTATTCCGATTCCTTGTGTAAAAAGATTTCTTTTTAAAAATTCCAACTTTTATAGTTATCCAGAAGGAATCGATGTTTTCGTCTTTGATGCAAGTTGCAAGTCAAAATCCTTCTTACATCCAACAAATTATTATTTTTAGCTTTATCAACACACAAAACCAAGGATATACAATATTCACAAGAAATAAGGATAAAAATTAAAAGAATGACTCATATTTCATATGGCATTATCAATTAGAACGACCCGTAATATAAATAGATGTCGGTCTACATTATAAGAAAGTGCAACGGACTTGTAGAGAAGTTTTATCTACACAGATATTTCCTGCATTACTGGAGTCACAAGACATAAATACTAAGACGTTTCCTGCAAAACACATAACTACATGAATAAATCGTTTATAATAAGACGTTTTCTGTAAAACTGAATTAAAAAAAACATGTAAATACGCAGTCGTTGTTTGCAATCAAAGAAATCATTGTTTTATACAAAATTCTGCCTTGTGTTATGAAGTTTCCGTCTGTCATATATAGATAATAAGATGTGGTATGAGGGTCAATGAGACAACTCTCCATCGAAGTCACAATTTATAAAAGTAAACCATTGTCCATTGTTCTTGACTTCACTTCAATGGTACGTGTGGTTTCTAAAAAAGGGTTCAGATTTTTTGTATTCTTAATTTCTCTCTTATTACGAGTAATATGATAACTATATTCGGAATGTGCGTAATCTATTCAATACATTTTTTTTTACATTTGTATCTCATATACTTAACAATAGGTCTACTATATTTGGTATGTGGAATAATTGTCATGTGTACATGAAAATTGTACTGAAAAAGATTTTAACAGTATATATCATGATTATGAAGAAGATTTTAAAAACATATTAAATAAACATGCACCTGTAAAACTCTAGGGGTCAAAGAAATAAACCACTTCCATGTATGAATGAAGAACTGAGAGGGGCCATATATATAGAAAACAAATGCTTTATTCACAATATACAAAAAACCGGAGTGACAAAAATTGGGAGAAATTTAGAGAAAATCAATAAAAGTATACTTTTAAGAACGTTGCTCCGGTGGGTCAAAATCTTGCGATTTTTGGAAAACAGTCAAACCATTTTTCTCAAAAAAGTGGAACTGTGGAGAGCAAAAAATGTTATTATGTGAAAATGACAAAATTGTAAATTGTTCAAACGAAGTTTCAAATGTTTTTAATAATTTTTTCTCCACAGTAGCAGACAAAATTGGAGCAGATATTGTATATGACCCCTCAAATCATCCTAGTATAAAAGAAATTTTGGATAACAGACAGCATATTTCTGATTTTGAATTTAAAAAAAATCAAATGATAATGTTGGAAATTTTTTGAATAAAATAAACATAAATAATGCGACAGGAGCTGATGGTATTCCAGCAAAAATAGTGAAAAATTGTAAATCTTATATTGCACCACAGCTGACAACTCTTATAAATTTGTCAATTGATAATAATTGTTTCCCCGATAAACTTAAATAAGCCCAAGTGACCCCTTTCATAAAAAAGTGACCCATTATTAAAAACAAATTATAGACCAGTTAGTGTCTTACCCATATTTTCTAAAATCTTTGAAAAAATATATGCAATTCAATTAACTGATTATTTTGATAAAATATTTAATCTATTTTTGTGTGCATTTAGACGTGGACATGGATGTCAGACCACACTTCTCAGAGTGTTAGAAGACTGGCGAGAAGCTCTTGATAAAAAACAATACATTGCAGCAGTATTAATGGATCTTTCTAAGGTTTTTGACTGTCTGCCTCACAATGTTATGCTAGATAAATTATCAGCATATGGTTTAACCCCCAATGCAGTTGCTCTTTTAAAGTCCTATTTACTTAATCGAAAACAGCAAATTAAAGTCAACAATGTTCTGAGTGGTTGGGCGGCGTACCACAGGGTTCGATACTAGGGCCATTGTTGTTTAACATATCTTTAAATGATATTTTTCTTTTTGTTAAAAATGGTATATAACTATGCAGATGACAATACCCTGTCTTTCTGTACTCCAGATTTCGATTTATAAATTTCAACTTTGGAATCTGATTCAAAAATACGTATTGAGTGGTTCAGGGTAAATCAAATGCAAGCAAATCCTGACAAATTTTAAGTTTGGCTGTTGGCAAAAAGACCTTTGAAAAGAACCCATCTATATATATGATATTCAAAATTCGAACCTCACATGTGAAAAAACAGTAAAATTATTAGGCATTGAAATAGACTACGCGCTAAATTTTGATGTTCATATCAGCTCAATCTGTAGGAAGGCATCACAGCAATTAAATGTTTTAAAACGTTTAGGCTCATTTTTGGATAGACTTAATAAACTTATTATATTTCATACTTTTATTCTTAGTAATTTTAATTTTTGGCCTTTGGCATGGCATTTTTGCACTGAGAAAAACTCCAAAAACTAGAAAAGGTGCAGGAAAGAGCACTCCGTTTTGTGTATGAGGATTTTACCAGCTCCTACGAGGACCTCTTACTTAAAGCTAAGGTGCATTCCTTGCAGATCAGACGGATAAGAACAATGGGTCTAGAAACTTTTAAAATTATAAACAACATAGCTCCTGTGTGCTTACAAAATTTGGTGAATGTCAAAAAATCTAAATATTCTTTCATGTATGTAAATATCCTTGAAATTCCACAGGTAAAGTCAACCCGTAACGGTAAAAAATCGTTCAAATTTGCTGCTGCTACTTTATGGAACAGTCTTCCAAACCATTTCAGGACTGAAAACAGTTTTTTCACATTTTAAAAGTCTTGTTCAGTCCTGGAACGGTTTGGAATGTCACTGTTCTGCTTGCAGATAATTCTTGAACTGTTTATTATTTATGCTGCTTTTGGTTTGCTCTGGTCAAGCATGTTTTTACTTCATTCGAAAATTTGTTGCTTATTTTATTGCATGCTATGTATGTGAGATTTAAACTTTGTATTACAGATTGTTTTATATGTCAAAATGCACGGTTTTATATTATTTATATGTTTTTATATTCGGTCAAAAGCTCCTTAGAGCTAATGTTGCTTATTTGTACTTATGCCGAAACAAAATAAAGTTTACTTATCTAATCTTATCTTATCTTATACATTAGACTTTATAAAACTTCACCACTGTTCGAGCAGAAAGTTGAAAAGCCAAGGTTATGTCAAAGAACGTTATGACTTATTTCTAAAAAAAAAAAGTTTCTTGGAAAATACCAAAACCTTGTTGAAAAACATTCCGTATCCATTGTCCATGTATATTTTATTTAACTTTTACTGTTTAGTCCATTTTAATTATATATATACTTATAACGTGGCTCGGTACTTATACATCCATTCATGGTGTTACGGTGCTATGGTCAATTGTAAACGTATAATGCCCCTATTTTTAACGTTACATGTTATGTCTGTTTGTTTTGCTTTAACAGTTTTGTCATTGAAATTGAATTCATAGGTTTAGCTAGCTATAAAATAAGTTTTAATCCCGACCACCATTTTCTACAAAAGGAAAAGCCTATACCAAATCAGGAATGTGAGGGTAGTTTTTCATTCGTGAGATATGTTTTAGCTTTACATTTTGCTATTCTATAAAGTGCTTTCCGTTTTGAATTTCACTTTGAGTTCGGTATTTTTGTTATTTAACTACGTTCATACATTGTTACAGAAGTGTTCAACTGCGTTATATGTAGAAAATGCAATGTATTCGTATCTTTTATTTTTTCACTAGTACATGTATATTGATATTTTTTTTTGTAGATTATCCTGATCTATCTAGGACTGCATGCGCAATAACATCTTACACGTTTTTTTCTTCTTGTGCTTGTTTGAAATGATAGCAAATCAAATTAGCAATGTTCTCAATAGTCCATAATGAATAGTGTTTATCACATTCAGCTGATATTAGATGTATTGTATATAAAGCTATCAAACTAGAACCTTTCCATAAAATCGTCTCAAGGTGTTTTTTTTCTTTTCTTTTATATTATAATTATCGCTTATTTATGATTTTCAGAAAATTAAAGAGTTTCTTTTGTTTGATGTATAATGTTTTGTTTTAATGCGTTGGACAAGATTTCGGTTTCCAACACGGTTAATGATTCCGATGCTGTTTAAACATGAACTACAACAACCGATATTTATTTAGAACGGCATTTTATTCTATCAGCTGTTAATTTACTTTCAGCATGCTTTCAGTATGTACGAGCATTCTTTGAAACGGTATAATTTGATGTATTTGTGTTATTGTTACCTAACATTCCGTTATATTAGAGTGAAATCACTTTTCCTGTAAAATATGCATGTGGGCTATGTAATTTTGTAAAAGGAGAGTTGTTAAAAAAAAACAGTTTCAAAAGGCAAAGTTTACTGATGTATGTCCCAGGTAAGAAAATCGACAATATTTGTCGTTTTTCATATCTTAAATTTTAAATTATTTATAGAATTGGAATAAACATGTGATGAACATTTGATAAGTTTGTTTAATTTACCCACAACGTTATAAGACTTGGATGAATTAGATCTCAACATTTTATATAGACACCTATTGTTTTAGACTAAAGCATTATAGGTTGCCCTCTAAATGTCTTTTGTTTATTTCCGTCGGGTGTTGTTTCATTGACGCATACATGGTATACATGGTATACCTTACATCGCCTTTAAATCTATACCTGAGACAAGTTTAGATCAGCAATCAATATCATATTATATATAAACCATTTAAATTATTCTTAAATGCACTTCCTTGTTCTGAAAATACCCAGATTTAAAGAACACAATGACATCTTTAAACGGAAGTATGTGTATATACTGGGAATATTAAAACGAAACTAAGGTAAATCATATGGTTTCTAACTACATTGTATTGTTATGACGCTTTGCTGTAAAATGGTTCGTATTTAGTAATTATGATTCTTGATGTGTTTTCTTTGTGTTTTTTCAATACACGTCTACTGAGAATGTAATTGATATACACGTGACCAAATAAAAGTACGCTTTGAACTCTTATCCTGTATACCGGTCATGTAGTTTGGGAGTCTTAATAAATTCTGTGCATGTGAAGCGCTTTTCTAGATTTACCTTCTTGTAATAAAAATAATCTTTATTTATCAAAGTCATAACAATAGGCATACAACATATAAACTACACAAAAAAAAATTGAGAATGGAAATGGGCCATGTGTCAAAGAGACAACAGTCCGACCATAGAACAGACAACAGCAGAAGGTCACCAATCATAGGTCTTCAATGCAGCCGTTTACAAAGATAAAAGTGTCTTATATCTCTGAAACTATAACGCATTTAGAGTAAATCTGACACGGGGTTAAAATGTTCATCTGGTTGACATCTTTCCGCCCAGAATGAATTAGACAACCCGTTAGTGTGTTGCTGCCCCTGAATTAGTAATTTTAAGGAAATTTTGCAGTTTTTGGTTATCTTGAATATAGCGGCGTTTTACATTTGCGCACATCTCAATTCATTTGCGCCAATTTTTTCTTTCATTGGCGCCGATTTTCTTTTTCATTTGCACCGATTTTTTAAAAGCTAAATTACAGGTGAAATGCAATTTTTCATTTATCATCATAGACCTGTTCCGATAGCCAGTTGTTCAAATGTTAGAAATTGTCAATCAATTGAGACATACTTGATGTCACATAATGTGTCTTTATACTCTAGATATGTGCTCAACACAACCGACTGGATTTTCCTCCACCAGTTCTGAGCCAGATGAAAACGACAACTATCACTTGTACATTGGGGAAAATCATCCATTATTGCGTTATGCATTGCTTATTCAAAGTCAATACGCATAACCTCGGCCACAAAGGTAAATTCTTTTTGACGGCAAAGATCGCAAACTATTTTTCCCATCAATTCATAACACTGTTCATCTTTCGATTGTTAGAGGGTATATAGTTTCCATTTTTAAATCCGTGTAGAGTATGTAACTGATAAAAGTATTTCGGACAGGACTTAAAAGTTCCATCTATAAATGTTGCAGATCCAAGGTTAAGGTGTGTAGAAAAATAAGTATACCTTTGTCTCATTTGAACTGACCTTCCGATATGTATGGCCAGTATGTACTCACCTATGTTAAACTGTAAATGCAATTGGGAGCAAATATAAAATCGGCGCAAAAGAAAAAAATAAAATCGGCGAAAATGAAAAAATGAAAATTTAAAAAATCGGCGCAAACGTCATACGCCCGCATATTATTATGGATAAAATTTAATTGTAAACAGTAATGTTGTTCAGCAAAGTAAGATCTATAGGACCAAATTTGTTAAATTTTTTGTAAATAGTTATAACCTTTTACAAAACTCTCAGTCTCCACTTAAAATACTGAGACAGAGTTTAACCAGACTAAGCCACAATTATCATTTTGGTATTTATTTTTAAAAGTGTGTCCGATGAACTCGTCCGCCAACCAACATGGTCGACATGGCTAAAAATAGAACAAAGGGGTAAAATAAAGTTGTTGGCTTATAACTCTGAAACTTAAGTAAAATTATAATGGTTGCATTATTAAATGCATCAATTGTAAACAAAAATTTCAAGTGAGCGACACAGGCTCCTTGGAGCCTCTAGTTATTCTTGCCATACTTGTCACTCAATAGTTATAACCCTTAATATGCCATAAAATGAAACGAGCAGTTACCTGTTGATGCTCATTATTTATGCAAGGTGTCTCAGTGACCTATTGGTCTAAGTAGTCGAACAACTTTTAAAATAGCTCGGACTGTACATGTCAACACCGAGTTTGCGAGTTAGAATCCCGTACGTGGAGGAGACCTATTACGGAGTCCAATCACAATTTACTAGATATGTAAGTCTTCATACCGAAGGTCAGAATTCTGTCCGGGCACTCTGGCTTTCTACGATCCACCGATATTAAAAAACTGCTCTCTATTCCAGTAAGTCTAATAAATCATACGTATTTATCAGTTGTATAAAGCAGGAATATTAGAGTTGTCTCTCTTCGTTCTTATTAACAATTTTGTTATGATTAGAAATAAAGAGATGTTATCAACTAGTTGTGACATTCATATACTTGATCTAGATAAAAGTCGCTTATCACATCTACAAAGACAGCAACTTGCTATGGATACATTATATCTAATTTAAACTCATCAGAGAGAGTATTGCGTTTTTTTGAAAATGCAACTAGTAAAATATTTTCAAATGTGTTGTATTATTAAACAACCCTTACACCTTTTCAGTAGCGGATCAAGGGGTGTCAGAGGGTTGGAAATTCCCTTTCATAGACATTTTTTCTCCTGTTTTGGACCCTACCCCTTTTTAAAAAAAATAATGGATCCGCCCCAGTTTTGCAATCTGATTAGAAGGATGGAATATTACAAATAATGATATGGTTGTGTCACACACTGCACCTTTCTTTGCAGTTGTTACTTCGTTGGTCATATCAAACAATTTAGAACTATAACCCGGTATTGAAATAATGGAATGATAGTAAAATTAATGTTATAGACACAATTATAAGACAATCAATGACATATTTTATTTTAGTTGTAAACGGAAGATAAAGATGGGAAACACCCAAGATCAGCCAGCTGTGACAAGTAAGAGGAATATAAAACTGTAGTAATTTACAGACACCTACCAAACATATAGTGACGTCACTGTAGTATTTGGAAGTTTCTAAATGTTAGAATCGTGATAAGAGAAAGGGAGCCATTTGTTTTTGTGGAATTTATTAAAACGCAACTATTTCTGTTTAAATGGGATGCCCAATATTGTTAGTATACCACTTTATCAACACACTACCCACCCTTGTAATAACTCTATGACTGATATTTAGATTACAGTAGCTAACATTGCAATAGTCTGACCCAATCAAACAAATTGTCTCGTTTTCTAGTTGCGGGCCATTTTCGGTTCATTATTCCTGTTAATCCACTTAGAAATAACATAATGATGGATATTTTTACAATTCCTAAATTTCTTGCCACTGAATAAGCGTTTAGCAAACACTTATCAGTTTTTGACTACTTAAAATAACGTACGCTTATCGTTTATCATACAATATGGTGCAATTTAAATTTTTAAAATTGTGAAATTTTATTTTAAGAAAAAAAATTATGGGTATTTTTTTTCAGGTTCTTAAATATTTTTTTTTACCCATAATGAATTACAAAACACACTATAAATATCGTAAAGAAATTCTTACAGAAGTCACTAAATGGCGTAATTATTATAAGAACGACATTAAAATCATACTTCCTGCTGTCCTAGATACGACAAAGTTCAAATAACTTTAACCCTCATGAAAAGCACAGTTTAAAACAAAACAAATAAGAATAATATTTTCGGGAAATATTTAATTTCTATTTATATGTTTCCTGTTAAATAGGATATCTGATACTATGATAACAACCAACTAAATATTTACACTTGTTATTTATCTATATTTGGGTAAAATTTAACCTACAAAATTAAAATAAAAAAATACCAGTATATTTCTTTTCTTCAAAATGTCAGCTACTAACACACCGACGGTGGTACCTTCCCCGGCAGTCACCACTACAGGGAGTACACAGGGACACCGACACCACAGATCGAGACACCATGGGTCGACTAGACAAACTAGGCCGAGATTTGTACAGATTGGAAATATAGCTCTTAGTGTTATCAAAGGGAATATAATACACCAAACGGTATGTAGGACAAATCAGCCTCAAAATATACATATTCATTGAATATAATTACTTTTTAATTTCAGGTAGTGCAACTCATATTTCGTTTATTTGTATATGACTAGGAAAGACAGTGGTCTTATTCGAGTCTGTTACCGTAAATATCTGTCGGTTGACATTATATTTTCTTTTAAATCATCTTCTTTTAATACATGATATATCCATTAACGTGGTTATATCACAAGGTCTTAACCTTATACAAGCTTTCTATAACTGTATTTTTTCTACGATTTGAAGCAGTTATTAACGCATTTGATTTAATTTACAATTCTACAAGACAATCTTATGTGCACGTTCAAGTACATGCGTATACATCGTCTATTGTAAGTTTCAGAGTTTAGTATAATTTGATGCGGTCAAGAGAATAAATGTCATTATTGAATATTTTTAAACTAATATAAAAATGTGCCTACAACAAAACATCATCTAAAGCTGTTCAGTAGTATACGTTAAAAAACATAATTTTGATTAAGAAGCGTATTTCCTTATAATTTATATCAAGTTAACGAAACCGAAACCAAACTGTTTAAATGACTCACTTAAAAATATAGATTTTCCTATGATCGAAGCGGATAAGTACATAATTATTCTAAGAGATGAGCATCACTATCAACATTCGTTGGTGATGAAATGGTTTATTTAATCTTTAAAAATATCTAGACACCTCAAGGTTACAAAATTTCCCATGATGCTCAAGCCATGATGATAGTTACATCTAATATCTAAATTAATTTAAGATAGCTGACTATCTACTGATATGTATATTATTTATTTCCTTGTTTTATTTTTTGACAAATATTTACTAAACTTTACATATGAAACGTATTTTTTACTCCACAAAAGATTAACTCACTTACAACTTTCAACCGTCGATAGGGCCATGTGTCGCACCGGGCGCGAATGGAAGCCTTCCGTCTAAAGATTAACTATGATCATTTAAATAAATTATAGAAAACACATTTTAGAACAAAATAGAAATTTTTATTAAAAAAACTTCTCATTCTTACAGACTGACGTATTAGTCAATAGCGCAGTGACAGATTTAGATCTAAGAAAAGGGAGAGCATCCAAAGCTTTATTAGAAGCTGCTGGAGATAGCATACAGTTAGAATGTACGGACCAGTATCCGTCTGGTATAAACAGCAAGACAGTGGCAATAACTGGTCCAGGCAATCTTCATTGTAAGGCAATATTTCATGTGACGTTGCCAAAATGGCAAGCTCAGGGAGACGAAAAGGTAATGTAACATATTTTCGTTGGCAAAAATTTAGAGCATATTTTTACCTTTAATTGTACCGGTATTAGAAGTCAGTACTCTTTAAGAATTGAACTTCTTTTTGTAAATTTATTGGGGTGTAAAAGCGTTGACCGAAGTACATTTTGTAAAAAAAAGTTTCAGTATACATGTTTCCATTGATATACTGCTTCCACAGAACATTTGGATGTTGAGCTGAATTAAAGCCATGATTGTTGTCCTTATAAATCCAAAAAGAATACTAACAGATGATTTTCTCCAGCTATGAAAAATCTGTCTAAAATAAAATGTTTTGATATTTCTAATTAACATTTCACAACGGTTAACTTTCTAGAATATCTTGCCATGTACAGTTCCAAATTTAAAGAAAACAAAAAAATTGACATAATGAACAACTCTTGTATGTTGCTCTTGACAATTGTTTATATTAATTTCAGAAATTATTTCGCTATCAGAAATACTTAAATGCAACTTGTCAAATATAGTTCTATAGTTGTATTTTAAGAAAAACACTTGTTTGACAATATGGAAAACACTTGTACTAACTTGCAGTATCCCAAGTGTTCTTAGTTATTTCAGAAATGGTTTTCACTATCAAAAATGCTCATTATATTTCTGTCTTGGTTCACCTCATCTGAATCCTATACATTCTGATATGATTCAATATATAATTATACCAAACAGCTTTAAGTAGTATTTTGTGACTTCAACCCAGTCATTTGGTTAACATAGTCACTTTGCCATTGATACATATAGTTATGCAGCATAGCTGCATTGTATAATAAATTCAGTAATTTCGGTTTTTACTAATATCCGTATTTACAAAATTTAATGGAGTTACTTTTTACAAAATTTCACATAATTTTTTATATGTTGAAATTGTATGTGTGTGAGAGAATTTATCCTCCACCAAATGAAATACTGCTTGTTAATCAGTAAATATTCTATATAATATAAATGTAATTTCATGGTAAGTATATTTAACCAAATTCATATAAAATGGTAATTTTTGAAACCTCAAGAAGAGATTTTATATGAATTTATAGGGTTAAATATACTTACCACAATCCACCACCACCCCTGGAATAAATTCAGTTTTTTGTTCACTTAATTGAAATTATTCAATTAAAATACAAATTAAAACTAAAGCTAGTGTATGTTACACAGGTGAACTATGACGTAGGTCAGTACATCTCATGGATGTAATTTTTAATCACCTAGTTAATTGCGATGAGAACATGTTGTGAAAGCAAACATATTTCTAAAAATGTACGCACGGTCAACGCTTTTACAACCCTATAAAGTTACAAAAAGAAGTATTCAATACTTATAATTACATTTTTTAGCTAGGATTATAAAAACACGATTTTCATGAAGTTTAATTTTTAAATTCACCCGTGCACTTTATTGTGGGACCTCGTGTCATCATGAATTGAATGTTATTGTCTCATGCAATTGCTTACGGAATAACATGTGATGTGCTATTAGCCAATCAGAATAACGTATTATAATGAAACATACATCTAATGTAATTATTTGTACATATTGTTGCAGTCCATCAATTAGTGTGAAATACAAAGGTAAAGAGGTCATTACAATTTTAAGACAATAATTTAGTATGAATTCAAAGGAATGCATTTACGTTCTTGTTGTTAAGATATCCTTAGCCGTATGTGGCTCAACTTTTTGGTATGGGATCATCAATGCTGTTAAATTTTGTACTTGTTTTGCTTTCCTACTATTTTGATCTTAGCGTTACTGATGAGTCTTATTTAAACGATACGCGTGTCTGGTGTATTAATTATAAGCCTGGTTCCTTTAATAACTATATATAATCATATCGAAATGAATTATTGTATTGCTTATTAGTGTTCTATTTTCTCCTGAATGTTCTTGCAGTAATGTATGCTGTGAGTTAGTCCTAGCTTGTAATGTTGTCATTTTAGTGTTATATCTAACATTGCCATAAAAGCGCGAGGTTTGGCTAGCTACAATACCATTTTTTTAAAATGTCCTGTACCAATTCAGGAAAATGGCAGTTGTTATATTATAGTTCGTATCTGTGTGTGTTGCATCGTCGTTTTTTTTGTTCTTCAGTGTTTCGGTTGTTTCGTTGTTTTCCTCTTTTAGTTGATGTGTTTCTATCGGTTTTAGTTTGTAACCCCGATTTTTGTTTCTCTTAATCCATTTATGACTTTCGAACAGCGATATAATACTGTTGCATTTGTTTACAAATATGATTAAGTCAATTTTAATTTTCCATGGCAATCAACTTCGTAAAATTAAAATAAAAAATATTTTTGTGTGCAATGTCTTAGAATGGTCTCAATAGAAACAGTGTAGTAAATCCTGAAAGTTCTTATAATTTCATATACGTTTTAGAACATAGATGTCGTTGTGCGTAACTGCCTTGAGGAGGCGAACAAACAGAGGCTAACATCGATGTCGTTTCCTGCACTGGGAACTGGATTCCTGAAATACCCACCAAGGACTGTTATTGCTTCAATGTTCAAAACTGTGGAAGATTTTGCCAAATCGAATCCTAATTCTACAGTCAAGATTGTGAACTGTATCGTGTTCTCTGGAGACAACGATACTTTTAAGGTACATAATAACTTTTTGCAATATTTTGTAATAATTGTATTGTTGTTTTATGATCTCATTTTCAGCAGGATTATATAGAAATAAAATTGAGAACATAAGGGGGAAAACACGCGAATTACCCGTCCACCTCCACACATTACCTCATATGGATTTAGGCACACTTAACAGCATTTTAAGCAAAAGGAGAAACACTCAAGATAGACATTCATTATTTAAACATTATAATGTGAAACGTTTTGAAATCACATATTTTATTTATATAATTTGGCTTTTGAATATTTATACTAATAAAGTCAAATGATAAATGTGAACACGCATGGGATGTTCTCGTTGTTGAAGGCGACCCGGTGAACTGTGTCATTCAGATAGTGGACTCATAAGCAATCAAAGATAATCACATTTTCTTATTTTCGTAACTTCATGATCTACAATTTTGTGCAGATTTCTATCAACGATTTTCCATGCCAATTGGCTGTATTCAATTTGACATAAACACTTTTATTTTTATTCATGGGTCATTCAATGTAATATAACTAATGCGAACATTGTGTTTCTAAACCTAGATTTGTTTACATTGACAGGAGTTTCTAGAAGAAGCAAAGTCAAAGGCAACTAGCAAAGGTGAAAAAGTCTAAACAAAATTTATATTTTAATCTATATATGTTTACCAAGATAAAGTTCATAGCATGCTGGTAATCATGTAATGAATAAAGCCATGCCAATGAGTGTAGGCCAATTGGAAGATTGTTTAAAAATATATATGCTGTTTTCATATTATACAAGATTATACGGGAACAAAAAAACAAAACAAAAGTGATTAAATAACTAATACTATTCACTAGTATACAATTTGGTGTGGAGAGAAACCGCAAGGATATTGTCATTTATATTAATACCCCTAAGAAATTAAACAGAACCAAGTCGTTTTTAGCTAACCTGACCTGAAAGGTCAAGTGAGCTTTTCTCATCACTTGGCGTCCGTCGTCCGTCGTCCGTAAACTTTTACAAAAATCTTCTCCTCTGAAACTACTGGGCAAAAATTAACCAAACTTGGCCACAATCATCCTTGGGGTATCTTGTTTAAAAAATGTGTCCGATGACCTGGCCATCCAACCAAGATGGCCACCACGGCTAATAATAGAACACAGGGGTAAAATGTATATTTTGGCTTATATCTTTGAAACCAAAGCATTCAAAGCAAATCTGACAAGGGGTAAAATTGTTGATCAGGTCAAGATCTATCTGCCCTGAAATTTTCAGACGAATCGGACAACCTGTTGTTGGGTTGCTGCCCCTGAATTGGTTATTTTAAGGAAATTTTGCAGTTTTTGGTTATTATCTTGAATACTATTATAGATAGAGATAAACTGTAAACAGCAATAATGTTCAGCAAAGTAAGACCTACAAATAAGTGAAATCACCAAAATTGTTAGTCAACCCCTTAAGGAGTTATTGCCCTTTATAGTCAAATTTTAACAACTTTTCGTCATTTTTTGTAACTTGTACAATAAAATCTTCTTCTCTGAAACTACTTGGCCAAATTTAACCAAACTTGGCCACAATTATCATTGTGGTATATAGTTTTAAAAATGTGTCCGATGACCCCGCCTACCAAACAAAATGGCCGACATGGGTAAAATTAGAACATAGTGGTAAAATGCAGCTTTTGCTTTAAATCTTTGAAACTAAGACATTTAGGGCAAATCTTTCATAATTTAAATGTCCATCAGAATAAGATCTACCCCCTCGCAAATTTTCAGATGAATCCAACAACCTGTTGTTGGGTTGCTGCCCTTAAATTGGTAATTTTAAGGAAATTTTGCAGTTTTTGGTTATTATCTTGAATACTATTATAGATAGAGATAAACTGTAAACAGCAATAATGGTCAGCATAGTAAGATCTACAAAAAGTCAAATGATCAAAATTGTTAGAGGACCCCTAAAGGAGTTATTGCCCTTAATAGTCAACATTTAACAACTTTTCGTCATTTTTGTAACTTGTACACAAATCTTTTTTTCTAAAACTATGGGCCAAATTTAACCAAATCATTACTAGGGTATCTATTTACAAAAAGTGTCTAATGACCCCGCCTCACAACCAAAATGGCCGACATAAGTAAATACAGCAACAGGTGAGCGACACATGCTCTTGAGAGACTCTAGTTTTGACAAGTAATTAAATCAACCACAAATCATTATGAAATGGTAAGTTCTTTGAATAACCTCGTTGTGCATAAACAGTTTTAAATGAACAAATATATCAATAGCTTGGACATGTATGTTAAAAAAAAGGAATTTGTTAAAAAAATATTACACAGTAAGCATTAGAATAATTTTGTCTTCATTTAAATGAAAGTCCTTTCATTAATTTCCTTTTTCGAGATTAGTTCAAATCGATGGACGTCGCCCTTAAGTGCTCTTCATCATGATATGTATCGGAAATGGTGTGATTCACGTATAATATTTCATTCATTCGTTTATTCTTAAGAATGAAAAAAATTATACAATATAAGAATTAAAATATATCAACGGAACTGCGCTTGACACTATCTTAAGGTTGCTCAATTATTCTGAACTTTTAACGTAAATTAATGTCCATTATACCTTACTTACATGCAGACGATACTGAGCCTCCACGCAATTAGTTGGATACTCATAAATAGAGCATTTGCATTTATCAAGTATTTGCTGGCGTATCCGTATCGACGTATCGTATAACACGTATATGAGGAAAGGATAAATTAAGGCTAGCTGGTCCCGATGAAAATATTTCATAATGCCTTAAAATTTTATTGAGATCGGGGTAAAATCATTATTGTAAGCAAATCTACCCGATACGTATACGTCGATCCGTGTCCGTATCCTGATACGTGAATAATGCAAATGCTCTAATAGAGCATTTGCATTAATCAAGTATTAGCTGGCGTATCTGTATCGTTGTATCGTATAACACGTATATGAGGAAAAGATAAATTAAGTCAAGTTGGTCCCGATGAAAATATCATATAATGCATTAAATTTTAATTGAGATCGGGGTTAAATCATTATTGTAAACAAATCTGTTCGATACGTATACGTCGATCCGTGCACGTATCCTGATACGTGAATAATGCAAATGTATTAATATTAGAAGTGGGACATTTAAAGACGTATCGTATCCGTTTCTGATACGTTGACGTATCTGAAGATATCTATGTGTTATTCATTTCATAGATTATTTTCGTGTTTAAATAAATGTTTTTCTATGTTAGACATCTTTCTGTCATTAATACCCATTGATACAGTCTTTTTATTACATGATAATTTTCAATTTATGAATACTCGTTTATATCTAAACCGGGCACTCGATAAAAGACACTTCGTTCAGAAAATCGGGACTTGGTGGCAAATATACTGAAAATCTACAACAGACTTAAAATTAAGTTATTTTTTAATGAAAAAAAATAAACATAGTTTACTCACTCGTTTGATGTGCTAGCGTTTATGGTTTACAAAAAGACATACCAACCTGTAAATTCAAATGAAAGTCGTGTTAAGTCACCAAAGTCGAACGCACCCTAGATGGTGTACTCGGGGTACACATTTTAATAAAAGGATTGCCTGCTAATTTATAAATTTATTATTATTGGTATCAGTAATCAATTCGATTCATATGATATGGATGATTCAATTCCCTTTTATTAGCAAATTCAAATTACGTATATACATATCGCTAAGGCAGCATTACATATAGTGGCAGCTGAGGGTGAAACAATTTTTTTTTTCTCAGAATCAAATACAATTTTTTTTTTCTCCAAAAACTGGAAACAAACTTTTTTTCCAAAAAAAAACATAACTCCCCCGTCCCCCCCCCCCCCCCCGAAAATCAAATGGTTGCTGCCTAACTTTAATTGTTTTATAATTCAACTTCACGCCAGGGTAGTTCTAATGATTTAAATATCAAGTTTTAAAACATGTAGTGTTATGTACTGTAACAAGTGAATAGATTGACACGAAAATCACGTGATTGTTAAGGGTGTGTAAATGTTAGCTTCTGATGTCGTCCATGCAATGTTTTCATAATTGTATTATAAGAACTGTTAATATAGTAGAAACATCATTTTAGGACAATAAATATAATAAAGTGCAGATTTTGACATACAAGACGGGAGTATGTAAACACAAATTATATATAAATTAAACAATTATTCAATATCATAAAAGAACAATTTATACATTAAAAATGAAATAGATTAAACATTGCCCTCTACTTTTCCCCCTTTTTTCGATTACTATTTATGCACGTAAACAATCATTTGAATAATAACCCATATATACGTTTAGATACGCCAACGTATCAGATACGGATACGATACGTCTTTAAATGTCCCACTTCTAATAGCTATGTTCCGGACCATATGAGTATTTGCACCATACGCGTATGGTCATGACCGTATGGGTAACATTGAAAAAGGAAAAAAAGGAATGTGTCAAAGCGACAACCACCCGACCATGGAGCAGACAACAGCCAAAGGCCACCAATGGGTCTTCAATGTAGCAAGAAACTCCCGTACCCGGAGGCGTCTTTCAGCTGGCCCCTTACAAAATATGTATACCAGTACAGTGATAATGGACGTCATACTAAGCTCGGAGCTAGAGGCTCCTGATTTGGGACAGGCGCAAAATTGCGGCAGGGTTAAACATGTTTATGAGATCCCAACCCTCCCCCTATGGCTCTAGCCAACGTAGAAAAGTAAACGCACAACAATACGCACATTAAAATTCAGTTCAAGAGAAGTCCGAGTCTGATGTCAGAAGATGAAAAAAAAGAAAATAAATAAAATGACAATAATACATAAATAACAGCAGACTAATAGCAGTTAACTGACATGCCAGCTCCAGACCTCAATTAAACTGATTGAAAGATTATGTCTTTATCATATAAATATCAGGCACAACCCCTCCCGTTAGGGGTTTAGTATCATACGATTATAAAATATATGATAAGAACATAACTCGTGTCATGCCAACAACTGTTTTTTTTTAATAAATGTGTTTAGTTCCGATGCAAAGACCTTATAAGTGAATCAATATTAAAGCCAAAATATACAATCTTAAATGACCTGACAACAGTATCGTAACTATATCCTTTCTTAATATGGGTATATACTCGTACGATCCGACCAGTCCGACCGTACGCGTATGGTCGGGGTAACTAACACTCTGTTACAGCTTACTTTTAATACTTCTAAACTCTTCATAGGGGGTGTTGCTAAACGGCGGAAACGGAAACGGAACGGAAACGGAAAACGGAAACAGAAATAAATAAATATCTTTTCTTTTTGGTTATTTTATCTACATAGGCATGTTTGATATATTATTACACAAGAAAAAACCCAGTGGAATGAATCAAAAACAAAAGATTGTAAAGCATAAAGTATTGAAATAATTACCAGGAGATAATGATACTATGTTATTGAAATATTTGATAAAGTAATGTGTACGTCGTTCGTGCAAATCAGGATAGTCTGTTCGACTTTTTTTTTTAAATTTTTCTTTAAAGTTTGGTCAATGCCAAGTTAGCAACCCAACAACGTAAAAAAAATCTCTATTGACCTTAATAAAAGATTGATAAAAGATTGCAATACTGAAGTAAGCTGTTTGGTATTTACGTAGGAAAAGCATTGTATCTCTTATAATATAAAGACAATAGGTAGAATTCTGAGAGTACTCGCAGAGCTATCATACTATTATTCACCAATTTTTCAACAATCATCACTGCCAGCTAGATACCTGATAAATGGACAACATGAGACATTTGTGCATTTTCGCAAATTAAGTATCTCAAACATGCATTCTCTGCAAGATGCTGCAGCATATAGTATAGTCCAACATAATGTGTAACCGTCTAGATTATTATAATATCATCAAGGCTTTACGTCTTAGATGTATGATTCTTTTATTATTTGTTCGAGGCTTTGAAATAGCTTTAGGTCTATATTTTTTATCTTCTATGGCCTATTTCTTGTGGCCCGCATAATTTTTATTTATTAAATTCATATTCCAACTTTGTTCTCGCCCATACTAAAGTTACTATGTCTTTACGTTTTGGATAGCATGGTTTATTTTATAGTGGTACATATTCAGTTGATGTCTTCTTAGTTGATACAATTATAGTGAAATGTTCATTCAATATTTTTGCTCTGTCATGGTCGTTTTCTGGTACTATGACCTGCTTTAGTCTTTATTGGTATACTTTGAGAGAGTTTTTTTTATCTGACCTGGCCCTGCTAAGTGAGCTTTTCCCGTCACTTGACGTTCGTCGTATGATTTCATCTTTGTTGACTTTTACAAAATTTCTCAGCCTCTGAAACTCCTGGGCCAAATGTTAGTGAACTTCTGTTTTTTAAGGAAGTCGTCTGATAGTTTTGGTTAAAATTTTGCAACAATTAATATTGGTGTATCTAATTAAAACAAACTGTTGGATAACCCTGCCTGTCAGCCAATTGGCCGACATAGCTTAAATTAAATCATTATAGAGATAAAAAGCAAGTGCTGTCTATTAAGAAACACTATGAAAAACGAAAACCTGATGTGAAAAATATATCTTATCTAACATCGGACTCGGACTTCTTTTAAAATGAGTTTTACTGTGTGTGTATGCCGCGTATATATGTGTTTCTTTATTATACATTGGCTAGAGGTATTGGGGGAGAGTTGAGATCTCACAAAACATGTTTAACCCCGCCACATTTTTGCGCCTGTCCAAAGTCAGAAACCTGTGCCCTTTTCAGTCTTGTATATTTTCATTTATATGTTTTAGAGTTTGTTGTGACACCCATTTTCACTGTACTAGTACACAATTTTATTTAGGGACCAGCTGACACCACCTCCGGATGCGGAATTTTCTCGCTGCGTTGAAGACCCATTGGTGGCCTTCGGATGGTGTCTGCCATCTGCTCTTTAGTCAGGTTGTTGCCTCTTTGGCATATTCACCGTTTTCATTCTCAATTTTATTAGAATAATGAGTTCTACCTAATGTCTATTCATGCACGTAAAAACGGTCAAATGTAACCTTATCGACCTTATATGACGAATTTTCTTGCTTGCCTGTTCACTTGATATATTGAAATATATGGCAAATAGATAAAACTTTTAACAGCAAAAATTACTAGCAAGACATAATGATTTTCACAGTTCTTTATTTCCACAAAAACTGCAAAATTCCCTTAAATTCCGTCTACACAAAAGTTTCTTTCCGTTTCTGTTTCCGTTCCGTTTTCCGTTTCCGCCATTTAGCAACACCCCTTCATAGGGTATGACAGTCCAATAAAATGACGATATCATGTAGGTCATTTTATTATTATATTATAATAAAACAATTATCTAAATAAAACTCAGACGTTTAACACTGTTAATTTTAATTACTTTTCAAAACTATAATAATATCAGATTATTACATGGCATTTGTCATATCGCATGTATTATCAGCCCTAGATTCAATATCAGCCCAAGAGCCGCATGGCTCGAGGGCTGATATTGACCGAGGGCTGATAATACATGCGATATGACATGTTATGATCTTTTTATCATATGCTTCAACAGTAAAAATATTAACATATTAATGTATTGATCCTTTTACGTGGTTCCCGAAGTTTAAAGAGTAAAAACGTTCACGGAAGTCGGACCCAAATTTGATACATTCAAATATGAAACTTTTCTATCATATTCCTCAACAGAGAAAAAAAAAACCAACAGTTTAATATAAACGAATCGACAAAAAAAATTATTTCAACAATATGCATAAGTATGAACATTGTTTGGAAAAGTTATTTTTAAAAAAAACCTTTCTAAATTATGTTTCAGAAAAAATAAAAAAACGCATTTATTTAATAATTTGCTTGTTTTTTATTATTTTTATTATTTTTTTTATTATTTTACACGATAAACTTTCCATTATAATTGTTTTGTACACTGACTATTTTGTAATGTTTTTCACTGAAAACGTAGCATTGAAGTGTATTTTCAGGAATTGGCCGAGTATCACCGGAATGCCATGTGATTACGTTACGGAAAGGCATGTGATAACAATCGAAGCATGTGATAAACTTTTCATATCAGCCCACTTAGAACCAATTCGAAAAATATGAAATTTACGTAAATTTAATGCTATTATCATACTGTAAAATTTATATGTTATTTAGTCTTAAGTATATGATAAACACATTTTATTACGATGGTCATTACCGATGGTCATAACAGATTTGCTATTACGAGTGAATGGCAATATGTCGACTTAAAAAATAAATTCCAAAAATTTCTTAATGAACTGTTACACAAGAAGCCACTGGAAAGTAATATAGTTTATTTAAGTTATCTTGTGAGTATGGTGAAGTGCAGTTATGAGGCTTCGATATTTGAGATCGTTGATATATCGGAATGGCGTACGGTCGGACCATATGAGTACTAGTTAACGCATATGGTCATGACCATACTCATATGGTCCGGAACAGCTATACAAATGCCGCTGTCGAACAGTAGTATGAATTAACTAATCAAAAGATAATTTAGTTAGCATCCAAGTGTAAATATAAAATCTGAAGTTCAAATAGTAAAAAAATCAGGAAAATAGAGAAGTTAAAATTAAATGTGACCCTTTCCTCTGAAATCTCAAAATCTTCCCGCCATGAATGTATATATTTTATTTGATTCTTATGAAATATCCAGTAGTTAGTCACCCAAATCTGTAGAATTCATGAATAATATTTTTCTTCTTTAATTTCAAGGTCTACAAGAAAAAGACATGGTAACCCGAAATTCTCTGGATGCAAACATTGGTACCATCAGTATAAACATTGCAGTAGGATCTATCATAACTGAAAGAGTAAGGATGGTTATAAAAAAGAGGACGTTTACAAAATAAAAAAAGGAGAATGCATGATTTTTAGTCATAATTTGGAAAGAACTTTCAAACAGTTCAGTAGTTATAATTATCAATCACCACTGGTATAACTTTATATATATTGTTTTATATAAGCTATAGTCACACCTAGTGCGAGATAATTTTAACCTCTGACGACCCTTGTCAATAACTTAATGGGGTATATGGTATCTATAAAGAAAACTTGAAGGCAGTCAAATGTCAAAGCAATCTCTGGCTTAAAGTGAGCCGAAAGATATCAAAGTAATATGCAAACTCGTTAGTCGACAAAAACTGACAAAGATATGGCAAATAAACAAAAAACGACAAAAAAAACAACAACAAAAAACGGAACGTAAAACACAAAATAGAAAAACTTATTAATTAACACGAACCACCTCCCCTCAACCTACTTAACCCCTAACCCCCCCCCAAAAAAAACCAACATAAAAACAAACGGGAAAGCTCTGAGTTGCCCTGAGCGAGTAAGCTTATCTGACGCCACATGTGGCAAAATATTCATATTTGGGTGTCTGTACGTTCAAAAAAGAGGATTTTTCATTCATGGTTTTAAAAAACTAGGACCTGCAAGACTTCCTGATTCAAAGCAAAGGTCTTTGATGTAAGCTATATATTACAGAACCTGGCTTCAAATTTTTATCCTTAAGTAAAACTTACAATATAAATTTTTAATAATCTCCGTTTCAGTGCATTCAATGATATATCATACATATTGAAATTGCTTCGTTTTTTCCGTTGTATTGTAGGCCGACGTTATAGTGAGTTTTTTCCGTTGTATTGTAGGCCGACGTTATAGTGAATAGTTGTCCCTCTGATATGAAACTTGATGCAAGACCAGGATTGGGAAAGGCTATGTATGAAGCTGCCGGAAGTGGACTTCAGGCAGAAATTGACCAAAACTATCCCAATGGTATAAAAATTGGGGACCTGGCTGTGACTGGTGGTCATTCACTACATTGTAAAAAGCTCTATCACGGGTGTATGACATCTTTCTATGCAAAGAAAGCAAGTGGATTGCTTCCAGAGAAGGTTTGAATCAATACCTCTAATGTAAATTTGACACTCTCTTACGTATATTTTCGATACTGCCTAAACGTATAAAACATATTGCAAAATACACACAGACTATTAACATAAAGAAAATGATAATGGAGAATAGATTTTTGTTCATTAAACATTTTGCTTTACTTTTAAACATATCAATTGAAAAGTGTAATTTATGACACAAGTCTCTTGATTATTTGTCATTTGAATACTTGTGTTAACCTTTTTTGTGTCTCATAAACCATTTTGCACATAAAGAAAATATAATAATTCATGATTGAGGTATCGATTCATTTAAAAAAAAATGTAAATGCATTCACGGCATTTTTTTTGTACATCGGTTTACTACTGATGCCTTTATACTATGCCATGAAAATTTTGATTTTAGGAGAATAATACTGAAACCTCAATTTAGCTATTTTTGTGTTTTTCTAGGTTCTACAAAATTTTGTTACAAAGTGTCTAGTCGAAGCTAAAAAAAAATCAGTTCAAAGCATAGTCTTTCCAGCGCTAGGAACGGGCTTTCTGAAGTTTCCTCCAAAAACTGCTGCTACTAATGTAATAAAGGCGATAAGAGAATTTGAGACGAACAACTCGCCATCAACCCTCAAAACGATTAAAATTGTTATTTTTGGTGGAACAAACGATTGGAGCTCCGTTGAACAGGTAATCGCATACCGTGTAGAGGGTTATTGTCGCGGGGTGCACATTTTCTATTATTTTCGCGGATAGAACAAAATCACGAAAAATGCGCCAATTTAAAACGGCACATGTAAAGGTATTAATAAAAGTTTTCAAATCGCAAAAATAAAAACCGCCAATATATTTCATATTATACCTAATTCAATGAAAATCGCGAAATTTTACGCCCTCGAAAATAATCCTCTGTACAGTATTCAAATTTGATTATGAAAGAAATTGATGAATACATAATTGCAAGACGTATTAGTAACTTAATATTTTCTAGAGCTGAAACAAACATTTATATCATATAGATAACATACTGCATTGTCTATTCTTTGTGTTGTCTGTATTAGTTTGTATATTACTTTTTGACAATTGAAAGTAAGATTTCAATCATGATTTTGAAATTTTATCAGATATCAATTTCGTTGTAAGAGTCAATATATAATATACAATATAACTGACATATGTGACGTTATAGGCTTCGAATTGATTTTGATTATTCGTGGTAATTTTGGTATTATGACGAAACACTAAATATTGGTCCTCTCAATTCATTGGATAATTATAATTAAAAACAAAAAAAGAAGTTTTTTTTAATTATGCGACAAACACCAATGAGCACAAGTGTCAAATGTTATAAGAAAATAATAATGTACCAATAAATTGTAAGCATTAGTGTATTATTTTACAGGCGTACACATCAGAAGTTACCACATCAGGTAGAGGAGGTATAATATACTTACAAAACATTATGTTTGTGATTGCTTTTATTAAATTATTAAGTGTATCTTAAGAAAAATGTGGTACCATTAAAATTTAATTCAGAACACCACGGTCGCTTAAAGAATGTCATCTTCATTATTAATTATATACTTTTAAGGACAAAACTGACAAGAGTTTTGGACGAACGAAATTAATATAGTATTATATTCATTTTGATGCAGTTCTATATATCTGCAATTTTGTGAAAATACTAACAAAGTTGTAATTATCGATTATTATGATTATCGCAATTCAAACAAATATCTTGACTGGAAGCAGTGTTGTTGGCTGCTAGGTATTGTCATTAATTATTATAAGTTGTAACCAAAATAAAAAACCTTATAATTAGATTTTTTTCCTAATTATGGGCAATTGATTTCAGCTGTTGTTTAGGGTTATAAGATTTTGTGTGCACGACCTTCAAATGAAATATGTTTAAATATAATGTATATTTATTTCAATGCTAAATGGTAAATGTTTCCATTTTAAAAAAGCAACTAAAAATTCCTCTGGTATAGATTTCAAAGAAATGTAATAATACTTTATTTTCATTAAAGCGACTGCCAATGTAGTTCAAGCACCACCATCCCAAATACCAAAACGTGGTACAAGAGCTTACCTTGCTCATAAATACAAAGAAGAACCAAGAACGCCATCATATTGGACACACTTCAAGAATACCAAAACCATAAAAGAATGGAATACCACCCAAAAGGGCAATCCCTACAAAGTTTCAACCGTGGACCCAAAAACTTATCAATCTATTTCTAGAGCATTCAGCAGTACTGGAGGGTCAAAGATAGTTCGAATCGAAAGAATAGAGAATATTTTACTCTTTGAGCAGTACACGCAAGAGTGTCAACGAACTTTCCGAAAGGCTTATGTTACTCAAGCATGTATACCTCTCAAAATTGTGCCACAATCAACTGGTATTGCACTTACTATGAAACACCTTGATAAAGAGATGACCGAGCAATTACACGACGAAATTAATGAATTTTATTTGTTTCATGGTACAAAAGTTGCTGTAGTTGATGTTATCACACAACAAGGTCTAGATAGTAGGCTTGCTTCATCAGGACTGCTAGGGACAGGAGTATATGCTGCCGATATGGCAGACAAATCGGCTGGTTATACAGGTAAACCTTAATTGGAAACTAATACATTGATTCTTGCTGAGGAGTCCAAACATTACTAAAAAACGTCTTAAAGAATTAAACATTTAACAATCGTTAACGTTTCATCAACTATCTTTTTCACCTGTTGATACAATATACAAGGTTCTGGTAAAGAACAGTTATAACAAATAGTTAACTGGAAAACATCAAAGATGCGTCATAAAAATATCCCGACATCCTTTGACCAGGATCTTATTTCTGACAGGTTCATGAGTATGTGGCTGTGTGAAACGAATTTTTAGATATCTCAAAATTTCCCTTTTTAGCTCACCTGGCCCGAAGGGCCAAGTGAGCTTTTCTCATCACTTGGCGTCCGTCGTCCGTCGTCGTCCGTCGTCGTTAACTTTTACAAAAATCTTCTCCTCTGAAACTACTGGGCCAAATTAAACCAAACTTGGCCACAATCATCATTGGGGTATCTAGTTTAAAAAATGTGTGGCGTGACCCGCCAAACCAACCAAGATGGCCGCCATGGCTAAAAATAGAACATAGGGGTAAAATGCAGTTTTTGGCTTATAACTCAAAAACCAAAGCATTTAGAGCAAATCTGACATGGGGTAAAATTGTTTATCAGGTCAAGATCTATCTGCCCTGAAATTTACAGATGAATCGGACAACCCGTTGTTGGGTTGCTGCCCCTGAATTGGTAATTTTAGGGAAATTTTGCTGTTTTTGGTTATTTTCTTGAATATTATTATCGAAAGAGATAAACTGTAAACAGCAATAATGTTCAGCAAAGTAAGATCTACAAATAAGTCAACATAACCAAAATGGTCAATTGACCCCTTTAGGAGTTATTGCCCTTTATAGTCAATTTTTTACCATTTTTTGTAAATCTTAGTAATCTTTTACAAAAATCTTCTCCTCTGAAACTACCAAGCCAAATTAAAACAAACTTGGCCACAATCATCATTGGGGTATATAGTTTAAAAAATGTGTGGCGTGACCCAGCCAATTAACCAAGATGGCCGCCATGGCTAAAAATAGAACATAGGGGTAAAATGCAGTTTTTGGCTTATAACTCAAAAACCAAAGCATTAAGAGCAAATCTGACAGGGAGTAAAATTGTTTATCAGTTCAAGATCTATCTGCCCTGAAATTTTCAGATGAATTGGACAACACGTTGTTGGGTTGCTGTCCCTGAATTGGTAATTTTAGGGAAATTTTGCTGTTTTTCGTTATTATCTTGAATATTATTATAGATAGAGATAAACTGTAAACAGATGTAGTGTTCATCAAAGTAAGATCTACAAATAAGTCAACAAGATCAAAATGGTCAGTTGACCCCTTTATGAGTTATTGCTCTTTACAGTCATTTTTAACCATTTTACGTAAATCTTAGTAATCTTTTACAAAAATCTTCTCCTCTAAAACTACCAGGATAAATTAAAACAAACTTGGCCGCAATCATTATTGGGGTACCTAGTTTAAAAAATGTGTGGCATGACCTGGCCAACCAACCAACATGGCCGCCATGGCTAAAAATAGAACATAGGGGTAAAATGCAGTTTTTGGCTAAAACTCAAAAACCAAAGCATTTAGAGCAAATCTGACAGGGAGTAAAATTGTTTATCAGGTGAAGATCAATCTGCCATGAAATTTGCAGATGGATCGGACAACCTGCTGTTAGGTTGCTGCCCCTGAATTAGTCATTTTAAGGAAATTTTGCCGTTTTTTGTTATTATCTTGAATATTATTATAGATAGAGATAAACTTTAAACAGCAACAATGTACAGCAAAGTAAGACCCAAAAATAAGTTAACATGACCAAAATGGTCAATTGACCCCTTAAGGAGTTATTGTCCTTTATAGTGCATTTTTAACAATTTTCATAAAATTTGTAAATTTTAACTAACATTTTCGACTAAAACTTTTAGGCCAAGTTCAATATAGATAGAAATAATTGTAAGCAGCAAGAATGTTCAGTAAAGTAAGATGTACAAACACATCACCATCACCAAAACACAATTTTGTCATGAATTCAAATGCATCCTTTGTTTAATATTCACATAGACCAAGGTGAGCGACACAGGCTCTTTGGAGCCTCTAGTTAATCTTGACCTGAATAACAGAACACACCAACATGGACATACATTGAAAATCAGCACGGACAAGTTGGTATATAAACATATGCAAATAAAAAACCAAAACAAACGTACCAGAATGTTTTTAATAAATATCGTATAATAGCTGCTAAAAAGAAAACTATTTGAAAACGGTTTCTAGTGATGCAGGAGAAGTATTATCAGAAAAATATAGACTTAAAATATCAATGATTGTATTTTGTTATTTTAAATGCAATTGACGATTGTTTCGTTAGAGGTTTTTTACTGGGGACATCTTTGCGTTATAAATAAAGGCAAAATTAGTATACGGGTGTTCAAAAGTCATAAATCGATTGAGAGAAAACATATCCGGGTTACAAACTATAACTAAATAAAACATCAACAATAAGAGAAAAACAAAGGAACAACAGGAACACAAAAGTGTAACAAGTGGAAACGTACAAATGTATTGTGATTATTCAAAGTCCAATATGATAAATTAATCCCCTCCGTTAATTTGAAAATATTTATAATTCATTTCAGATCAAAATCAAAAGGGAGAGAGTAAGATGTTTTTAATGAGAGTTTGCTTAGGTGATATTTTCATTACAACACAGACAAAAGCGTTTAAAAGACCTCCTTGTAAAACGTGCAATAGTGATTTGTGTACAACACACCCAGAACTTTATGATTCCGTCGTTGCAGAATTCAATAGAAGGGAATTCGTCGTGTATGATAGCTGTAAATGCTACCCGGAATATCTTATAACATACAAATGATATTAGTTATAAGGATATTTTAATTACATTTTTAGCTCACCTGACCTGAAAGGTCAAGTGAGCTTTTCTCATCACTTGGCGTCCGTCGTCCGTCGTCCTGCGTCCGTCGTCCTGCGTCCGTCGTCCGTCGTCCGTAAACTTTTACAAAAATCTTCTCCTCTGAAACTACTGGGCCAAATGTTACCAAACTTGGCCACAATCATCCTTGGGGTATCTAGTTTAAAAAATGTGTCCGGTGACCTGGCCATCCAACCAAGATGGCCGCCATGGCTAAAAATAGAACACAGGGGTAAAATGTATATTTTGGCTTATATCTTTGAGACCAAAACATTTAGAGCAAATCTGACATGGGGTAAAATTGTTAATCATGTCAAGATCTATCTGCCATAGAATTTTCAGATGAATTGGACAACCCGTTGTTAGGTTGCTGCCCCTGAATTGGTTATTTTAAGAAAATTTTGCAGTTTTTGGTTATTATCTTGAATACTATTATAGATAGAGATAAACTGTAAACAGCAATAATGTTCGGCAAAGTAAAACCTACAAATAAGTCAACATGACCAAAATTGTCAGTCAACCCCTTAAGGAGTTATTGCCCTTTATAGTCAATTTTTAACAAATTTTCGTCAGTTTTTGTAACTTGTACAAAAATCTTCTTCTCTGAAACTACATGGCCAAATTAAACCAAACTTGGCGATAATTATCATTGTGGTATATAGTTTGAAAAATATGTCCGATGACACCGCCTACCAAACAAAATGGCCGACATGGCTAAAATTAGAACATAGTGGTACAATGCAGTTTTTGATTTATATCTTTAAAACTAAGACATTTAGGGCAAATCTTTCAAGATTTAAATGTCCATCAGAATAAGATCTATCCCCTCGCAAATTTTCAGATGAATCTGACAACTCGTTATTGGGTTGCTGCCCTAAAATTGGTAATTTTAAGGAAATTTTGCAGTTTTTGGTTATTATCTTGAATACTATTATAGATAGAGTTAAACTGTAAACAGCAATTTTGTTCAGCAAAGTAGGATCTAGAAATAAGTCAACATGATAAAAATTGTAAGAGTACCCCTTAAGGAGTTATTGCCCTTTATAGTCAATTTTGAACAAATTTTCGTCTTGTAACTTGTACAAAAATCTTCTTTTCTAAAACTATGGGCCATATTAAACTAAACGTGGCCACAATCATCACTATGGTTTCTATTTAAAAAAAGTGTCTAATGACCCCACCTACCAACCAAGATGACCAACATCAGTAAATACAGTAACAGGTGAGCGACACAGGCTCTTGAGAGCCTCTAGTTTAAAATGTCTTTGGTTCTTACTTTTATCAATTGTTGTTGGTTACTAATATACCTTCGCAAAAATTGAAAAGGTTTCAAGTCCAATTATGTAGATGTTATTTAAAGACATTTGTTTTAAAGAATAATATATTCAAATGAAATGTTAATGAATTAATTTGAGGAAAAATGTTTTTTTTATCTATACATATATTGAAAAATGTTTATTGTATTAGAAAAATTCGGCATGGTATATTAATGATAATTAATTTATGAAAAAAATTGTTTAAATATATATCTTCAATAGATTTTTCTTAAAATTGATAAAAGATTTATGTCTGCATATTTCATGTAAATAATAAAACAAATAAAGTCTCAAAGTTTATAACGAACATATTGCATAACAGGAGTGCATATCAGTTACCAAGTCAGAAATATGACAGTAGTTATGCATTCGTGTTATGTGTTTGGGCTTTAGATTTTGTCATTTCATTAAGGTCTTTACTCGGAGGTCGGTATTTTTGTAATTTTACTTTTTTTGTACGGAAGCCCTGGAGTACCATGCTTAAAAATTACTAACATGTGTGCGAAAATTGAAATTTACTTTAATTGCATGGTATTCCAGGGCTTCCGTAAATTTATGTAAATTATTCCAGAAGTGTGTATATAAATCAAAATTCCTAACGTCAATATTTGCTTTGCGCATCGCTGTGTGTTTGTCTATTCCACACGGTCCATATGTAAAGCGGGAGGGTTAACCACAAAATATTGTTCACCACGCCGCAAAGTTTATAACGAACATATTGCATAACAGGAGTGCATATCAGTTACCAAGTCAGAAATATGACAGTAGTTATGCATTCGTGTTATGTGTTTGGGCTTTAGATTTTGTCATTTCATTAAGGTCTTTACTCGGAGGTCGGTATTTTTGTAATTTTACTTTTTTTGTACGGAAGCCCTGGAGTACCATGCTTAAAAATTACTAACATGTGTGCGAAAATTGTAATTTACTTTAATTGCATGGTATTCCAGGGCTTCCGTAAATTTATGTAAATTATTCCAGAAGTGTGTATATAAATCAAAATTCCTAACGTCAATATTTGCTTTGCGCATCGCTGTGTGTTTGTCTATTCCACACGGTCCATATGTAAAGCGGGAGGGTTAACCACAAAATATTTTTCACCACGCCGCATTGATGCGCATTTCCCATTACATAGTTTTCATGAAAGAATGATATGATCTAATGAATATACCATAAACATATATGAGCAAGTATATTATTATTAATAAACTTAATTAAGTCTGTATTTGTCGTATCCCATGCTCTCATTGTAAATAAATATCTTAAGATAATTCTTTACCAGGAAATGTTCATGGTTTTACTTCAAATATCACCCCAAAAAACTATCCTTTAAATTCCCAGGATGTCTATATGAAAGATTATTTAAAGCAAATGGCGTACTGAAATGAAAAATAAATTGCAAAATAGTTACATTTATCAGAACGAAATTTGGAAATAATTGGTATACACAGAAAATGTTACGCTCATTCAGAGGAAATTCTCATACTTTGAAGTACGCAGTAAAGCAACAAATGATAATGCCCTCGACTTCTATTGAGACGGGCAGATTATGAGTTGCAAGGTAACAGCAAATTAGAATAAGTTGAAATCTTTCCTTTAACTCTATAATTAGAATTATACTATAACGTGCTTTAATGTCAATTCAGACGGGAAAAGAGTACGAATTATCTATCTTGGTTCTGAATACGAAAATATGCATTTCAGAAATGAATCCTAGAACTTCAATATAATATTGAATACTCTTTAGCTTGCATTACTTACTGTGTGCATTTCTCACTTCGGTATTATACTTTTTTTAATACAAGTTACATACTACGCATATGTACATATTTCATAGATCATAAAAAAGTGCTTGTTTTTAGTCTGGGACCTCGTCAACATGTGTCTTTTATGGGTTTTTTTTCATGTGAGGACCTTGTTATTTTAAGTGACGTAAACAACATAAACATTCTAAACTATACCGAAAAAAGAGCCGTGAGAATAATGACAACAGAGATGACGAAAATGATAATGACGTGCGTTTTACCTATATTTGTGTTTATACCTAAAAGATACCTAATGGTATTATATCAAGATATGTAAAAAGCACGTCATCATCATAATACTAATCTTTGTCGTCCTTTGTTTATCTCCTTTCCTTTTTTTCAGCATAGTTTAAGAATGAATATTTGTTTGTATTACATATAAAGGATGCTATCATTCAAGTTGTAATGTAATTTATATTGTATAACGGAGAAGGATTCATGCGTATGTTTTACTTGCTTCTGATCCTCTTAGCCGTGAACAAATGAAATATATAAAAAAGCCGTCGATTCTGCTTGTCCATCTATGATATTTTCGATAGGTCTCATTAGATAAAATAGGGAGTATTTAAAATAAAAGATGCAATGAAGAATGAATATTCTTTTTAATATTTAATCTGAAATCTGCCATCCAGCGAACAAAGTCCTCCCATGTTCGTTGGTCCAAATATCTCCTGAATGACCAAGTGTTAAATGGATTCGTAAAAAGACTATGTCGCCCTTCTTAGCAGAGAGTACTATGGTTTCCGTTGTTTGTACCTGTGTGCTCGTACTAGAACGATCAATAATACCAACTGCTACACCTTCAACTTCGGCGTTTTTGACAATTTCGTAGGCTCCAAAATCTCCTGAATGTAATCTTATGCTGAACGTGAACACATACACGCCGTCAGTTGGTACCGTGAAAACTCCAGAAGATGGATCGTAGCCACCATTGATGTTTGTTTTTACGACATCGAATTTTAATGTGTGACCATTTCCTGGACTTACATCAATTTTACTCATGTAGGCATAAAAGGCAGTAAATCGTTGCATTGGGACTTCGATAGGGACTATGCTATCACTAATGAGTCGCTTATCTAAAATTAAAAATTTATAGAATTAAAGCGAAAAATATAAAAAATCAAATCAAATGTATTGAAAAATAGTTTAAATATTAATTACTAGAAAGCAAAATTATAATTTTTAGTGCAACAGACACGTTGAATAAGCATAAAAAAGAGCAAACAATATTTTATCGAAGTGCACATGTTATACTCTAATTATTTAATTTTGGATGTAACGGTTTTTCTGTTTTGCTGACGTTATTTTTTATCAGCCAATAGACATAATTAAGTCATGTGACCGTGACATGTGGTGAAATGTGGTGCAAACTGTTAATTAAACCGCTACGCGCGTTATTCAGTGTGCACTAAATTTTTTATGTTATTTCTTCATAGCCAGAAAAAATATTACAGTCATTCCTTAATTAAACAGATACAAATTAAGGTAAACAAAACGCAATCTGAGGAATTTGCAAGGAATCTTAAAGGATCGAGACCGGGTACGTCGACAGGGCCAGCGTCGCCTGCTATGTATACATCACCTGTTGTAAATTAACATAGGGGAAACGAATATGCATGAGAAAAATGTTATCGAAAATTCAGCATGGCATAGGATAGAAAAAAAATATGATATGTGTTTTAGTATCGCTTACATTTTTTTCTCTCTCTTTTGTTATTATCGATTTTAACATCTTCATTTCCACTTGCACATTGAATGAACAACTTCGCTATTGATTCTTTTAAAGTAGCAATTTCCTTATCCTTGTCAAAATCCGATTTCTGGTTATTGGCTAGGTCGGTCTTTAACTGAATTATTTCTGCCTCCTGAAGTTGAATTCGTTCATTTTGTGTGCCTATAAGTAACTCCAAACGATGGATTCGGATTTCCAGATCTTCCAGTGAAGCGGCAGAATAACCGATAAACATAGACAAAATAATTAATTGAGACATACCACCATACATGTTGCTTATACTTTGAAGATTAATAGTCCGATGAAATCTAATTCTAAATAGATAAGACTTAGTCCTTGACTTGCAATGTTCGTTGATAACGATGTATGAAATTAAAATGTACAAACAATGAGGTTATCTAATTGTCACAATCTTCGTATGCCAAAAATATTTGAAACATAGACAATCACGTTAATCAAACATAAAACCAGATTTAAATTTGATAGAAGGAAAGTTTCGTGTCCATAACGATGAAACAGAAAACATCAACTCAACACCCAGCAGACTTCTAAAGGCTAATATACGATCATGGATAATTTATAAGTGAATATGCAGTCTCATTATGTTGCACATGTAAAAGGACGCAGCACTTAACCTCAAACATCATATTCAGTGACATGAAGTACAAGCAGATAACAAATATTTAGGGGGAGGGGTCGACGTTTAAAACATCTGTTAGAAAAGGGAAATATACTGTAAAAAAGGGAGACCAGTGTACTGAAAAGTAAAATCACAAAAAAAAATGAACTCCGAGAAAGTCAAAACGGCAAGTCCCTAATCAAATGGCAAAATCAAAAGCGCAAGCATACCAAACGAGTGGATAACAACTGTCATACTCCTGACTTTGAACAGGCATTTTCTTATGTAAAAAATAGTGGATTGAACCTGGTTTAATATCTAGCTAAACCTTTAATTTGTATAACAGTCGCATCAAATTCCATTATAGTGACAACGATGCATGAACAAAACAAACAGCCATAATAATTAAAAATGTCAACAAAACAACAGTCAATATAATTGTGTTTTAATCAATAAAAAAGATTGTGTAACAAATTAAAGAAGCACAAAATGGCTAATTTTCATGTAGCAGTAATAGCAAATAAAACTGTACAGCCAGAAGCAGATTCAAAATTGGCATCTCAAGATAGAAATTGTACAAAAAGATTAATGAAACAACAAATCAACTATGTGTTGATGCTCAAAATGATATTGTAAACGAAAATTAGGACTGTTCGAAGTCAATTTGAAAAAGAAAAACGTCAAAACAGAATAAATATCGCATTATAGATCTTCAGCAAATTCAATCATTCATTTCTAAGATTACCATACATTCCATATGACGTGAAAGTATTGATAAGATTGCATCAAATTGTATTGAAAGTAAGTATCCCCAGACACCCATTTAACTGAAATGAAATCGTATGCAATAGCCTGTATTCTTGCTGTTAAATGTTAAATGATGTTATTTTAAACATACAATGAACATTAATTCACGACTACAAACTTCTAAGAACAAGATAAATAGGTTCATGTGTATGTAAGATATTTGTGGTGCAGACATTTATATTAAGACGTTCCAATCAATAGTGTTGTCAAAGATGGTGAATGGATTGAAAAGATCCAACAAACACAAATATAATGCATCAGATGGGGTAGCAATTATTGTGTGACACCAAACTGGCAAAATTTATACATATCAGTACGTAATAAATATTGTTATATCTGCAGAAGGGCATTTAACACATAATCCGAACCACTATGGTCATCATTTAATTAAGCAATGAAAAGTTATATTATAGTTGAAGGATTCGAGCAGGCATATAAAGTTTATGTTTTGAGGTATATGCAGCTAATAGAAGATGGTGATATATCAGTATATGCTAAGATTCAGGAAAACGTACCTGTGTGAGGTCAATACGTAACAAAAATGGAATGCTCGAATCAAGAATGTAAGTGCTTACGTGAGAGCTTGCAACAACTTGTCAGTGACAATCCAAATATACTATCCAATAAAACCCGAGTAAAAAATTGTAAGGGCAGTAAGAAGACCAATTAGACTAAGGTTCAATGAGTCAAATCGATCGGAGGCTATACATCTTTTGGCACATGACATAAGAATCTGTAGTCATTTTTGCACAGCTGATGAAAAATGTAATGACACATTTAGTAGGGATAATGTTAGTATCATTTTAATACATACTGATTTGGACAAGCTAATGCTATTATATATAGCAGTCCTATTGAATAGACTTGCTACAAAAAGTGAGAAACTGGTAGGAAGTAATACAACAAACATTGCAGACTTAAATATGAATCTCAGAAGTAATTTCGATAGGGGTAAATTGACAGACATGCCCGGCCGAATGACAGACCCCACTACTTACTACTTATTCGCAACACATGGGCTAGCCCCAAGCAGACCTTACACCTCCGGCTGCTGATGAGACGCCTAGTATCATCTTGTCTCATCGCTTCACATTCCCGGCTGGCGTATTGTCGAGCATGCGGGTTCTTCCTTACATAGCAGGTTGTATTTGACTTGCTCGGCAGGAACTCCTAAATTCTAATTATACTGAGTGTTCCTCAAGGTCAAAAATATTTTGTAACTGATTTATTACATTAACAAATACTATTCATCTAAGATTCTGTCTGAATTTAGCCAGTATGATTTATCGACAATTTGCTTGGATAGTGATTTTTTTAAATTTTGGCTTGTAATAATCTACTTTTGATTTTTAATAACTCAAAAGTTTACACTAGCATGAATTTGTTTATTTTCCACTGCGTATCCTATATTTTTCTGTATAAATATGCGAAGAAGTGACATTGGTGGATTTTCTGCAAGATTTGTTAATTTTTTATTATTTTATATTTGATCATTTGTTGATGAAACTACAGAAATTACCTCAGGCTAATAATAGGGCATTAATAGGAACATTTTCATGTACCATATGTATATATTTGAATTGAAATATAGGAATAAGTAAACAATGATTTGTATTTTGTTTGTTTAGAAGAGTGCATAACTCTTAAGCCGAGATTTGATATATACGCAGCATCAAACGGACCAACGAAAGAAGATATGAAAACAGTTACAGTCGTTGTGTTATTTATTTCACACCTGTGTCTTTGCCTGAAAACAATCCATCTAGTTCTTAACATGTCCTATCCGAAGAGACCAGTATTGCATACCTGAAAACAAATTACAGTGCATTAGTAAATTGTAATCAAAGACATTTTACACTACAGACAAATGCAATTGAACTAGAAAAAAATGATTTTGAGGAATTTACTGCGAAGACATCAGAATGTTTAAAATAAAAAAAAAAAAGTTAATAAAATTGTTCAATTACTGTTGAAAGAAATTTAAAAAATGGCCCAACCTCTATGATTAAATGGTTGTTATTGTATGATTCCAAGCTTTATTCGTCGATTTATACTTGAAATGGAAAAAATGGCTTTAAAGCGACGAGTTTAAGTTTGGTAAATCTACGTTTAAATTAAGAGTACATTAAAAAACATAGATGTGAACGTTCAATGCTATATATTATTTACTTACTACTGGTAACTCGCAAATATAGTTTTCTGTCTCAGTACAAGCATCACCATCCCAGCCCCAAACGCCATTACTGTTTAGTTCTATTTCTACACAGCTAGGGCTACCACGCATGCCCACTTCATTTTCTAAAAAATAGAAATAAAAATAGAATTTATTTTAAAATTTTTAAGATGTTTGTAGTTGAACTATTCATATCATGTCCAAAAACTGATATTTTTGCAAAAATCTATCAACTCGATAGGATTATGAATTAGATATTGAGTTCTTAAGTATGTTAATTAGGCTTATAGCTGATTTGTTGAGACTTGTTACCTGTATATTGGAACATATGTTATGAACTTTTATGTTCTGATGACTACAGTTTACTAGAAAAAAGTTGTAAAAGTTGGTAGAATTGTTCTATCTATAATAAATCTGGTTTGCCTTCCCTTGTAAATTGAAAATGTACTTTATAACAAAATTTGCATATGATAGATATAGGAAGATGTGGTCACGGTGAGTGCCAATGAGACAACTTTCCATCCAAATAACAATTAAAAAAAAGGTAAACCATTATAGGTCAATGTACGGCCTTCAACACGGAGCCTTGGCTCACACCGAACAAAAAGCTATAAAGGGAGGCTCCAAAATTACTAGTGTAAAACCCTTCAAAAAGGAAAACCAACGGTCTAATCTGTATTAAAAAAAGAGAAAAGTGATAGTTTATAATGTCATGCCATTCCATTCATTGTATCTTTTACTAAATATCTGTTCAAGTTCGTATGTAATTGTCGTCATACTAACCTACTCCAAATGGTAGAGCGTTGAAATCAAAGTTTTTATTGTTTACTTTAAACATAAAGTTCCCGGAACTCCTTAAATCGTTGGCACCAGTCCAAACATCCCCATCGTTGTCACCTGGGTATAAATAAATGTAAATTATATGATTTAAAAATAAAAATAAATGCATTTTTCAACTTAACATGGTTGAAAAGAGTAGAACGTGCTGAAATTTGTTATATTGCGTGTGGTATATAACGTTTGTATGCTACAACCATCACGAAACAACTAGTTAAATCCAACCTTTCTTTTTTTTATGCCTTGCGGTTATGTTGTCATGTAGAGCACGTGACGTCAACCAAGTTGCATAATATCAGGAAATCAAAAATGGGTTCTGGAATGCCTAAGACAATCAAATTTATAAGAGGATTTATGAAAGGTATGGAAGTTAAATTATATAAAATTGATTTTGAAAAATAGTTTACTGAAAGTTTTATTAAAAAGAAAACGTAGACACACTTACCGATGCCAAATTTCCGTCTGAGGGCCTCAATCTCAGCTAGACTATCAGGTACCAAGAGATGAGCTCCACTAGTACTGGTACATACGGCCTGAAATTAAAAAGGAGTTCAATTCAACTTATTCAAAGCGTAACGGATTTTTTTATTTTACATCGCGGTACGGTCAATGGAAGATAGGACAAGAGCATATTGATGAACATATATTGTTACAATATTTGTTGATATTTGTGTAATGCAGTACATAAATTAGGCAGTTAGTTTTCTCGTTTGAATTGTTTTACATTGTCATTTCGGGGTCATGTGCATGTATAGCTGACTATGCGGTGTGGGCTTTGCTCATTGATGACGGCCGTACGGTGACCTATAGTTGTTAATTTCTGTATTATTTTGGTCTCTTGTGGAAGAGTTGTCTCATTGGCAATCATACCACATTTTCTTCTTTTTTTATATATATTTGTAGATTGTCGAAAACTGCCTTATTCATTTAATATATTTACCCTTAAGATTACAGATATAGTTAGAACATGCAAAAATATCGTTTAAATTTCATGATTAGAGTTTCAAATATGTGTTGAACGTTACATTCAACGACCTTTATTACATTATGGAGGCTATTTTGAAGTGGTCTCGGGGTGCGAGTTGTTGTCTCCGAGCACTCAAGCTTCCTCCACCAATAAAAACTGACCACCACTAAATAGCACAATGGTGCTCAAAAAGGCGTTTACTAACAACCTCAATCAATCAAAGTTTTGGTGTAGGGAGCCATCGCAACCTAAAGACAAACCATCAATCTTCGACATGGACAAGTGACCATTATTATGGAAAAGATTTGCGTGGACAAGCTATTGATCACCATAAAGGAACTATGAGGATTATTCGTTCATTGTTCCCTACTTTCAAATATAACCCCACCCGTACAAAGTTAACCAGAAAGAAATATCTTATACATCAGCAGAATGCCAACTCCTTGCATCATTTCTTCCACCAAAAAAGTAACAGTTCGGACTGATTCCTTGGTCATCTAGCTTCATATAACCAGCTGGACACGTTACTGCTGGACAACCTGCACTTGCGCCTGTAACTTAAGTAAAAAGCAAATGTCAATATACTCCGTTTTAAATTTCGCAGTTGCTATACTAGACACATACTAGATTCAGTTACAACAAGGTTAAAGATATTCAAATATAGTTATTGAGGACATAATCTATCCCTTTATTTCAATAAGAAGAGGAAGTTTTTTTCCATGAAATTCATGCTGCTTATGAACAATTGATTAAGAGGTGTTTTGTGGACAGGTGTTAGTCTTGTTGGCAACGGTGTAGTATATTATTCCACCGTTTATACATATAGATTAATCAATATTTGATTGGTTGAGGCTATCCCACGTGTCAGTGAACAAAACTTCATATTTCCCTCTGAGCATCAAATTCACCTCTGAACATCATATTCCCCTCTGTAAATCGGGACCTCGTCGTATGACGTTACTCGCGGTTAATGTACATACCGTTTGAAGGTGTTTGGTTTTAATTATGTAAGTAAAGTCATTACCGTGTTTAGATTATTTAAAGCGTTAAAATATAAAGACTAATAATCTAATTTTGATCCATACTGGTTATCAATGTTTATGCCGTGTTTAGTTATTTTACTTGTGACAAGCGGATAAAAAAACCAATGAATGCAAATTAATATCATATATTCAGATAATACGCAAAGCATGGGCAGTGGAATATTACATTAATTTCCCTTGGCTTCGAGAAATATGAAGATTTGTTCACCCTAAAAAATTCATATTTCCCTCGGACAAAACCCTCGTGAAAGATGAATCTTCTTGGGTGAACAAATCTTCATATCTCCCTCAGGCACGGGAAATC
This sequence comes from Mytilus trossulus, assembly GCF_036588685.1. NCBI lineage: Eukaryota > Metazoa > Mollusca > Bivalvia > Mytilida > Mytilidae > Mytilus > Mytilus trossulus. The sequence goes on along the minus strand of NC_086386.1, from coordinate 24,178,705 downwards.
AAAGTAAAATATTGACTCTTACATTTGTATATTTCTTACCGTGTTGTTTTAAAGTGTTCCTATAGGCGGATACAAGGCCCGGGCCCTCCTTTTGTGGGAAATTTTTTGTTGATTATATAGGGAATCACTGACGCATGACTGCACCCCCTCCCATTTAGTTCAGTCATTCCCCCTTTCTTTACAAAAATTCTGGATCCGCCACTGGTCCCCTTTTTTGACAGTTATTTGATTCCAATCGGATTAAAATAGAGATCGAGTATGTATCAACGCGTCGCTTACAAAGATCTGAAACGATTCTACTTTCTGATTAAACAGCCTTTCGGAATCCTCAGGTTTTATCGTAATGAAACACACCCTTTAATTTGGAGGCAGACATTTCAGTTGTTGGTATAAAAGATATCCGAATAAAAGTTGGGTGGAGTGTAATCATATCATTAGTATTTACTTACGTGAAGTAGACATAAACAACGATGGTAAAATTGCCAGTAAAACCAAAAGTCCAAGAATACCTGATGAACCTAGATTAAACATAAATGTATAGATATAAAGTAAAATAACAAAAAAACATAACTCCTCTGAAAATTCTAAACGGAAAGTCCTTATAGAAATGGCAAAATCAAAAGCTAAAACACATTAAAAAAATGGATAACAAATGTCATATTCCTGACTAAGTACAGCATTTCCTTATATATAGAAAATGGTGCATTGAACCTGGTGTTTCGGTTCGCTAAACCTCTCACTTGTATGACAGTCTCATAAAATTTCATTAAAAAAAATATTTTTTACGGACGCCATCACGAGTTGGTTGACCGTTATGGAATAACCGTTTCACAAATGATATCGGATATGTTCCCGACGTCGTAACTACATTCTCCTTCCTTTTCATAAATGTGACCTACCGAATTAGACTATTTACCGGATTTGTTATCTCATAAGCAACACGACGGGTGCCACATGTGGAGCAGGATCTACTTACCCTTCCGGAGCACCTGATATCACCACTAGTTTTTGTTGGGGTATGTGTTGATTATTCTTTGGTTTTCTATGTTGTGTCATGTGTACTATTGTTTGTCTGTTTGTCCTTTTCATTTTTAGCCATGGCGTTGTCGGTTTATTTTCGATTTATGAGTTTGACTGTCCCTCTGGTATCTTTCGTCCCTCTTTCCCTCTAAAGTAAAGAAAGAGAGACTCCAAAAGCCATACTATCGTAGTCACAAAATGACCAATGACGTGTGTCTTAGTTTTAAAGGTTTACCTTCATCCGCAGTCTCTTCATTATCGTTCACCAGAAAGATTTGTTGGGTTGCTGGCGCTTGACCATCTAGGGTACGACCGCTTACAACAGAAGTCTTTAGAAGGAGTATACCTAGTAGTACTGACAGGAAAACCAAGCGAGGCTTTGAAAAGAAATAAAAACATATATTTTGTCGCATTCGGCAAACCTCGATAGACATATCGATCTATTAGCAATCTATCTATATGAAGAGTAGCGAAATCTGCGGAATATTGCCAATTGCCGTAAGTCATAAGCACGTAATTCTAGTAAATTCATTAATACACTGCGTTTAAAAAAAGCCCTTGAAAAATATTCAATGGTTACAGACTAACCGAGTTTCTAGTTATTGTGATGCATTTTTAGAAAATTATAGAACCAATGTTGGTGATCTTAAAATTTTCAGTAAGAACATATGATGTAATGAAAATAATAAAAATGTTCCAATGTTAAAAGAGACAACAGATATCAAATGGAACTTTCAAACTCATGAGACGAAAATAAACTGACAACACCATGGCGTAAAAAATTAAAACGACAAAATTTAAAGACAAATAACAGTATAAAAAACCTAGCATGGATACTAGACTGAAAAATACGAACCCCAAAGAAACCAGTCGATGATCTCAGGTGCTCCGGAAGGATGAAAATATACTGATCCACATATGTAACCGAGTTACAAAGTTTTTAATATAATATAAGTTAGATTCTCCGAAAAGCCTTTTTCACGATTACATGTACATAAAAATTATCTAGTATTGAAAACGTAACTGAGATACACCGCCATTGAACAGCAATAAGTAGTCGTCTCTTAAAGAAGGTAAATAAACAAAGTTCCTCGGACGCATTAAACATACGAAGTGTTATATCATTCTTCAGTTTTTCTGTTGCACAGACAAATATATCACGTTACTTAGAATATGCTCTTATTCTTCAAGTGCTCGTAGTCTTGACGTCATTGTTTAGATCATGCACCAAGCCACAAACCATTTAGCTTTTTAGGGGAGTCGTTTTTTTCGCATTCTCATTCTCATTTTCACATTTTTAACATGTTTTTGACTTTGAAGTTTTTTTTTACTAGATACAAATTTTGTTTTTATAACATTCTGAAACATTTTTTTTAAAATCAAGAGACATTACCGAGAAAAGATAAATGGTCACTGCTTAAATATGTATGAACTATTTTCGCACTGAAAATTTAGCTATAACAACAAATAGAAAAGTTAAAAAAAACTGACCCAGACAGCGCATTCATATAAAATATAATAAGAAAACCAACCTGGAAAGACGGATTCATTCTGCAACAGACGGATACTAAAAACTCATCGGGTGTCATCTTATTTTATACCTATACCTTCGGCGGGGACATGTAGCTATATATAGTCACATGTCTTCCGTTTTCTTAATTTATTATTATAAACTGACATACGTGTTACAGTAATTGAATTGCACCGAGTACCCAAATTTACATAACCAACAAAAATAGCTGTGGAAACGTCCTTGATACAATATTTTTTATTTTTTTATTTGACATTATACACGTGTTTCAACATGAGTAAATATATCCAAATATACACTAAACGTTCACAGTTTATGTCAACAGACATTTAGCATTCACAGGAAAAAGTAAATTTACGGAAACGTCGTCATGCGATGTTCTCAAAAAGTCTCCTTTGAAAAATTAGTAAATTGAATATGTTACAATTGTCCATTTTTCAAAAAATGAATAGTAAGCATGGCTCTAAATATTTGAAGTAAACAAAACATTTTTTACACAATTTTTAAGGATGTAAATTTAATCATGGATCAATTTGGGTACTCTTCATTACAGATTCCTGGATCGTTAACAGGTCGGTTTAAACCCATTTTCTATGATTCAATTTGAATTCAAATCTAGATTGGTGTAGAGTTAAGAAAGAAACATCTAGTACAAAATAAAGACTGAATGGAAACTGTTGTCTGGATCATAAAACAAGAGGCCCACCTGGCTGTAATTTCAGTTCCAGAAATTTGATTTATTTGTAGATATTGCTTTGCTGAACTATTTTGTGATTTACACTTTCTCATTTTCTTCAATAATTTTAAAGATAATACATGGTACAAAACTGTAAAATTTAAAAAATTAACTTTTTATTGACAGTAACTCAACAATAAGTTGATATTTTGGTCTGAAGATTACTTGACACTTTCACCATAGTCCGTTTTCCTCTAGTTGCTTTAGTTTTGGAGATGAAAGCCAAAAACTTCATTTGACCCATATGTTATATTTTTAGAAACTTCCGCCATATTTTTAAATTGATCAAAATAATCCCCGAATACAATCTATAAACTAAATACCATAAGGAACATTCAAACAAAGTTTTAAAGTATTTGGCAAAGTCGTTTACAGAGGAGAAGATTTTTTGAAAATTAATGGACTTTCACATAAAAATTAAAAAAGATGATTTAAGGGCAACTCATTTTGTTCTGGAAAGTAAGTAGATCTTACTTTACATGTTGTAAGTTATCACATTGTCCAGATAAAAAAAGCGACGTTGAGATTAAGTACAGCAATTCAAGCGTTGTCACTTTGTTTTGTAAGGTGCGTCTAGTTTGAATTGAGATAACACCAGTGGCGGATCCAGGAATTTTCATAAGTGGGGGCCCACTGACTGACCTGAGGGAGCCTGCTGCAGTCACGCTTCAGTGATTCCCTATATAAGCAACCAATTTTTTTCCCAAAAAAGGGGGGGGGGGTCGGGCCTCCTGCCCCCACTAAATCAACATCTGAACACCATACAATAATAATTGTTTGCATATCTACAATACATGAATGTAATTGGTTTGTTAACATTTATAAACTTTGTGCACGCGTCGATAGACCATGTTGTCGAAACTTCTTTCGTACTTCAAGCAAACACTGTGTCAGATTCACTGTGAAACAATGAATCCTGCAGTTACAAGAAAGTTAAAATTAGAAAAAAATTAAAACATATATTAGTTTGAAATTATTTGGATTAACATTTTATTAGCGGAAATTGATGAGTAAACTGGGCTCCTTATCTATAAGAACTGTATGTAAAATAAATGAGTGAGTAACATTTATATGTTTATCTATAATTATTCAAAAATATTTTAAAAATAACCGATTTTAATCCAATCAAATTATCAACGCTCCATACTGATGAAGGAATTTATTAAGACTTTAAATGGTATATTTATGCTCGGTGTATATTTATTCGAGAACTTCCCTTTTCCAAAAATATATTGCTCAAATTTATTTGTCATTGACTGATGATCTTGAAAAGTTGACCAATTTGCAAGTACGACTTATATGTATATCAATCTGTAGTCATGTACTATTTTTAAGGAAATAATTTTACAAGTTTTGTTGAATTACCCCGGAGATATTTCGATCTGGATTAATTAGAACATACTGACATACATCAAAGGATCGTGATATTTTAAAATGAATAGAAAATCCAAAGAAAAATGCGTTAAGTTTCTGCAGATTTGGAATTAATTGTATTATCTTGGTGAAATAAGCGGAATTTTACACCAGTGTTAGTTTAAACATATTTTATTTGCAAAAGTAGCAAAAGGGATGACGATCGACTTTAGGTATAGTTAAACAAATTGAATGGGAAATGTTCAGAAATGACAATTTCGTTGAACCCTAGTCAAACATTGGAGTTCAAACCAACCTTATTAAGTTAGCAGTCATTCGCATTTTATTATCTTTTCCGTATTGGTGGTGCAAGGTGTCCGACCCAAACCTTGAACGTGATTAAACTAAACTGAACAACACCCGATATTTTTTTCAAGTAAACCTAGGCTTCTCAGCTACATATTGCACCTAGTGCGGAAAAAGCATTGCCGTAGAAATTTTTTAGTAAAAATTTCCGTATGAGTGAGATAGGGTGTCCGACCCCAACTTTAGGCCTGATTTATGAAATAAATGACCCGAATAACACCCTGGGTTTAGTTTAACCCCGACATCCCGACACAGTCTGTACGTGCCTGTCTCCATATATATAGGAGCCCGTATTTCAAGCTGTTGTTATATATCAATTGTTTTTCGTTCAATATTTTGTACATTAATCAGGCCTTTGCGTGAATTGCTATCTATAGGAATTTTTTCTGAGACAAGTGTCTGTGAGTATACAGTTTGAAACTGTTCTATGTAAGGAATGAGTATAAGATTATGAATAAAGATATTTGATAAACAGCCCAAATTTTTTTTATACTACTTTTATACAAGTATTTTAATGGCGAATGTGTAAGAAGACCCCACAATAATACTTCCCGATGACAAATATATGAAAACGTTTGAATTCCTTTAATTGGGTCCTTTTACAAAAATAGAAATAGAAAAACAAAATATTTCCGGGATATTTATAGAAATACATGATTATATACATGATATTCTTCCTTTTCTATAGCAAAACTGATACTTTGATAAAAATCAAATAAATTGTAGTGTTTGTCATTGTTGCTCTTTGTGACAAAGATATCTTTAAACCATTCATTACAAATTACCGGTGTATCTTTGAAATGTCGGGTAGTTCGCAACCCAATACTGCAAATGTTAAAGGACCATCACAAACAGCCAGCGGTGCTAGTAGTACAAGAGGAAATCGACATAAACAAAGACAGAAGAAACAGAGATTTGTTCAAATAGGAAATATAGCTCTTAGTGTTATAAAAGGGAACATAATACAACAAACGGTATGATTGTACTAGTACATAGAATTTACCTTTGATTGGAATGATTCATTAAAATTTAATTTATTGATTATTATTTGAAAAATGTTTTTCGTTCGCTTTTATACATCAAGAAAGAAATGTTGACTTTGTTTAATCTACCATTTTCTGCATACATATATGCCAGTAGATTTACCAAGTCAGGAATATGACAGTTGATACAATGTGTCCATTCGTTTGATATGCTTGAGCTTTTAATTTTCTCATTTAATTATGAACTTTCCGTTTTTAATTTTCTTCGGTGTTCAGTATTTTAGTTATTTTTCTTTGAGTGCATTTCTTTCTAACCTAAATTTTGTAAACGTTGTGTGGCGTTTGTTATCGTTTGCTAAACGCTACAAAAGTAGAAACAAATACATCTTTGAATCAGTGTTTACTGACCCTGAACTTTCAATACTGATGCACATATTGTTGGCAAACAGACTTGTTACGCGGTTATAATTAAATGCGGTACCTTCAACCAACATAGTAATAAAGCTCACGACTGTACACCGTTCTTTCTATTTCATATGTATGAAAGTTTGTTGCCTATAACTAAGATTATTACTAACAGTGTTTAGGATTTTCTTGCTTATGCTGTTGAAGCATGGGCCCCTTTTCAAAATGCTCCAAACGATTGCCTTGATTTAGCAAGATATTCTTTTATATTTTGTTACGTTTATATGGTATCACAGGCACTAGAGCTAAGATTTCACTGCATTGTTTGTCCTTTTGAAGATTGGTCTAAAGTTTTCTGATAATTTTACTAAAATGCTTGGTTGATGTTAGAAATTATAAATGTACCGTTCGTACTTACAAACGATGAACGACAAACTGTAGACGCATTTTTAGCGAGTGCATAGTTTTTCAACGTTTATGTTAACTTTGCAAACGTATGTTACAAACAAATGATCAAAAAATTTGCGCGCTTAGCCGTTTACATCGTTTGTCATTTTTAGAAGGAAATGCATTCTTTGTTTTATGAGAAACCGTGTCACCTTTTATGTCCGTTTGCGGACATTATTTTTTCTTATCGGTCGTCCCACTGTCTATATCACTCTGTTCAGCTCTTAATATTATTCCGTATCATGTCTTTGTGACGTCAAATACGTTGACCCGGCCTTAATAACTTTGACCCGGACATATCAGCGACGTCATAATGTTTGAACCGACGTTAATAACTTTGGCCCGAACTTATCAAGTCATCTTTTGTGTGCTGGTGAACCAAAGAAAACACTTCTGAAACACGCAAATATAGCCCGATAAATTGATAATCGGATTATCTGCATATTGATATTGTAAAATATCAGCTGCTTTACATTTTATGTACCGATTATCAGGTTATCTGCATGTTGATATCGTAAAATATCAGCTGCGAGACATGATATGAAGCTTTTTGTCGAGTGAGCGTAGCGAACGAGATCAAAAAGCCTTCATGTAATGCCAAGCAGCTGATATTTTACAATATCAATATGCAGATAATCTGATAATCGATTTATCGGGCTATATTTGCGTGTTTCGGAAGTGTTTTCTTTGTTTCGCCAGCACACAAAAGATGACTTAATAAGTTCGGGTCAAAGTTATTAACGTCGGTTCAAACATTATGACGTCGCTGATAAGTCCGGGTCAAAGTTATTAAGGCCGGGTCAACGTATTTGACGTCACAAAGACATGATACGGAATAATATTAAGAGCTGAACAGAGTGATATAGACGGAGGGACGACCGATAAGAAGGCTTTTTGATCTCGTTCGCTAAGCTCACTCGACAAAAAGCTTCATATTATGTCTCGCAGCTGATATTTTACGATATCAACATGAAGATAACCTGATAACCTGATAATCGGTACATATGTTCTTATATGGCCAATCGATCAGTGTATTCAAAACAATTCAATTCATTTGTACTTTGGTGTTTGTTGTCTCATTGGCTATACTTCTAGGTCTCCTTATTTTTATGCATTCATTTTGTTAGATAAAGAATATGTATTCTACGAAGATTATAAATAAGTAGCTTTAATTCATAAACATTATGTAAATAAGGGTAGATGTACGTTCAGATAATTAAGATACATACAGCTAAGTGATATGGAACATGTTTCACTCCGCCGCACTCTGCATATATGTGCTTGTCCCTGAAGTCGGGGGCCTGTAGTTCAGTGATTGTCGTTTGTGGATGTGAACATTACATATTTGTTTTTCGTTCATTTTTTGTACATAAAGTAGGCCGGTCATTTTGTCGTTTGAATTGTTTTACATTTGTCATTTCGAGACATTTTGTAGCCGACTAAGCGGTATGGGCTTTGTTCATAGTTGAAGGCCGTACAAAGACCTATAGTTACAATCATACTACAACTACTTTTTATATATATATATATAGTGAGATTGAACGAGATAATAAGTAGTCTTAATTCACTAACATTTTGTAAATAAGGGTAGATGTACGTTAAAGTACAAGCAGCTATGTGATATGTAGCATTTTAAATCCCATCTTCTTTCTATGTCCCTTTTATGGGCATTATGTTTTCTTGTATGTTCGTCCGTTCGTTCGTCCGTCTGTCCGTCCGTCTGTCCCGTTTCAGGTTAAAGTTTTGATTAAAGTTTTTGGTCGAGGTAGTTTATGATGAAGTTGAAGTCCGATCAACTTTAAACTTAGTAAAACATGTTTCCTATTATATGATCTTTCTATCTTTAATGCCAAATTAGAGATTTATCCCATTTTCACGGTCCACTGCACATGGAAAATGGTGGTGCTGATAGGGCATCCGTGTACTTGGGACACATTCTTGTTTTTATATATACTGAGATTGAAATAGATATGCATATTATAGTAGATATGACGGTGTAAAAAAGATAGACGACAAAAAGACAAACCGACAATTCTACAAAACACTATATATCTGAAGCAAGCGGTGATTCTACAAAACACTATATATCTGAAGCAAGCGGTGATTCTACAAAACACTATATATCTGAAGCAAGCGGTGATTCTACAAAACACTATATATCTGAAGCAAGCGGTGATTCTACAAAACACTATATATCTGAAGCAAGCGGTGATTCTACAAAACACTATATACACAATGTAACTGAAGCAAGCGGTGATTCTACAAAACACTATATATCTGAAGCAAGCGGTGATTCTACAAAACACTATATATCTGAAGCAAGCGGTGATTCTACAAAACACTATATATCTGAAGCAAGCGGTGATTCTACAAAACACTATATATCTGAAGCAAGCGGTGATCTAAGAGGCTCTGGAAGAAAATGCATGTCCATCTCCTTTAAGTTGTAACACATTTTGTATAGGTTAATACTTTAACTTAAATCATGAAAAAATGGGTAAGTTGTGTGAGGAGATTCAGGTATTACTTAGTAAATAGTCAAGAATATGTCAGTATTGAACATTTATAAGATTGACATTAAACTGCGTCTTCAAGATGAGATTATCCATTTTTTTTTGCCGCTAGATCAAGTTTTCAGTAGAGTTTCGTGTGGGAAAAAAATCGGGTTTATCTATTGAATAACAACCGGAATCTAATTTTCAAATGACACACTTTAAAAGCAAAATTTCCAATCGAAACGGGAAGAAAAGAACTATATATAAGCCCTCCACATTTGTTGGCTATAAAGTGATTTATCTATCTTAACATATCACTGTTATAAAACTAATAAATCCCAAGATAATACACTGAAAAATAGGATCGCTTTATATATTTTACTGAAAAAAATAACGGATAGTATTTTTTTTGTGTAATTATTTATTTCCCTTTAATGACTTACACGTATCATCGTTTGTATACATTTATTATACAGGTATCACAGTATGCTTCCTTCTAATAACAGTTACTTTTTTAAAATTTAATATTTATTCTATACAACTTTTGATTACTTGAAAAAAACGTCTACATACATATTGAATCGGATAACTGTGATTGGTTTACGTTACATATGTTTATGTAAATTTTTTAGGGACTTTCCGTTTTGAATTGTCTCGCATTGTCCGCTATTTTTGTTATTTTACTTTCTACTATACTCAAGTTTACGATTGTTTTGCCTCCTGTACATTTACATGTTACTTTGATCTTAATGAAAAAAGTTTCGAAGTGTTGATGGTGTTTTGAATATGATCATCAAGGTCATTGAAATATTATCACAGAACTTTGACTCTAATATCTTGGGTTATTTTTGCGTCTTGTTATTGCTGCAGTTTTGGCCTGATATTGGACAATTGGGTAGTTTCTATATTCATTTTTCTTGTTTCACAGCCTTGTAAAATGCATGAACAAAGACATGGTTTCCTAGCGTAAATATCCCCAAAATATTAGACACACACAAAAAACAAGGTACGATGAGGCCGGTTTTGCCCCCCCCCCCCCCCCTATTTTCGTATTTTTCAAATTCTCTTTTTGAAAGCTACTTATAATATTAAAATATTCCCTGATGCTTGAAGTTTATTTGGATGAACTTCAAAACCACTAATTTTAGCAGCTGGGTGAGGTGAGGGAGGTAAAACTTCTGTTATTATTCAAACACTGTTACTTTTATTTATTTTTGTGTGTCTCGTACACCATGTTTTGTTGTTATCAAGAGCCTGCGCCAACGTGACCCAGGATTTTTTTTTATTCCAATGTCATTAGGACTATGTTTGCTGTCTTGATCGCCGTAATTTTCTCTGAGACACGTAGGCGCACCCCATTCAATTTTAAGAAGCACCTTCTTTTAGCGTTTTTAGTGCCCTTTATTCCCCCCCCCCCCTCATCACACCCATTTTTTTTAAATAAATAGTTTTGAAGTTCATTCAAACAAACTTCAAACCGAAGAGAATATTTTTACGTAATAAGCAGCTTTCCAAAACTGAATTTGAAAAATGTGAAAATAGGTGGGCCAAAATTGGGCCTTATCGTACCTTGTGCTTTCCCAAAACGATATTTTTTTAGGACTTTAAAAATAAAAACTATTTTTTTTAACCTGGTTAAACATTTCTTGTAATTTCAGACTGACGTATTAGTCAATAGCGCAGTACCAGATTTAGATCTTAGTAAAGGGAGAGCATCCAAAGCTTTGGTAGACGCTGCTGGAACAAGCATACAATCAGAATGCACGAACCAGTATCCGTCTGGTATCAACTGTAAGACAGTGGCAATAACTGGACCAGGCAATCTCCATTGTAAGGCAATATTTCATGTGACATTACCAAGATGGAAAGCTCAGGGAGACGAAAAGGTAGTTTAACACTTTCTTGTCAGCATTGGTTTAATGTATAAGTTGTTCTCCTTTTATTTGTAAATCAGTTACCGGTTTTTGGATTCAGTACTCTGTGTAAAAAAAAAATCCCCAAGCATCTTTAATTATAAAGTAAGAAGTGACTCACATGTTATTTCGACATAATTTATAGTGTAACAAAAGGATTTCCTGTTGTTTAAAAAAGAGGGACGAAAGATACCAAAGGGACAGTCAAACTCATAAATCTAAAACAAACTGACAACGCCGTGGCTAAAAATAAAAAGACAAACAGAAAAAAACAATAGTACACATGACACAACATAGAAAACTAAAGAATAAACAACACGAATCACACCAAAAACCTGGGGTGATCTCAGGTGCTCCGGAAGGGAAAGCAGATCCTGCTCCAAATTAATAGTTTGTAATTCTAAAATAAGAAGATTTATATATTTGTGATTGCCAATGAGACTCTGTCCACCAAACATCAAAGAATAAGGATGAAGACAACTGTATCTCACTGCATGCCTTCAACGATAAATATTTTTTTTAAAGCGTGTCGTGAAAGGCCCCTACACGAAACCATGTTGATACTAAAGTAATTGATATTCAAGCTCACGAGATGCAGATTAACTCACAACTAAATGACCATAACCGAAGAGAAAACTCTACAAAGCACAACTCAGGACTGGAACCCAGGAGAATTGATTTAGCAGATCGTGCTGTACATGTGACAAAGTTCAACAAGCGAAAACTCAACGTCCTGATTAATACTAAAACAATACATGAATAACACATACGGACACATATTTGTTACAAGAATGATGCAAAATTAGTTATGTCTGTCACCGGTTATTCATTTCCTAATCTAGAAATCTACTTCCTGAAATTTGAAAAAAAAGTATTTAATAAGCTGTCCGAAAGTTAAAATGCCTTATTATTTTCACTTCTTTTATACTTTTAGAACATAGATTTCATTGTACGTAACTGCTTGGAGGAAGCGAGCAAACAGAAATTTACATCGATGTCGTTTCCTGCACTGGGAACAGGATTCCTGAAATACCCGCCAAGGACTGTTATTGCTTCAATGTTCCAAACTGTGGAAGATTTTACTAAGAAGACTCCCAATTCCACAGTCAAAGTTGTGAACTGTATCGTTTATACAGAGGACGATGGTACATATAAGGTACACTAAACAATATACACAGAATCTCTCGTCTATATCTTATGAATTGTGCCTGTCTGTCAGACTTGAATGTGCATTACTTTTCTATCATATTATAGAACAATTGAATGTATACATGTTATTACAAGAGTACACATCATTTTACAATACAATATTTAAGTATATAGATATAAGTTGAAATGAACAAAATCACATTTTAATTTATGGCCCAGCTTACGCCCGTCTTAGGGTGCGGAATTTTCTCGCTGCGTTGAAGACCCAATGGCGGCCTTCGCATGTTTTCTGCTCTTGAGTCGGATTGTTGTCTATTTGGCATATTCTCCATTTCCATTCTCAATTTTAAGACTTCAACTCTCAATGAATGATAAACATGAGTATTTTAACTTGAGGATGTAATTTAAAGCTTAGAAATTATCTTAATTGGTTATAAAATTTTGTAATTGAATGCCTCTCTTATATTTTTGGTTTTCGAATGTAATTTTTTTTAAAGTAAATAAATGTACCAGATTTTGCAAAGGACTTTTAAGGATTGTTCCTGTCATTAAGTTGTTGTCTCTTTGACGTATTAAACATATTACTTTTGTTCATATCGTATTTATTTGCCGGTAGATATAATGCAAAAGTCATGCTTCAAAACTTGATTTAACAGGAATTTCAAGAAGAAGCAATAGCAAAGGCGACTAGTAAAGGTAATGTAATATAAACAAAATGTGATTTTTAAAAAAAATTATCTTTGTCAACATATTGTTTATTTTATACCATTTGTAAAAATTGCACAAAATTTGGTCTATTCTCGTAATTTGCTCAGGTGATACAAAAAAAAAGAGACTAGGACTAAGAGGAAGACTATATACATTCCGTATCAATAAAAACCAGAGGAAAATGCTATAAAATGTATAATTGGAAATAAAACGAGAAACTGGGATAGTCGTGTTCGTTTTCTTGATACACTTATAAGACAAAATACGGAGAAAAATAGTGGAATCGTACTTATTACAAATGAAATTCTCCTGTGTGTAAATTAATAAAATATATTGAGATATGATATGAATGCAAATAAAAGAGGAATCCAACGTAATTACAAATGGCTGATTTATAACGAAAAAACAAAAGAAAAAGAAAAGAAACAAATGTGATTTGTATGTTTAATCTACATGTAGTAATAAGTGTTCATTGACCATCTACTCAAGGTATGAACTATTATCTTCTTATTAAATTTTATTTCAAAGGTCTCAAAGAAATAGATATGGTAAACCAAAATTCTCTGGATGCAAAGATTGGAAGCATAAGTGTTAACATTACAGTAGGGTCTATCATAACTGAAAAAGTAAGAATATGTATTTCTAGAAAGACTTCTTGCAATGTATTTATAATTAATATATTAATAAGTAAAACACTGAGTCACTCTATCAAAGTTGATTGATATAATGATTGTTTATTGGTGTTTAACACAATTTTCAACATTACCGGCCAAATTGTGACGAATGTATCTTGAGTGAACCACCAATCATCGGCAGTAAAAGTCCCAATCCTTGTCAACTGAGATAGATGTAGAACGCACCTGTCAAGATCAGGGTTCAAACTCTCAACGTCACCGTTGACAGCTGAAAGTTAATACTGTTAACGAACTATAAGAACACTCTGCTAAAGGAGCCCTACATCATTTTTATCATGTAGGGACATTTCAGTATTAGGCATTTAATCCTTCCAATATATCACATTGAGCACAACTTTTGGTTATCTTGTTATTATGTCTCTTTTACTTTTCCCCATTTCCATTCTCAATTTTATATATTATCTATAGTTAAAGCTTACACAGGCAAAATTTGCTCACATGAATTTCACATCAATCTCACGTGAAATTCACATGAAAAATATCACGTGAGATTCACCTCAATCGAGCTTATATATGAAACTCACGTGAATATTTTCATGTGAATTTCACGTGAATTGAGATTCACATGAATCTGATGTGAAATTTTTCACATGAATTTTACGTAAAATTTACTATTTTTTTTTTATATTTTTCATGATTTTAATTAAATTTGCCAATTTAGATATTATTTGAAATACTCTATTTTAAAAATTCATGTGAATTTCACATGAAAATTTTTACGTGATTTTCATGTGAAATATACATGAGTTTCACATGAGAATTACGTGAAACTCACAAAAAATGTTTTCACGTGAGATTCACGTATAATTAAGCTCGTTTGAGGTGAAATTGATGTGAATTTCACGTGAGATTCACATGAATTTAAATTCACGTGAAATTGATGTGAGTGAAATTTGCCTGTGTATACCACATACCAGGCTGATGATTTTGTGTAACATATTCTAGTTCAGAAACATGCACACAAAATGATGTTTCAGACCTTAAATATAGAATGTTTTCTCAATATGCATATTTTTTTACAATGACCAGATAAATATTAAGATTTAAAAGAGCAATTTGCAATAAGCTCATTAACAGAACATGTTTTCCAACACTTATCTTCAGTGAGGAGTTTTACATTACATTTCTGGGCGTTTTACAGCTGACTATGCGGTATACGTTTATCCCATTGTTGAAGTACGTATGGTGTTAATTTCTATATAATGTGGTCTGTGGTAGAGAGGTACCTTATTGGCAGTTATACATGTACCACATCTTTTAACTATTGTATATTCAAAATATCCGTTGTAAAAATCAAGATATCAGTACAAAATACATCATATAATTTGGTTCTAACGTTGTTTCGTAGGCTGACGTGATTGTCAATAGTTGTCCGTCTGATATGAGACTGGATACAAGACCAGGATTATCAAAGGTTATGTATGATGCTGCAGGAAATGGATTAAAGACGGAAATTGACAAAAACTATCCCAATGGTATAAAAGTCGGGGACCTTGCTGTGACTGGCGGCCATTCACTGCATTGTAAAAAACTCTATCATGGGTGCTTGACATCTTTCTTTGCAAAGAGGGAAAGTGGGATGCTTCCAGAGACGGTTTGTACTTTTAACTTTAGAATTAAGATCAGTGAAATTACAAGACGATTATTGTAAAACATCTTTTTAAATGTAATTAATGTCTGCCTTTAGCGAATTGACTTTCATTCAAAACAGATGTATTAAAAAATAGCAGTTAAATGGACCTCTGATAATATTTTTATGAAATGTCTTCTGCATATACATGAATTCTTTTTATCATACATGTACTTCCACCTAATTTTATTGAACGGGACATTTTTGTTTCCTTTTTTTAATCTGTAAGGAAAGCATTCCATGTATTTGTGAATTTGGATAATCGATTAGGCAAACCTTGTAGTGTAGATCAGTTGAATTGGTTAATAATTTGTAAGAACACAGTATTTATGGAACAATAATTTATATTTTACTTTCGAAATATCATATGTCACTTTTGTGTTTTACTAGGTTCTAGAAAATTTTGTGACGAAATGCCTTGACGAAGCTAATAAGTATTCTGTCAAAAGCATAGTCTTTCCAGCGCTGGGTACAGGATTTCTGAAATTTCCACCCAAAACTGCTGCTTCGAATGTAATAAAGGCTATTAGAGACTTCCAGACGAATAATGCACAGTCATCTGTTAAGACGGTTAAGATTGTTATTTTTGGTGGAACAAATGATTGGACCTCCATTGAGCAGGTACTCATATTATAATTGCTTTATTGTGATGTAAATCGTTTGGTTGCATACATGTTTTGTGTATTAATCTACTTTAATATCATGAACCATGACGCTATGTATGGCCATCCTCTGTCTGTTTTGGAAGATATTGTGTTTTCTTTTTTGTGTTAAAAAATAGTTTGAGAGATGTTTATTTGTTCATTTTCTCGTACAAATGAAGAATTATATAATTGTTAATATCTGTGTCATTTGGTGGCATTTTTGTGAAGAATTGTCTCATTGGCAATCCTTCTTCATCTTTTGTTTTAATCTTAAATGTTCACAACATATATTTGATATGCAACTATTTGCAGCACACATAGCTTGTACAAAAAAATAGATACAGCATTTTGTGAACAAGCATATGACAATTGAAATGAATTTCAAGATGCAGTCTACATGTATCTCGTACGACTGTCAATAATTGATAAAACATGTATCTTGTACCGGTGTAAATATTTGTTAAAATTATACGATTTTTAATTGTTATGTTTTTTTATTTTGCAGGCATACGTATCAGAATTAAATTCAACAGGACAAGGCCAAGGAGGTAAACTGTTCTTATTTATCTATTCATAATCTTTATAACTTCGATGCCTTTGTAATATTTTACAATTAATTGAAAATGATATAAATTTACGGTAATTTGAAAATTTACGGACATTGACGGAGGCATTCGTATAATATTGTTTTTTAATCTGATATTACAAGAGGGTCGTTTATGGAAGTGTGTATATAGATGCAAACAACCTACTGCATAATAATCTTTATTGATAATTGCACAATGGATATTATAATTAGTTTTTTTTTTCATTTCTTATGTACGTATGGTAGCAACTCGCCTGACGTACCGAGTTTAATGTATTTTTGTAATTTCAGCCACTGCATGTGCAGCTCCAGCGTCACAAACAATACCAGGACGAGGAACAAGAGCCTACCTTGCTCATAGATATCAAGAAGAACCAAGACCACCACCATATTGGACACACTTCAAAAGTAACCAAACTATAAAGGACTGGAATACTTCACAAAAAGGAAGTCACTGCAAAGTTACCAGTGTTGATACAAAAACATATCAATCGATTGCAAAGGCTTTCAAGAGCACAGGAGGATCAACCATAGTGAAAATAGAAAGAATCGAGAATATATTACTATATGAGAAGTATATTCAGGAGTGTCAAAGAACATTTCGTAAGGCGTATGTTACTCAACTTTGTACTCCCCTCCAAAATGTGAAGAAATCATCAGGCCCTGGACTCACACTCAAATACCTAGATCAAGAAATGACTAAACACTTACACGAGGAAATCAATGAGTTGTATTTGTTTCACGGAACTAAAGTAAATGCAGTTGATGTTATAATACAACAGGGTCTAGACAGTCGGCTGGCGTCATCGGGACTGTTAGGTACAGGAGTGTACACTGCCGAAACGGCATCCAAATCTGCAGGCTATACAGGTATAAAGTTTTGAGACATACATTTTACTCATTTGTTTTCATGCCAACTATTCTGAGTCATTTCTCGGAAATCACAATTGAGGCATACATATTTCTCTAAAGTAAGCCCAGTCTAAAGTAAGCTGTGCTTACTTATAATGTCGTGTATTAGATATTTTATCTGTTCATAGGGGGTCTTTAATGGTTACTGTAAAAGGTCCAAAGGAGTAGGTTCAATTTTAGATAAATATCGATTACTAATTTTGTAGACTAATTTTAAACACGAATGCTCGTTTTCTTTGTAGAACATTTTATAGATGTATGTATTTAATACACAGAGAGGAAACTAGTTATTCATATTCAGCTGAATAATTGTAATAAACACAAACAATTGTATTGAGCAGTCGAGATTGGCAACACACCGGACATGATGATGATCATTTGTTATTGTACACTTAATCTGTTTAAGTTTCAACCGTCAATGAACTAAATCATGAGTCGAAGGTTTACATTTTTTAATCTAACCAATCAATTTCTGATTCCTCATGTCCTGACCATTATTCAACGATTAAAGTCGTGTACAGCAAAGGGTATTGATTCTCTTCTTACAGAATAAAAACCATCGACCACTAATTTAACCACTATCGCTAACTCAATTATGCCTGTACTAAAGTTGTTACCCATTTGAATTCGTTTGATATTTTTTATCTCTTGATTTTACCTTTTGATTACAAACTATCTATGTTGAATTCACCTCGGAGTTCAGTATTTTTTCATGTTTTTTTTTATATTCATTTCAGATCAAAATAAAAATGGAGAAAGTAAGATGTTTCTGATGAGAGTTTGTTTAGGAGATATTTTCATTACAACTCAGATGACGAAGTTCAGACGGCCACCATGTATGAAGTGCTACGATGAAACTTGTATTAAACATCCAGAACTATTTGATTCAGTGGTTGCAGAATTTGGTAGTAGAAGAGAATTTGTAGTTTACGATAGAGTCAAATGTTATCCTGAATATATCATAACATACAAATGATCAAATATCATTTAATACATTTTGTCTAATTATTTTTGAAGACTTGTGAAAAATGATGATATTTGTTTCCCAATTTTTATTATATGATTTAGAATATATTATATTTTCTTATCTATCTGATTATTCTTCATGATCTGAATCAAAATGTTTACTTTTGAAATGCAAGAATGTATGTTTAAACTTTTAATATAGACAAAGGAACTTAGTTACTTATTGTCCAAACGTTTGTATTGGGATAACCCCCATCCTCCTTTAAAAAAACCCACACTCAACAAAAAGGTAGAAAATAAGGCATATTTAAGGCATAGTAGCTTTTCAGCGTTTGTTTTATGTAAAATTGGTACCGTTATATTTTATTGAAATATTTGACTTAGAATTGCCATTTTACATAAACATGTTGGCAAAGTTAGGTGTAGGCAAATTTTACACTCATAAATACATTAACCTTACTTAAATATTTGTATTAATAGCTAGAATTCAAAGGTACCAGGATTATAATTTAGTACGCCAGACGCGCGTTTCGTCTACTAGGACTCACCAGTAACGCTCATATAATAAAAGTTAGAAAGCCAAACAAATACGAAATTGAAGAGCATTGATGATCCTAAATACGGCTAAAGTAATTTATGCCTAAGAAAATCCTAAGTTAAAAAAAATTCAAAGTATGAGACGCGTTATATCATATATCATTTTGTATAAGCATTGGGTCATGTCGAAATGTTATCGCCAACACGCTGAACTTTCTATGTTAACATAAAGATCATATGCATACATTTGACAATCAAACCTCATCTTCTCATTTGTATATAGACAACATCTATTTTCAAATGCAAGCACCAATATCTAACATATTATTATTTTTTTCTGTGAACGTCGGAAGGCTGTTTTATGAGCAATTATCTGCTTGAAAATTCGAATTTTGATACAACATTTACGTTTATATCAAAACATATGAGCACCAGGGACGTGTTAATTTGCTGCAACGTTAGGAGATCTTAGGAACTATATAAAAAAAGTACATATTACGTGGTACAGCAGAATTCATATAAGGTCAAATTTACTATGAGCGAGTTGGAAGCTTTTGTGGTTTTGTTTTGTAATTTATAAATAAATGAACGTGGAACTTTTAATACCCATGAGCTATTAATCATATTACTACCAATTCACTCATTTACCAGTTATGCACAAATGAAATTTATTCAAATCTATAACGTAATTCGACAGACATGGGCATAGCTAACGATTTGGATAGGTTACTCTGCACGATAAAGTCAAAGGGGCAACACCGTGTAACAAAAAAACGTGTGTTTTGTCGTACAACTTCGTACAGTTTCCTGCAGAAAACCGAAATCTATATTGAATTTAGGTAAATACCCTCGCGTAAATTTCGACAGTGTATTCAGATAGTTCATTATTAGTGAAAATGATTATCATTAAGGTTATAATAAGAGTTTTCCGATCACGTTTTGCTGTTTTAGATAAAGGTAAAGTAATAATAGTTTATCGCTGCTCATAAATCAATCAGGAGAAAACAAATCTGGGTAACAAATTAAAACTGAGGGAAACATATCGGCTATAAAAGAAAAATAACGAATCAACAGATCTAGAAACACTGAAGTGTAGACAACAATTGTCGGAGGGAGTTTGCACCTTCGTGTTTTATATTGTCAAACTCGATAATGAGTTTTTTTAAGGAAGGTTTGTTATAATCATGCCAGCACCGACGTACTGACTATCGAGTTTGTAATACCAACAGGGCCTTGGTAGTTGACCAAATTTATAACAAAACAAGAACACGTTTTCGTTTGAAGGTGAACTATTGGTGTTCGAATTTTCAAAATGTTCGGTATGTCCTAACAATTTAAAATTTCTGAATATTTGTCAAATATATATAGGGTTATAACAATTTGAATGATCATATACACTCTTGAAAATCTATTCTTCAGTATGACTTTGCTTGCCAGTGATTTGTTATAGTTAAAAATTGTTTCGTTTACACGGTGAATAATGCATCCTTATGAAGTTTGTCATTCTGTCTTCAGATGGTTTTTTTTAATTGTTGTTCCATCTTGGTAACTTATAATTGTAGTAAAACATTGTGTAATTAGCGTTTATTCAATTACTTCCTGCAATTAGTTTAATTCGTGTGATTTCCAACATCCGTCAAATGCTAAAAAGTATGAGGTAATTTAATATAATTGCGTTCTTTGTTTTACGAATGTGTGTCAATTAATTATAGTAGAATTCTTTATGAACAAGTTCAATCGATTTTTGATTAATAGCAAGTTCATCTTATATATATTTTATGCAAATAAGCATTGAAAAGTAAACAGTTTGATATGCATATCATCAAATCATTTGATAAAAGTGTCAACGATAAACACAATTACCATATAGGACAGTTAGCAAGCCAGAGCATAGAACGTCGGTATGAAGGCACTACCGTTTCTGTTTTGTTCGGTCCTTGTATTTTCTGTTGCAGGTAAGTTAATTAGTTATGTAATTGAATATTACCCACAAATAAAAAAAATAAAATAAAGCATTCTATGTTCAATTTATTTTGTTCTATCATCAATATCAATGTTGTCCTTGGTGAAAGAAGCTGCAAATTGACATCTTTTTGATTGTTCAATTAACTCCAAAAATTGTGTCCTGAATGGCCAAGCAATACTACTCCATCTGAAACTACGAAAAGTAAAAACTAATTTTGATAGTTCTAGTCAGTTGCTATGAAATTCATTAGTTTATATATATATATATGTGGATTTTAGTATTGTTCCAGTCATTTTAATCTAAACTTCATTTGAGAATCCCGAATATTACATTATTTAGTCATGTTAAGTCTTTCAGTCCATTTCTGACTTATTCAATGCAGTAAATTTAGTACTGTTAATTGTATTCACTTGAAGTCATTTCAGTCCTTTTCAGTAGATTTTCACACATGCTTTATAATAGCTTTACGTATTTGTCTAAAGTAAGGCACCTGTAGATCAGTGGTGTCAGTGGGTTCATATATGTCAATTTTAGTTTCCGTAAAGTGTGACGGCCCGCTTTTTTTCGTTGGAACTGTTTCAAATTGTTCACTTTTTAGCAAATTTAACGATTTTACGGGAGGTCTATAACTGCTTATTTCCTCATAATTTGAATACGTAGATGTATTATTGACGATCCTGCCATAACTCTTTATTTTCTTACTTATTATAATTTGTATAAAACATTGAATTTTGATTTTGTTGACCTTTCAAAAACTGCATCTACGAATTACAATGTGTACAAAATGGGACTAAAATTCACTAAGAGTAGTTATCAATGGTACCAGAATTATAATTTAATACGAAAGACGCGCGTTTCGTCTACATTAGATTCATCAATGACGCTCAGATAAGAATAGTTATAAAGCCAAACAAGTACAAAGTTAAAGGGCATTGACGACCCAAAATTATAATTTGTATAAAACATTGAATTTTGATTTTGTTGACCTTTCAAAAACTGCATCTACGAATTACAATGTGTACAAAATGGAGATTAAAATTCACTAAGAGTAGTTATCAATGGTACCAGAATTATAATTTAATAAAGACGCGCGTTTCGTCTACATTAGATTCATCAATGACGCTCAGATAAAAATAGTTATAAAGCCAAACAAGTACAAAGTTAAAGAGCATTGACGACCCAAAATTTAAAACAAATGTGCCACATACGACTTAGGTAATCTCTGTCTGGATAACTTGTATAAAGATTTAAAGTATGGATCGTGTTATAAAACATTGACACACCATAAATCATTTAACCATTTTGTATGTATCAATACAAAGTTAAGAACCTGTTGGTCAGTTGTTTTCATTGATTGATGCATTATATTGGTTTAATGTTTTATTATTTGTCTTTCCAACATTGTCCAACAAGTTTACATGTAATAATTTCTCATTACCGAGGACCAAACTGACTGAATTGTCTCTCTAGCAACTGACTTTCCAAGTTGTTTTTAATATATCTCATCAAATAGGTCAAATAATACACCAGCCATTGCCTGTCTGACCAGATTAATGTCACTCTGATTGATGTATTATGTTTTATAGACTAGTCTTTAGGCAAAGTCGTCTTGTACTTCGGCATGACTGGATTTATTTTAAGTTTGTAAACAGTTCAAGTATGGCGTCACCAGTGGCAAAATACATATATTTATTCCAACTTAACCTATGATTTAAAATTGAGAATGGGAATGGAGCATGTGTCAAAGAGACAACAACCCGACTATAGAACAAACAACAGCAGAAGGTCACCAATAGGTCTTCAATGCAGCGACAATTCCCGCATCCGGAGGCGACCTTCAGCTGGCCCCCAAACAAAATATATCTAGTTCAGTGATAATGAACGGCATGCTAAACTCCAAATTGTACACAAGAAACTAAAATTAAAATAATACAATAATAAGAAAGGCCAGAGGCTCCTGACTTTGGACAGGCTCACACATGCAGCGGGGTTAAACATCTTTATGAGATCTCAGCCCTCCCCATTTACCTCTAGCCAATGTAAAAAAGTAAACGCATTACATTACGCACACTAAAATTCAGTTCAAGAGAAGTCTGAGTCTGATGTCAGAAGATGTAACCAAAGAAAATAAACAAAATGACAATAATACATAAATAACAACAGACTACTAGTAGTTAACTGACACGCCAGCTCCAGACTTCAATTTACTGATTGAAAGATTATATCATCATCATATGAATATCAGGCACAATCCTTCCCGTTAGGGGATTAGTATCATACCATCATAACGTATATACGAAAAGAACATAACCCGTGTCATGCCAACAACTGTTTTTTTTTAAATAGATGTGTTTAGTTCCGATGCAGAGACCCTATAAGTTAATCAATATCAACGCCAAAATATGCAATCTTTAATGGCCTGACAACAGTATTGTAACTAAATACATTCTCAAAAAGTCTATTCAAAGGTTTTGTTACATTTTAGCTTCTGATGTGAATACTGACATTTTTGTGCTTTATAAAGAATATTTCCATAAAAAATGGATGTGAAATACCTGAACGTATAAGAAGCCTGCATGTTGAGCTATATTTACGAATGATATCCTTATGAGGATGATAAAATATATTTGTACGAAACAGGATGAGTTAGCTCATTATTGCATGCCCTTTATTAAATAATATATATACAATTTGGAAAAAAAGTGTGATTTAGTATGATATCGCTCAAAAAAGGAAACCAACACGTTAAAAAAATATGTCATGTGTCTGGAGCATTTTTCTGGATTTACCTTTAACAGGTTAGCTGAAAGCCGAGCCTATAGGTTATCGTACGGCCTTCAACAATGAGTAAAGCCCATACCGCATAGTCAGCTAAAAAATGTCATTTGTCTGAAGCATTTTTCTGGATTTACCTTTATCAGGTTAGCTGAAAGCATATAGCATATACATTTGTAGGTCACCGTACGGCCTGCAACAATGAGCAGAGCTCATACCGCATAGTCAGCTATAAAATGCCATGAAATCACAATGAAATCACAATGTAAAACAATTCAAACTAGAAAATCTAATACCAAAGCACTCACTATTGAGATTCGTACGTCTGCATCTATTTTCATGATTTACTTTAATCATGAATGCTCAGTCCCGAATATTTGAAAGGTAGGGATTTATAGGACATATCAACAGTAAAGCTGAATGACCAGGAAGGATATGAAAATAGCCAAACCATCTAAGGTAAACTTTGACTGAAGAATTTTGCACCTTCGTGTCTTGTATTGTCTAAACAGGAGAACAAAATCTTCAGAAAGGGTTTTTATAATCATTCCAGCACCGACGTATTGACTTAATGATTAAGTAACCAACATGACTTGAAAATTGCAAAAATGCATTTAACAATTAAAACAACACGTTATAATTACCTTGCATACACAACTAAGTATTTTTCTAGATTTACCTTCATCATGAAGCCTCTATGCGGAGTATTTGAAAGCCAGGGATGGATAATTTAAACATGATGAACTATTTAACAATTAAAAATGTTCAATTAAATATTGTAAAATAACAATGCAATGTTATCTTATGAATAAACATTTTAAAATGGTAATCACTTCACAGTTGTCGAAATTTACAATCAAATTCAGATGTCAAATATATAACTTTACAATGCAAAGTGTGGTTAGTACAATTTAAATACAAAAGAAGAACTATCTTTGTACAAAGAATATCCGAGTTTTTTTTAATTTAATATTTCAATGATACCATTTCCAACACGCATTCGATAGTTAAACATTGAATGATAGCTTCTTAGATAGACAGTCAAACGGCAGGGGTACCGACTCAGTGCTGTTATGTTTTCGTGCGATCCCGATTTAAATGAAAACTATATATACGATTTACAATATATGATGTCCTTATATGAAATTTCAAAATTTTTAAAAATCAACCTAACTTCGTGATATTGTAAAACTTTGAAGTTTTTTATAATTAATTTACTAAAACTTTTCTAAAATTGTCCGTTTATAAATTTTGAAATTATTAAGAAACTAAGGTTTCAACTACCTCAGGCAAAGTTGATTTTAGAGGAATTTGGCTATTTATTTTAGGTGTTTTGTTATATAAAGCTCTTCAATGGTTTCGGTTCTTATACCTCTTTGGATTTGAAATGTTTGGCTTTTTAGCCTTCCTGATAAAGGTAAATCCAGAAAAGCGCTTCGGACGCAAGAAATTATTAAACGTATTAAGCGTATTGTTTTCATTTTTTTACTAAAAATGTTGGTATATATGCATCATTCAACTTATTTGAAATATCGAGATACTTGTAACTGTTATTGGACATTACATGTAGACATTTAGACATCAATGTTCTTCAACTTTGTACTTGTGTGGCTTTTTAAATATTTTAAAAAGCAAATACAAGAGCGTCACTGATGAGTCTTATGTAGACAAAACTCGTGTCTGGCGTACGAAATAATAATCCTGGTACCTTTGATAACTATTGAAGTAAGACATCAACACTCATGTCGTACGTTTAGAAGAAAAATTCTTAGTAACAATAATGTCAGTATGCGGCAGTTTAACGTTTTAACATTTCTGTTGTTGTTTTGTTTTTGCTATTCCTATAAAACAATCGGTAGCGCATAAACGCGAAAAAGCGAAACTGTTAACATTTATGTATTTAAATTTGAACGTTCTCCTGATGTTTTTGTCGAAACTATTTTCCTAAGGGTATCATGATGTTATTAGATATATAAAAAGATAATGCTACTAGTGCAATGGATCTTAGAAAAAATTGACTGATATATTTTCAGATTTTTATCTATATATGACAAAAGTAAAAAAAAAAAAAAAAAAAGTAGATTAAAAATTAGGACTCATTTCAACTAAATAAACATTAAAAGTGTTTTAGAGCATATCATAATGTAAAGATTACAAATGCTGAAAAAAAATGTTTGATAAAGTGATTTATTGCTAAGATTAGGTTTATAAGCCATTTGATTTTAGTACTCAATTGATGTTTTCTTGATTTTCAAATTATCGTCTTCATGTCGGAAAAAACCCCACAGAAAATCAATCTCATTGATCTTTGCATGACAATAAAAAAAATAAAAAATAATTAAGGAATATATTCACGATAATGTCATACTCAACCATTGAAGATGGTTTCTAGAATAGTCATTGACGAATCAATGACTTTAAAACAAAAAAATGATAAGAGAAAGGCAGGTAACTTTTATTGGATCACACATTTTCACACCAATATTGAATTTGAGTATTTCCGCCAGAGGCGCGTTTTTTATACAAAAAACTCACCAGTGACGTTCGAATAAAAATAAAGCGAACAATCGAATGTTCAAAGGTTGAATTGTAAGCTTCATAGGACATACAATTGTAACTTTTTGAACAACTTCTTTTCGTTTCATTTGTATAATTCATAATGTATATTGGCGACAAAATAACTAGGGGAAAATTAAATTTTAGTAATATGATTGTTTTTATATCTAATATATATTCCAATTATTAAATATTTCAGTTACAGAACAAAATCCTATTTTTTTTTAGAGCAAAGCAAATAACTGTGACGCAACAACGAATTACGCGAAATAGCAAAAACGCTGTATAGCGCAAAGCAAGATAACGAAAATGATGAAGTTAGATCAAATCATCATTTAATCGTTATTTTCATTTTATATGTATTCGACATTAAAACAATTAGAGCGAAAACGCAAAATTGCAAAAATCGGTTAAAATATTAAAAAAAAGCTTCATCTTGTTATTAAATGGTGGTATTGTAGCTTTCACTATTCCCCTTGATATGCAACACATAAAATAAACAGATAAACATATAAACTTGTTGATATTTAATGTTAAAGTGAAAATTGATAATGATTTAGCATTTCCTTTGAAAATATTTTGTGATCCTTAGAAAATGACATAAAAATGGGGAAAATGAAAAAGGTTGCTGTCGGTGTAAAACTATAAGTTTATTGACCAAACGAAACAGTTAGAGGGGTTTCTACCTAGATACAGACTTTCTTATCCATATTCATCACAACTTTTCGGAAATTTCGGTTTTTAATGCTGTTCATTCTCGTATTAAGGGGGCTCCTTGGTATAAATCATTTTTTTCTAATATAGGATTTCGCTATATTTTTTTTATAAATGAACTTTATCATATAATTACTTAAAAGAAAAGAAAATAAAAAAATTGGGTCACCGTTCATTTAACTCACAATCTCCCTCGG
Source organism: Mytilus trossulus (assembly GCF_036588685.1). Classification (NCBI taxonomy): domain Eukaryota; kingdom Metazoa; phylum Mollusca; class Bivalvia; order Mytilida; family Mytilidae; genus Mytilus; species Mytilus trossulus. The sequence goes on along the minus strand of NC_086386.1, from coordinate 24,151,421 downwards.
AAAGAAGCAAACATTTTTTAATGTCCTTTTTTTCTGTTAAGCTAATAGGAGAAAAAGAGGTAAAATCAAAATAAAAAAATAAGCTAATTACAGAAATCGCTTAAATTTTACAATAATTTAGTTTATGTACAGGTAATTTGAAAACAATAATAAAAAATTATTAAATTCAAATTTAATGCCAAAAAATGGCATTTTTTGCACCAAAGGGAGATAATTTGGAGCTTTTTCAATGATATAAACATTTTAAAAGTCATCTGGGGCCAAACCGAATGGGTTGATTCGTGTACCATATCATAAAGTAATAATTAACTAATGGAGTAATAAATAAAATTTGTAAGGAGAAAATAAAAGTTTATTTTTTTGCTGAAATATTTGTACCCACGCGCCACCTTAATATTGTTTTGTTTTGCCTATATGATTCGAGCGTAACTGATGGATCTTATGTAGACGAAACAATTGCCTTGCTATCCAAATTATAAGTCTCTTATCGTTGATGAGCTTTTACAAATACTGGGTGGATAACTGGTGCTGGTGATCGATTCATTCAGGAGGCTGTCAGCAGCCAAGTATTTAGCAGTTACATTGCCCTGCAATACCATAGATCATATGTTTATTTTCAATTGATCACTACCGCCTCTCAGGCATATATCGCTATGGCCGCATTGGCGCAACTTTCGGATTTAATAAGTTTTGAATGCTTCTTAGCTTTGTTTTTGATGTGGCTTTCAAACTGTTTCGTTCGAGAACTCCGGTTGATTTCAGCATTTCAAATAACAATGGTTTCTATCTGAATCAACAATCTTCTCTTTTACGTCGTTCTTTTTACAGCAGCCGTTTATTTGATTGATACGATAATTGCCTGAAATCGAATATTATTTCAAAAACTTCTTTTTGATGAACAATTTAACATAAAATCAATCACCAACTAGTAAAAAGCAAGCTTAGAATCTTTTCAATTTATTTATTCACATTCACAAATGACAAACAAACCATAATTTACATAAAACTGTTGTATTGATGATTGATAATTAAGGTGTTTTTGTTTGTTAACCTAGATAAGATGAAACACTTCAGTATGTTACATAGAAAAATACATTTTACGATACAACATAAAGAGCTTTCTCAAACCTATTGCTTTAACTTTATCTTTCCATTTATAATGATTCAAATAAATGTCTTACATGTACGTATGTATAATCTTCTGACACATCTCATAAAACGCGGTATGATTTTTTTCTGGTTTTCATATTGGTGCTTGTAATTTTGCAGATAACCTAGCTTAAATATGTTCGTATAGAGATTTGATGATTTGTCAAATTGTAGTCATAAAACAAAAAAAATGTTAGGCCTCATAACGATCGTCAATTTAAAAAAATCGTGTAAACAACCATATAAAAGATTTTTTTTCCTTCATTGTAGCAGTCCAATATTCTGTTAAGTAGGACCAATTCGGTAGATGAGTTTTTACAAAAATGAGCTTTGACAGTACAAATTCCAAATTGACATTTCTGATATATAGATTTTTCAAAATATTTTTAAGAAGTGGCGAAAGATACCAAAGGGACAGTTAAACTCATAGATCGAAAAATAAACTGACAAAGCCATGGTTAAAACAGAAAAAGACAAACAGACAATTAAATAATAGTACACAATACACAACACAGAAAACAAAAGACTCAGCAACACGAACCCAACCACAACTTGGGGTGATCACATGTGGCACCCGTCGTGTTGCTTATGTTTTAAATAAATCCGGCAAATAGACTAATTTGGTAGGCTACGTTTGTTAAAAGGGAAAGGGATTGTAATTACGACGTAAGAACATATCATATATCATCTGTGAAACGGTTATTCCATAACGGTCAACCAACTCGTGATGGTGTTCGTAAAATTTAACTTCACCATTTGGAACTCTTGGTTTAATAGCTTCCTTTTGAGCAACAACCCTATATCAAGGAAATCATGAAAGTTTTGTCGTTACTATACAATGACACGCAATAACTTTAATAACCGTTCGATATTCCTTCCTTTTTATTTCTTGTGAAATATTTGAATTACAAGATTCTCTAAGAATAAATATGATAAAAGTTAGTAAAAACCGATATATTTGAGTTTTGCATTTGTTGCCTCTATTGCGTCTTATATTGACACAAATGTTAGTTTGGCCGCACTCATTATGACATGACTCAGATTTGAAGTCGCTTCCGAAAAAAGAATTTATACAGTAATATAAAAAAAAAGAAGATATGGTATGATTGGCAATGAGACACCTCTTCACAGGAGACCAAATGAGACAGACATTAAAAAAAAAACTATTGATCATAGTTCGGCCTCAAACGAGAAAAGCCTACACCGCTTAGTCAGCTATATCAGCTACACAGTTTATAAGACACGTTTATTTATTACAATTTACAAACCTTTTGTTGATTGAAGTTGCAGATGTTCGATTAATCTTTGTAACAACTGTATTATGAAACAGAGAGGGGAACTTAAAAATTAGATCCACAATATTCAATAAGTAGTTTTCTTTCTATTTTTCTAAACATACCAGTAAACGTTGGAAACCAGTACAATAAAAAAAGTAGATATAAAACTGTATGCTTAGATGTAATGGTTCTGTGGAAGGGTAAGGATGAACTTGTTACATTCGTCAGGAAATTTTAAACTTCAGATATAATTTGTATTCTGTGGTCCAACAATTTTTATAGTACATAAAGGTCTCCAAATTATTAGGGCGTCCTTAAAACGTCAAAGGAATTACTTCAAATCTACAATTACAACATTAAATTAAGTAAATATATATATATATATTTTTATCAAATAAGGTTTTTTTAGTTTTAAACACAGAGAAATAATTAGAACCTGACAAACTTATTTCATATAGTTACTATACATTTTTAAAGAAAAAAGGTTTCTATGTGAATTTTGAGTGGTTATGAATGTCGTTAAATAATCTCGATGTCTTATATCTCAACATTTAAAAAATCATATTAAAGGGAAATCACACTATTGTTTATACGCATCGCTCTCGGCGCCGCTATAGTGTCGTAACTGTATTATGACGTCGCTGTTTTCGTTTCCGTCGTAAATTGAGAAAATGCTAAATTTTAATAAATTGCAATGTTTTTTTCACAGAATTGTTTTGTCGCGTGGATTGCGGTATAGAAAGCGGACTCAATGAGCATTTTTGTTTTATTTTTTCAGTTCGAGATTTTCTGAAAATGAGCATTTTTGTGTTACGCTTACTGAAACAGTTTAGAGAGTCAATTTTGTAATGGTTTATATATGAACCCATAAGAAACGAAATTGAAAAATCTCAACTGTTTTCTTCTATTTTTTATGAGTGAAAACGTCAAAAATCATCATTTTCGTCTTTGTTTACATTTTTTCATTGATCACCAGCACCCGTCAGGACCGAATCACCAGCACAGTACGTTATCTTGCAGGACAACCATACCCACCGTGGACAAGGTTTAGTCCAACCCGATAGTTCCAAGCATTGCAAGAAATGCTCCTATGCTAGCAACGTCGTTCTATAATGTTAGTTATAAATAGTTCCCGCCAAAAATCGATAATAAGATTGTTTCCGTTTTAGCGGATTTAAAACATCGGTGACCCCCCATTTTTATTTATGGTTTTAAAATCTTCCATGAAGCTGCAATTTTTGCAGAAGTTTGAAGGAAAAAACATTAGTAGATTTTTTTTATTTCAAGAAAAATCTATAATAAATCGAAATTAAAAACGGCGGGAAATGTTCAAAGGCCTTGAAAATTAAGGAAACTGCGAGAAATAAATGTGTATAAGGTAAAAGTTACAATCGACTGTTATAGTTTTACCAGTAAAACATCGTTTTTTCAATAATTTTGACTTCAATTGGCAATTTAGAGCGCTATTTCTATTATTCGGTATAACGCGATTCTTTACTTTTTGATGACGTCATATCTCGAAAATAACATCGCTGACCCCAATTTTTATTTCGCCTAAAATATTGTAAAAAGTATGATCTGTCTATACGCAAAATTTCAATGAATTATTATTAGTAGTTTAAATAGTGTGATTTCCCTTTAAGGTGGTACCCAACACTTTAACTAAAATTAATTTGGCTAGTTTAATTTTGATAAAATTTTGACAAAGTATTTACTTTGATCTTTTGACATGAATATAAAAATGTCAAAACATTTGAACCAATCGTTTTATCAGAAAAATTACACTGGTTATATAGCAGTTTAACAAACACTTATTTTGATCATTGAGAAGATAAATATTACCATAACAACACAACATATTTAAAACGTTTAGCTGATTTTACAGAGTTATCTCCCTGTAGTGTTAGGTACCACATTAAGAATAACTAAGACGCAAATTGAGAAAATGATTTTAGAAAAGCATTTTAGATGGAATTGATACAACTGTTTATTTTAGTTTGTTTTTATTGTAGATAAATTTTAGAACACAGGACTAGTACATATAAAGTCCTTTTCAAACAGCATGTACATAATCCCAGAAAAAAAATTCCATAAAATATTGTAAATTAACTAATAAATTTTCTGCTTTGTTTTTAGATACAGCACCAACCCCACCGTTTACAGTATTGGGTGAGGAAATAATTTAAAAGAATTTGTAATTCTATAAATGAAGTGAACAAGGTAGTATGGGTGTCTTGAATTGTAAACAACAGAGGGTATGAGATCAAGATTTTGAATCAATTTAGCAAAATTCGATGTAAAATGCAAATAACTAAATTAATGTGAATTTTCATTATAAAGAATAAATGTTTAAGATTTCAAAATAAGAATATTTATATTTTAATAATTGTAAATACGATTTTGCTTCATTTTTAATGTTTTATTTTAAAATGGCATTTTACTGGGTGGTAACTCTGAAATAGTGCATTTTCTGAATGAATCTACATGAAATTTTGCTATTTTATATCTTAGACGGAAAAAAAACGTACAGTGATTCAAGCTTTTCTTTTTGATATTCCTAAGACATTTTTTGAAAGCTATCTTTTCGTATGTTATTTACATTCTATCATTTAGTTTAGCTTCTAATCACATATTGATGATTTCGTAAAGTATAATTCAAACAAAATGTGTCACTTGGTCACAACAAACAGCTTGAATGAACTATCATGCTTGGTGACCTATCATGTTTATTATATTTTTGAACTCATCACAATCAATACTACGTTTTAGTGAAAGGATAAACACATTCTATTTTTTTTTGAATTCATACTCCCATATCACCTTAATTAGTTATCATCAGTCTTCCTTCAAACGTTAACGAAATGTTTATATCACTGACTTATATCTAAAACTATGTCCAATCGTTTCTTGCCAGTACAATTTAAATACAAATTATCATAAAATGCAAATGAGACCAAAGTTGACATCAACAATTAATTCCGTCTTTTTTTTGTTTTTGATTCTTGTTTTGATATCTTGATTTGTTGGTTCAAAACGGAAACATGAGATTTGATCATCAGTGAATTATTCTTGAATCTATGTTGGTCAATGTCAGTATTGATTTTCTCAAGTGTTTCAAGGCTTTCAGATCAAAGATGTTTTGCATCGAAGGTCGGTAGTTTTCTCTTAGCACTCAGGCTTCTTCCACAAAAAAATTACCGCCAAGAAATAGCCTAAATGTGGTGCATAAAAGTGGCGTTAAAACACCAAATATCAAAAATCAAATCAGAAACAAAGAATTAATTGTGGGTAATCTTGCTTTTAAGGTAAGACCCTGTCTCCTGAATTATTTTACAACAATACAATTTGTCATTTGAATTGACTTTTAATGTTAAATTTGTCGAGTTTAACATGCCCCATACGTCAGGTTGACACTACAAAAGCCTTTTCTGCATTTATGTGTTAAGATTAACATTTTCATCCATCAGTATTCTGGATATGATTTAATTTAAAATTACTAATTTTGTGGTATGAATGTCAATTAATGACTTCTATTTACTGGGAATTAGAGTTAAACGCCGTTGTTTGCTGAAAACGATCTATTCAGTTACTTATTATAATATAAAAAGTTAAATTACAAATATACCGAACTCTCAAATAAAATTCAAAACGGAAAGTCCCTAATCAATTAGCAAGATCGAAAGCTCAAACACATCAAACGCGAATGTGTAAAAACTTTCATACTTTTTACTTGGTACAGAAATGTTCTTATGAAGAGAGAAGAGGATTAAACATGGCTTTAAAACTAGCTAAACTGCTCTACAATATCTGAAAAGTGACAGAACAGATTCGATATAAGGCTTAATTTGACCAATTCTGAAATTGAATTCATCAGTCATCAAAATACCTTTAAAAACTTAAATTTATTGCGATACAAAAATATAATACTATGTTTATGATAGCAAGGCCAAAAGCTTGTTTCAGGGTAAAATTCAGGTTTGTGTAATGTATAAATATGTATGAGTTGTTGCAAGTAAGCTTTTGTTCATCAATCTTTAAGTTAATAAAGTTTTCATTTCAGGTTATTTTGGAACTAGTCCAAGTATCGATGTATATGTTATAAACCATCCAGTAACATGGCGAGAGGCTTCCCAAAACTGTTTTAGTCATCAGTTTTTCGAGCTATTCGCTGAATCGCCAGTAAACAAACTACTACAGCATTTAGATGAAGTAAAGCAGATGCTACACGAGCTACTATGGTAAATTTTAAATTTAAAAACTTAATATGAATGAATGGATATATTTATTAGCATTGATAACAAGTCATATTGAATAAAGATATGATGTAACTATTTTACAAGATTTCATTCCATCAATGGAGAAAGCTTTAAACAACAAACACAAACTTGAAATCTCATTCCAATATCTCACTTTTAGACTATTCCAAAAATCAAATGAAGCTTATATCTAATAAGCAGTAACATACATGATCCTTTATAGCTTGTTGTTCGGTGTGAGCCAAGGCTCCGTGTTGAAGGCCGTACTTTAACCTATAATGGTTTAATTTTTAAATTGTTATTTGGATGGAGAGTTGTCTCATTGGCACTCACACCACATCTTCCTATATCTATGATCGTCGTCTGGTTTACAGCTAGCACTAAGATACTGATTTGATGTGTTATATATTACACATACATATTATTTCATGGGCTCATAAACATTTAAGAAACTTGCCATATACAATATAATTAAATTCACAGGATTAAATTTATAGCCCATGGGTAGATTACTGGTTGCATAAAGTTAATTGAAATTTATCACCAAAGTTCCAGAAGACAAATTTTCTATAAGAAATCAATTTGAAGTTTTTGCAAGGTTGGCCAAATAATTTGACAAAGTAATGACATTCACCATGCCACTGAATTATAAGGGAGCTTGGTAAGAGCGTAATTAGGCAACAAGTCATCAACATTTACACAGAGTTGTTATTGTGTTATTGTACGTTCAAAGGACATGTATTGTTATAGGCTTATGCAACGTTAAGAGACATATACAATTGAGAATGGAAATAAGGAATGTGTCAAAGGGACAACAGCCCGACCATGGAGCAGAACACAACCGAAGGGCACCAATTATTTTATAAATTTGGATATCACAAAGAAACTCAGTCTTTACCTCTGTCGGACAAAATTTACCTTATATGGATTGATAATTGTTCTTGAGTTATCTTTGGTCATATACCTCTTCATCATAAGTTTTTTTACAGCCTTAACTAACAAACATTCGACTTTTCGTGTTTTTGATTAAGGCTACTCATATGTGACTGAAGTGACAAGAAATTTATTTATGAAGTGTAAGTTCCATAATTTTACATATTTAAATATACTTGTATTATAAAGGTTATTTTCATTGTTGAGTCATTGATGAATGAAATCGGCAGTTTTACATCATTGACCTCTGTTTTGTTTTGTGATTTCAGTTTTGAAATACAAACAGGCGTACAATCGCGCTGTTTGTTTAACGTCTTTAACGTGCAGTGTTATATGCTCCTTGCTAAATATAACTACTCTTGAACTCAACTTTTGATATAAAAATGCACTCAAACCTTTTAGCAACTTTTCCCCATAATATCGGTACTTATGTGTAAAACCTCTTCAAATGACGTTTGTTATTAATAAGCATAATGACTTAGTATAGCTCTTCGATAGTTAATGACCTACATGTAGAGACATGTGTTATAAAAAAAAAATGTACTAATTTTTTGTTATGAATGAAACTTATATCTGGATGTTTAAAATTTTGTATCAGTTCTGTTTCCCTCTTTTAAACTATAGACCGTATCTTTGTGCATTACTAAGTGTATGACTGTTGCAATTTACTATGGATGACTACCACACTTGTCAGCTGATGGAGGGCCTTCAGTTTTTTTTTATAATATATAACAACAGTTTGTAAGAGTACTTTTTTATTTCATTTAGTAGGTACATTTTGTTGTTCAAATGGTCAAAATCAAACCGATATGTATAACTACTCAGAAAGGAAAAAAAATTAGTTAAGTCATGTATTTTTATTGTATTTAGAAATATACTTACCTGTTCAAATTCAAATCACGTTGGTAGTCGTCTTATGCTTAAGTCTAAGAAATATATAAAAAAAAACAATTGATGTTTTTGTCGTCAAAACTCAGGAATCAATTGGAGTTTCTGACATTAATGAGTAAGTTATTGTTGAATACAGAATATGGACTATAAGCTTTTATTTCATTTTTTGTCGTCATGCTCCATTCTCATTTATGTACCAATCACATAACATTTTGTTTGTTTGTTTGTTTGTTTTGTTTTTTGTTTGTTTCACGGTTTTTGTAAGGTTTAAAGTTTTTATAATTTATAAAAGTTAAACTTTAATTTTAGGCCTCCAGACAAGCATATTTGGATAGGATATCTATATAACGGAACATCATATTTAATGGTGGATGGTGGTAAATGTGTTACATCTGCTGACCTCTTCCCGAAAATTGACATACATGGAGGTACTGGGTGTATTCTATTGAATGTAGCTGCACACACTGCATCAGAATTACTTATTGCTGTACCATGTGACGAAAAACATGAATATCTTTGTGAATTTCCAATGCAAGGTATGACTAGAGATTGCCTATATTTTTTATTCCTGCATATATTGACATCTCATTTCATCATTAACAAAAAAATTCACATTTGAATCTTTTACTTATAATATATTATGATATATTACGATGAACAATAGAAACATGCATATGTAAACGTTTGGGGTTAATATTTGACTTCCGAATTATACTTATAACGCCAATTTGTGCAAACATCAAGGAAGACACATCATTTTGTGGAATATTTCTTTAAGGACCGCACGAACTATTCATCATGACTAAAATGAATAGAAGTTTTCATAGCAATATCTTTGTATTATAAATTCCTGCAATTATTCTGATTTGTAAATTTTAAGGTCAAGTAAAACTAAATCGGCAATTTCATAAATTTGGGTAAAAGTTTTCATACAACCTACATGACCTAGGGTCAATGAACTATAACTGACAATGAAATAACAAACATATATATCACAATGAAACGTTACTGATTTGAATTAATTCTTTTAAAGGAGGCAAAAGTTTGTATTAAATCACATAATTGTAATCAAAGGTACCAGGATTATAATTTTGTACGCCAGACGCGCATTTCGTCTACATAAGACTCATAAGTGACGCTCATATCAAAATATTTATAAAGCCAAACAAGTACAAAGTTGAAGAGCATTGTGGATCCAAAATTCAAAAAAGTTGTGCCAAATGCGGCTTATGTAATCTATGCCTGGAATAAGAAAATCCTTAGTTTTTTCGAAAATTTCAAAGTTTGGTAAACAGGAAATTTAAAATCGGCGACAAACATTCTCGAATATGTCTCTAAATCATCATTTTTCAAATTCAAATCCATCTTTTTTAAACTTTATTTTGTTGATACATAAAGTTTCCTTTTGAATACATAAAATCATACTGGCTTCGACTATTTAAGGTAAATTGTCAATCTGTTGGTAATATAATTAAAATAAAGGAAAAACACCGCCGTTTCCAGATTTACAACGCGATTACGTTACATGTTTTTTACATTGTGTGGTATGTTTTCAACTTGATCACCATGTTTGAATGAAGTGTAATGTGAATTTGAAATTGGAGATTTTCAGTCAATTTCATGTGCTCTCTTTATTAGTTATCACCTATATAGATACAATTGTATTCTAGAAAGTAATATTTCAGAGTTTAAATGACTACCGCATTCTTTTTCAATTTTCATCTCAATTCAAATATCTGAAGAGGGACGAAAGATACCAAAGGGACAGTCAAACTCGTAAATCTAAAAAAAACTGACAACGCCATGGCTACAAATGAAAAAGACAAACAAAAAACAATAGTACACATGACACAACATAGAAAACTAAAGAATAAACACCACCAAAAACTAGGGGTGATCTCAGGTGCTCCGGAAGGGTAAGCAGATCCTGCTCCACATGCGGCACCCGTCGTGTTGCTTATATGATTACAAATCCGGTAAATAGTCTAATTCGGTAGGTCAAATTCATGAAAGGGAAGGGGATTGTAGTTACGACGTAAGGAACATATCCGATATCATTTGTGAAACGGTTATTCCATAACGGTCAACCAACTCGTGATGGCGTCCGTAAAATTTACGAAGGGATGATTTCAACTTCACCATTTGGAACTCTTGGTTTAATAGCTTCCTTGTGAGCAGTAACCCTCTATCAAGAAAATCATGATAGGAAATGCAAGCACGGGAATATCGTATCAGTTGGGAGATATATACCCCGTATGCAGGTTCTGCTGGAATGTTGCTACTTAAAAAATGGAAAGTTCACAATTGGAAAGCTCAAATCATCTCTTTTGTCGTAAAGTTTTGTCTTCAACCGACCCTCATTGTCAATTTCTAGATGTGAGTCAAGATATGAAGCCGACTTAACTGTATCTGTAGTATCCTTTATCTCCAATTCGATGGGATAGATGCGATCCACATAGTCATCAAATTTTGAATTGTTTAGTGAAAGAACGTCATCTATATAGCGGAAAGTAGAGTTAAAGGATATTGCTAACTTCTTATCTTTCTTCCTAAGAAGTTCCTGCATGAAGTCAGCCTCATAATAATAAAGAAACAAGTCAGCAAGTAGAGGGGCACAGTTTGTTCCCATTGGGATGCCGACAGTCTGTTGAAAAACATGCCCACCGAACGTAACAAATATTTTGTCAATCAAGAAATCAAGCATCTTGATAAAATCGGTTATAGAGAATTTTTTGTTTGAATCAGAATAATTCTTAACAAAGTAGGATTTATCCCTCCCTAAGACAAGATATTTATATCTACGTTGGCCATTCTTTTTTATGAAGCAAAGTAATACCAACTCTTTTAATTTGTCTTTTAGTTTGGAATGTGGAATACTTGTGTAAAGAGTAGAAAAGTCAAATGTTTTAATACTGTTACAAGATGAAAGAGAGTTAGATTGTTTGTACTCTAAAAGATCTTTGGAATTTTTAAGTATCCACATCTGATTCACGCCACCTCTAGAATAGGCAGTTTCACAATAACTTTGAAGCCCGTCTTTGATTGCTGATAAAATGGATGTTTATAATTTAGAAAGGGGTTTCGTGGAGCACTTGGAAGACCCAGCAATATACCGTTGTCTGTAAGGACACTTGTGTAGTTTAGGTATCCAATACAGTGATGGAAGATCCAGTTCTTCATCTTTGGTTGAAATACCAAAGGAACAAAGAACAGACCTATGATTATCCAGGATTTCCTCTTTGGTTAGTGTCGTGAGGGTATATGTTGGGTTTCCAAGTGAATTGTCTATACCTAATTCGTTTATCAAGCAATTAATGTAATGACTTTTACAGACAAAAACGATGTTATTTGGGGCTTTGTCTGCGGGGACAACAACATATGTATCATGGAGGTCAGATAGGTGTTTAGCAACATTTGGATCTTTGAAGATTGACGTAGCATGGGCTTTGATGGACCCATTCAGTTTTTTAATTCTGATTTGTATTTCCGACCTCACTGCCTTAATCCATTCGGATAGAGTGTCTACGTCTTCCTTCTCGCGCTTAGTCCATTGCCTGGCATAATCCTCGACTGAATCCATCAAAATTTTAAAGTTGTATTTCCAATTGATGGATTTAGGCTCACGATATTTAGGACCTTTCGATAACACGTTTCGTAGAGAAGTGTTATTAACAATGTTAAGGTCACCGGTTATAACGTGGCCAGCAGGATTATATGTGAATTGGGAACTAGCACAAGTGCAATCAGGAGGTTTAGACTTGAAGTCGTCAATATCGAGATCCTGCAAAACGCGTTTGTAATTGAAAATTTTAGTTGCAATAGGTTTGGTATAGGTATAAGAAATTATTTGTACAGACTGGTCTTTGAAATAAGGAGGTATTTTCGATTGAACTAATTTATGATGAAGGATATTGCCTAGGTTGACGCCATCGAGACCTTGGTTGGCAAAGGAAAGATTTAGAAAAGATCTTTTCTCTTTTTCATCTCTTCCAATGCGAACTGGCTTGTAAAGTCTGTGACTAGCAATATCCGAAATTATAGCTTGTAGTTTGTATTGGTTTGAATGAGGGTTTGTAACAGTGGATTCCAAACATAAATTGAACAGAGAATGAAGTTTTGAAAGGGGTAATGAATAAAGTTTCGTGCGAATGTGATGAATACCTAACGGTTTTTGTATGCATGGCTGCAAGTCATTAATAGAAACATCATGCAGAGAGGGTGATGTATAATGACGATGGCCATGACTACGTTTACGTCGAGGAGTCGAGTTGAAAATATTCATCACATTCACCGAGTTACACGAAGGACTAGATAGAATACCTATACCATCAATTTTGTCATTGCAGCCATACGGTGTTGCAGTTCCCAATTGTATAATCCAGTAGTCTTCTTTTTGTCTTCGGAGAGTCGTTGAAAGATTAGGATTGTTCGAGCTATGGTATATTTTAACTGTCATAGAAACGATGGAATGATCGGGCTGATTGAAATGCTGGTTAATGTCTGATCTATGACCGCACATACGTTTGTTTAGCCTTCCTATCGTTTCACCGACGTATACCAATCCGCAAAGGTTGCACTCTTATCCGTAGACGACATTTATCGATTTACCATTCAGATCATCGTAACTTCTGTAGTTGTATGCGAAACTTTGTCAAAATCTGTGACGTAGTCCAGTTGCTGTAAAATAACCGAGAATATTTTACATCAATCATAACAAAACAAAACAAATCAAAATCTGTATATCAGTAATTTGCTCATATATTTACAGTGTAATTTTTTTTCTTTCTTTTAGTTGATATCGATTCCACTCGCTATGAAGACATGAAATTAGATGAATTAACTATGTTTGGTTGTATACCTGTTTATGTTAGTAGTTCATCTTCGACAGAGTGTGAACAGGCAATGAAAAGTAGTAAAATGGCATTTGCTGCCGTGTTCACTGGAATATACTCGTCGTGCATTGTTTATGAGAATATACTGTTTGAATTTTCAGTGAATGTTCACATTGTACAATCATATCCAGGTACCACAACATTTGTAAAAACCGCAGGATATACTGGTAACGTATGCTTCTTTTTTTAAACTATTTATAAGGTTGAACAAACAACCGAAAGAAAAGAAGAATACTCAAGTATAGCTACAGGCTAGCTTTTTTCTTGAAATATAAAGCATTCTGTCTATATCTTTTTTTTAATACAAATGATATTAAAACGTGTTTGTAGATAAATACGAGCGGAAAATCGTCGTTGAATATTACAAACAGTAGTATACCGCTGTTCAATTTACGCAAGCTTGTCAAGAATACTGAATCATTTTGTTCAAATGTAAAAATGTAACAAGGAGAACTTTTTTTTAAGAAGTTCACTATTTGTTGTGTGAATAATAATATTTTCTTCTCATTCATGAAACATGTTGTCTAACTCAACTCATTAGGATATTGATGCATTGATGAAACATATTGTGTTATTTTTCCATATTGTGTTCAATGACTTTGTTATCGTTCTCCATGTTTTTAATGTTTATATAAGTAGACTGTAAAAATATCATATTCAATCTAAATTTACTGAGATATGAGTCGTACCTTTAACAATTATATGTATAGCATGGTTTAAACAACTATGAAACAAACATTATGTCAATCAACATAGCAGTTTTTAAGTTTGAATCGCATTCAAAAGTGAATTTTACAGACTCGTCACAAATTTAATTTAAACAGGAAATTTAAATCGTTGTCATTATGTTAAAACTGTACTGACACTAAATGGTTTATGGAATGTTCAAAATGATGTATAATACCTTAAAAAATATTGCGCCATGGTTTTCAATATCACAAGGACAAATTACCAATGTGTATCCCTGGCACAAGAACAGCATTTGTCAGCAGAAATCAACTGAAAAACATCTTATATGTTCAGATATTTCACATTCAATCTTTTAATGTAATATTTCATACAGAACACAAAAATGATGCCAGTAATCTCATAAGTTTACCAAACCTTTAAACAAAATTATTCTGGGAAGAGTTATAATTTCAATAATGTTGTTATCCTGGTACTTTTGATAACTATTTACACCACTGGGTCGATGCCACTGCTGGTGGACGTTTCGTCCCCGAGGGTATCACCAGCCTAGTAGTCAACACTTCGGTGTTGGCATGAATATCAATTATATGGTCATTTTTTATAAATTTTCTGTTTACAAAACTTAGTATTTATCGAAAAACTAAGGATTTTCTTACCCCAGGAGTAGATTACCTTATCCGTATTTGGCACATTTTTTTGGGAATTTTGGTTCCTCAATGCTCTTCAACTTTTTATTTATTTGGCTTTTTAACTATTTTGATATGAGCGTCACTGATGAGTCTTATGTAGACGAAACGCGCGTCTGGCGTATAAAATTGTAATCCTGGTACTTTTGATAACTATTGTTAGATCATTAGAGATGATCATAGGGTCTTTGCATCGTAAATAAACATATTTATTCTGAAATAAGATAATGGCATGACACATGTTATGTTCTTTACTCATGTTGTATGATAGTACAATACTAAACTTTTTAAGATGATCATGTTCTGATTTTAATATTACTTCATAGAAACAAGTGAACCCTATTAAAGACTGACCCTTCAAAGGTCAATAATATTCTGTATGTATCTTGTTTTTATTGCAGTCACCATATTACAAAGGAATGAAATGCAGACGACACATACCAACCTTATTGGAAATTGTATGTTTTAAAATATATTTACGCTACAATACATAATCAATTAGGCTAATGAACTATGACATGAATTCATCAAATTTAGAAAAGATCGTCGTAACAATGAAACAGATTTCCAAGTTATTAAACAAAAATGTGTAAAAAAGAAAAAAACTCAGACTAGTTGCACAACCCACTGCTTTAATTTCAGTAAATATCTGACAGTGAGTTTCGAAGCGATTGAATTAATCATAATTGAAAACAATCCTAACATAGGTATATTGTAATTTCAAAAATACATAAAAAAACACAAGATACATAGTTTTTGAAATGTTTTCAAAAGACATTGAATTTTTTTTATTTAATTTTGCCATAGATTTTCATTGAACTCAGGATATTCAACGCATTTTGCGCCTGTCCAAAGTCAGGAGCCTCTGGCCTTTGTTAGTCTTGTATTATTTTAATTTTAGTTTCTTGTGTGCAATTTGGAAATTAGTATGACGTTCATTATCACTGAACTAGTATATATTTGTTTAGGGGCCAGCTCAAGGACGCCTCCGGGTGCGGGAATGTCTCGCTACATTGAAGACCTGTTGGTGACCTTCTGCTGTTGTTTTTTTATTTGGTCGGGTTGTTGTCTCTTTGACACATTCCCCATTTCCATTCTAAATTGTATTAGTATCTTTTCTGAATTAATGTCTCTTATCTGCCAAAAAATGTTACCAAAAATAAGGTAAAGACGTTTTCTTTTATAGAAGTCTTCAAATCTTTTTGGATCTAAAACAATAAACAAAAAGTAATATGCTGATTTGATTGAATCAGGTCTAGTTAAAAATTAAATGTATCCTGTAACTCAAACCTTCTACCAATTTTGTAGGAATATGAAGATAAAAAGGAATATTTGTAGGTCTATAAGTTCATTTCGAGGACATATTTTTTTTTTTTTATTAAATTTACCCAATATAGGTGTTTTATTTCGTATCCAATAAGAACAAAATGAGTAGGTTTTACCGATTATATTTTGTTACTTATTTTGATCAAAGTTGTGTAAATGACGAGAGATTGAAGAGTTCACATTTCGTAATGACAAGATGACAACACGTTGCGGCAACGGTGTCACGAGAAACATAATAAGAAAGACATGTAGAAATTTATTTATATACTAATAATTTATTACAGTCTTTTAAAATTTAAAAAGTGTGCGATTATAAAACAGATTAGTGAACATACTTAAACATAACTGTTTTACAGGTTTTCCATCAGATCCTCAAATGAATTCAACAACCACATCAGAGATGCAAACAGTAGATGAAACAGTTAAAACAACCGAGAAGATAACCATGGAACCTGTAGATGTATTGCCAACACTGCAAACAGAACAAACAACAAGGAAGCTAACTCTCACGGAAGGAATAACGTTTCAAACACCAGAAAATCTCACCATGAAAATGACAGACGAAATATCAACAGAAAAAATAACGACACTGAAAATAGGAGAAATAGGTATAGCAACACCAAAAATTACACCATCAAACATAACAGCACTATGAATTATAGTAAATAAATGAAATCAACTCTATTGATATAAAATCACTAAATCACTTTTTTGATCAAAATTCCTCAAAAAATCTTAAACGCATTTTTTAAAATCAAAGTTTACGTTTATAGTACTTGGACTCCTTAAACATTCATATAATTTGTTCTTTTAATTGATTCTAGTCCAGAACGTGGCACATGTGTATGACTCCAATATCAATTGAGTACAATTGTTAATTCTTCCACCGAAGGTCAGTTGTTCTTTACGTTCACGCTGACCTACTACAAAAACAATGACAACTACAAAATAACCAACAGTGCTGAATAGTGGTTAAACAACAATCAACTAATCAATCAATCAATCTTTTATTCAATATAATAATTAATATGCAACTTTGTTTTATAATCAGAACTATGTATTCTCCTGTTATCGATTTATCGACAAACCACGTGGTATACATACCTAACACGGAGTGACTATCCAAAAGTATCAAACCAAACTTTTCCAAATATCAAAATAAAAAGGTAAAACAATCCAAGACAACAGTATCATGATAATAGAATAATTAAAGCAACACAACATAGATCAGGTGCGTCGGAACGGTAAGGATAACCTGCTCCTTATTCAGCACCGCCATTATTGTCGTACATACAGTACTAAATAAATATATATTCTTTAAACGAAACAACATTTTTTTTCTAATAAAAATATTGGTTGATACTTTTTCCAGATCATACTGACGATGTGCTTTGCAGTTCAAACTGTTGTAACCGTGTACCTAACCCCTTGAATAACTCATTTATTGGAGATATGGTACTGGATAATATGAGGGTCAACAAAACACATCTAAGCTCCTATAGGAGAAAACGCACATCAGTCAAGGATTCTAGACTATCGTCTGCTGTGATTGGTTACTGTGCCACAGTAATATTGATTGCTGCTGGTTTGATGATAATTATTCCAGATCTTTGTCGAATGGTCAAATATGACAAGATTTGCAAAAAAACATAAACAACAAAAGACTACGTAAAATAAACTACTTTTTTGAAGGGTGTAAATTTTGACAAGAATTTTGGATTAAAGTTGGGTTATTATTTGATAAAATAAAAATAGGTACACATATTTTATCAATGTAACGTATAGTGTATAGTAATGTGACAGAGAGTGTGTATGTGTGTGCAACTTTTGTGACCAAGTTTTTGTGAAGGTATATGTGTGTGTCTCTGCTAATGTGAAAGTTAAGCAATATTATGATTCTCATTTATGTTTTATGTATACTGGTTCTCTGTTTACACGAAACGTTTGGCAATACTTTGTACAAATTATCAACAAAAACTCATTCTTTATCCATGTTTTTCATCAGGTTAACTTACCATCAGAAATTACGTCATCAATGAATGATATATACTCATATAATATTTTCAGTATTCTGTAGCGCGTACAAGTTATCACAGAACAGTTATTTCATATAGATTGTAATATTTTATTGACCACTTTTGAAACTTATGATAAGTTTATTTTGTGAAACCCCTGGTTCAATTGATAATTCACACACAGGGATAAACCTATTTGGGATATTAGTACATTTCAGAGTATTTGTTAACAACGACTTGTGCAATATACTGAATAATTATTAAAAAAGAAAAAAAAATTCTTGTCAAAATTGCAAAATTTACAATAATAATACGCAAGACTAACAAAATTATGGGAAGGACAAGATAGTAAGATGTTCCCTAGAGGCAATATTTTACGCGGATTATGTTTTTCGATGTTCTAATTATGCATTAAAGAACTTCAATTGGCATTAGCTGTTAAATTTTTGGTCACCGATTTCCATGCATTGTAAATTGTTTATTTCAGACTTATTGTTTTAAATATAAGTTTTAGCATATTACAAATCAAAAATTAGGATTTGGGTCAAATTGGTGAACATTAAATGTTTTATTCGATATCTGTATAATGAAATGTGAGTATCAAGTTAGGAATGGTGTTTTCATATGTCTGAAGTATATGAGATTTTGATTTTGCCATTTGATAGGTGACTTTTTGGATTTTCCTTGGAATTCGGTATTTTTGTTATTCTATTTTTTTCAACATGTTATAACATTATTCATGTTGTTTTTCTACCATGTATATATTGCTTGTTATTTCCACCCGATAGAACAAAAATTATAGAAAGTGAACAAGGGAAAATTTACAATATTCGGATTAAACATTTTTTTTGTAATTATACAAATCATTTTGATTAAATATATATACATACAACAATTTATGTTTTGTTTTGATTGTCCAAATATTTGAATTTGATAATGTTGATGAAATGTTGAAAATTTTGAATGTATGTACTAAATGTTACCTTTATAATAAAATATTATAGAAAAAATGTTTCTGGGTGACGGAATTTCTCGATAATTGAAGACCTATTGGCGACCTTCTGATGGTTGCTGTTCTATGGTCGGGTTGTTGTCTCTATGACACATTCCCATTTCCTTTTTCAATTTTATTGTTGATATAAAAAAAAAGATGTGGTATTATTGCCAAGGAGACAACTCTCCACAGGAGACCAAATGACACAGAAATTAACAACTAAATTAATCACCATACGACATTTAACAATGAAAAAAAAACCCATACCACATAGAAAGCTAGAAAAGGTCCTGAAATTACATATGAAAAAAAATTAAACGAGAATACTAACGGACTAATTTATGTACCAAAAAAATTAACACAAAATAAATATGTAACACATCAAAAAACGACAAACACTGAATTGCAGGCTCCTGATTTTGGACAGGCGCATACATATAGGCGAGCGTAATATTTGAAAAAGACGTCTTGTTAAGGACTTTAATGCACCCACCTAATACACGGCTAATTTCTTTTTAGCTCACCTGGCCCAAAGGGCCAAGTGAGCTTTTCTCATCATTTGGCGTCCGTCGTCCGTCGTCGTCCGGCGTTATCTTTTACAAAAATCTTCTCCTCTGAAACTACTGGGCCAAATCAAACCAAACTTGGCTACAATCATCATTAGGGTATCTAGTTTAAAAAATGTGTGGCGTGATCCGGTCATCCAACCAAGATGGCCGCCACGGCTAAAAATAGAACATAGGGGTAAAATGCAGTTTTTGGCTTATAACTCAAAAACCAAAGCATTTAGAGGAAATCTGACATGAGGTAAAAATGTTTATCAGGTCAAGATCTATCTGCCCTGAAATTTTCAGATGAATCGGTTAATCTGTTGTTGGGTTGCTGCCCCTGAATTGGTAATTTTGAGGAAATTTTGCTGTTTTTGGTTATTATCTTGAATATTATTATAGATAGAGATAAACTGTAAACAGTAATAATGTTCAGCAAAGTTAGATTTACAAATAAGTCAACATGACCGAAATGTTAAGTTGACCCCTTTAGGAGTTATTGCCCTTTATAGTCAATTTTTAATCATTTTTCATAAATCTAAGTAATCTTTTACAAAAATCTTCTTCTCTGAAACTACTGAGCCAAATTAATCCAAACTTGGCCACAATCATCTTTGGGGTATCTAGTTTAAAAAATGTGTGGCGTGACCCGGTCAACCAACCAAGATGGCCGCCACGATTAAAAATAGAACATAGGGGTAAAATGCAGTTTTTGGCTTATAACTCAAAAACCAAAGCATTTTGAGGAAATTTGACATGTGATAAAAATGTTTATCAGGTCAATATCTATCTGCCCTGAAATTTTCAGATGAATTGGACAATCGGTTGTTGGCTTGCTGCACTCCAATTGGTAATTTTTAAAGAAATTTTGCCGTTTTTGGTTATTATCTTGAATACTATTATAGATAGAGATAAACTGTAAACAGCAATAATGTTCAGCAAAGTAAGATCTACAAATAAGTCAACATGACCTAAATGGTCAATTGACCCCTTAAGGAGTTATTGCCCTTTATAGTCAATTTTTAACAATTTTCATTAATTCGGTAAATTTATGTAAATTTTTACCAAATATTTTTTTCTGTTACTAATGGGCAAGGTTCATTATAGATATAATTGTAAGAAGCAAGAACGTTCAGTAAAGTAAGAACTTCAAACACATCACCATCACCAAAATACAATTTTGTCATGAATCTATTAGTGTCCTTTGTTTAATATGCACATAGACCAAGGTGAGCAACACAGGCTCTTTAGAGCCTCTAGTTTAAATGAGAGAATAACTTTGATTTTTGCCCGGTCGTCTCAAAATCGTACTGCGAAGTGTTTGTAGAGTTCACTTTTATTTCAGAATTTAGTTGAAAATTATAAAATTACGTCATGTTTTTCAAGCAAAGGAAACTCGTCGTATCTCTTCTTTTAGACAGAATAATTAGGTGAATAAGATTTTTAAAATAATGAAAAACAATATTTACAAATGTAAGTCCGATTGCTTTTGCATTCCTTCTAAATATTTGACATTTTGTACGAAGATTTTCATAATCCTGACCTTTTTCGATCTACAATTAAATTTTAATTATATGCTTTTGCACTCTATCCGTTTTAGAACACATCAAATTACTCATCAGTTATATTTTTTTTATTCAAGATCTCACGTTTCTTAAAATCACGAATTTCTGTAATTTTATGATGTTGTGTAAAATCACTATAGTTTCCGGAATCCCTTATCTATTTCGTCATCGTTTTTTATCGGAATATATTTCCGTGTACTTAAAGGGACGGTGCAATATATATCAACCAGGGGGGACCGGTGCAAATCATAAAACCTGTTTGGAAAAAAGTATTGTCCCATGCTGATGTGATAGGAAAAAAAGTTATGTCCCATGACCTCTTTTCATTAAAAAAGTATGTGTACCATGAATATCATGAATATATTGAGTGAATAAAAACACAATCTGTACCTTAAATAACGTAAAGCGACAATATTTATTGTGATATAAATGTTTTTGACCATCATTTATATATTCTCGACTAGTCTTGACCTTCAAATTTAATTTTGACTGGTGTAAATCAGCCCATCTAACTAAATTAAATATTGATCTTACAAAATTCCAACTTATAAGGTAGTTTGATTTATTGCTGTGAAATGAAAGAATTTAATTTTACAATAGGTTATAAAAAAAATTATTATATAAATTCAGATAGGCATCTTTAATTTTTTTTATAACTTTTTCAAATCAACTTGCAATTTCTTTAATAATTTAATTCTTGAGTTTGACAGCAATACAACAAAAACAAAATGACCTTGGATTCAGTAAGCTTAATATATATCTAAGATAGCTGCATAGTTTGATGAAAATCCAAGTTGATTTGAAAAAAGTTATCAAAATAATTAAAGTGTACTATCTCTATTTTGTTCGAAATGCAAATTCTAGCTTTATTACCTAGATTAATTTAATTCTTGAATTTGACAGCAATACAACAAAACCAAATGACCTGGGATTCATGAGTAAGCTTAATATATATCTAAGATAGCTCCACAGTTTGATGAAAATCCAAGTTGATTTGAAAAAGTTATAAAAAAAATTAAAGATGCCTATCTGAATTTATATAATTTTTATTTTTACCTTTCACATTTCACAGCAATAAATCAAATTACCTAATAAGCTTGAATTTTGTAAGATCAATATTTAATTTAGTTAGATGGGCTGATTTACACCAGTCAAAACTAAAATTTGTTGTCATATTCTGTTTCTGTTTGAATGTTTCTTGTGTGTATTTTTGGGCTAATTAAAATCAAATGTTTACTACTTAAGCATTTGAAAAAAGTGTATGTCCCATGCATTTAAATAATAAAAAATCATAAGGTCCCACTACTTTGCACGTTGAAAAAAGTACAAGTCCCCTCTCCATTTGCACCGGTCCACCCTGCTTGATAAATAATGCGCCGTCCCTTAATAGTGCTATTAGAGTACGATTAATCATATTCAAACGGTTCTTATTCTATCTGTAGCTTTAGTGTAGCTTAAAAAGACATAAAATCGTCCGAAATTAAGATCAAATCAAAGTAAAACATAGTTTTTGAGTTCTGTAGAATTCACCCTTTCTAAATAAGGAATCGTATCGAAAAATTGTAGAAAATCTTCCAAATCGTGTCTAATTTTCACAGTCCAGTTAACAATGAAACCATTCCTATTCTAAAAACTATCCATTGATTGACACAGATATGCATAGTCTGTCGTGTATTTACTACATAGAAACTATGTAGTTAAACACTTAAATGAAGATACAGTTGTATTGCCGCAGTGGGAAAACGAAAACATGAAGTTTACAGAAGACTGGTCGATGAATATGAAAA
This sequence comes from Mytilus trossulus, assembly GCF_036588685.1. Lineage (NCBI taxonomy): Eukaryota > Metazoa > Mollusca > Bivalvia > Mytilida > Mytilidae > Mytilus > Mytilus trossulus. The sequence continues at coordinate 24,128,412 of NC_086386.1, read as the reverse complement.
AATGAAACATCCCATTTGAAAATACAAAATATCATAAGAGTTGCTATAAATATTTCAAAAGTAAGCACAACCTATCATCTTCTGTTTTGTTTGTACAAAGATTTTGTACTACATGTACCAATTCTACCGACCAGTCTCTTCTCATATATCAACGAGGGCAGTAGATCTACAACTCATTCTGATTTGTCTGTTTGTATATTTTTCAAATGTATAAAGCCTATAAGCAAGTTACACAACTTCATAAGGTATCCTCTGAGGAGCAAACTCAAGCTGTATTGCTGAGTGTTACTACATATATTTCCTACAATGATCTGATTTACAAAATAACTCATGATAATTTTACAAATAAATCTTTATATCATCGAGCTTGCATCGCTAAATATTTGCTACAAAATTTGAAATCAGAAAGTAAAGAGCTCTTTAATTCTGACCATAAAACAGCTTTTACTAACATTTCGACGAGTAAAGATGACGTGCCTGTACACAAGACAGTATTCTGGTTAACAACTTTAATTACTTGATCAGTTAACCGGGCTTAATTTCTGCCCGAGGATCACCGCCGAGAAAACTACACAACATATTATCAGCTTCAACAAAAACTAAAAATATATGGTCAATTTATAGTTACATGTATACAGCACCAACAAGGCCAAGGTACATCCAATATTGTATACAGTAGCTCTATAATTTTGTCTTATGTCGTAATGACGGAAAATTACTCGTTTGAAATGATTGTGATATACAGTCTGTAAAATTAAAAGATCTGAGCAGTGACACCAGAAACAATAAAAGTTCTCCGTATGACTTTGGTTGGCTAAAGGGCAACATCGGTTCGACCGATGTCATCCAACTTTCTACAAAATTTGATCTGTTCACGCATTGGCTAAAGTATAGAGTTGAGATTTCCAAAAACATGTTTAACCCCGCCGCAATTTGGGCCTGCATGTCCCTAATCAGGAGCCTCTGGCCTTTCTTAGTTTTGAACGATTTTTTATTTCAATTTCTTGAGTATATTTCGAAACTTAGTATGACGTCCATTATCATTTCAAACTAGTACATGCTTGTATAGGGGCCAGCTGAAGAACGTCTCCGGGTTTGGGAGTTTCTTGCTGCATTGGTGACCCATTGATGGTCTTCGGCCGTTGCCTGCTTTTTGAACGGATTGGTGTCTCTTGGACAAATCCCTCATGTTCATTCCCAAATATTAATTCAATCTGTATATAGTAGATCTTGTGTCTGCTATGAGTTAAACATCTGCTGTACTGATATATGCCCATGCCAAGGAAGTTGTCTTTGTATGGATATGTTGAACGATAAGAATGATGAGATAAAAAGTTAAAATGAAGCTATAATATTCCGATATCGCAATATTCCGACACTTAAATGGTCCAACATCACATTGGTCCTACGTTTCGATCATTTAGGTGATACGCTAACGGGATTTTAACATAAGAAAGCCAAATAAAAGGTTCAATATAAGGATAATTTTGTCCTCCGTTTGAAGCGGTGAAACCAGATTTAAAAAAAGTAATACTTATTGCCAAAGTAGCAGAACGTCATCACTAGTGTAATTTATAAAAAGTACATTTCTACTTTGTTTGATTAATTAAATATCTTAAGGTACACGGCGGCCGACACAAGTAAAATCAAACACAGTTTGACGTACAATGAGTGATCATATTTTCCTTGTGATGTTTTATGTTAAAATTTTCACAATTTTGTTGATATAAATATACTAGTAGCACTTTACTCATTTTAGTAATGTCAGTAAGTACTCTTATCATATCTGATTTAGTGATGTAAATGAAATTGCGATATGATCCAGACTCAACATATTGCACTAAAATAATAATAAAACAAATCTGCCCTATGGTTGTCTGATCTTAAAGCGGTTGTCAGGCTCTCAAACTAACAGGAGACCATGTGCTTCCTCAATTTCAATGTACAACTCATCATGAGACTTTTCTCAACAATTAAAAATTCGTCATATGTTATATTTCCCCCTTGCTTCAAATATTTTGTTTCGGGTTATTTATTTCAAATTTGCAGATATATGTTTGTAAATACGTGCAATCAAATGATATGGAGGTATTATAAGATTTAGATAATGCAAGGGCGACTACAGATACATTTGTGTGACTTAATGGTTCATTCTCAAAGACACCGAGAGAAAACGTTACGTAACATGCGTTTCCATTAAAATCAACCAAATTAATTCAATACTATGATAGAAATATATTTTCCCAACTTTAATACAGCATTCATGTTAAAATTGTTTCGTTTTTGCATTTGTTTTGACTCGATTTTTCTACTGGAAGTATCCGTGAATTGAAATTCCACCCATGACCTTTGACCTCGATTTAAAAAAATGCATCATAATTTCTTTTGACGACCGGGATATTTAGAAAGTACACATTCTTAGCTTTCCAGTGATATATAATTTAGCCGTGTGTTAGGTAGGTGCATTAAAAATGTGAATTTGGCTCTCATATCACTCGCCTAATATAGAATGTGGCGGAATAAACATTTTAGATGGATCCAAACCCTCTCCAAAAATCTGTGACAGTAGTTTTACAGTACAACATGAAAAGCATATACTTTCTTTCATATCATGTGTTTATACAACGCTTACATACATACATACTTCATGTACATCTCATTTTGTGAGAACTTTTGTGTTGAAGAAATAGAAAATTAACTAGATTTGCCATTGCAAGCAATAGCGGATGGCACCCTTCCCCTATTGCCAGGTGAGCGGTAGCCATGGTAACGGCGGCCATTTTGGAAATTCCAAACTCAAAAGTCAAGTCTACATTAGCTGAGCAACATTTGTTATAAGTTTCAATAAATTTGAAGCATTTTGAAGTTTTTTGTATTTTTGCTGTGTCCATGGTAACGGCGGCCATTTTGAATAAGCTGCATTTCTTTCTCTCAATAATCATATACAATCATATACCATTTAATGTCTCTAGAATAAATTAAACATTGATGTTCTAGAATGATCTGTGAAATTTCAAAGTTTTGACCATTTTTGCATTGTTTCCATGGTAACAACAGCGATCTTGGAAATTCCAACGCCAAATTCCACATCTTCCAATGTTGCTCATCGTTACTGTGAAGTTTCATTAAGTTTGGAACATTTTGAGAATTTTGAAAATTTTGGTGTAGTTTCCATGGCAACACAGTAGTTCCAATGAGTACCAAAATCATCCAACACCTGTATATAGTGGGCACCTACATTGTATTAAAATATAATGATTCTGAGTTAAAGCATAACCAAACAGTTCACCAAAACAAAAAACTGGATTTTTTCACATTTGTTTTGTTTCCATGGTAACGGCAGCCATCTTGAAAGTGCCACCCCCAAAAAGCAAATCTTCATTTGGTGGTTAACATTATGGTATAGTTCCATCTTCTTGGGTCCATTCATATGAGAGTTCCAGACTGGACAAAAAAGTGTGGAAGAAAAATAATAATAAAAATAATAAAAAAAACAAAAAGAAACGTAGAATAACAATATGTCACCCAAACTCCGTTTAGGGTGCCATAACTACACAAGCAGTAAAATGCATATTAATTAAGAAATAATTCCTTCATGCGACGCTCTATGTCCGTTTTAACATGGGTACACTACCAATAATTTACCCATACTTTTTTGTTATATAGGCATTACATTTGTCGATTCTAATAGGACATACATATACTGTAAAATTGAGAATGGAAATGGGGAATGTATCAAAGAGACAACAACCCGACCAAATAAAAAAACAACAGCAGAAGGTCACCAACAGGTCTTCAATGTAACGAGAAATTCCCGCACCCGGAGGCGTCCTTCAGCTGGCACCTAAACAAATATATACCAGTTCAGTGATAATGAACGCCATACGTATTTTCAAATTGTACACAAGAAACTAACATTAAGATAATACAAGACTAACAAAGACCAGAGGCTCCTGACTTGGGACAGGCGCAAACATGTGGCGGTGTTAAACATGTTTATGAGATCGCAACCCTCCCCCTATACCTCTAATTTTATAGATCGACACGTACGAAAATACCGTTGAACTGTTCCTGTGGTCGCCTCATGAATAATGTACATTTCATTTTCATATCTAATTAGTGTTAAAACTAATAGTAGGTAAAATATTCGATGTTTTGATAACAATATATAATTTAATGTTATGTAAGATTCTAAAACATAAATATTTTATTAGGATAAAAATGAAGATAACTATAATATAAACAGTCAGTCTGTGCGCATGTGTCAAACATATTTTGTGCTCATTAGAACACGATTTTGATTACAAAGCGTAATAAAGACTTCACATAAAAATGTACTTTGGACAATTTAGTGACTTAGTCCTTAAGTAGGACAATGTATTGTACATGTCTATAATAGGGCATTGTAATCATATGGCACACTTATAGATAAGGAAAGTTATAATTCAGACATCAGAGGCTCCTTTAAGGCAAATGAATTAAAAAAAATTAATATGTTTTACTTTTTTTCAAGGGACATTCTGACAAAGCAAAATTGTTACGTTTGTCCTACCTTTATTCAGTTGTAGATGGTGAATTGACAAGAATAACGAAAATTTTGCATATTTTTGTGTTTCAACGATAGTCTTATCTGATGTGAGCTAAAAATATTTCAACAACTTTCTATTAATAAAAGACATTTGAACACGTGACCAGAATTGATTGAAAATGAAGGAAGAGTAAACAATAATGAAAAAATATCCCACGGTCATCTTTAATTATTTTTTTCAAGACTTTCATCTTATATTTGATGTATACAGACTTAAGTAAAATCTCAAGATTAAAAAGAAATTTTTTTTCATATTGAATATCAACAAATTGTGTGTATATATATATATATAACATAATTTGTATAGCAAATTAAAGTTTAAATTATCAGTATAAAATAAACTTCCAACTTTTGGAATAAAACTGTCCTTTTACATAAAAAATACATCAGAAATGTTATAACATTTACAGGCCCAATGTTGTTTTAGTAATTTTAATCGGAAAGACAGTAGTACATATTTGTAACTAAATAGTTCCTCCGCATGGATGTAAACATAAAACTACAATGTATAGATAATATATTTTCAATTGATAACTTATGTATCAAATGAATTGTGAACTATCTTGATGATTTATAGAACTAATTTTGACTGATCATTTTCAATAATGTCAAATTGAAATGGTAAACAAGAGATGGTGTGCGTCTAATTTTATTTTATTTCATTACACAAATTGACCTCAAATTTAGAGAATAATGAAGCACACATTAGCAAAGCTTTCTAAAAAATATTTACACAATAACATTGAAAACCAACGAGCGTGGTTACATCAGTATGTGGAAATTTTTAATAGCCTCCACAGAGTATGAGAGACCAACTCAGTTTATATATTTAGAAAAGAAGTATATGGGTTGTCAATCCATGACACAACAAGTCAGTTTATGCACAGCAAAACAAAAAAATAAAGGAACAGTTCTTAATCTGAAGATCACATTGAGGGCTTCAACACGGAGCAGAAAAACAACTCTCACTTCATTTCAGGTTTGAGACGTCCTCTGACACCGGTTTAAGTGGACATTTTTGCATACTGACGATCACTTTAAAATTGTTAATTGAAGATCAAAGCCATGTCTGGGACCTCAAAAACATTTTTTTCCGGAATTTGTCATTTTAGTACAATTTTCAGTGCTGTCAGCGATGTTCAGTTTTATTATTTTCCTTATCTTCTTATTTTAATTGATGAAATATTGAATCATTGAAAGAAAACAAACGTAATCAACTGTATATCAATTAATTATGAAATTAGCCATCCAGCGAACATAGATCTGCCATGTTCATTGGTCCAAACACCTCCTGTTTGCGTCAGAGTTGGATGTGTTCTTACATAGACAATGTCGCCCTTATCAGCAGAAAATACAATTGTTTCAGTAACTTGTAACTGTGTGGAAGTTCCTGTGATAATTCCTACTGCTGCACCTTCAACCTCGGCGTTTTTGATTATTTCGTATGCTCCATAAACACCAGAATATAGCCTCAAGTTGAACGTAAACACATACACACCGTCAACTGGGACCGTGAATATTCCAGAAAATGGATTATAGCCACCATTGATGTTTGTTTTGATGACGTCGAATTTTAATGTATGACCTTTTCCTGGATTAGCATCAATGTTACTCATATAGGCATAAAAAGCTGTAATACGTGGCTCTGGGACTTCGGTAGGGACATTGCTATCAGCAAGTAATCGCTTATCTGAAAAAATATAAACGTGATAAATAATCATCTTAGTAAAACACACAGTTATTTTGAAAGTTTAAAATATAAAATAGTCCTCAAACCATTTAAATGTTGAATTATATAGCTTTAGGATATGACAATGCTGGCCTTAACATTAATTCACCTATTACGTTTATTAAGCCTTTGGTACAAATATTTGTGTTGCCAAATTTTGCTTTCCAATAAAAAAAAAAGGATGACTTTTGAATGTCAGTAATTGAGCATTTTAGTTTTGTAACCAAAGAAAGTTTAATTAGAAATTGTTCGAACTGGAAGCAAATATACTAATAAGAATGTGTATACATGTCATACGTTTAGATGGGTTCCTATAATCGAACAGTACAAAACAATGTGAAAAAGTGTCATCGCGACACATTTCGGACATAGGACAACTATTGCATGTTTGAACGTTAAAATGTTACTCACATTTCTCTGTCTTTTCTATGATATTTCCTGCCACATTATTGTGTCCCATATTTCGCAAGTACACTTGCTAGAGAGTTTTGATACCAATTCTTTCAAAATAGTAATTTCCCGCTCTTTGTGAAGATCTGAATTCTGGTTATTCGCTAGGTCGTTCTTCAAATGCATTGTTTCCTCCTCTTGAAGTTGAATACGTTTATTTTGTTTTTCTAAAAGACATTCCAAATGGAGAAATTTGCTTTCCATTCGGATTTCAAGGTCTTCTAGTGAAGCAAAGGACAAATGGACAGACATATACATTATAATCAAACGACATAGTCTACCAGACATGTTGAAACCGTTGTAGACTGATATGATAAAATAAAATTCTATAAAGATAATACGCCGTTCTTGTCCTGCATCAAGGTTAAACATGACGAATTTGGAATAAACAAACAACGAAAATTTGAAAGCATTATCATTCAGAATTGAAAATAAATATTTTTGAAAATACGCAATTTCTTATCAAATATGGGAGCATATACAACTTTGAAATAAGGATATCATGTGTATTATAAAATATACACCATGCACATATCAGAGCAAACACATAACGACATAAGAAATTTGCAAACATCAAAAAAGATAGAAACATGCTATATTCATCTACAGAAAATATGATTATAACTTGGGTCAACCAACTCTGGCCCTGACTAAGTGGTTTGACCTATTGCAAATGCTTATTAATCTTAACATAAGACGGATACATCTAAGTTGTTTTCCTTTTTGGCGTTGTAAGTTGTATAGTAGTATACCGCTGTTCAATAGTCATAAATCTTGTCACAATTGATTAATCAAACCGAGTGAAACTCATCAATAACAAGAGGAAAAACTACAGAAATACTGAACTACAACACGAACAAACGATATCATACATAGTAACGGACTATCTTATAACAGTTATATTCCTCACTTGGTACAAAACATGGCGGGACGAACCTAGTTAGCCAATCCCCAACTTTTATGACAACGTTATAAATACCGCTAAAATGATAACGTTAAAATACATCTCCATATTATTATTCTTTTCAGTGGATGTCAACATCGACCCTGCTTCAGGCAAATAGTGCAATTTAATGTTTTTGGTTACCCAAGGTAACTTCTTATCAAAAAATATTGAATATCATTTTCTAATTTACTACTCTGAATAGTCGAAATCTTGAAGATAAGCAGGTATGACGAGTAAAAATTAATCTCTTTATCATACTTTTTGCATCATTTGTTTATATGGCCATTGTTATATTATTGTTCGTTTCTGTGTGTGTTGCATTTTAATGTTGTGTCGTTTGTTTTCTCTAATTTTTGAGATATTAAGATAAGGTTGTCAGTTTCAGACAGTTTAATCTCAAAAGAAGGTATAACAAAATTACCAACATCCAAGGCAAATTCACAATTTTAGAGGGTACTTTAAAGTCGTTTAGCAACGCAAGTGTTTCAAGCATAGTTTTTACGTCCCAACCTTGATTTAACAAACTTTACTAAAATTGTGCGTTTATAAATTTTGAAGTTATAAAAAAACTAAGGTTTCCACTCCCTCAAGCAAAGTTAGCTTTAGGTAAATTTGGCTACTGTTTTAAGGTAATTTTGACATATAGCTCTTCAACGGTTTCGGTACTTATACATCTTTTCACTGAACTAGTATATATTTGTTTAGGGGCCAGCTGATGGACGCCTCCGGGTGCGGGAATTTCTCGCTACATTGAAGACCTGTTGGTGACCTTCTGCTGTTGTTTTTTTATTTGGTCGGGTTGTTGTCTCTTTGACACATTCCCCATTTCTATTCTCAATTTTATTTTTATTTGATTTCAAATGTTTGGCTTTCAGCGTTCCTGATGAAGGTAAATCTAAACAAGCGCTTGGACGCAAGAAAGTATTAAACGTGTTGTTTCTAATAGTTTACATTAACGATGGTCCAGAAATAAAACTGTCGTTCTGAAGAAATATATTCAACAGATTGGAAACAACCACTCAAATGCGAGAATGAAATTCATACTATGTATAACTTATGCAAATCCGTATTGAAAAGTAAACAGTTTAATAGATATGTCATTAAATCATTTAAAAAAAGTGTTAACGATAAACACAAATTACCATATAAAACCATTAGCCAGGTAAAGCAATCATTGTCAGGATGAAGGCACTACAGATTCTGTTTTGCTCGTTCCTTGTATTTTCTGTCGGAGGTAAGTTAAATTATTTTATTATAGAATATTACTTAAACAAATAATAAATCTGATTTAAGAATGTCTTTGCTGAAATATTTTTTTCCATAACTAACATCAATTTCGATGTTGGCGAAATAAGTTGCAATATTTCTTCGATTGTTTGATAAATTTAAATTAATATCATGTCCCGAATAGCCAAGCAATACTACTCCATCTAAAATTACGAAAAACATTTATATAGTAATAACTAGTTCTGAGAAATCTAGATTATTAATGTATGGATTTATGTCATACGTCTTACGTTTTACGTCATTTTGATTAAAGAATAACAGTATTGTAGTTAAAAATTTCCCACCGTCAATTGGCGATTTAACGACTACTCTTCAACTGAAGTACTTTTATTCCGATTCTAAGGCATTACAAAAAGATCTAATACGTTTGAGCTTGACAAATTGTATAATTTGAAATAAAATAAAATGCCACAAGACTTTGGGAATTATTTTGGCGCAAAGACGTCATAGATAAACGTAACTTCATACAAATTAAAACTTACAACGATATGTTATTAAGTTCATCTACGATTCAAATTTGGATACAACCACACCAAAACGGCTATTTGGAGGTAGATGTTTTATTTCCGATAACCTAGTATTCGAAAATTTGTTGATCCAATCAATTCAAAATAGGCCCCTCCTTGGTAAAGACTGATCAACTTTGAATCTAATCGTTACTTTTAGCCAATAAAAATGTTAAATGAAAATTGCATTAGAATCTTAACATCATCTGAAAAGCCTGACCACTACACTATTTAGTTATGTTAAGTCGATTAGTACAGTACCTATCAGGCAATTCACCTGTAGTCATTTCAATCAGCACTTTTTAGTAGATTTTCACAAATGCTGTAAAATAGCTTTCGAGCCAACACATGGTTTCTGTGGTTGTCTTAAGCAAGGCACCTGTTTTTTTTCTGCAGTTTCCGTCGGTTCATGTATGTCAATTGTGATCTACGTAAACAGTAAAATCACAAAAGTACTGAACTCCGAGGAAAATTCAAAACGGTAAGTCCCTAATCAAATTGCAAAATCAAATAATAAACCATATCAAACGACTAGACAACAACTGTCATATTCCTAACTGTGTACCAACATTTTCGAATGTAGAAAATGGTGGAGCGAACCTGGTTTGAAATTATTTTGTTATAGGACGTTTTTTCTCATTTGAACTGTTTCACATTTTTCACTTTATACATGTAGCAGATTTTAACGGTTTTTCAATGCTGTAGGGATGTCCTATAATTGCTTAGTTTCTCTTCATTTGAACTCGTGGTGAATATATAGTTGTGTTATTAACAATTATACCACGATGATGAAAAAATTAAGATTTTTCATAGATAATTCTGAATTCAACTACACGTTGAAAACGGGAACGACGAGAGATTGGTTTTTAATTAGATTGAAGGACAAGTTCTTAACATCCATCTAAGAACACATATTTGCCTGATTCAGTTGGGTCCTCATTTTCTAAATTTAGTAACAGGAAAGTTTAAGATGGTTTGTTATAAACTATGCAAGTACAAAATTACTCACTATCAAGCTGATGACACCGCCGAAACTGATACTTCACCAGAAGAGGTATTGATCCAGTGCTGAGTTTTTTTCGTGGTTGTAGTGAAAATGCGTAATAGCTATTTGAGAGATATCTATTTGACAAGCAACGAAACAAACTCTATTCCTTCTGTTTATTAAACATTATGATCTAATTAGACAAATTTAAACATAATGTTCAATGAATCATTGTAATATGAAAATGCACTGTTCTCTTATTAACTTTTAAAATTGGAAAAGCAAAAAATTGTGTTCCCCCAGCTTTTAATACTTTTACTTCACATTTCAAATTCAAGAATAGTAAAGAGATAAACGAAAACAATTGTCAAATATATGACTTTATAATGCAGAGTACGGATATCACAATTTAATGGAACAAATAGCATACAAATTCAATATTTTACAACTGACACTTTTATGGTTTTAATTAGAGCAGAGCCAAAGGAGCAATAAATTATCACCTTCGATCAATTTTCCACACTGATGCTGATATGAAATTTCTTATTTTAATGATACCAATTCCGACGAGAGGAAATCCCCAAAATACTGATTAGCGATGAAAATTTAAAACGGAAAGTGCTTAATCAAACCTTGTTTTACAGCTAAGAAAAACAGGGAATGATATCCTCCTAGATAGACAGCCCAAGAGCAAGGATACGAATCAGTTTTGTTATGCAGACGTTGCACTCCCAATTTAAAAAAACCTGTAATAACATCTGGTATAATTGAGTTAAGAAACAAAGTAATAAGATTAAAATTCACGAGAGTTCAATTTAACTAGCTAGGGAACTTTCAAAAACTTAAAAGTGTTATATTGCATTAACTCGAAAGTTGGTATCAATGTATCATTAAGCTGGCACTAGATAATACGAGTAAATCAACATACATCATCCAAAATAAGACATCCTTTTTTGCATTTTTCTATTCGAATTCGATTGTATCGATTTTTGTCCTTAAAAGTATCATTACTTTACATGATATATAAGAATAGACCCTTCCAGTTAATTCGTTACTAGAAAAAAAATTGACTGATATATTTTTAAGATTATTTTTTTATCTTTGACAAAAGTTAAAGAAAGACGATTGTTGTGCATCTAAAACTAATATCAAATATGATGAATTGATTCACAGTTAACAAGCATTTAAAACTGAATAAACCTTTAAAGTTTTAGAATGGATCATAATGTAATGACTTGGAATGCTGATCAAATTGTTTGATAAAATGATTTATTGCTAAGATTAGATTTATAAGCCATTTAATTTTAGTACTCAATTGATGTGTGGTAGATTTTCTGAGGGAAAAATCTTTGAACTTTGCCTGACATTTAAAAAAAAGATTTAAAGAATATATTCAGACCAATTTCATACTCAGCCATTGACGATAGTTTCTAGAATAGTAATTGTAATATCAATGATTACAAAACTAAAATGAAAAAAGGAAAGCGAGTAACTTATGTGTATCACACAAATTTGCACCAAGACATCCTAATGTGTCCATTGATGGCATTAAAAAATAATTCATGGCAGCCGTAGATTTGTTTTCAATTAACAATGGGTTGGGCAGTTATATTTGATTATTCTAGAGCCATGAAAGCCAGATACATACGATTCTGTTTTGGCTGTTCCTTTTTACCCAATTTTTATAATATTAGTAATATTTTTAATTCAATGATTTTCTTTTAATCTCATATTTCATCTACTCTTATCCAATGTAATTTTATTCGTTCTCAGACGTACAGTACAAGAAGCTTTACATCGCTGGGCATTTACATTAAAATAAATATAAAATTGGTCCAGAATAAATTTGATAAAAAAAGTGACTAAAGATATTTCTGAGTTGTGCATTTTTAGTTGTTATTGAGTCTTATTGCTATACTGTGTTGGTTTTAGAACACCTAAGGATATCCCGAGTTGGCAGCTGAATATATATGGTATTTTCTACCTACTAAAAATACAGATGTAAAAAATGTTAACCTATTTTCAAATTTACTATATATTATTTAACTATCGACACACATATATATATATATATATAAATTTTTATATATATAATCTAGGTTTTTAGGGATGAAATAATTAAAATAACCACTATGTGTTACTTTGCCCGAAGGATTCTTTATTTAATATAGTATAGCTTTTAAGGCAAAAGTGTATTGTCAATTGTTTTTGAAAAGTTTTGACATGTATCTTGACTATGTACCTGTTTAAGCGAAGAAGTAATTGGTTTAATGTGTGAAAATAATAGAGTATTATCGTTCTCGTTTGAATTGTTTTACAATGTAATTACGGGGCCTTTTATAGCTGAATATGCGGTATGGGCATTTCTCATTGTTGCAGGCCGTACGTATTCCTGTATTTGTTTATTTCTGTGACATTTGGTCTCTTGTGGAGAGTTGTCTAATTAGCAATCATACCACATCTTTTTTATATTTGATAAAATTTGTAAAATTGAAAAAATACTACATTTACTATCTATCAAGACATAAAGTGTGTTATTGTTCTGAAAAAAAGACAGCTCAGACAAAATTAATCATGAACATGTTTTACAAATGAACAGAAAGTTTTATTGAATGCATTGTTTCAAAATCGTCTTCAAATCATTTTTTGCATTATTGCCAAATTTACTATCAACTAAACCATCTTTTTTGTTTGTTTCTTCCTTAGATTTATTTATAAGTTTGTTTGAAATTTGCTTGTCAGCTCTATTGAATTCTGTGATATATGTTTACACAATTTTGGCTGCTGGATCTCAATGATCAATGAAACATTAACCTATAATGTATGTTTAGGATGATTCCCAAATCATGTTAATATAACGGAACTATAACAAACTTGTATACATGTGAGAGATGTAGCTAGCTTTAAAACCAGGTTTAAGCCACCATTTTTGTCGCTATATGCCTGATCCAAGTAAGGAATATGACCGTTGATTTTCATTTGTTGGGTTAGTTGACAACATTTGATTTTGTCCGTTATGGACTTCCCCTGTTTGAAATTTTGTTCATGGTTTGGCTATCAAACAATTTCGATTGAGAGCCACAGTTAGTTTCATCATTTCAAATAACAATAGTTTTTATTTGACATCAACAATCTTCATTTTACGTCTTCCGTATACTTGATTGATGCGATATTTGCCTGAAATTGGCTATTATCTCAAATACTCCATTTTGATGAACTTTACATAAAACCAATCATAACTTAGTCAAAAGTATTGTTATATTCCTGTGAAGTTTTTAATTGACTTAGATAAATTAAAATAGGTAGCTCAATTTACATAGAACTATTGTGTCGATGATTGATAATAAAGTTGTCCGTGCTTTTGTTTTTAAACTTAATAAGGTGAATCAACAGAAAATTATATTGTGAGCATAACATAAAAAGTAAAATCACAAAAATACTGAACTCAGAGGAAAATCAATTTGGAAAGTCCATAATCACATGCAAAATCAAAAAACAAAATCAAAACGCATCAAAAACGAATGGACAAGAACTGTCATAAGTTATTGTATTTCACACTGTTATTCTATCCAGCCTGTTGATGTATAATTGAGAAAATGATTCTCGATGGAAAAAGCAAAAACTAATTGATGTCAATAGCAATTAAGACTGGAGCAGTCTGTCGCTTATGTCAATTTGTGTTTGTTGTCAATTTTATGTATATTAAATATAAGTACACAGAATTGGTGCATTGTACTTATAAAGTCCATTTCAATCTAGGAAAAAAATACTTTAAATATTATAGATACACTGCTTAATATTTTGCATCTTATTTTATAAACAGCATTAACTCCACCGTTTACGGTATTGGGTGAGTACGTTTAACTTATAGAAATTCGTAAATTGGTATGTGGATTTTTCAGTAGCAATCTGGCTAAAAATCATGCAAAATTTGTGAAGTAAGTGCTCAATTTGAAACATCAAACCATTAAACACAGTATATTTTTCTTGGTGCTTTATTGAATTGTGGGAAAATATGAACATTCCCCACTTATTAAGTTGATCTTTATTCTATTATTTCTAATTATGAACAAGACACATTTAGGGTATTTAAGACCTTTAAACTCCGTGTTGGTTAGGTAGAGTTGTTACCATAGCAACAGCATGAATTTGTGTTTGCGTCAAATCTTGTGTATCTCGTAGAGTTAATTCGTTACTTATTATTTCAATTCAAATTAAAATCATTATGAAGTACAACCGCTACAAAAGTTGAAAATGCAGTCTTTTTACAACACAATTTGATTAAGATTCAGTACAGACAATTATATCGACTCTCTTTTGGTAATTAACGTTGTTGGTTGCTCTAATTTCAAGCATCTGTTAAGTAGATTTTATAAAATCAATCCATTTTACATCTGATATGTGAACAAACAGTACTACATCGAAGGCAAGCTAATATTTGAACGATATTATATAAATCAAAGTACTATGAACATGAACTTAAATTTCTAACCAGACTTAACTTTTTATGATAATAAGTTCAAAATCGATGTTTCAGAATAAAATTAATTTTTTGAAAATATAAAAAAAATTGTAGTGTTAGTGCTTTATTGCAGGTTATTCCGGAAGTAGTCAAAGTATAAATGTGTCTGTTATAAACCATCCAGTAACATGGCAAGAGGCTTCCCAAAACTGTTTTAGTTATCAGTTTCTCGAACTGTTCGCAGAATCGTCGGTTGATAAACTCCTAGAGCATTTACTTGATGTAAATTATTTGCTGCAAAAGCTATTATGGTAAATATGAAATAAAGAACCCCAATACGGACGAATAGATAAATACAACATTAGCTTCGAGCATCTGATAACCTTAAACGAACAACATTATGGCAAACAGCAACAAAAGGAAATATGGAAGGGCAGTGGAACAGTTCAACGGTATAACAAACTGAAAAAATTGGTTTACAAAGGCTTGACTCAATACATCAGTAAAACGCTTAAAAAGAACATACATAAATGACAATTTTGAGAAAAGACGACGGCGGGTTTTTTAATACTTTTCATACATCTCAATATACAACAGCTAGTAAAGACCTATGGAAAGTAGAACTTATTCAATAGTTTAAAATTTCAGACGAATACCATAGTTATGTTCATTCGCAGTCGTCTAGTCCATAGCTAGTTTTCAGACACCGATTAGAGTGTTATGATATAATTTTGTGTGCCTATACACATTAAGTAAAATGAAGGTTACATAAATGGCTTCATAGCAAGATCGATGTATAGATATTTTCATAACTTCAACTGGCGAATATTAGCCATTTTTGAAGAATTCTTAAAGTAATCTTCCTTTGGTGTTCGTTGTCTACGAGTCTAGTCCCTAGTGTGAACCACGTGGTGTGAACAGTGTATAACTTGCATATTTTTTGTGTAACACTTTCCCAATTTATTTCTATATATTTTTATGCATGAAATATTACGTAAGGGGATGAAATAACATGTTAAAAAAGTTTGGGTGCCGAATCTTTATGTTCAGTAGTGATTTGGTTCAGTTTAAAAAGGAACAAAAATATTACCTCTAAAGCTGTCAAACTGAATTTTAGACCCCTTAACATAGAATTGTCAATATTTGAAGTTAGCTCTGGTATAAGTTTATATAATTTAGACAGTATTTTGCCCAATAGTAGTACACTACACTGTTGAATTGTTTGCGATAGAGCAGGTGCGATTTTTTTTATTTGAATTTATTAACAATATATAAAAGAAAAAGAAGAATTGAACAAGGCGTAGGACAGAAAATTAATAAAATGGATGTTAAATAAGGTAGAATTGGTCATACAATAGGTCATCGACCTAAAGAGTTGACATGTTTGGTATGTTCTCTCAAGTTCACACAACATGGTTCTTGTTAATGTTACATTAATCTACCAAATTATGTTTATACCCCTTACCTTCAGACCTTTGTAAATCACTAAGTTCAAAAGTTTTAATCATTGTGGAGTACCTTATAGGTGAATACAGACTATTGATCCCTGTGAGGTTTTGTCGTCATAAGCATTCTCATTGACATCACATCACGGTTTTTTTTCCTTAATTTTAATTTGGTTGTATAGTTTGTGTTTTGAAAGCAATGTATGATTAGTTTTGTATAAAGTACGATTTTGATTTTAGGCCAATAGACAAACATCTTTGGATAGGATATTTTAATAACGGAACTTCATATTTAATGGTGGATGGTGGTAAATGTGTTTCATCTGCTGACCTGTTACCGATATTTTATTCATCTGGAGGGACTGGCTGTATTCTATTAAATATAGCTGCAACAGCTGCGACAAATTTACTTTATAGTGTACCATGTGACGAACAACATGAATATTTATGTGAATCTCCTATTCGTGGTATGTCAATTATAGCGATTCAACATAGTCAACGAGACACATATTTTTTTCGTTTAACCTATCTTTATATTTTGTTTCGTAAAACATCACACTATATATATAATTGTTTTGGTACGTTGTTGACGTTTACTCCACATCTTCTTTTGAAAATATTCTGACGAAAGTACAGATAAACGACAACTATGACAAACAGAAGTATTTCTGTTGTAACCTTTTAATCAGTCTGACAAATGCTTTACCAATTGTTCAAACATCAGTGTCTCACAAAATATAACCCTTCCTTAAAGAAGATATTTAAAACCTTCTATTAAGCATACATAAGGTGCAACACTTTTACATAAGATTGAACAATTGTCACCCATTTAATATTTTCAATAACACCTTGTTTATTGTTACGGCACATATCACATGCAACAATTATGTAAGATTGTCTCTGAACGGATGTCCTCTGACATACAATTCTCAATGGTCTTGTCTGTATATAACTGTGGAAAGTCGATATTTGGAATTCCTGTATGAATTGACAATACCAAAATATAAACAATGATTAACCTACATTAATATCTAAAATGTTTTTTTTATAATATTTTGTTTTTATCTGAGGCACGAAAACGTCTGATATTTGCGTTTGATGTCAGAAACATACATATGAAGTCACCTTGCCTGTAGGAAAAGAAGATATTATTTCTTGGAATTTTCCTTTATAATGTTTTATGCAAAGTTTTAACTAAATCTGTGACAAAGCATGTTAACTTGTGCGTAGCGTATTTTGCAAAAACAAAAATAAAAAAATAAACTGCATGTCAGCAATGTGTTTATATCTATACAGAGGGAATTATTTATACAATTTCAGTTAATATCAATTCCACCCGCTACGAAGACCTGAACGTAAATGGGTTGTCAGTACTTGGTATTCCAGTAATTACTCTCACATGGTCAAGCTACACAACGTGTGAACACGAGATGATAAGTAGAAAACTAGCCGTTGCTGCAGTTTTCAATAGGGGGTTTAAAACGTGTAATATTTATGTGAATGTATTGTTTGAATTCCCAGTGGAGATTCAAATTGTAGCAACATTGCTATCTGTCACAACATTCGTAAAAACCAGAGGACACACTGGTAAAGTATTCTATTTTTCTTTGATTTTAATGAAGTTTAAAAAAAAGGTTAAAACTTAAAGATAATATATAAATGATTATTGTAACTTCAGTGCTAGCTTTATAACCAGGAATATAAGACACTTTCACTGAACTCTATTTAAAATGATGAAAAAACACGTGTAATTCATATGTGATTTTGTAAAAGAGGTCGATAAATTGCATTAAGGCGTAAGTTACTAGTATTTGCAAGCCAATGGAAAATAAATACTCTGTGATGTGTTAATTCTGAAGTTACAGGTTCAGGTTTATATTAACAACATAACAGCAAATTTTAAGATGAGCATGTTCTGACTTTTAATATTGATTAAGGGAATCGTGTAAGACCCTCTACGATCAATCGTTTGCAAGTCTTTAATCTTCAATATGTATCTAATTTCTGTTGTAGTAAACATAAGACAAAAGAATGAGATGCAGACCACACATACCAACCTTATTCAAAACTGTATGTTAGAATTTATATTAACACAGCGATATATAATCAAGTATGTGCATGAATAATGAATGCATCAAATACAGAAATGTTCTTTGTAAAAAATCATAATTTTTTGTATTGTTATTAGATATACGTATATTAAACGAAAAAGATGTATAATAATTGCAAAATTTAAGAACAAATATTATATTCCTTATGACGATGAAAACTAAGACTAGTAGAACAAGACTTTGTTCCGACTGTGAGTTGCTAAGCAATAAGCTAATGCAACCTTTATAAAAGTAAAGCCGTCCTCGCATAATTATAAAACAATATTTTAATTGGTATTCAAAATACAACAAGAAATAGTATTATCATTATATTTAACAGTGTATGTGATTTAAGGATGCCACAGCCGTTTAATGAATTTGATGACATTCAGACAGTGTGTGTTTTGTTCTTAAAAGAAAAGAAAAAATGTACAGAAGTACGATATAGCGGGTTATTTTCGCGGGATGTTAATTTGCGCTTAGTTTCGTGGCTAGAACAAAATCGTCAAAATACATTCCGCCAATTTAAAAGTACACATGCAAAGGTATTGAACAAAAAATGAATCCAAAAAAATAACAACCGCCAAACTAGTTCGGATACCTTATTCAATGAAAATCGCAAAATGTTATAACCGCGAAAAAAATCCGCCATACGGTAACTTTAGAGTAAAATAATTTCAAAAATATTTTTTTTTTGGCAAATGGAACATCATTTGAAATTGATTCGACTAAGTGACAGGATATTTTTATGCTGATTAGATGAATGAAACATAATCATTTCGCAGGTTTACGATCAGCGCCTACTTTATTTACAAATACAGAAACATTTTCTTCCTCACGTATAAGAACTTCAACAATGACAGCAGATAAACCGAATTATGAGGAAACAGTAAAAACAACAGAGGAACTACATATGGAAACAACAGATGTAGCACTGCAAATGCAAACAGAAGACATAACAGGGATATTTACTGAAGAAATACCGTTTCAAACATCGGACGAATCAACAATGACAATGACAGACGAAATATCAATTTCAACCACAGAAAAAGTAACGACACTGCAAATAGGAAAAACGGGTATGGCTACACCAGAAATTTCACCATCAATCATAACAAGCATTTCCTTAAAAACACACAAGCGTTTTTATTGTTAAATCGTATGTAGATACTTTTGAAAACATTCATATGATGTGTAATTGTAATTTCTAATTGAATTTCGAGACCTGTATATGGATTATGCATTTGACTCCCGATGAAGGAAATTACTTGTATTTTTCTTTTTCGATTTTTCTTTTTAAATGTGACGGAAAGGAAAACTGCGTGGTATACAAACCTAACAAGGGAAGACATTAGAAGGTACACTAGTTCAAATGTCAAATCATCATGTCAAAAATCCATGACAACATAATCATGATAATAAAAAAAAAAAAACATTGAGGTGCATCGGAACTGTTAGTATACATAAGCAACCTCCACAGTATTGTTGCACATACAATGCTGCATGATATATTCTTTTAAAGAAACCATATAATGTTCTTCTCAAAATAAGGGATTATATTTTTCCAGATCATACTGATGGTGAGCTTTGTAATTTAAACTGTTGTGCTGGTTTACCTGCTCCTTTGAATAACTCATTTATTGGAGAAATGGTACTGGAAAATATGAGGGTCAACAAAACACTTCTAAGCTCCTATAGGAGAAAACGCACTTCAGTCAAGGATTCTAGACTATCGTCTGCTGTGATTGGTTACTGTGCTACAGTAATATTGATTGCTGCTGGTTTGATGATAATTATTCCAGATCTTTTTCGAATGGTCAAATGTGAAAAGATTTGCAAAGAGTGCAAACGACAGCAAGCTAGCATAACATAAATTGCTTGTCGAAAATAGAATATTCACATTAACAATATGCGTGACTTTCAAGATTTATGGAATACTCACAATAACAATACGCGTGACTTTCAAGTTTTATGGAATACTCACAATAACAATATGTGTGACTTTCAAGATTTATGGAATACTCACAATAACAATATGCGTGACTTTCAAGATTTGTGGAATACTCACAATAACAATATGCGTGACTTTCAAGATTTATGAAATACTCACAATAACTATATGCGTGACTTTCAAGATTTATGGAATAGTCACAATAACAATATGCGTGACTTTCAAGATTTATGAAATACTCACAATAACAATATGCGTGACTTTCAAGATTTATGAAATACTCACAATAACTATATGCGTGACTTTCAAGACTTTTGGAATACTCACAATAACAATATGCGTGACTTTCAAGATTTATGGAATACTCACAATAACAATATGCGTGACTTTCCAGATTTATGGAATAGTCATAATAACAATATGCGTGACTTTCAAGATTTATGGAATACTCACAATAACAATATGCGTGACTTTCAAGATTTATGGAATAGTCACAATAACAATATGCGTGACTTTCAAGATTTATGGAATAGTCATAATAACAATATGCGTGACTTTCAATATTTATGAAATACTCACAATAACAATATGCGTGACCTTCAAGATTTATGGAATACTCACAATAACAATATGCGTGACTTTCAAGATTTATAGAATATCACAATGACAATATGCGTGACTTTCAAGATTTATGAAATATTCACTTAAACAATATGCGTGACTTTCAAGATTTATGAAATACCTACAATAACAATACTCGTGACTTTCAAGATTTATGGAATACTCACAATAACAAGTATGCGTGACTTTCAAGTTTTATGGAATACCCACAATAACAATATGCGTAACTTTCAATATTTATTGAAAACTCACAAAACAATATGCGTGACTTTCAAGATTTATGGAATACTCACAATAACAATATGCGTGACTTTCAAGATTTATGGAATACTCACAATAACAATATGCGTGACTTTCAAGATTTATGGAATACTCACAATAACAATATGCGTGACTTTCAAGATTTATGGAATACTCACAATAACAATATGCGTGACTTTCAAGATTTATGGAATACTCACAATAATCATATGCCTTTTTTTTGTGTGACTTTCAAGTTTTATGGAATAATCACAATAACAATACACGTGGATATCTACATTTGTTTGATGTGTTTGCGCTTTTGATTTGCTATTTGATAATGGATTTTAGGAAGGACAGGAAAGTTAAAAGTTTATCGGTGTTCATATTATGCATTAGAGTACTTTAAACTGCAACAAAGAATGGATAAACTAAATATAAAGCTATGTATAAAACCATCATAATGTCCTTTAATTATATATTGGACTGGTCACAAACGACATTTTGTTTTTTAGACTACTTTCGTGTGTGAATAGATCGGTGGAATTCTATTTTACTGTTATTCAAATGTAAGGTTTAGCTAGCTATAAAAAATTTGTTTAATCCACCATTTTCCATAAAAGAAAATGTCTGTATTAAGTCAGGAATATTACAGTAATATTAATTTGTTTGTTGTGTTTGCGCTTTTGATTTTCTATTTAATAATGGACTTTCCGTATTAAATTTTGTCTGAAGCTCGTTGTCATTTTACTTTTTTTATTAAAAATAGAACAATAACTATGTTGTTTTCTACCAGTTATGTAGATTAGACCGTTAGTTATCTCGTTTGAATGGTTTTACACTTGTAACTTTTGGGACCCTTTATAGCTTGCTGTTCGCCGTGAGCCTAGGCTCCGCGTTGAAGGCCGTACCTTAATCTATAATGGTTTACTTTTACTAATTGTTACTTGGATGAGTAGTTGTCGCATTTGCACTTATTCCACATCTTCCTATACCTACATTTGATGAGATTATCATTGGCATTCTACCACATCTACTAATTTCTGTAAATTGATTGCTATTTCCACAAAAAGGAAAAAAAAATACGATAAAAAGTGAACATAATTTTTTGTCAAGTTTATAGTAGAAATTCACTCTTGAAAAGTTGTTACAAAATTTGAATGTATGAATTAAATGTTACATTAAATTCCATAGAAAATATTTGTATTGAGCATATTCTTTCTTCTATAGTGTTTATACAAAGTTTTGTTTACGTTAGACCACAATGTGACCTTGTCCTCAATTAGAACAATTCAAAGTACTTTTATTTATGATATTGTAATGATATGGCACACTTATAGATAGGGAAGTTTAAGATAACTTTGTAAAGTTCTAACACATACAACAGGGGCTCATTTAAGGTAAATGAAATATATGATTAGTTCCATGGGCTCCCCCTAAAATGTTTATCCCTGCCACATTCTGTATGTATGTGCCTGTCCTAAGTCAGGAGCCTGTAATCCCAAATCCAATCAGGCTCGTTTGGCCTAATGATTATATTGAGCTTTTGTAATTATTTAACCTCTGAATCCGTCTAGCGTAAACTTGATTTAGAAATCTCCATACCAAGACATTGGCAAACCAAAATTAACGTGATTGATCGCTAGATTGTCCATATTATAGTTTGTGCATTACATTTAAGGCAATCAACTAACAAGATAGTCATAGTTAGAAATAAAAACATAGGATACTATGTCTAATATCATAAAAGCATAACAATTGAGACAGAATATAATTGTGTAGATTGTCTAGTCCTACTTTTATTCAGTTTTAAATAGTATATTGACAAGTAAAACGAAACACTTTGGTCGCCATTTTGTGTTTCAACACTAGTCTTTCCTGTTCTAAATTTAGAATACCGCAATATTTTCTATGAACGTAAGACATGTGTGCACATGTTTTAATTTTATTAAAAATGCCAGAAACTTAACTAAAATTTACTAAAAAACAAAAGATTCAATTGTAATTTTTGTTTTAATGACTTTTAAAACCTTTGATCCAATCACACTTAACGTGACTATCTAAAGATTTCAAAATATATTCGACAGTTTATGAGTTTATGTATAATTATATAATACATATTTCCAAAAACAAAAACAAATTTAATTATCAGTATGAAATACACTTCCAGCTTTCAGGAAAAACACTTCAATATTTACTTTAATATTTGAATTCAATTACAATGTTGGGGGACAAGAGACGTATGGAAGAAATACTTTAATAAAATAGAGAGGAATTAAAAGCGTCTTTCATATATTTTTGGAATTTTTATATGCATTAAGAGATTTTGTGTCGTGAATTTATCCACATCCTATTCATGTTCCCCAAAAATATTTATTTAAACCAAAATTGCAATAAGTCAGATACAGGGTTTCTCGACTCCAATTTCGTGTGCTAATACATTGTAAGAGCTGTTAAAAAAAATAATATTATAAGTTGATTAATCAAGTTTAACACCGGAAACTGTTTAAGCATTGTTTTTAATGTAGAATCTTATATAGAAATGTTTTCAAATTTGTGAACGAAACTTGAGAATTGAAACCTCTGGTACATGTATATTCATTGATAATTGTAATAATAATATTTAGTAAGTGTATCTGCCGAAGAGTAGATAGATATATGAGATTTGGTATGAGTGCCAATGAGACAACTCTCCATCCAAGTCACAATTTGTAAAAATAAAACTTTATAGCTCAAAGTACAGTCTTTACTTTAACACGATGCCTTGGCTCACACCAATCATCAAGCTATAAAGGGTCCAAAAAATGACTAACGTTAGACCATTGAAACGGGAAAACCAACGGTCGAATCTATATTCTTATAGAAGGTGCCAACAAAATTAAGTTAGGAAAGAAGTTTGAGATGCTCTTCGTATATCATACCCGTTTTGTATTGACCTACTTAAACAATAGACATCTGATTTAAACTGTGTAACTTAGTGGACCGTATCAAATGAAACTTGTTTGTTTTTTTATTTTGCCATCTCCTGTAGACTGAAATAAAATGCACATTAAAACCATGCTTTAAAACTTTCTTCGATGCATCAGTGTGTCTATACTCAAAGAAGATTTTGTGAAGATTTTACGCCTAAAAAAATTGTGTAGGTTCTGCGTTGATTTTACGCATAAAGAGTAGGTGATGTTCGTCTGACTTTATTACACAAACTGAACTTAACTTGAGAGAACAATGTAGCACACATAAATACGTCATAACATTAAATAAAATATGCGAGCATACACTGTACAAATCAATCACGGGGAAACTTTTTACAGCTTTCAATAACACGAAAGACAAATTCTGAAATACTCCGTATATAATATAGAATAGAAAGGATATTAGTTGTCCATCCGTAACACAAATATAAAAAAAAAGATGTCGTGTGATTTCTATGACACAAATCTTCACAAGAGACCAAATCACATAGAAATTAACAATCCTCACGGTGATGTAGTCGGCCTGTAGCACCGTTTGGGTATATTTATTTTGGAGATTTGGGGTCCCCAATGCTGTACAACTTTGTATTTGTTTGGCTTTCTAACACTTTTGATCTGAGCGTCACTGATGAGTCTTAGGTGGACAAAACGCGCGTCAGGCGTATTAAATCATAATCCTTGTATTTTGATTGGAAAAATTCATTAGATACTGACGATCAGCAGTGATCTTTCCAGAATTAGTGTAATAGTGATTGTTTAAAGAAAAAACGAAATAAAACAAAACAAAACAAAACAAACAGCTTAATTTATATTTAAGCTAAATCTGCCATCCAGCGAACATGGATCTTCCATGCTCATTAGTCTGAACACCTCCTGTATGAGTGATAGTTGGATGTGTTCTTACATAGACAATATCGCCCTTATTAGCAGAAAATACAATTGTTTCAGTAACTTGTAACTGTGTGGAAGTACCCTCGATAATTCCTATTGCTGCACCTTCAACGTCGGCGTTTTTTATTATTTCGTAGGCTCCATAAACCCCTGAATATAACCTCAAGCTAAACGTAAACACGTATACACCGTCATCTGGTATCGTGAATATTCCAGAAAATGGATTGTAGCCACCATTGATGTTTGTTTTTATGACGTCGAATTTTAGTGTGCGACCTTTTCCTTGACTAAGGTCATTGTGACTCATGTAGGCATAGAAGGCAGTAGTACGTGGAAGCGGGACGTCGGTAGGGACTATGCTACCAACAAGTAATCGCTTATCTGAAAAAAACATAAACGTGATAAACATGATAAATGATCATACTAGTAAAACACATTATTTTTTTATTTTTATTAAGTTTAAAATATATAATAGTCCTCTTACCAAATAAATATAGTATTGTTTAGGTTTAGAATGTGACGATGTAAGGCGTATTACTTATTCAGCAATTACGTGTAGGCCTTTTGGTATAAATATCGATGTTGCTAATAATGTGAAATCGTTTTTGGTTCAACATAAATTGGATATCATATACACAATTTAATAGAAAGGGAAAGCTGTTGCATGTCAAAAATTGATATTGAAATTTACTGCTGTACCCCTTTTTAACATTTTTACCTATAATGTCTGTTTGCTTTATTCACACATCGTTGTCATAATTATGAAATTGATGCTTCAGTCATATAAAGTGAAAGAGGTTTAGCTAAAAATAAAACTAGGTTTTATTCCCCATTTTCGAAATAAGAAAATGCCTGTACCAAGTCAGGGGTATGACAGTTGTTATCCATTCGTTTGATGTGTTAAAGCTTCTGATTTCGCTTTCCGTTGTGAATTTCCTCGGAGTGCAGTATTTTTGTGATTTACTTTTCACTTTAACTGTGTAATAAAACAAAGCTTAAGGAGGCTCATTACAAATTTTATCTATTACAATTTATTAGTTATTACTTTATAATATGGTACAAAAATCACCCAGACAGTGGATTTGGTTTGGCCAGAAAAGACTTTAAAATTTTTATTAAGTTCTTTTTCTATTTTTCTATTACCAATATTTCTCCTATTAGTTCAACAAAAAAAAGGACATAAACAAAAATATATGCTTCTTTCGAAAGCAGATTGTGAGCTTAAATGAACGGTGACCCCATATTTTTATTTTATATTTCTATTAGGTATAAGATAAAGTTTAATCATAGAAAAAATAGCAAAATCTTATACTAGAAAAAAAAAGTCGATTTAGACCCGCGAGCCACCTTAAGTTGATATCGACGCCTTTCGCCTGCTTGGATTGTAAAAAGCAGAGAATCTAAGGTCCAGATTTTTTTTATCAAGATAGCAACACTTAATGCAAGAATGCAGATATATAATGTAAATGTTCATTTAAAAGAACTAGTTTGTAAGAATATTACTTATAAATATTATCATTTTTACAAGTGTAGATTATTTTTTGTTGTTTTTAAATGTTTTTGAATTTGCATTTTAAGGGCAGTTAACCCTAAATAAAGGCAACAGTAGTATACCGCTGTTCGAAGTTCAAAAATCGAATTAAGAAAAACCAAATCCGGGTAACTAAAACTGAGGGAAACGCATCAACTATGAGAGGAGAACTACGACACAACAGAAACACAACATTAAAATGTAACACACACAGAATTTATAATATAACAATGGCCATTTTCCTGACTAAGTACAGTACATTTTAAGGGAAAACAGTGCATTTTCTGATGGAATCTTAATGGAACTTTCCTATTTTGTATTGTAGCCGCAAAAAAACGTACCGTGACCCTATCTTTTCTTTTGGTATTCTCAAAGCATTGTCTGAAAGCTATCTTTTGTAATTTATTATACAATTCTATAATTTAGTTTAGTTTTAACATGTTTAATGACAAAATGTTTTTCCCTATATAATCCATACAAAATGTGTTATTTTGCTACAACTTGTAGTTTGAAAAAAAAAGCACGGTGACCTATGATTTTTATTATATTTTTGAACATATATCAATAGATACTACGTGTTGGCAAAGTACGAACAAATTCTATCATTTATATTTTAGACTCCCATATTGATGCGTTTTGTTATTTGATTTTGCCATGTGATTATGGACTTTCCGTATTGATTTTCCTCTGAGTTCAGTATTTTTGTGATTTTACTTTATACCACCTTATATGTAATGTCGCTCTGTTCGAGTTGAAATTGTATAAGAACAAGAAAAATGTATTAACATTGTCATAATGTATAATAGTTCCTATCATAAAATAGGGAAAAACAATGTACAAAATATAATCGCAACACGTTTTGGACATAAGACTTGACAATGGTTGAATGTTTGAACGTTCAAATGTTACTCACATTTTTCTGTCTCTGTTATGTGATTTCCTGCAACATTATTGTTTCCAATTTTTCGTCCTGTACTTTGACTAGAGAGTTTTGATACTAATTCTTTCAAAAAAGTCATCTCTCTCTCTTTGCGAAGATCTGATTTCTGATTATTGACTAGATCGTTCTTCAGCTGAATTATTTCGTCCTCCTGACGTTGAATACGTTCATTTTGTTTTTCTAAAAGACGTTCCAAATGGTGAAATTTGCTTTCCATTCGGGTTTCAAGGTCTTCTAGTGCAGCAAAGGACAAATGGACAGACATGTACATTATTATCAAACGGCATAGTCTACCAGACATGTTGATTGATCTCTGTAGACTGATTTTATGATAAGAAGAAATTCTAAATAGATAATATGTCGTTCTTATCTTACATCGAAGGTTAGACATGAAGAATTCGGAAACAAACAAACAACCAAATATTCAAGTTTTATCATTCAGCATTGACCATAAATACTTTGAAATTAGAAATTTATTATCAAATATTAAAGCATATACAATTTTTATATATGGACATATGTATGATATACACATAAACAACTTGAACCTAACGACATAAAAAATAGAAGACATCTAAAGGTTAAGGTTAACATGCGATATTCAACAAAAAAAACAATAGGCATATACGTTGTGTCCAATTTTAGGTCAACCAACCCTGGTCCTGGTTTTGTTACGTGTTACACATCTTATTTAATCTATGCAGAATACTGAAACATAAAAATTAAAGTTTTTGTTCTGCTCTGTTGACTGTTTTCTATCTATTGGTCTATGTAAATTAAGCCTATGGTAGTAAACTGCTGTTCAATAAATCTAGCACCGGTTTGAGAGGAATTTGTTGGCTATAAAAACACATCATAGATTGAGTTAATTTTTCGACTTGAAAATCAGGATTGAAATTTGTATTTGCACTAGGCTCTCATTTCGTATAAAATTGACTCAGCAGTGACGCTCGAAGAAAAAAAGGTCAAAAAGGACACATTACGTACAAATTGAAAAGCATTGAAACCAAAAGTACTGACGATCACGCCACAACTGATGGAAAAGTGAGTGTTTAAAGAATGAGAAATCTGCCATCCAGCAAACATAGATCTTCCATTTTCATTGGTCCAAACACCTCCTGTATGAGTGAGTCTTGGGTGTGTTCTTACATAGACAATGTCACCCTTATTAACAGAAAATACAATTGTTTCAGTAACTTGTAATTGTGTATTCGAACCCTCGATAATACCTATTGCTGTACCTTCAACGTCGGCGTTTTTCATTATTTCGTAGGCTCCAAAAACCCCTAAATATAGCCTCAAGCTGAATGTAAACACATATACACCGTCATCTGGTACCGTGAATATTCCAGAAAATGGATTGTAGCAACCATTGATGTTTGTTTTTATGACGTCGAATTTTAATGTATGACCTTTTCCAGGACTTTCATCATCATGACTCATATCGGCATAAAAAGCTGTAGCGCGTGGCAATGGAACCTTTGTAGGGACTATGCTACCAACAAGTAATCTCCTATCTGAAAAATATAAACGTGACTAATAGTAATCTTAGTAATATACACGGTCATTTTCAAATTGTAAAATATAAAGTAGTTATCTAACCATTCAAATGTAAAACAAAATAAGCTTTAGAATATGGCAATGCTGTCCTTATCATTTTTTCAGCTGTTCAGTATATGTTTAGATATTGAAATGTTACTTACATTTTTCTGTCTTTGCTATGCTATTTCCTGCAACATTATTGTTTCCCATATTTCGCCGAGTACACTGGCTAGACAGTTTTGAAACTAATTCTTTCAAAATAAAGATTTCTCTCTCTTTGTTTCTGGTTATTTGCTAGGTCGTTCTTCAATTGAAATATTTCTACCTCCTAACGTTGAATACGTTCATTTTGTTTTTCTAAAAGACGTCCAAATGGTGAAATTTGCTTTCCATTCGGGTTTCAAGATCTTCTAGTGAAGTAAAGGACAAATGTACAGACATAAATATTATAAGCAAACGGCATAGTCTACCAGTCATTTTGATTGAACTTTGTAGACTGATATTATGATAAGAAGAAATAAAAATCTAAATGCACTGTATGTTAAACATTATGAATTTGGAATAATCTAACAACGACGTTTTCTATTTTATCATTCCTGCTATGTTGGATATACACATAACATAAGAGACAAGAAGACATTTAAGATTAACGATATTCAACAATAGACAATATGCATATATTTTGTATCCTATTTTACGTCAACCAACCCTGGCCCTTATTTTGTGGTTTGACCTATTACATATGTTTATTATGTTATGCAGAAGACTGGCACATAAAGACGGATAAAGTTTTTGTTCTGCTCTAATGACTATTTTTTTTTGTAAATAAAAGCGATATTCCTATAATGCTGTTCCATAGTCACAAATCGAGGAAGCAACAAGTTATCAGGGTCACAAATGTAAACCGAGTGAAACACACCAAAAACAAGTAAATAAAAAACAACAAAAGTACTGAAATACTAAACTGCAACACAAACAAACAAAACGAACCTACTTTTATGGATAGGCAAACCTCCCGCGTCTATGACAATATTAAAATGACAGATTAAAATTAATCTCCATATTATTATTTTTTAGTGTATTTAATTTCATATCAACAAAACTTCATGCAATAAAAGTGATCTTAATTTTTTTTATTACCTATTACCGCTAGGTATCTTCTAAACAATCGTTATTTTACTCATATACTACATGAAATATTAAAAACAAGCAGATAAGACGAATCAAAAATCATTTTTTTCTTGGCATCAATGACAATCGCTATATATATATATTACGGCTAAATACAAAAAATAAACAGCTGCGCCATGAGCGCATGATTCGCCCGACGTATAGTGTGGATGTTTTATGCAATAATCATATATAGTTTCTGAGAAAGTTTTAAGCAATAACCATATATTGTTTTTGAGACACAACGGGACATGTGAAATTTTGAAACATCACCAAAAAGTATACAGATCTTTAGATTAATATAACAAAAAAGTGTGTAACGTTTTAATCATTAATCATAAATCGTTTTTAAGATACGGCACGACATTAAAAAAAAACCACTCCCCAGTTTTTACAAAATACTCAAAAAATCAAAAATAAAATTTTGAATCATCACCAAAAAGTATACTGAGCTTTAGATTAATATA
The DNA here is from genome assembly GCF_036588685.1 of Mytilus trossulus. Classification (NCBI taxonomy): domain Eukaryota; kingdom Metazoa; phylum Mollusca; class Bivalvia; order Mytilida; family Mytilidae; genus Mytilus; species Mytilus trossulus. The sequence goes on along the minus strand of NC_086386.1, from coordinate 24,097,599 downwards.
ACAAAGAAGTGTGTTAAGTTTAAAGCAATAATCATAAATCGTGTTTGAGATACGGCGCGACATGTAAAAACCCCCTCCACCTGTTTTACAAAATACTCCATTACTCAAACATGAAATTCTGAATCATCACCAAAAAGTATACAGATATTAAGACTAATATAACTGAAAAGTGTGCAAAGTTTAATGCAAATAATCAAGAATCTGAATTTTCCAGTGTAGAAAAGAACATTTTTTTTACATTTTAAATTTATTTTGAATTCTTATGTTGATTAACCAAATAACTGGTTGATAGCAGATACAATTAATCACAGAACTTTTGCAATATTCATCAATAACTGTAGCTACAACGCAGTGTCTATTTCAATGGTTATTATCGATGTATAGTACTTACCTTTCTTCTTCCCCAAAAAATATTTAAAATTTAAATCTTAGCGACATTTATTCCTCTTTCGTGCATTTTAGGTTACTCTTAATTTTAAATGACATTTTTAATTTTGTTTCCCAGCCTCCTAATTTTTATGATTTCTTGTTCTCTTATTGCACATTTATATTACTATACATCAATCGTAGTTTCCGTTTCACTCTGTTCTAGTATTGTTATATCAAATATGATTTCAAATAAGCCACTGAATGGTGTAAGAAGATTAGCATTTTACATTTAGTTATATTCTTGACTGAAAGTCATCGGTGACTTTTTCTGATGCTATGGCACAACTTTCTGTAGAAGTATTAATTTATTGTTCCTCTAGTGAAACCTCGTGCATGCAGTTCAGAGAATGCTCTTTTATATCGCATAATATAGAGAATATATCATCTTGATTTTCATTTCTATATGAAATATCCAACAGGGGATCTGAAATGTCAATTTCGATGTTGTCTTTAATTGTAATATCTGAAGAATGACATGATGTAATTGATGGAGTGGTGCTGTTACTTATAACTGTGACCTTTAAAGAGGGACAACACATATTACTGGAAGGCACATCGTCTTCTTTTACTAAGAGATCTTTGGTTTGAACAATGCAGGAAGGAGCACTTCTATCAGTTACTGGAACACTTTCATTTGGAAATGTCGAAGGAGTTATACAAGAAGGTGTGCTGGCATCTGTCTCTGTGGCATCGTGCTTTGGTGTAGATATAGTGGTCAAATAAGTAGGCGCTTTGGTCTCCCAGCCTTCATTTAATTGTTGGTACAAATGTGAATATTTGTGGTCGTTAATTTCATCATCGGAAAAAGAATTGTCGTTATGTACTTGGTGACGTTTTGAAGTAACTGCGTTTTCTTTTGATAAATCGATTTGTGTTGAAGGAACTGATGTGTACGGGTGTAAGTAGTCATCCTCCTCCCCATTCAAACTCTTATGACTACTAAGAGATCCTTTATAGTAATCTAATTGGTGAGAAGTAACTGGAGTTAAATAATTGAATTCGTCTGAGGTTGTACTTTGGCAACTTTTATGACTCTCCGAACCACTGATAACATCAATGTAGTCGTTATCAGTTAGTTGTTCACTTTGGTCTTTTGTGGGAATCTGCGGTTCATCTATTACATCCAAGTATGGATTGGAAGTCTGACTTATTATCTGCAATCTCTTGAATGATTTTATCATGGAGGATTCATCTATTTCATCATACAAGCTTTCAAAACTACATGATCTATTAGTTTTATTGTCTTTATTAGAATCGGCTTCTTCATTCTTGTCTGTATGTGCAAATTCGCCTGGATCTTTCAGTGATAGGTTTGTAATGTGTCTTGATTTTGTTTTCTTTTTATATCTCAAACAAACAAACAATAATCCAAGTAGCAAGAAGAAACCTACTGCTGACAACGAGAATACAATTAGCTGTTGTTTCGTAATTGCTGAAAGACAAATATGATACGATATAATACATCTAAAGTCACAATCACAGTAAAAGGTTTTAAAGAAGCTTAAATAACCTCTTTGTCAATATTTAATATAATAAATCTACCTTTTTTAAAACTGTTTTTCCTTTTATTCTTGTGAGTTTTGAACAGTGACTTTTTTTCTATATTCGTTTGGTACATCCGCACCTAATCATGCATTTGCCACATAAAATATTTTCACAATTATTGTGCTTTCAACATGTAAAAAACAACTTCACTTTATTCATATAAATTAGCACATACATTTTGTAACTTGTAACCAAGACGAATGAATTGCCGAAAATAATTTAATTGTCACAGTGGTATATGACACGTTGCACTTTTTTCATTCGTTTTTGTTTTTGAGTGGCCCCAGATACATGTAGCAAATTTTCGGTCAACCGGTAGAGAATTCAAGTAAAACTTCGAAAGGTTTTGGCTTCCGAAACGATTTTCTATATATACTTCAATCATTACATCCAAGCTCTTTTTTCTAACAGGGGTGATCTATGAGTTTCTTTGTTATGCATTCTTTCCTTTGTTCTGTTACATTTTGGCGGGAATGTCAAATTCACTGTAAAACTTATAATTAATTATACGGAAAAGATTCACGTAGAGATAAATCCAGTGTATATGCTGGGAATCGAACTGAAGACTATTAGCATATTAAGTCACGACACATACCACAACACAAAGACGACTAGATACTAACTAACAGTTATTTAACATACTTAAAGGAAGCAAGATATTTTTCTAAATGGGGCGAGTTGGCAGACCTTTATCCAGTGGGGTTTACACCTTTTCGTTAATAAGTGAGTTGTCAAACTAATTGTTCAATTTGATTTTACACTTTTTCAAAATTAGGGCGATATTTTTATAAAGTGGCGATATAGTGTGTGCCGATTGGCAAGTTGGGCGAGTTGACATTGTTTGATATCTGCTCATCGTTTTCAGGTGTAATAAAGGGTATACATCATGTAGTATGTATAAAGTATAATATAATGGTTGTGTGGCTTTCTAAACTAGATTTTATGAATTGTAAATGTTTTTCCGTCTAATCTAAAACAGCTGTAATATAAAATAGTTATCCCACTCGGACTTGATGTGTTAGTGTTAGATCATCCTCTGGCCATCGGGGCGATCTTACACTGACACACCGCGTCCTAGTGGGATAACTATTAAGGAACGTTCAAAGCGGAATATTCAAACCCAAAATTGTTTAAAAAACAACTGTAATGATTTATAAAGGTTGGGCGAACTCTGTTTTTGTACATTGCTGCATACATGAAGTTGTATTTAATTTGGTATCTTCTCATAAACTTACATATAATTGACTGGTTCTGGACACTGTTTACAACAAGTGGAAGCGTTACATGACTTTCGTCTAAAATCAAGAAATAATATTTCATAATGTAAATGATGAATTAAAATAACAATTATTATATTAGTCAAAACCGGTTTTTTTCAGTTATTTTGAAACGGATTATTTAAAAAAAAATATGATAAAATTACCAAACTTCATGGCAAATTTAAAAGGGGGATCCGTTCCAACTGGCAAAAATCAAACGCTATCAGTAAAAAGAGTTTTACCATTGAACTGAGAGTTTTATACACATATGATTACAAAAGTCATTAATTTGATGAAAATATACTGACCTCGAATCATTGCTGTAGTATACTGTGATTTATTCGTTTGCTTCTCTTGAAAAGTTGTTTCATCTGTCACAAAATGAAGTATTGAAGAAATGAAACGACTATATAATTTGAAATACTTTTATTAGACTACTTTTTCACACAATAAGTCATCTATAGTGTACTATATGCTTAAATGTATTTTTTTAACTTTATTTGCATTTTTCTAAAATTGAACCAACATATTGCCGTTAATAAACCAAAGTTAATATTGGCTATCATTGGCTATGAGGAGCACCTGATTTTACTTCTGGTTTTTAGTGGAGTTCGTGTTGTTTCTTATTTATTATTTGTAACTGTTGAAATAAATGTCTTTTGATTTTATGAGTCTTTGTTTGCTCCTTGGTTTTGATTATAGTCTGTTAAAAAAAAACTTTTTTTGTAATATAATTTATTATTTCTTTTTTATCAAGTTTATTTTTCAATTCGTCTAGAATGCTATCGTATATCTGTAAACTTACATGTTGCATGAAATGTAACATATTTTTTTGTCAATTCTGTGTTCTCTGAAAGTGTTGTTTCCGTTGAAACGGTTATCAATTCTAAAATTAGCATAAGAAGTATTTCAATATTATAAACAAAATGTATTTAGCCCTTTGAAATAGTACATACGATAAGTATATACATCAGTTTCAGAGAGTTACAACCATGGACAAAGAGTTGAACTTCACATATGGATTCAGTTAATGAAGTACTTATGTTAGGCTGACTCAAATTTATAACATCGAACATGTTAACAAATACGATGATTCGTGCCATGAAACCCAGTAAAAACTATCAAGTTTTGTGTATTATTTCTTCAAAGTAAGATATACAAAATAAGTTAAAATTGTTCATAAGGAATTTCTTACAGTGTTAAAGGCAATCCAATTGTAATATGTCTCTCAGGAGTCTTAAATGTTGTAACTTTCAGATAAACAAGTGTGTTCTTTAAAAACATTTCAGTGTATATGTATGAATGAATAATGAATAGACGCAGTGAAAACTGATTGTTGAATGATCCGAGAACAATAGACAGCACTAGGTTTTAACACTGCAATGATTAAATAGAACATATATCCTTCATATTTACGTTCGTAGATCTCGTGATTGCGACAATATCACCAGCAAAAATGATATTGACCAACTTTTGTAAGTGTGTTCTTTTAATATCGACTTTACATTTTTGATTGTGTGAAATATTTTATTTCATTTCTGAAGTGTTTAGTAATGCAGTTAAGAATAAAAGATAAGACAACTGACTCACCTGTAGTGATATAATCCGTGGATGTGGAAAGTGTAACATCTACACATCCCATTACATTATCGCAACTGAAAATGAATATCAACTGTGTGCATTATCATGAAGCTGTATATACATTTTGTGAAATACTATATATAACGTTTTACAGAAACATGTCCAAATGCAAAATAAGATAAAGAAAAAAACAAACAAAAAACCACATCAGAGTCACAACACTAAATACATCTGGGTTCTTAAGTAGATTTACTCTTTCATACCCATTTTGTTAAGTTTCTAAACCAATGAACAATTTTAATTACAACAATACTAAACTTCGAGAAAAATTCAAAACAGAAAGTCCCTAATTTAATGACAAAAAAACAAAAGAGCAAACACCTTAAACGAATGGATAACAACTGTCATATTTTTGACTAGGTACAGGAAATTTTCTTATGTAGAAAATTGTAGAAAATTGTGGATTGAACCTGTTTTTATAGCTAGCTAAACCTCTCACTTGTGAGACGGTCGCATCAAATTCCAGTATATTGACAACGATGCGTGAACAAGACAAACAGACATGATAAGTAAAAATGTCAAATATGCAGCGGTCAGCATGGTTTTATAAACTTAATTAACGTATAGTTACTTGAATACTTGAGAACCTTTATGATAAAAAAAAAGTAAAAAGTAAGATAGATTTGGAATAGTAGGAAACAAGTAATAAACAAAACAAAATTGCCAGGCAGGAATGTTTGGTGCATAAATATATAAATTAATTATTTAAGTTGATGACGTTTGTACAGAAATAAAGTTTTTGAAAACTATACACTACATGTACTTACAATTGATTGTGTCTGCAGCTGCAGTAATCAATACATTTATACCCATAAAAGTTAACGTTACATGGTTTGCAACTTCCTCCTGCTTCTGTGTAAAATCCTATCTTACATTCTAAAAATAAATTATAAAAATACATCTTAAGATTGACCAAGAAACATTCATTATGAAATATCCAATGGTTGCAAACGATACCAATTATATAATGGAAAAGAAACGCATTTTGAATCGACTGTCATACAAGTGAGAGGTTTAGCTATATAAAAGAACTCAAAACACAGACATGACTAAAATTACAAGGAGCTGCATGTCCTGTTTTCATTTTACAAAATATTACAAAATTCAGGTTCAATCCACCATTTTTCTAAAAATGAAAATGATTGTACCAAGTCAGGAATATGACAATTCGTATTCATTCGTTTGATGTGTTTTAGCTCACGATTTTTCCATTTGATTAGGGACTTTCCGTTTTGAATTTTCATCGGAGTACAGTATTTTTATTATTATACATTTGTTTTTACAATTGTCTACTCAGTGACATCTGAGGCCAAAATATTTAAATATCCAATGCGCTTGCCTGAAATCAGGCACTAAGCGAACTTACAACTATTGTTTGTTTTATTTCTATATCTTGTAGACTATAATAATGAATTATTTGCATTCGTATTAATTGTAATAATCTTACAGACTTCGAAAGTAAAATTTAATACATAAGATTACTTGAGATTACAACTATTTACCCTTCCAGTATTCACCACCAAGTTTTGATGGGGGTCATATTTAATCAAATATAAAGTTCTATGGACTGATGTTTGCATGTCCTTCTGAACTCTTTTGGGTTCTCTTGTTGTCTGTCTTATTGTTTCATCAACTTTTTAATTCCCGTCCATGCTTTATTTCCTTTCCTTTCTGTTTAGGCCATAAATTCAAGGAAAGCATTGCTCATTGTTGAAGGCCTAACGGTGACGTATATTTGTTAAGTTCTGTGTTATTTGGTCTCTAGTGAAGTGTTGTCCCATTGGCAATCCTACCACATCTTCTTTTCTATAACGAAGAACTTAAACTCGCCCAAGTTTTTGTGAAATTTCTCTGTAGTGTTTTATGGACTGATATTTGTCTTTTCGTTCTTTTTCATTTTAGACATGATGTTGTCTTTGGGTTTTACTCATGATTAATGCCCATATGTATTATATGCATGTATGTATGTATGCACATCTTTTTCTTCCTCAAATACTGCATCGGCTGGCTTAGGATTTTCTAAAGTGATGAAGATAAGTGCACCAAATAATAAGGGAAACTATTGTGGTCAACCGGGGTTGGTACCAAGATTGGATCTTGGCTGCTTAGAGATTATACTATTATTATATAGTCTTACCAATACATTGTCCATTTTTGAATTCCGAGTTTGCACAACAATAGTTTACCTTACTGAAAAAGAAATTTATTAACTGCAGTAGCTTTTTGTTTTATGTAAAAATATTGAAGATCATATATTTTTTGCAGTAAACTACAAGAGGACCAATACATGTAAAGAATACATGAACATTTTCGTTAGGTATGTAAGAAAATGTGATTGAAAAAGTTTGTAGCAGTATATCATTCATATTTGATTTTTAACAGCATATTTTTTCACTAGGTAAATTTTTGGAAATGTCGCCATAAAAGATCTGCAGCTTGCCCAGTGTCATGAAGAACTTTTGTAATGATTTAAAAAAAAAAGGATTATCCTAATACTATATAGATAAGTCAATATATACATGTATGGTCATAAAATACCATGAATATGTATTATATAAACCTTTTTACGAACTACAAGATTTTAGGCTATGTTAAACTCAAACATATTAGTATTACAGTATTGTATATGTGATACATTTGTTTTGTTTTTATTTCAATGTCTATTATATTGGAACCATCGACGACCTATAAAAACAAACGAAAAAAAACCCAACAAAAAGTAGACTAGCAATCTTGATATCGTAATAGGAAAAAGTTATAGCATAAGTCACTATCATTGCCAATGAGAGAAATACCGGTGTCCAACAAAGACGTAGTAGTTTAAGGTCAGCATACTGCCTCCTAAAGTCATAATCAAATACCATATCGTATTGTAAGCAACAGACAACATCTAACGCAGTTTAAAAAAGAAAACTAACGACCTCCTTTCATGTACATAACAATCAACAAAACAAAAATGTTACGCAGCAACCAACGACAAGTCAGTTCACAATTCGTAAGTCAAATTAAAACCGACAAATATATGAATAAAAGCAATAAAGTCAAGTGACCAACCTTGCATTTCTCACCTTCTAAAGCCATATTGTGCCGGAAGAAACTAATCATATTTAACTTAATTTACATATTGGTCCTAATTGACATACCTTAATGCATTCAATTTTATAATGAGCGATAGGATAAAATAACAGAAACGAACCAGATGCGCGTATCGACATTAAAAACGTTTCATCAGTGATGTTTGTTGTACTCTATTTTTTAAAAAAAACTAACAATTTATAAAACTGTTGTAGAGCTGATCAAACTAAGGAGGCCCTAAAGTATAGCCAAATGCGAACAACGAATTCGAGGTTTGCATACGGGATATACATATCTTTCTATTTGAGATGGTTCCAACATTTTTAGCAACAAATTTAATCAATGAACTAAAGTGTTTTCATGCAAGTGCCGAACATGCACATTTGTTATTCGATTATCAGTTTGTCCCTTTTGTGGCTTTTCTCCGAGTTGGTACATATTTTGCAAGAAAATAAATAAATCTATTTCTTATTGAAAAATTCTTTTTCAGGCCTAATTTGCTTACAAATTGCATAATAAATAGTTATAAAACTTCACTGACCTTCCATTAGGTTTAACATCGTAGCAGAATTGTCCAAATGAATGTTTAAAGTACTGCATACTTAAAAAAACTACAAATGGAAGATCACAAAGAAAAAACATGATTTTTTATGAATGAATGACGGTCACAGTTTCATCGAGCTATGATAAAATGATAATACGGAAACATCGGTAATTATGTAATTATCAAGTACAATACAAAACCGGATCATAATATACAGCTTCGGTCAAGTGCAATAAGGAAATTTTTCTTGTCATTGAGTCCAAAGACATAAATAGCGCTGTTTCTATTATTTTGTGATTTTTGATAAACCGAAGATTTAAAAATAAATTTATTTGACCAAAATACTTTCACTTCATTTAAGAAATGCAAACATACTTTCATTACAAATAGCCATGTCAGTTTCTGTATTAAACTTTGAACTAATTGATCTAATTTAAATCCTGGGACTGCCAATTAATTCTCTGCGAGAAACACATTCATTAAGATTACATGTTTGCTAAGGCTTTAAAAAACTGGTGAGCTATGTAGCCTTATTCTGAGAGCTATGTAGCTTAGTCTTAGAGGCATGATTTTTTTTTAGAAAAAATATCATATTACATTGTATCATAATATCGATCCTGCAAATGAAACTCTGCTACTTCCTTGTAGAATGATTATTGGTGCACCTCCATCTAAAGACGTTCATGTATGAGTGTTGTTATTTAAAACTATCATCTATAGTATGTAACATGTTTACAACTCCTGGACAATTATTGATGTTTTTTGTTTGGGCCAAAAAACATTAGTTGGATATGGAAGAGATCTTATGAAAGGACATTCATATTCTCCACACAAGTCTCAGAAACTGCACTGCATTAGGACATTAGGGCACTTGGGAATAAGGCTATATTCAGTGTGTAACAGATTTAAATCACATCTTTATTTCAAAATAATGTAAATTTTGTATAAAAATAAAAGTATCACAGTTATATAGTACTAAAAATTAAAAAAATCATATTTTAAATACAGAAACATAGACATTTAACATACATAGTTCAACCAAATAATTTCTTAAAACATCCCAACACCAATATCACAGATAATTGCAAACAGAAGCCACAACCTTTCTGCCACATAAGTGTGTGTGTGTGTGTGTGTGTGTGTGTGAGTTAATATTATTCTTTAGCAGAAAAAGCTTTTGAAGATGAAAAAAATAGAGTACCTTTACCATTTAAATTTTCATTGAACAAAAATGTATTAATGATAAAAGAGTTGCCTTCTTTTTTGTTTTGTAATTAACTTTTTGATACAATCAATACACCAATACCTCAAGTTCATACATAGTGTTGAAATAGCTACCTGTTAACATATAGAGAGGCAGTAACAACAAATTGATCAACTGAAACTGTGAGCTACTGCTCACTGATGATACCCCCACCACAACTGGATACTTTTAATAGTGTAAAAATATACAAGTGTTTGGTAAACAGGAAGTTGTCGAGTAATGAATCTGAAAATGCATATAAACACTGAAACAAAATTTCAGAAATCTTTGTATTGTAGTTCCTGAGAAAAATGTGACAAAAATTTTCAAATTGACTATAATGTGTAAAATGATACAAGTGTTTGGTAAACAGCAAGTTTTTGAGAAGTACCTGAAACCACATCACACAGTATAGCTGACTTATATAAACCCAGAAACCGAATTTAAGAAATCTTTGTATTATAGTTCCTGAGAAAGATGTGACAAAAAAATGGGACGGATGGACAGATGGATAGACAGACAGACAGTGGCAAAACAGTAGACCCCCACTTTTTTAAAACGGGGGTATAAATACAATTATTTAAGTCACATTATACAGAGTGAACTCATTCATTAGTGAAAATCAACAATTAAAAATTTGTTGGAGACTACTTTGTTCAAATACATGTACTTCAGAAAATATATAAAGATATTAACTAAGGCTGTTTTCTTAAGCATCTATCAAAACATTTTACTGATTTTCATTTATAGAAAGTTTTAATCTATCCAAAAAAAATACCAAAACAAACATTTCTGCACAAGTTGCTTTTCCTTATAAAAGAACATAATAATTCCTCATTATAAAATAAAATTAAAATAACTGTGTTAAATATATCTTTTTTCTGAACTCTGGTAAAAAAGAAGTTTAGAACAGCCATTATCATTTGCAATGTCCCGCTAATTTGACGTGGATCAATCAATTACTTTGCAGACAATTAAGAATTTATTGTTTTACTCAAAAAAATACTTTTATCTGAAAATAATCTAACCAGTTCTGAATTCAGTGCACTGAATGTCTAAAAGGATATTCATTACTAACTGATCTGGTTTTCTGTCATTGAGATTGGTTCCAATCAAAATATATCTATTTTTACAATACAATCATTGCTGAGTGTACCAATCAGTATGTAAGGCTTATCTTTTTTTTTCTTGAAGAAAATTATAGTCCTCTTTATTAAACATGTTTTGTTTAGTTTCCAGAATCCTAGTGTTGAAACATGATTTATCAAGTATTTCAGTCAGTTGAGAACAATTCAGAAAAAGTTGGTCGTTCAAGTTCACAACCTATTTACAATTAAAAGGGGAATGACTTTTAATGAGCCAGCTCTGATACTCAATTTGATTCAAATATAATTAAAATGTGATATTTTCACAATTATCATCATTTATATGTTAGAATTTAACATCTGACTAAATGCATAGAGAGTGAACTAAGAGTCATGGGAATGACATGGGGAGAAGCCGAAGGAAAGGCACAAGACAGGCAACAGTGGAGGGCGTTGGTAGTGGCCTCATGTGCAAGTACACACAAAGAGGATTAAGTAAGTAAATGCATGTGTCTGTAAAAGACAGACCCATAGCATGTGTCCAAAGATGAAATTACTAGGTTGTAAAACATGGGTCTCAACTGTTTCTATAGTAAATATGTTTAAACTAATGCTTAAGCGAGCTTTAAATGAAAAAACTTTTGTTTAAAAAAACCCAACATTTAATGATTTTAGAGCAATTTGGGGCTGTTTCTGTCCAAATATTGTAAAGAGAAAGCAGTTTGAATATAGAAATTTCCATAAAGGCATTTCATTAGTTTAAGAAAATTAGTTTCAAACATCAACCCTTCTAATGAGATCTGGAGCTATGTAAACACATGATAGAACAGCATACACTTCAAGATTTTTGAGGACTAGAATTTTGTATAAGATTTCAGTTATGGATGAAAACACACTACTAGACTAAGATAAATATGTCATTAGTTAAGCTCAATGTCTGCTAAAATATAGAAAAAATAATGTGTGTCAATAACATGGTGATCTTAGCAAGGCAGTGAAGATTCATGTCCAAATAAGAGCCCTTGTGTTAGGGTTTGTTTCTATTTTTGTGGCAGTTTCCTTCTGGACTTTAGCTTCTCTCTTCAATAGTCTTTTCTCTTTAATTTTTTGTAAGACAGATAAAAGTTCCGTCATATTCAAATTAGCAGCTCTTTCTATCACAGTCATGTAGATTTCAATCTGTTCCTGTTCCTCAGTTCTGAATATGTACTGTAAAAAAGTTGAATAAGTTAAAGTGAAATTATAAACCATATTATCTTAAACTAATATTTGCATTAAAATTATTAATATTGATCAATAGTCAGTTTGTTTACAACTTATGAGTTTAAATGTTCCTTAGGTATCTTTAACTTCTGTTTTAATGCTACTTAACCCTTTCACCCAGACAGAAGCTACTCTGAGAGGATGGCTTCCCTGGCTACTTTTACTCAAGTGGGAGATCTTCATAATAAATGCCAATAAAAACTTGTTTGTAGTTATTTGTGGATTTATTTCATTCACTAACATCATGTTCACAGTTTTGTTTATGTTTTGATATTTTTTTCTCCATAAAATAATAAAATTTTCTAATTTTCGGCATTATTTTGGTGAAATTCTCAAAATTCTGCTATTTGACCCCAAATCGTAATTTTTTAATCCAAAAAGGCAAAATTTTGAAAAATTTTATGAGGCTGTACAATTTCATCACACTGAACGATGTCCTTTCCAAGTGTTTTGTACATAAAACGACATTTTAAGTCAAAAAAGTATACTAGTTTGACTTCAATTCTTCCATATTCTTTAAAAAAAAATGTTCCCTCATTTAAAATTCTTGTAAATTCTGTAAATTTCCTCTGATTTTGACACGGTTTTCAACAAACGGAATGCCATGTTTACACTTTCATCCGGGTATTCATCAAAGAAAGATAACTCATGTTTGCACGGTTTTAAGCAGGAAATATATAAGAGGTATTCTGATCCTGGTAAAACGGGACTCATCGTCAGCTGTCTGAAGTGTGAATCCCGGTAAACCGGGACTCATCGACGAAAAGGTTAACTCTTGGAAAAGATGATTTATCCAGTCAAAACACCAACTTGTCTATAACTCAATATTACAAAATAAAGAACAAAAAATCAGCCTAATATTAACAGTCATAGTGTATTAGAAAGTCTGAACAGGTTCGATTTTATCAAATTTTTTTAATTAATGTAATTCAGCAAACAGTATGTTCTTTAGCAGTGTTCTGAGAAATCAATGCACCCTGTCTGTTGGTTACACATAGCACATACGATGTGCCTTTAAAATTCCTTCTACAGATATACCTTTTCTTTTCTTTTTAAATCTGCATCAAGATCAGCCAGTCGTTCTGCAATGTCTTGTTTTCCATAATCAACAGCCAGAAATATAAGATCTCTGTAGTCCTGTACTAGGGGAGATAACTATAATAAATAAAAAGTTTTCGATAATCAACAGCCAGAAATATAAGATCTCTGTAGTCCTGTTCTAGGGGAGATAACTATAAGAAATAAAAAGTTATCACAATTATTGTTAAAATAAACTCTTATTTTTGGTTAACTATTCAAAGTTTTTTGTGTATATGTTTTAGGTTTGAAAAATTGCTGTATCTCACTATTTATTGAAGTACATAATAAACTTTACTGTACTGAACAAAGAACATGTTTTCTCTGCTTTGACTGAAACAAAGGAAACTAGTTGTAAATAATCTTAATTTCAAAACACAGTATTATAAACAATCATCTTCGTGATAGTTAAACTTGTATTATGTTATGAAGGATAAAATTCCAATGTCCCCAAAGTTGCACATACTTTTCTATTTGAGAGACAATAACTGAAAAACATATATTTTTTCTATCTTTTAAAAAAAACTATTATGAATATTCTAGAGAAATAAAGACTTGATACAATGTAGTTTCCAATAGATTTAGTATTTCCAAGGGGCATATTTCATCTTAATCTACCCTAAATCTTTTGTCTGATCACTCAATCTTCTCTTTATCTTTCCTTCTGAATCAGCAATAATTTAACTTACAATTATTGGGAAATCAGCCACTGGATATTTACAGTTCTTCAAAGCTTTAGAGAATGCTTGTAGTCCTTTCTTCTTTCCTTTAATTATTCTCCTCAACTCTTCATACTACAAGTAATATATTATCATGCATGTTAGTATCTAATGAAGAAATTTAACCTATAGATCAATATCTCTTTAACTTTTAAAAGGAAATATATGTTTTCAACCGACACATTGGAATGAAATAAAATTGAGAATGGAAATGGGGAATGTGTCAAAGAGACAACAACCCAACCAAAGAACAGACAACAGCAGAAGGTCATCAATAGGTCTTCAATGCAGCGAGAAACTCCTGCACCCAGAGGCGTACTTTAGCTGGCCCCTTAACATATATCTATTCTAGTTCAGTGATAATGGACCTCAAACTAAACTTCTCATTATACACAAGAAATTAAAATTAACAAGAGGCTCTCAAGAGCCTGAATCGCTCACCTTAATTCTTTTGGTTAAATCTCTCATCAATGATTATTTTGGCTTTTCAATTTATTTAAATGTTCTTTGGATCGTCCTATTTTCTTCAAAAGCAAAAAAAAATAATCATTTTCTCCTATGTTCTATTTTAGCTATAGGAGCTATGTTTCTTGACATACAGGGAAATAAAATATAAAATTTATACTAGATACTCTGAAACTCATTTAGCCTAAGTTTGGCTGAAATTGATACAGCAGTTTCAAAGGAGAAGATTTTTTAAAGTAAGTCAACATGATGAACAAATTGTGAAAAAAGTCTTTAAAGGGCAATAACTCCTTAAGGGGTCAATTGACAATTTTGGTCAAATTGACTTATTTGAAGATCTTACTTTGCTGAACATTATTGCTGTTTACAGTTTATCTCTTATCTATAATAATATTCAAGATGATAAACAAAAACAGCAAAATGTCCTTGAAATTATCAATTCAGGGGCATCAACCCAACAACAGGTTGTCTGATTCATCTGAAAATTTCAGGGCAGATAGATCTTGACCTGATAAACAATATTACCCCATGTCAGATTGCTCTAAATGCTTTGGTTTTTGAGTTATAAGCCAAAAACTGCATTTGACCCCTATGTTCTATTTTCAGCAATGGCGACCATGTTTGTTGATAGATCAAAACTTCGGATACAATTTATAAACTAGATACCCTAAGGAACATTCAGTTAAAGTATGGAAGTATTTGGCCCAGTAGTTTCAGAGGAGAAGATTTTTGTAAAAGATTACCAAGATTTACGAAAAATGGTTAAAAATTGACTATAAAGGGCAATAACTCCTAAAGGGGTCAACTGACCATTTCGGTCATGTTGACTTCTTTGTAAATCTTATTTTGCTGAACATTATTGCTATTTACAGTTTATCTCTATCTATAATAATATTCAAGATAATAACCAAAAACAGCAAAATTTCCTTAAAATTACCAATTCAGGGGAAGCAACCCAACAACGGGTTGTCTGATTCATCTGAAAATTTCAGGGCAGATAGATCTTGACCTGATAAACATTATTACCTATGTCAGATTTGCTCTAAATGCTTTGGTTTTTGAGTTATAAGCCAAAAACTGCATTTGACCCCTATGTTCTATTTTTAGCAATGGCAACCATGTTTGTTGATAGATCAAAACTTCGGATACAATTTATAAACTAGATACCCTAAGGAACATTCAGTTAAATTTTGGAAGTATTAGGCCCAGTAGTTTCAGAGGAGAAGATTCTTGAAATAGTTTACGACGACAGACGACGACTGACTACGTCAGACGACGAAGGACGCCAAGTGATGGCATAAGCTCACTTGGCCCTTCGGGCCAGGTGAGCTAAAAATCATACAAGACTAACAAAGAACAGAGGCTCCTGACCTCAGACTGGTGCAAAAAACATGGCAGGGTTAAACATGTTTTTTATTTTTAGTCATATCTTTATACAATGGTATTACTTTACTATTTCCATCACCCTTATGAGTTACGAACTACAGATCAATAAAATCAATTGTAACCAGCAGTTTCTATACTTATATATAAAATGATGACTGTTTAACTTGAGAAATAAACTTACCTTTTTCATGCACATGATCTCCCTTGGCATTCCATATTCAGCCTGACAAGAGAAACAAAAAAAACATTACTTATTTTGAAAAAGCTTGCAGTCATATTTTTACCGACAGATTTTGAAATTTCCCAACTTATCCTTTAACCAATTCAATCCTGGTGTGTATATACTATAGAACTGTATAAAATAAAATGCCCTAAGGAGTTATCTGTTCTTGTTAAGGGCATACGATACAGTTTTGATCCTGTATTTACAAGTTCGTGAAAATTTGCATATAGGCTATTTTTTACCTGATTAAATCAAATATGTAATAAAAAATATACCTTCATGTGCTACTTTTAGAGTAAAAAAAGGTCGGAATTTTGTATATTTGCTCAAAATTCGGATTTGTGCCCGGAATTTCTTTTTCGAAAGAAAGACAAAGTTTTTTGTAATAAAAGATAAACACAAATTGTTTTTTGTTAAATAATCGGTAATTTCTGTATCTTATAAGTATCGTAAAAAATTATGCATTTTTTTATTCAGAAATAACTCATATTTATCAAATGTTCATGAATTGAGGAAAATACGTCATATTTGCTGCATGTTTATCAAAATAAAAAAAATCCTCTATTTACAGTTTTATAAAATTTGGGTCACATAATCTCCCTGCAAAATGAAACAAATTGATGTTTTGAAAAATAGGGGTCCATGAACTCGTTTTCAAATTAAATCAGTTTGAATGATAAAAATTAGTCGAAAAGTGCATCTTTTCCCAATATGTCACAGTTTGACGTCGCGAAAATAACATTTTACTTTAGCAACGTCATTACCTCCCCTGTAACTGTATCGTATGCCCTTAAGTGTTATAGACAAGAAAATGTGATTACTCTCTTCACAAATTTTTTACATTTATTTATCTGACTCTCTCTGTATTGGGCTTTCAACTAATACCATGCATAAAATATTCTAAGCAATTTGTATTTATAAATTCTGTCCAATTTCATAAAGATCTTTCCAATTCTTATAAGGATCCTTCCAATTTAACAAAAAGAGTTAAATGTGAGTTATCAATTCTGCATTGACCTAACTATAACACTATCTAACTTTCTTATGCAAGACTTAAACAAATTTCTGGCAATAATGATTTATAAATTTGAGAAAGGAAATGGTGAATGTGTCAAAGCGACAACCACCCGACCACAGAGAAGACAACAGCCGTAGGCAACCAATGGGTCTTCAATGTAGTGAGAATTATACATACATTTATTTCTTTGTCAAGCCATTCATCTTTATTTGGAATGTCCTCATAATCACTGGGCAGTTTGTTTTTCTGAAATAAAGAATAGAGATAAATCACAACTTAGGGGCTTTGGAGATGTTTTAAATGTCTTGCTTTGAACAAATCAGATATGATCAACAAAATGTTCAATGTGTTGGCTCACATGATACTGTGAATTCATTTTTTTTTCAAGGGTATCATTTTTCATTCAATGAGGAAAATGTTAATTTTGTTGGAATTTGATTTCAAGGTTTTGCCAATCTCTACATACAAAGCCTATAGAAAATTTGTTATTTGTTGAACATTTGAATTCATGGTTTACACGTACCCACACAACCCACAAAATATAAGTCAGCTCTACCGTGTGATGTGTTTTGAAATCTTGATGTTTTTTGTTGTTTTTTAGCCATGGGCTTGTAGCCTCATCGACATATACCTCCCATTTTGTTTTAATCATAAAAGTCTTACATTATCTTTGATACTGGTGTCAACTCCAGCATGTAGTAAATATTTCCTAATATTCTTTCCGTCTACATCTAACATGTACGAGTAATGCAGTGCTGTTCTTCCTTGCTACAAAAAATGATGCAATCTTAAACAATAACTTGCTAATTATATATAATGCCAGCTGGTTAACTTTTTATTATATATATGTGTTAGAAATGAGAAAGCAAAATGATATCCATGGACTAAAATAATAAAGGTATATATATGTGTTGTTTTTTGGGGGGGTATTAAGCTGAATTGGCTTCAAATGGTCCAAAAATAAGCTGTGAATAACCTTCTGATAACTTGAAGCAATCATGTTCGTATACATAGACATCAAATTTTGTACAGTGTGATAAAACATTTTGAAAGAACTTATGCAACTTAAAAAAATGTCACACAATTATGCATACAAGTTTTAAAATATGCTTAAAATAAAATAAATTATTGAAATGAGGCAAAATTGTTTCTGTTCTAACAAAGACTTAGCAATCTTTATAATGTGAGACCAAGCATCCATCATTTAGAGGAGTAAATATTACAACTGTAATATACATACACAGTCTTGTAAGTTGATATCACACATTTCTGTCAGCAGTATGTATCTGACAATGTCATCTCTAGCATGAAGTGTAGCCAGCATCAGAGGAGTTCTCCAACCCTGCATAAATGAATTGTTAAGATTTTCTTTAACGAAATACAAATGGTACCTATTTCATAGAAAATTGTGAATGGTGTAAACAAAACATAAATTAGAGTGTTCAAGATTACAAAAATTAATAATGATACAGATTTCTCCAAATTCTATTCTTATATAGATTATATGGTCATTCATATGGTCAATACTCGCATATAAAACATATAAATAATAAGTTGATGTATGCATTTCACTATAAACACAACATAAATCTTGTTTTTTACACTTGTCTAAAAAAAACCTGCCTATTTCTAGAAATTCAACTTATTGGTACCTTTTATTTTAAAACATGTACACAAATTAGCATTAAAGCAATAATAAAGACAACAACATCCACCAATTACCGAATGGTAAAATGTTATTCTTGTCCTTATTATTTGTAATTTACAAATTATAATGTAAAAGAAACAAAATTAAAACACTGCACTCAGGCAAGCTAGTTGTTAAAGGCCATACCATGACCTATAGTTGTAAATGTCTGTGTCATTTTGGTCTCTTGTGGAGAGTTGTCTTATTGGTAATCATACCAAATCTTCTTGTTTATATATACATAAATGTAATACCATATCTCTACAGTTAGCCAATAGTTTCGGTCTATCACAGTCCTCAAACAATCTCTGTATAAATCCACATGCTTCTTCTTCCACAGACTGCTGGAGGGATTTCATAAGTGACTGAAAAAGAAATCCAATAGTGAAAAACTTTTAACAAATTCAATGAATGAACTGTTTACACAGAGATGTGTCTTGACCTGATCTTAAGTTTGAAAAATGAATCACAACATTTTTTACAAATAAAGTTTAAAAAAAACACAGTTAAATAAAAGTGATAGTAATTTAATATACAGTTCTTTGCAATTGCTAGAGACATTATTGCTACAATGAAGTTAATGAAAAATTCAAACTTGTTTCTTTCTTATACTAGAGTTTTTTTTGTATTACTGTGGATTCATTAATTTTTATGGATATCAATTTTTGTAGATCAAGGAAATTTTGCATTTTTGTGGATATTTGATGGTTTTACCAATCTCTGAATACAACTCCAATAGAAATTTGTAATTGGCTGAAGATTCAAACTTTTTCCATGAAAGTTGGTATCCAATAAATAATAATGAAACCACAGTATCTATAACTTACCAGAAACTTTGGAAGCCATGTTACAAATTTGCCTGCTTCATCAGTTGTATTGCCCGCTGCATATATAAAAGCATCCCTATACTGAAATATAAATCAGATGGTTAGACATTTCACTTTTTGTAGATTCAGAAATTATAGCTAGGCTTTTAATAATGTGAATTATGTCATTGGATGTGTGTTGCATTAAACAATTGCATCCGATATATCTGGTGAATTAAACTGTGTGCAGATTTTCCTGAAAACACAATAATTAATCATACTTTTTTGTTTTTTCTTAAAAAATGGTGATAAAAAGTGTATGCAATAATTTCTAATTTTACAATATATTTTTCTTGGTAGTTTTTGAGACTTTAGATACAGAAGACCCATTAGTGGCCTTGAGCTGTTTTCTGCCATTTGGTCAGGTAGTTGTCTCTTTGGCACATTCCCTATTTCCATTCTCTATACTATTTTCCATTTTCACTGAGCTCTATCCATAGTTCATGATATTCTTAAATAGTCTGCAAGCTTCCAAAAGAACATTGATTGTTTTGAGATATTGCATATTTTTTGTCTTCACTCTCCTACCAAAAAAATCAGTTTCTGCTCATTCCTGTGTTGATCTTGCTATGTTAATTAAACTATCTTTCCCCCTCAATGTTAAATTCATCATTTCCCCTCAATGTTAACTTTATCAAACATCATGTTTTCCTTGCACTCTATTTTTCTCTCCATTGAGATCTCAATACAAGACTATTTTAATAATTCTGTGTTAGTCATTTCTTAATTTTGATTAGATTGAGATAATCAAATGATCACAACAAAGTAATTGATAAATTGCTACAGAGTTATTTATAGAAAAGACTTTTTATATCAAACATCACCTTTATCTGTTACTTACATTGAATTCATGCAACATATTATCATACCCATCACAGGCCAACTGTTCCAGCTTCTCTATATCAGAATCTCGGATGATTTTAACATAAAACTGAAAATATATCATATAAAAGTAAGAATTCATCCTTTTTATAACATAGACTTGCAAATTTCATGTTAAAGAAAAAACAAACCACTATTTAAGTGTACTATATATTGTGTTTAAAGGAGTAAAGGCAATATGTGTCCCCAATTTAATTAGCAAATTTAAAAATAACCATATTCGATCTTTAATTTGCCCTAATAAGACTGCTTATTTGTAAGACTCACATAAATACATTTTTGCATCATAACATCAACATTCTACATTAATTCCAATAGTACATGGAGAGGCTTTTATAAAATATTGTGTTTATACTTTATATGTTAAGACTACTGAAATGGTAAAAAAGATTAACAATTAAACCATACCTTGTCTATAAGATCCCTTACATCTGACCTCCTGGCAAATGAGGCAACATCTCGAACAGTTACTCCAGTCTACAATAAAGTAAATATCAAATACTTAATGTCGAACTGTCATTTACACATTACTTTTCTTTTAAACAATGATGATTTGTCCTTAATGAACATTCAAATATAGAAATATGAAATGGAAGAATAATTTTCCAAGAATGGAATGAGGGGGGATAGGACCTTTATCAGGACTCCTGGATGGGGTGTTTTTAAGCTGGGGATTTCGGGATTGACCCGTTTGGGATCCAGGAATTCTTTTTTTCAAATTTCAGGACGTCAGGATTTACTTTATTTTAATTCAGGACCTCGGGATTTCATGTTTTTAAGCCCGGTATTTAGGGATCAGGACCCCTCCTATCCCCCCTCTGGAATGATGGGAATAAAATTTTCAAACAATTCCATGTAAACTGTAGGTGTAAAACACTTATATTTGTATATCTTTTTCTTAAAGTTTTAGAGATCTAGATTGAAAACAGTAAGTCTCTTAGGAATGAATTACACAAAAGAACATTTTTAAAAATATAAAACTTACATTATCTCTATCAGCTAAGTAAGATCCATTTTTCAAGAGGAAGTTAAAGATTTCTAATGGAAGACATCCATTGGTCTTATCCAAGGCATACACAATACCGGTTCTTCCTCTCTGAAATAAAAATACAACTTGAAACATCATTTTGTAAATTTACTATTGCATGAGCATATCTCATAAATAAGTTGTTGACATTGAATTGAGAATCTGTCATAGAGATAACAACCTGACCAAAAAACTATTGACCATGAATAGAATCTAAAGAATGGGCATGTGAACTGTACGATATACTGTAAACCAACTTATTTTTGCGGATACTTTATTTCGCGTTTTACCCTTTCTTGACCAGTATTATGTGTAATTTCAAAAAACCATGTAGAGTGGGCTGTGCTTATATGTCCAACAACATATTGAATAAAAAAAGATTAACATATAGTATAAATAAACATGTACAATAAATATGTCAAGATCTCAATCTCCCTACATCTACAAAAGTAGTACAGACTATTTTAAAGAGTAGCCATCAACATTAAAACCAAATTGAATTGGTTTAATTTGCCACATTATGTACTTAAACTGTCAATCTATTTGTAAAACTAACTCTAAATAAAAGTTGCTTATAGTATAACTAATCGCCGTATTTGAATATCAAATATAAGACAACGTGTGACCGAAAGACGCATGGATTAAACGAGTGCGCAGCACGAGTTTAATCCATAGCGGCGTTCGGTCACAGGTTGTCTTATTTTTGATATTCAAATACAGCAATTAGTTATACTTTTTATTACATTGGCTAATGGCTTTTTAATGAAATTAATTTAGAAAATGTAAGGAACTATATGTTTTTCCTACGCATTCACAATTTGTTTTGATCCGACGTTATCGACGTCTTGAAAACGCCTATTGTTGTATGACGTCAGAGAGTGAAATAACCAAGTTTATTTCACATGTGAAATTATCGGTTTTTATTTAACTGGGAACTCAATGTAATTTATTGTAATAATATATTTTAACACCACTGTTTACCTCGTCTTTCAGTCTGAAGTTAGCACCAGATTTGAGAACTGTCATCATTATATTTTGAGGTGTATGGTTGTTTATTGCTTCAAAATACAAGGGTCCCTAAAATAAAACAAAAATGGTTAACAGATATTTGTTATTGGCTTTGAACAATTGAACAAGCTTTCAGTTACTGTGAGAATCTCAGATTTGTTCTTTGTGTTTTTGTGTCTTTGGTGTTTTTTGCAAGTTGTTTAAATGCTTTGTATCTTTCAGCTCAGTTATGCCCTTTTTTATTAATTTTATATAGGTCACTTTGTTCTTATGTTGTGCTGTAACACTACTGCCTTAAGTTAAAGGAGATTTTGGCACCATTTATGTTTTACCCCGTCTGTCAGTTTTCTCATTTGAAATGTTTTACATTTGTTATTTTTAGGGCGTTTTATGGCTGAATATAGCGTAAGGTTTTAATCAATGTTGAAGGCTGCATACCCGTAGCCAGGGGGGTTTGGGGGGTTCGGTTCGGACGATGCCCCCTTGAAAACAAATAAGCGCTGTTTAAGTAAATTTTCTGTTCAAATTGTGACTGTTAAAGTTGAGTTTGTGAGTCAAACGACCCCCGCCCGCCCCCCCCCCCCCCCACCCCCCCCCCCCCCCCCCACTCTTGGAAATTTCTGGCTACGGGCCTGGGCTGTATAGTGACCTATAGTTGCTTTCTTCTACATTGTTTTGTATTTTGTAGAGAATTGGCTTATTGACAATCATACCATGATATCTACTTTTTTTTATAAAGGTACAACAAAATATACTTGACAATGCATACATGTACTACCGCATGTTTGAAATGAAGAGCACATATTTACATTAGCTAGTCCAAGAATAGTTACTAATCATATTGACATTCCCCTTCTTTAAAGAATATTAATTCCACATACCCAAAAATATTCATTTACAAGAACTCTTAAATTAATGTCTGCTCCAGCTTCACATAACATCTTCACCAACTCAAAATCTTTCATCTTTAGGGCATGCTGTAAAATGTGGGGCTTGTTCAAGGACTGAAAATTAATACAAATAGTTGATACATTTGTTACTATTTAGAACCAGCCATTAAAACCCTTAGATGAAGTTGGTGTTGGTAAACAACACTATGGCATTTTTTTGGCAAATATTTTAATCTTTGCCATAAAAATAAATATGTTTTGCAAATATGTTAAAAGAGTGTTGTAAAACTATGTAAATGGTATATCCAGGAACACATTCTTCTCATCTTATACATTAACTAGTTTGTGCCACATACAAAATTAAAATGAGAACTAACAAGCGCAGATGATGTATGACAGATTTTAAATGTATGTTTTAACGTTGTTTTCTATCAGTTTCTTTTGAATGGAGATAACAATGTTGTATTTTAATCATTGACAACATCAATTGGTTATTTGATGGTCGCAAAAACCCGTTTACTGACTC
Organism: Mytilus trossulus; assembly: GCF_036588685.1. Classification (NCBI taxonomy): domain Eukaryota; kingdom Metazoa; phylum Mollusca; class Bivalvia; order Mytilida; family Mytilidae; genus Mytilus; species Mytilus trossulus. The sequence goes on along the minus strand of NC_086386.1, from coordinate 24,073,741 downwards.
CACTACACCTTGCCAGTAAACTTAATTTGCCACCATCAAATCACCAATAGATGCTGTCTGAGCTTAAGATACAATACAGTTATATCTCCTAATTCATGTCTCTTGTATGTGAATTCTCGATATAGAGCTATTATCTTTATTCATATAATTTATATAGGACAAAAACCTGTAAGCTGGTAAAAACTGTGTTTATAGTAAATTTTGATAACTGTAGATTAGTTCAGAACAGATGATGTTTCATCTTTTTATGATGAACATCTTTTGAAGGAGAGAGATTCACCCAACTATTTACATGTAATTACCATGTTGAGAAAGTTAACTTTACACCATGATTTCTTCAAGGCCATTCTAACTTTCTCATAGTTTCTTTCTTTTACTCCATACACAACATTCTGCAATTGAACACAAAAATCTAGATTTAATTTATGTATTACAAATCTATTTTTTAAACACAAGTATAAATGCACATAACATTGAATTCTGATAAGGTATAGTATTTATATGTACATAGTTGCCATACAACATTTATCTAAGGGCTATTCAAGAAAAAATTGTATGGGGGGGGGGGGGGGTTGGAAGGCACATTGTATTAATAATACATCATGGGTGATGGGTATCATAGCAACTTTTCTCACTATAATGCACTATAATTCTCAATTACAATTGTATGGGTGGCGGGTGCTGACAAAAACTGCCTTCCAACCCCCCCCATACATTTTTTTCTGGAAATTGGAAAGAATTCTCTTGCCTTCAGAAGTTTTGAAGATCAAACTATATAGTTATTTACCATTGCTCCTTGGATATCAAACAAATAAGTTAAAATGTTAGCAATAAGCTAACTAGCTAGTGATTACTCCATCATAATAATTCTGTTCTGTGATGGAAGTAAAAATATATCTCATGGTAAAGCATGCTTACCTGTCCTAAGTCAGGAATCTGATGTACAGTAATTGTTGTTTGTTTATGTAATTTATACGTGTTTCTCATTTTTTTATATAGATTAGACTGTTGGTTTTTCTGTTTGAAAGGTTTTACACTAGTAATTTTGGGGCCCATTATAGCTTGTTGTTTGGTGTGAGCCAAGGCTCTGTTTTGAAAGCCGTACATTGATCTATAAAGGTTTACTTTTATAAATTGTTATTTGGATGGAGAGTTGTCTCATTTGCACTCACACCACATCTTCCTATATCTATTATTTGAAGCTTGATACAAAATTTCATGAAATGTTCCAGAGAAAAAAAGTAGAAAAAATTTCATACATGACCATTATGTGTTAGTGCTCAGTAATTATTAAGTTTTTGGGTAAGGGATGTCAAAATACATTATACTGTAAAGCTGAGTGTCTTCATTTAAGTTTGATAACAAATTTCATGAACCTTTGATATGTATTGTTTTTAGACAAATGGGAAACCATTCCACATATACCCATAAACATGAAGTTGAGTGGTGACAGAGTAGAGTATTATTACATCAAGATTGCTAACAAGTTTGAGAAAACCTTGAAACCCTGAGAATATGTGATGAAAATTTCACTACACTGAGTGTCAAATACATAACCAGAGTTCATGAAGAATGTCAGTCCTCAGGATTTCACTACCAAAATTTTGCATAGGACTGACACAATTTTAGTATTTTTCAATAGATTAATAGTGAGGACAAGCAGATTTTCTTCAAGGACCACAAGAGGAAAAAATTTGTCGCAAACTCTGCATAACCAGGGCAATTCCAATATATATCTGGCCTTCTTTTCTAAAATTTCTTATGTGCAACAACAATGACAGGATGTACTTACCATGGTGGCTTTATGTTGGTCTAAGATAAGAACAATATCATGGAACTTGTGTGCAGCTGCAAACTGTCGCAATGTTTGACCATTCTGTCAAAATATACATTTTTACAAAATACAAAATACATGTCTGCATGCAGATAGATGCATGTAAAAGACAAGAAAATAAAACTAAAGAAATGTAAATTATTGGACATCTGATCTTTAAATATCAGTATCAGAGGGTTCAGTTTGCAAATATCATTTTGGGTTATGGTGTAACAAGTGACATTAATGGTATAACAGCCAAATGTAATAAAAAGAGTATAATCTGAATTTAAAAAATTCTTAGTTAATGCAATTCTGATAATTCTAGATGGTACATTACTTTATTCCATAAAGATTTCATAAATCAAATGTGACCAACTGTACCATTGCCTATGTTTTAGTAAAGAGGATAACAATAAAAGGAACTCATCTACTTTATGTGGTCTCTGGTTGAATGTTGCCTCATTGGTAATCTTACTGCATCTTCTTATTTTCATTTTAAATTATAAATACAGAAAAAAACAGAACGTGTGATTGGATAAATGTAATAGCAGCTAAATAATGCAATAATTCAAAGACATCAGTATTACTTTTCTAGTTTTATAATATTTATTTTACGAAAAAAAACATAGTTTACTTTCAACATTTTGAACTCTCAGTTATATTTACCATGTTAACATCCCTTATATAATGATAAGCTTTAAACCAACAATGTCAGAAATCCTTTATTTTCCCTCTTTATGTGATGACCAACTAATATTAAGCCCTCATGCTAATAATTAATTCACTCTTCATTGACTTAAAACAATTATCTTCTAACAAGTGTAATATATACTTTATCCTTCCTAAACTTAAGCTTGTGTCATTTGCTCACAGTATACAGATGTCTTATTTTAAATGGCACATATTCTTATTTGTATGTTGTGCAGTAATTCATACTGATCACTAACCTTGTAACTATCAACTTTAAACCAACATTGTAATAACTCCTTTACTCTCTTTACATCATGGTCTTGAACTGCTGTAAACATGCCAGGCTGCAAAAAAATAATTACATATTAATATATATAATCAGATTCTACAGTTGTATACCTTATAATATAAGTCATTCTACATCTTTCAATTTCCTTAGGGCTATTCCAGAAAAAAATGTATGGGGGGTTGGAAGGCACATTGTATCAATAATACATGGGGGATGGTATCAGAGCAACTTTTCACACTATAATGCACTATAATTCTCAATTACAATTGTCTGGGTGGCGGGTGCTGACAAAAACTGCCTTCCAACCCCCCCAATACATTTTTTTCTGGAATAGCCCTTACCTTATATTTGTCATTCTACACCTTGAGTTTTTCCCTAATGTTATTCATCATCATACATCATTTCAAGATATTCCCTAACCTTCAGTTTATCATTCCACATCTTGAGATTTCTGCTTAACTTATATTTATCATTCCACATCTTGAGATTTCTGCTTAACTTATATTTATCATTTCACAGCTCGATATTTCTGCTTACCTTATATTTATCGTTCCACATCTTGATATTTCTGCTTACCTTATATTTATCTTTCCACATTTTGATATTTCTGCTTACCTTATATTTTTCATTCCACATCTTGAGATTTCTGCTTACCTTATATTTATCATTCCACATCTTGAGATTTCTGCTTACCTTATATTTATCATTCCACATCTTGAGATTTCTGCTCACCTTATATTTATCTTTCCACATCTTGAGATTTCTGCTTACCTTATATTTATCTTTCCACATCTTGAGATTTCTGCTTACCTTATATTTATCATTCCACATCTTGAGATTTCTGCTTACCTTATATTTAACATTCCACATCTTGAGATTTCTGCTTACCTTATATTTATCTTTCCACATCTTGAGATTTCTGCTTACCTTATATTTATCATTCTAATGCAACAACGTTTGTAACGTTCATTTTGATTGGATAACATCATTTATTTACATGGCATCAATTGGCAATTGATGCTATTGGACGTTGGCACAATTACAGACGGCATATGACAAATTTTAAATACATGCTTTAACGTTGATTTCTGTCAGTTTCATTAGAATGGAGATAACAATATTGTATTTTAAGCTCCGACGGCATCAATTGGGGATTTGATGGTCTCAAATACCCATTTACTGTCTCCACTAATGCGTCGCCAGTAAACTTAATTTGCGACCATCAAATCCCTAATTGATGCCATCAGAGCTTTAAATACAATAAAGTTATCTCCTAATTCCACATCTTGAGATTTCTGCTTACCTTATATTTATCTTTCCACATCTTGAGATTTTTGCTTACCTTATATTCATCTTTCCACATCTTGAGATTTCTGCTTACCTTATATTTTTCATAAGCCTGTCTCCAGTAAGCATTTTCTGCAGCCATGTCATAAGATGTCTTTCCCCACTGTAAAATATAAATCAAATTTAACCCTATAAAATCAGGTTCAAAACACCATTTTTAGATCATTAAAGCCATTGCTTCTCAATGAAGTCTTATTTTAAGTGAAGGGGGTTGAGGGGTCCTGATACCAAAATCCTGGGCTTAAAAACCCAAATCCTATGGTCCTGAATTTAAATAAATCTAAATCCCAACATCTCGAAATTCGAAAAAAGAATTCCAAGATCCCGAAAGGGTCATCCCAAAATCCTGAGCTTAAAACACCGGATCCAGGAGTCCCGATAAAGGTCCTATCCCCCTCTTAAGGTTCTGAGCATTTGTTGTTGTTTGACAATATGTCTGGTTTCTACAATGCAAAAAATATGGACACTTTTTTAACTTGGTTGTTGCATTTCACTTGAACTTGGTTAAAAGATGTATTCATAACAGAAAATTATCTGTTGAACTTACACCAATAACAGATAGAGAAACCAAACAAATAAAGTCTTTTCATTTCACTTTTTATCAACAACTTTTGGAATTATTTTTTTTTTTCACAGTTTCTGCAGTAAGTTGAACAAGAATAATGCTATAATAAACGACAGTACATTGTCTGACAGCAAAAAATTGTACTTTTCATATTCTATGCCTTTTTTTATTACTATAAAAACAAATCTTCAGAAAAATGTTCTGTGTAGACTTTTATGCAAATTTCAAATTTAAAACAGAAAAAAATTCTTCGTTTGATAAAAGGGATTTAACAATTTTTCAATGGAAACATTAAAATCGAGAATAGAAATGGGAAATATGTCGAAGAGACAGCAACCGGACCAAAGAGCAGATAACACCTGAAGACCACCAATGGATATTCAAAGCAGCGAGAAAATCTAGGGTCCATGGGTGGGCTTCAGCTGGTCCCTAAATCAAAATGTGAACTAGTTCAGTGAAAATGGACGATACACTAAACTCAAAAACATTATCTGTTATTCATGTTACCCCTCATCTCGCTCATGTTTTGAACAGGGCATAAATAAAACATATTAACACATTAAATTATATTATCATGATGAAGAACTGTGTAAAATATCAGTTACTAAAAAGCTAATAACAATTTAGCATTTCCCAATATGTTCACCTAATCCTATATTTTACCTGATCTTTGAGATGTAAATCAGCACCATTTGCCATGACATCATACACATGTAAACAGTTCTTTTTAAATGTAGTAACATGCAATGGGGTGTAACCAAACTGAAAATAAGAGCGAAAAACAATATTAAAGAAAATATATCATATTGAAAGTTTTAATGAATGCTAAGTGATTAAATGGGGATGAAATGCTAGTTTTTCTTTAATATCACATGCCCCACAAACTTATATAAGGGTATGACAAATTCAATATAGATTTAATATGATATTGCTCTCTTCTCAGTAACACTGAAAACTTTGAATATTTCCAAACATAAAATGAATTCGCAATAGTATTTTAATTAAATTAAATGGCTGCCATCTCCCAAACAGATTTATTATGAAACAGTTCTTAAAGTCAGAAGAAACCTCAAATTAAAAAAAAATATGCATATGTTTTTTATCACAAAATGGATAGTTTTCATTATACAACTTATGTACATATATTTTTTTTCTGAGAAAAATGCTTTAATTTGTCCACATTTAGAAGAATTTTTCTTATTTTTAATTGCTGCTTCCAGGAAGCAATTTGTTGACATATTTTTCAGTATGCATAATGACCTGAGTGTAACCCTCCTCATAAAAATCCGGTGATCGCAATACGCATGGATCTGTTATTGAAATAAACAAATATCTGATTATACATGTTAAACATGTGCTCAATACCCATGCTTTTTGTGATTTGTTTACTATAAGGTGACAATCGGTAAAACTAGGCTTCAAAACACGACATTTAATGAGCAGCCATATTTGTTAAATAATAACAAACAGAGAGAAAAAAAAATTGACGATTGTATGATATATTTGGGAAAATAATGATAAAATCGTGCACAGAGGACTAAGTTTATGATATATACATGCATTGGTTCAAGAATTGGATGAACATTATTTTTCACCACTCACTTGTTTCATATGACTTTAAACAATTTGGAAACATATTATATACCCAATGAATTGCTTGGTTCTAATCTTTTTTATGTGAAAATGTATACTCTTTTTTACAACCATGAAAAGTTTATTTTATGAATTTAAAGAAAATAAAATTGCCAATAATAATATCAATGTATTTATGTGCGGTTCGTGTATGATTTTTGAAGTATGAAATTTACTTTATTGTGTTTTCACAATAGTTGTAAACCAGTTTTGGCGTTCAGTATATTATGAAAGTTTGCACGAGATTTAACTATCGAGGTTTGGGCAGTGACCATTATCGTACGTTTCATTTGTATTGAAGTTTAATTTTCATTAAAAAATCTGTTTTTTAATGTATTGAAGTTGTATGTAAAGAATTAATGTGTTTTGTATATATTTTGTAGATGTTTGATTGCTGTCTTTTACCGGTATTGTTGATTGTGTGATGTTTATAAACCGGGATTTTTTTTCATAAATGCATAGTTGCCGTATTCAAATCATGAACTGTTAATGGTGTTTAATATTAGAAATATTGTGATCTCTGGATCTATAGTTATTAAAATTGACATGGCCAAACAGTACATAAAAATGTATTTAGTTTTCTATTATGCCTTTATCGTATAAAGGTACATATCTGAATGTGCTCAGATATGTATGCTTTACAAAAATCTAGAGAGATTTAGCACATAAATACTTTATGTTCTTTTGAACAGAGTGAATTTAGAACATAATGTAATTTACATTATCACATAATACATGTAATAAAATACATCTAACTACTAAAACAACTTACTATAATTCCCTTCATCTTGAACTTATGTTGATATACACTTTACTGGTACAAAATGTATTTACAAAATTATCATTTTTTTTGCATCTTAATAATTATATACATGTACTTGAAATAAGAATGCAAAAGCATTATAAAAAAGGAACATGTTCATTCTGATATATCCAAGCAAATCATTGAAGGTTTAAATCAAGGTACAAATGTAATCAACAATTCAGCAAAAAAGCATAAATACGTTACAACAGTGATTTCTCCTCAAGCCTGTAAAATTAAGATAACATTATATTTTTTGTACCTTATTCTGTGCATTAATGTCCAGTTTGGTTGCTGTTAAAATATGGAAACAATCAGGTCTGTACATACTACATACATAGTGTAGGAAAGTATTGCCTTTCTGAAATAGTAACACACAACTAGTATATTGTAAAAAATATATACAGTCAGGTGCATTACTTAAACAAGTAACAATTAAAATTACCTATACAAGTAATGTTGAAAACAAGGCTTATTTAAATATAACTTATATAAGTTATTTTCTGAATATTATTTTTATAGGTGTCCAAGATTACAGATTTTAATAGCTATAAATAATTTTCACAGTTATCTAGTTATTTTTCCTTTGATATATAAAAACTAATTCTTCAGAAACATTAATTAACTTTCTGACGCACTTATCTTTCATAACGACGCTTCTGGGTCAAAGATTGGTCTCTAGGGACTATTAAATTATCATTTTCCTCTAAAATCTTGAAGGCAGACTGATATAAATAGATAGATATTTGTGAATTAATTAAGACCTGAAGTTATTTATAATTTTTAACCTAAATCAATTACATATGTGCCTTAGATAAGTGTAATTGCTATTTTTTTCAATTTTTTTAAAAATAACTTATTCAAGTAATATTTTTGTCATTATTTTCAAAGTAACCCCTTGTCTCTATACTCCTCTCAAATCTGATATTTTTTTTATTTTATGATAAAAATGTTGTTTAAAATCATGAAAACTACATTTAGTCTATGTTTCTATTGAAAATTTAAATAACTTTATTAAGTAATTTTATTATTTTTCAAATAAAAAATTACTTATATAAGTAATTAAAAAAAATTACTTGTTTAAGTAACGCCCCTGACTGATATATATAAATAAAAAGAAAAATATGGATAAAAGTTAAACAGACAGCAACTTATAAAATATGTGGTTAATATATCATTTGTATTGGCATTTTATTAATGCCTTCTAAAATTTGTACTGTTTTTTGTTAAAGCTTGCAATTTTTGTCCATTCTTCTTTTTTTTTACAAAAGGGGTTGGGTTTCAACTTGGGTTGGGTGGAGGCTCATGTATTTATTTTTTCTTTCTAAGGAACAAATTAAAGCTGATGGACTATCGCACAAGGTGAAATTGTTTTGTCCAACATGTACATGTAATATTGCATTCACAATCAGAGTAATCGATTTGTTCATATTACAATAGGGTTATCTAGATATATCTTCAATTTTGTTTATCACTTTAACAGTTCTATATGTAAGTTCATACTTAATACAGATAGATTGAACTCTTAAGTTGTAGCTCTTCAAAACTGAATTCTATTTATCAAAGAACATTTGTAAATACATGCATACTTCTTATGACAAAGCTTAAAATCAGTGTTGAAAAAGTAAGATTTAGATGTTTAGGTGAATATAGACTTACCCTATCCTTGAAATGGATGTCTTCTCCGTTTTCTATCAACCATTTCAATTCTAAATAGTTGTTGTCTTTTATAGCTTGACCAATTTTGGTCTGAAAACAAAATCAAAGTATGTTTGAAACAGAAAATATAAAGAGTGACTGACTTGTCAAAAGGTTAAGTCCTATGTAAACCAGTAAAATGGTTAAAACATTTATTTACTTCAAATGAAATGTATCTTTCTGAGTCAAATATTATGAACATATATGAAAATAAGCAAACACGATTAATTTTATAATTGTTTCTGACAAATAGGCTGTGCAAAAATTTGAAATCCACTGTACTGTATGGGTTTTGAACACTGTTGGCAGCTGTATTGATACCTGTGGATTTATTCAATGTAATACTGCCTCTAACATGTCTAATAGATAGATGTTTGATAATGGCAATTATATCAGATCTTCTTATTTCATGTTAGGCAATAAAAAACAGGATTTAAAATAGTTTATATAAACACTGACTCTGTTTTTGAAATTTCTCATGGAGCCCATATAATGCTTGTCTAGTAGTGCAAGAGTACAAATGTACATGGCTGATGTATTCAAAATCTCTTAATGGCTTTTTAGCTGGTTCTTTGAAATGAATTTACTGTTCATCAATGTGTCTGTCTGTAGTTTTTGTAAGATGGTGATTGATAAATAATCGTATATGCATAAAATTGTGTACAATGCATCAGTGTCATGAATATGCAGCAGCTTGCAATTTAGATTTAATAAATTAAAATGTAAATATTTTATTTTTTATTTTTCATAAGGTACATGTATATATAAATTATAATTAGACAGCACAACTGTTTTTTGAGCTGGTCAATATCTGTGTTGATGAATGTATTGTCCATTTTAGCAACGTTACATTATTACTGATGTGTTCAATATTTTTTGCTGGAAAATTAAATGTTAACTATGGACACTGTTATCAGAAAGTGAAAAACAATTACTGTAAATTTTTTTTTTCATGGATACTTTATTTTGTGTTTTACCCTTTCTAGTCCACTTTGCGGCTTTTTAAATTTACGGTTGTCTATTTCACTTGATGTAGTTTAATTATTAAGGAAAGATCTAAGTTTCACATATTCACAACGATTTATATTCACGTTATTTTCCTACTCGAGAAAGCTGTAGAAAAAAAACGCTCTCCAAAATAAGTAGGTTGACAGTACCTTAGCTAGTTGAGTCATTTCCCCTGCCATCCTTGTACAGCAGATATTTCAGTTCAAAACATACAAATAATCCCTGTCTGCATGAACTAGCAAGCTTTTAAGATCAACATTATTCTTTTCACACCAGCATGATCAATCATGTCTATAAAAAAATATAAAGTTTTCATTAGTAAGTATACTGACAATACATAGAGAATAATACATGGCAAAATCCGTATCATATGCCGTATCTTCCCGAGATATCAATATCAGCCCAAGGGCCTTTGGCCCGAGGGATGATATTGGTCGAGGGTGATACGCCATGTGATATGGATTTTGCCATGTATTATACGCTTTATCATATATTTCAACAGAAGAGTATTATATTTTATGAACTGTTTTCTGATCCATAGCACTGGGTTACCTTCAGTTCTACCATTTTGTCTTGTTCCAAAGGCCTTAAAAGAACTGCTCAATTATTTATACGAAGCACCTGGGTTACCTTACAATCTGTTGTTTTAAAAATGTTTTGTTTGTTATTGTATTTATTTGAGTGTTTTGCATTTCTTATAGTTGCATTTAGTTTGCCAACAAATATGTTGTGAAACTTGATGTTCGTGACGTCACATACCAAACAATGACGTCATTAAAAAAATTGACCTATTTTGATGAAATTTTTTCTTAAGCCAAAAAAAAACAAAAAACTGACTTCAATTAAAAAAAAAAAAAAAAAAAAAAAAAGGTATGCGATACAGGTTTTACCATGCGATACGGGGTATGCGATACGGGTTTAGCTATGCGATACGGGGTATGCGATACAGGGTAGGTGATACAGACTTGAAAAACGAACCTTTATTAGATATACAAAATAGCTGTATTTTGTACTAAATATATGATAAATATATGTAACATATTAAAATATAGTAGCATTGAATGTGGCAACAATCAGGACTTAGTAAAACAAAAATTGCTTTAAGGTAACAAAAAATATATTAAAAATTCAATGCAATGGTGCTTTATCCTGTGTGAGTGACAGAATCAATAGAAAATCAAGTTCTTTAAATGAATGGAATGAAGCAAGCTTAAGGTGTAATACCACCATTGATTTTCCCCTATTAGTCTTTGTTAAATTTGCACTTTTCAAAAAATTGTGCAGAATTTATCTTTGTTTCAAATAAAGAATAACTTGGCATGAGTAAAGTTTTATCCTGTCCAGTTCTATAGAAAAAGTTGCACATAACATTTCATTGCATATAAGAAAATAACCATCATTGGAAGTTAACCAATCAAATTTCTCCCCTTATTCTATCTGTGTACAAGGTTTAGGCACCATGTAACCTCAAGATTACAAAATTTTCTATAGAAATCACAAATAAAAATAATGGTGTTTTGAAATACCCAAGACATATGTTTATGACACAGAAATAATTTTACTGCAATAAAATGAAGGATTAATTACCTACAACGGTCAAATTCAAGGGAATATTTTTTTAGACCTACTTTTGTATGCAACCGGATGTTACGTACCATGATTTGGTGGTATTACACCTAAAGTAGACCTTTTTGTTCAATAAACTGAATGTGACTTTTTCCCTTTGTAATACTGGTTATTTCAAGCATTTCTGTCAAGTTTTGTCTTAATCAGTTCAATAGTTTTAGAAAAATCTAGTATAATGAAAGACGACATACAGCGATTGGAGCAAAATTTCTTCGACAAATCCAAACCAAGCCGCATCAAGATAGAATAGAGTGTGGACCAATAAATGATCAAATATCTATCTTATCTGCCTACAAACAGTTGGAAATGATACACAAGATGATTTTTAGGAAAATAAAATACCACTAATAAACCTCTTTGTCTTCTTTATAAGGTCTCTTTGGGTCAATTTATACCACTCATTTCCTCAAAATTTCAACTTTTCAGGCCAATAAATAAAAATATTGGGGTAACTTTCACTCATTTATGGTAGAAATGTTATAAGAAATGAGTAATTGAAGCATTTTAGCAGAATGAACAATCCATATTAAAGTTTACTGTCTCCAAGGAGGTTTCAATAAGTCCTTACGTAAAGTCAAATTTACGCCGCCTTCCAAAGAGGGACATAAAAGGCTTCTCTTTTAGTGAATAACTTGTCGTTACAACATTAAAAATAATTTCATCTACTTATAACTATATATTTATTTAAGTATTACCTAGGAAAATGTTATATCATAGTAAAATATAGGAAATAAGGAGAAAAAGCCCACCCCCTCCAAAAAAAAATATATGCACTTAGTATGGCTTATTCTGTCAACTGAATATTCATGGTACAGTCCTATTTCAAGACAATTTTCTCATAAAATGTGTTTTGGAGACTCAATCCACTCAGAATATTTCATTTTTTGTATTATTTCACTTAAATAGCAAGAAATTTTAACACATGAGATTACTCAAAAGGCCATAGGTGCATGTACAGCTTCCCATATTAGTAGACCTTTTTGTTCAATAAACTGAATGTGACTTTTTCCCTTTGTAATACTGGTTATTTCAAGCATTTCTGTCAAGTTTTGTCTTAATCAGTTCAATAGTTTTAGAAAAATCTAGTATAATGAAAGACGACATACAGCGATTGGAGCAAAATTTCTTCGACAAATCCAAACCAAGCCGCATCAAGATAGAATAGAGTGTGGACCAATAAATGATCAAATATCTATCTTATCTGCCTACAAACAGTTGGAAATGATACACAAGATGATTTTTAGGAAAATAAAATACCACTAATAAACCTCTTTGTCTTCTTTATAAGGTCTCTTTGGGTCAATTTATACCACTCATTTCCTCAAAATTTCAACTTTTCAGGCCAATAAATAAAAATATTGGGGTAACTTTCACTCATTTATGGTAGAAATGTTATAAGAAATGAGTAATTGAAGCATTTTAGCAGAATGAACAATCCATATTAAAGTTTACTGTCTCCAAGGAGGTTTCAATAAGTCCTTACGTAAAGTCAAATTTACGCCGCCTTCCAAAGAGGGACATAAAAGGCTTCTCTTTTAGTGAATAACTTGTCGTTACAACATTAAAAATAATTTCATCTACTTATAACTATATATTTATTTAAGTATTACCTAGGAAAATGTTATATCATAGTAAAATATAGGAAATAAGGAGAAAAAGCCCACCCCCTCCAAAAAAAATATATGCACTTAGTATGGCTTATTCTGTCAACTGAATATTCATGGTACAGTCCTATTTCAAGACAATTTTCTCATAAAATGTGTTTTGGAGACTCAATCCACTCAGAATATTTCATTTTTTGTATTATTTCACTTAAATAGCAAGAAATTTTAACACATGAGATTACTCAAAAGGCCATAGGTGCATGTACAGCTTCCCATATTAGGTGTAATACCACCATTGATTTTCCCCTATTAGACTTTGTTAAATTTGCACTTTTCAAAAAATTGTGCAGAATTTATCTTTGTTTCAAATAAAGAATAACTTGGCATGAGTAAAGTTTTATCCTGTCCAGTTCTATAGAAAAAGTTGCACATAACATTTCATTGCATATAAGAAAATAACCATCATTGGAAGTTAACCAATCAAATTTCTCCCCTTATTCTATCTGTGTACAAGGTTTAGGCACCATGTAACTTCAAGATTACAAAATTTTCTATAGAAATCACAAATAAAAAATATTGGTGTTTTGAAATACCCAAGACATATGTATATGACACAGAAATAGTTTTACTGCAATAAAATGAAGGATTAATTACCTACAACGGTCAAATTCAAGGGAATATTTTTTTAGACCTACTTTCGTATGCAACCCGATGTTACGTACCATGATTTGGTGGTATTACACCTTAAGATTGACACTGAAGTCAAAGCTGAAAGGTCAAATCAAATTGTCCACCTACAGATAATTTATAAAATCTTTTTAATATTTTTTTTAGGTCTGACATACATGTATTACAAAAATCTTCGTGTGATGTGTTTTCGTACTAATAACAATTTTCAATGCTTTTAGTTTTCATTGTTGAGTTTTTTATTCAGGTTTGTGCTCAAACTTTAAAATCATGTTCTGTCGAATGTTTTGAGGTATTTTAATTTTACTGTTTCCAATTATTCATTTTTATTTTGGAAAAATGGTATGTCGAAAAAATGCGTCATATGTTTTAGTATAAAGTAAAAACTAGATCAGTACTTGAACAGGAAATGTATATAAAATCTGGAAATGAGTATTTTTTAAAGTTGTGTAAAACTTCTGGTCATTGCTTGAATCACAATTTAAAAAAAAAATCTTTCCAGTACTAAAGCACACTTGTAAATAGTTTTTAGTTAATGTTCTATAAACTGAAATTGTAACATTGTGATTTTTATTCAGATTGGCACCAGGTTTTGTCTATAGGCATCATGGACATTATTTGGGGGAATTTAAAAGGCAATTTTCAAAATTTATGATTAAATGTGAAAAGCTAAGACTGTTTTCATCTTTATGTATTAAGGATAAATAAAAATAATTGTCAATAGAATATTCAATGAATGGAGTTTGAACAACCATCTTATATATAAGAACCCTGTTAATTTTAACTCACTGGTATGTAATTACAACGGCTGAAAAAAAACATGACAGTCACATGTGTCTAACAGGCAAAAAACATATCTGGACTTTATTTTAACCCTTCAGAATTTAAAAAAAAAATATTCTAGTAATGCATATTTTTGACATTAAATAAAAATGGCTAAATATGTCAGTTTTATTAAATTTGTTCTAACGTCTTTAAAAGTGACTTTAAATATGGTTTAAATTTGTCAAGTTGTAGTGGTGTTGTTGTTCTAAATATAGAAACTGAAAAACCAATAACAATATACATGTGTGCAATCAAAACTGATGAAATAAGGATGACACGAAAACATATCTCTGACATAACTCTTTTTAGAGGGGCTCTTTTACGAAATATAAATTGATCTGTTAATACATGTAATATTATATTGTGTTTTATATCAAATGTTTTAAAGAGGTGAGACTTTAATAAATTATTTGTTGTTGTTGTTTTTGTACTAAAACATATGACACGACGATATTTAGTATTGCAGACAAATTGTAATAGGGTCATCAACCATTAGTCAACCCCATATCTTACAAAGAGATCATTAATATATCATGTTATCAAAGTTTTTACTGGTAAATACAAATACCTGTATATACATGTACATGTATATGAATCTTTATTGGTTTGAATTTGTTTGTAATGAATCATATGTTTCAGTGTTGTTTTGCTGTCTGATTAAATAAGAGATCTTTAGATGGATGGAACAACATTGATTAACCAGTTTTATTCTCCATTATGTTTCCTTTTATATATATTAGATGATTCTATTATGTTTCCTTTTATATATATTAGATGATTCTATCTATATAGGGTGTTGTCATCAGAAAACAGTCTTAAGTATTCTGGGATATAAGGAATTAACATAAATAAGAAAAAAATTGGGCCTTAGATGTTACTCCAATTTTCTCTTATTATCAGTAGACTGTATGTGTACCTTTATAAGAAAATACCCAATCAATTCCAGGGTGTTATTGTCTATGCAGTAGTATTGTAATTCATACAGTAAACTATGAGAGAGACTATGTAAAAAGTTTTGGTTACAAATGTAAGTCCATTACCATGACATCAGTTTGTATGTTGTTATGATTTTTTGCTAGGTCCGGTTTATCATGGTTCAATAGGATATAATGCTCAGATTGAAAGCCATGCTGAAGATTGTCATTTTTAGGGGGCGTATGCAACGTTACATGTAGATTTTTTACTGGTATTGGGTTTCCTGATAATTCAGTGGTACATTGTCAATTTTATAAGATAAGTATGTCTAACTATACTGGTAGAAGGTCATATTACAATACAGTCTGTCAGTCTTCACACTTCAACTTCAACTTGGTTACTTAGTAACATCTGCAAGCAGACATCTCACTAAGGACTATTTACACATAATGGCAGAGCCTCAAAATTTTTAAAATTGCTCTAGGGATTGTAAAATTATTCTCTCCAAGCCAACAAATTTTCAAAAAATCAACCTCTAGCTTGTGGACTCAAAAGTTAAAGCTTGAATGCTGAATAGTGTATAATTATTTTTTTGGGAACTGTCAACAACTGCCTGACTGGTGAAATAAAAACACATGACTTGAAATGAAATTAGTCTACTACCAGTATTGTTATCGCCATGGCCAATTGGCAAAGTTATACAGTGACAATTTCTATACGAATTATATTTACATGGATTACTACATAAAACAGGGCTTAAGTTGAAAATAATCTTCAAAGTTTAGTTTGTTTTTTTGGTTGTCAGAAAAACCGGAAGTTGATGTTTCTCTGCAGATTCTAATTCTAGAAACGAGTTTCGGATTTTCTCCGGAAATATTGTTTCCTACTATCCGAAACTTACAACTTACAAAGAACAGATTAAAACGTTTAAGATGATCGTTCATAGTGTAAATGAAATGCTTTATTCTTTAGCCAACATGATTGCAGAAAGTAAGAAGTCGTAGAGCAAAACAGAAAAAAATGAAATCAAAAAGAGATAATAGACCGTGTAATGTATTGAGCCTTTTTATTGCTTAGAGGTTAAGTAGAAAATTTTTATACTTGCTCAACCTATTAACCATACTATTTGACCTACTGCGAGTTGTTCAGTTTTTACTGTTACTCCTGTTTCTCCTAAAATATGGGTGCAAGAAAAACCAGCAGGTAAACTGGTCAATATCAGAGCCGTACATATGTTTTTTTAAATGAATTCTCTTCTTTTGAGAAATATTAATTTTGTCATGCAATTTTTCACTGCTTACAACTGTCCGTCTGTGGTTTTATTTCATACGTAAACTTTTAAGTATCATTATGTTTTCAATTCATATTGTTTTGTTTCGTTCCGCTTTTATTTCGTTTCGCTTTTTACAGGTACCTCCCTCTTTTTGCCCCTTTTCTATTTTTGATATTTTAATCAAATATTTAAAAAATCAAACTTTCAAAAAGTGAAATAATCAAAATTGCACGTTAGGTTTAGTATTTTAAAAGTTTGATCAAATTCCTAAACTATCAAATTTAAAAACGATATTTAGAATTTTAATATTTCAATAATTTGGTTAAAATTTCAAAATTTCAAAACTTTACCACAATTTGAAATTTTGATATTTTAAAACTTTGCCAATTGGCCATGGCGATAACAATACTGGTAGTAGACTAGTTTATTTCAAGTCATGTGTTTTATTTCACCAGTTGTTGACCAAATTCCAAAAATCTAAAATTTCAAAACTTTTTGAAACCTTGAATTGATGTGTTACACGGACCCAAGGTAAATAATCTCAAATTTAATAAAAATAATTAAGCATGTATCATTCTTTTTTTAGGTTTAAAGTTTCTTTAGATTAGTAAGTTGCTGAAAAAAATATAATATTCAGATATAAACAATATCAAATTTTCACATATTTTTTTCACAATGGTTACAAAAATTAAGCTTGTTTGCAATTTATTTGATAAAAAATGCATGAAAAAAATAAAACCACCCATAACACGTACTTCGGTTTTGAACATTTCATGAGCAGAAGATTATATAATTTAGTCAAATACAAACTTAAAACCCCATCAAAGTATCATACTTTATATAAATTTCAACAAAAACAACCAAAACTGACCAATAAAGACTAGTTTTGCTAGCGTATTCTCCCTTTCCAATGTTAATTTCCATAGGAAATTAGAAAAGCCGATTTTGAGTTTTCCTCAACTTTTAGATTTTATGGGACTTTTTTTCTGTGTATATAAAGGGCATAATGCTATAGATTAGAACTGAAACATTATCTGTTGCAATTAGTTTGAGGTAAAATCTTAGTTTGACAGGACTTTTTTTGGGTCACTGCAAGGCTTTAATGAGGAGGATCAATAGGGGGTCCGTTAACATGTTAACAACACCTCGATTTTGGCAAAAACAGTTAACAAAAATGCAATATTGCTGATAACAGTTAACAAAGTGGGTTAAAAACAGTTAACAGCTTTAATCTATCTCAAATAACAGTTACAACAACACCTTGAAAAGGGCCAAAACAGGTTAATATAAAAGGGTATTGCCCCCCTCTTCAATACTGAAGAACATATGTTAAGCATAACATAGTTTGAATAAAGATCAGATGCTTATATATGTCCTGACCGATAAAAAAAATGTTTACTTAGAATTCTGAAGGTTTTGAATGATTATTCTTTATACTTTACCTTAATTTCTTCTTCATAGTTTATAAGCCTCTTTTAATTGATCTCAACAAGGAGCATTTTCATATGGAGTTTTACCTTAACTTCAAATTTTAAATCACCGTAATCGTAGGAGAGAGTAGTAGGCCAACGAAATTGTTAATCTGGCGGCCGCATTTTCACAGGTATTTTCTATGAAAAAAAATCATGATTGCGCGTTATCATCAAGGATTTGTACAGTACCGTCAACAAATCCTTGCCTTGGTTATATTAAAGTTTATAGAACAGGCACTCAGTATTTCTATCAATGGGAAGTTTAACGAAAAAATGATAATCAGATCGGATGTTTTGTACAATCGTTGTACGAGTGTAAATATAATAAACTCCCATTGACAGAAACTAGTGTCTGTGGCATTTCCCCCCAGGATTTTTTAATACTAAAAAATAGTTTTATCGGTATTAATAAATAGGGAATAAATTCCACAACGGCATGCTATATGCTTGTGCAAATTCGGTATGTTACGCTGTCCCAAGTTAGGAGCCTGTAATTGAGCAGTTTGTTTTTGTACATCATAAAACATTCCAAGTGGTTTTTTTTCATAAATAAACAATTAAAAGGCCTTTATTTTTCTCGTATGAATTGTTTCACATTTGACTTATACATGTACTTATGCCACACTTTTAATCTTCCTATTTTTTTCCCAATTTCTCTTCTTCTGTGGCAATGGTTGGGTTATTTGCTCTTCTTGCTGTCTCCTCATGGCAAGTTTTAATTAGATTGTCTATATGCCATTCTATAATTCTTGGTTGAAATAGTTAGTGATAAAGATTATAACCAACTGTTGACTGCAAGGCCCCATTTTAAAAAAAAACATTTTTATCTGTTGTGTTCAGGCCATTGTGTCAGTTTGTTTTGCTCACATGTACACATTGTTGTCAATATAATGAAATTCTACCCTACTATCGTACAAGTGGGAGGTTAAGCTGGCTATACAACCAGGTTTAATCAACAGCTTTCTACACAAGGATTAAAGGTCTGTACCAAGTCTGTAATTTTACAGTTTATTTCCATTCGTTTGGTGTGTTCGAGCTTTTCATTTTTCCATATATGATAAC